>NC_067150.1:18226550-18826550 GCF_903995435.1 Acomys russatus
GTAAATTTACAATGTTTTGGATGTTAAGCAAGACACTCCTAAATAGCCATGTCTCAAAGAATAAATTTCAAAAAAACCCAGAAAACACGTAGAGATGAATGGCCATAAGAAGACAATGGGTCAAAGTATAGGGACACAGTGAAAGTGCAGAGGAGGAAGCCTGGGCCAAGACAGTAGAGAAAGCAGCACAAAGCCAAAAGATGCTTTCTGATCTTAACACTTAATAAAAATAACAATAATCCAAACTGTGTTGTGCTGGAATGAAAACAGACAATGGAATGGATCCCAGAAATGAGCTTTCTTCTCTTTGACTGAAAGATATTTTTTAAGTTTTCCAAGACTATCCAATGAGAAAACTACTCTCGTTCCAATAATAGTCTTGAGAAAGAGATCTGAAAGCCCAGGGATGGCCCTTGGTTCACAATCAGTACAAATGGCTTTAATATCTGACACACCAAAACCACAAATAAAAGCCAGAAAACATTCTTCATCATCAGATGTGGAAAAGACTTCTTGGATGTGACAGAAATGACACAGACTACAAAATAAACACTAACACTTAGTGATAATTAATGCTTGTATTCATTAGAATGTGGTATCAGCTGAAAGAAAAGACAACCAACAGATGGCAGAAAACATTGAAACAACGTATTTGGATATGGTATAAATAATCCATAGTATAGAGAGAACTTCTAAAGCCAACACCAGCAATGTGACTGGACTGAGTACTGGGAGAGGGATCTACACAGGCTATATCCAAAGACAATGCCTAAGTGGTGATAAGCACGTGAAATTATGTCTCAACATCACTAATAATGACAATGACATACACCACATGCCCCTCAGGATGCCTACCATAAAACCAACACAAGACAGAAAATAACAAAGAGTGGAAAAGATTTTGAGAAACTGCCATTCTTGAGTCCTGTAGTGGGGGATGAAAAGACATATCTACTATGGTAGTTCCCCATGAAATTATAAATAAAACTTCAATACAATTCTGCAAGGCACTTCTGTATTTTCTACCCAAATAAATAAGTAGGTCTTGCAAAGATACTCATGTACCCATATTTATAATGCATCAGTCATGGTTCAAAGATGTAAATAGTTTACCTCCTATATTGTCCTTGGCTGGTGCCTTAGTTTGAGCGGGACCCCTGGGTCCAAATCTGCCTATCATATTGTTCTACTTGTAGATTTCTAGGACCCTCTGGATCCTTTTATTTTGCTGTTCTCCCATGCGTCTCTCATTTAGAGTCCCAATAGGATGCCTTCCCCTCTGTCCCAGTTTCCTGGTAAGTGAAGGCTTTTGTGGGACATGCCCCTTGGGCTAGTATGCAGATATAAGTGAGTATATACCATTTGATTCTTTCTGCTTCTGGGTTAACTCACTCATTATGATCATTTCTAGCTCAATCCATTTATCCACAAAATTTCGGAATTCCTTGTTTTTAATAGCTGAGTAGTATTCCATAGTGTATATGTACCACAGTTTCTTTATCCATTCTTAAACCCCTTCCCAGATCTAGCCAATGGTCAGAATATTCTCCACAGTTGAGTGGAGAGTGTGATACGACTTTCTCACGTACTCTGGTGCCTCACATTTGACCATGTCCCCTGGAGGGGGAGACCTGGTGGCACTCAGAGGAAGGACAGCAAGTAGCCAAGAAGAGACTTGATACCCTATGAGAATATATAGGGGGACGTAATCCCCCTCAGGAACAGTCATAGGGGAGGGGAATAATGGGAAAATGGGGCGGTGGAGGAATGGGAGGATACAAGAGATGGGATAAACATTGAGATGTAACAAGAATAAATTAATAAAAAAAAACAAAAGAAAGAAAGAAAGAAAGAAAGAAAACAAAGATGTAAATAGCTCACATGTCTCCCCACACAGGAATAGATAAAATATGATGTAGCCATGCAATGGATTCATTGTCAGTTTTTTAAAGGGAAAGAAGTCTTAACATATTCACATGATGGTAAGTGAAACAGTCACAGACAGGCAGATACTCTTGGACAATGGTTCTCACTTTATGGATCATGACCCCTTTGGGGGAAGAATGACCCTTTCACATCAGAAAACATAGACATTTAAATTATAATTCATAAGAGTAGCAAAATTACAGTTATGAAGTAGTAAAAAAAAGTAATTCTATGGTTTGAGGTCACCACAACATGAGACATTGTATTAAAGGGTTGCAGCATTAGGAAGATTGAGAAACACTGCTCTAAGAATGGACTTGAGGAAGTTAAGTCATAAAAACATAAGGAGAATGTGCTTATCAGGGCTGATAGTCAGTGAAATAGGAAATTCCTTTAATGGGTGATACCTGCTCATTGACATGAATGTATGTAGCACTGATGCCTCTAACGGGGAAGAGATGACACCTAATAGGCAACTCCCAACGTGCCCAGGAGGTCTTCACTAGACAAGAACTGAAGTTCCCCTCATGCTCTATGCAACAATGAAAAACCTATCTGCATAAAGCAACAAGGAAAGGCATCCCAAGTAGTTTCACTAAGTCTTCTACCAAGGGCTGACTGGGCCAAGAGTAATAATGGGCCAGTATCATCTTATAGTTTGACAAACAGATAAAAGGAGTGGCATTTTTAAAAAGTCATGGAAAAATACTTATGCTTCTTTTAATGAGAAGATCATATTGACCAAACATCCATATACTTGTATATGTACATATATATACAGAGAAAAAATGTCTAGAGACTGCACTGCAGAATATTAATTTTAAGGTCTTTACAATAATATTTGGGTATATCTGCATGTTATAGTTACTTTAAAATAAATATATCACTAGTGAGTTGAAACAATGAAAGAACATTATGTTTCTGTTCAAGAAAAGAACATCTAGATCGCTAGCTCTTTAAATATGGGATATAAAGATGAGCTATTTCTGTCATATTAACAGCCTTTATTACAGCTTGAGAAAAAGAACTTAAAAACAACTGTTGATAAGAAACACCACCATTGTTTCTGAATATTGGACCACGAGATGCAGTGCTTGAAGTGTTTTTACTTGTCCTTTTCCACTTCATGTATAATTGAAATTAAAGGTATATTATGCACCTCATATTGCCCATTTCAATAATACATTCTGATCATACCTCATAGCAACCCCTTTCTTTTATCATTATACTAACCCCTACACTTCTGACAGTTTTATTGTATGCCTTTTATAGCTCTACATCATATATTTTGTAATAGGGACTCTCTCTTTGCTTCTTTTTGTCCTCAAAACACTCTAGTTGATGAGTAATAGTAGGGGGTAGGTCTTGCTTGGGAGGATGATTCTGAAGACAGTTTGAAAGAATAGAAGTAAAAGCTCTTTGTTTCTATGGGGAAATAAAAGGATCCAGAGGGTCCTAGAAACCTACAAGAAGAACATTATGACAGGCAGATCTGGGACCAGGGGTCCTGCTCAAACTATGGCAACAGTCAAGTCAAAGACAATACGTGCAGCTAACTTCGAACCCCTACCCAGATCTAGCCAATGACAGGACATTCTCCACCGTTGAATGGAGAGTGGGGTCTGACTTTCAAACGAACTCTGGTGCCCCATGTTTGACCACGTCTCCTTGATGGGGAGGCCTGGTGGCATTCAGAAGAAGAATAACTGGCTACCAAGAAGAGACTTGATACCCTATGGTCATATACAGGGGGAAGAGGCCCCCTCAGTCACAGTCACAGGGGAGGGGAGTAAGGGGAAAATGGGAGGGAGGGAGGAATGGGAGGATACAAGGGATGGGATAACAATTTAGATGTAATATGAATAAATTAATAAAATATAAATTTAAAAAGCTCTTTGTTTCCATTGTTATCCTTTCTCTAAACTTCTTTCAGTATCTGGAAAGGAGATGACATCGACACAAGCCACTTTGACAGAAAATGTAATGTCAAGAATAGATTATCAGGTAGCAGAGAACTGTAAGTCCAATGTGGGATGCTGAGGTTCCAGAGATTGCAATTACAAGGAGAAACAGTTTATTCTAGTTGAGAGGACAGGGAGAAATGGCTGGAATTATTAGATGCTCAGGAACAGAGATGAGCCCTTTCAGAAAATGGCGCCTCCTGCTTGATGGTCCTTGCCTACAGCTTCAACTTTCATGACTCAGAAGAGACAGCTTGTAGAGAAGACCCTCAGGCACAGAACAACTCTGCTGCTACACCTGTCCGTAAAAGGACACTGTGAGGTTAATTTTAACCAAACTAGGGGCCTACTGTCCCCACCAGAGTGAGCATCATTGCTGGGCTAAAGCAGAAACACAGGGGAAAGGATGCCAAAGGGAAGTCCTTTCTCCTTTTTCCACCTGGCAGCCTCCCTCCATTTCCTTGTAGTGATTAAGCCTATGTGAACCCCTGATGAAAGGAAACAGGAAGGTCTGCAGGTACCTATCCCTGGGGTCAAAGCTCATAAGAGAAGGGTGGTTTGAACCTGAGAGACATTAGCAAAAGCTCTCTGTGCAGTAGCGGCTTCAGGGCTATCTGGAAACACTTGGACTCTCCGTTTGCAACCATGAGTGAGAAGGTCTTGGGACTGAAGAAGGGAAGATGTTTGGTATACCGCCTGTGAGATAGAGATTGTGAGGTGTTATGCTAATGACCTCTCCCAATTTTCTGATGCTGAAAGACTCTCATTTTCATGTTCATCTAATTCTGTAGTTGTTATGCTGTTCCTGATAAACTCTCTTTTCCTGCATGAGTTTTCAGTGAACCCCAAGATTTTGAACTTCTACATATTGACCCTGGGAACTTTCTCTGGTGCAAAAAAAAAAAATGTTTATTTTGTATATACCCTGGCCTTCAAAATGACATTTCTCTCCAACATTAGAAGGGCTAATAGTAGCCCATCTTTGTGTCACCCAATCCCATAGAACCTACATTGGCCTTACAAGGTCCTATTTATCCATCTGCCTATCTGTTCACAGATTCATTCTGTGGTGCCTTGTGACATTGGACATAATTCTTAATGCTAGAGATAGCATTGAGAAAACAGATCATGGGTCTGCTCTGGATATTTCCACATCATTGGGAGGAGGCAGCAGAGACAGGCAATACACAAGCCAGTACATCAAAAAAAGGTTAAAAAATTAATGCATCCTGCAAGGAATTTGGGGAGCAATATGAGCAGATGAGAGTGATGCAGCATATGGGTCACTGTGTGCTAGAACAGGACTCTTAAAAAAAAGCTGACAGTTGAAGAACATTAAGAATGACATCAATCTTGAGAACAATTATGAAAATGGCAATTAATTATAGGTCCAGGGAGGAGGCAGGGAAAAAAGGACTAGAATAAAAGTTTATCTGGCATGCTAAAGGACTTAACCAATTAGCCAGGGGAACTAGGAAGAAGCCAGATGCAGGTGAGATGGAAGCCGCCGGCACCAGACACAACAGGTCACATGGCAATCCCTAGTAAGAGCGCAGTGCACCCTAAGTGAAACAAGAAGGGGGTGAGCTGGAGGGAAAAATAATAACTGATTTTAATACAACCAATCGTCCTGGGCTTATATGGATTTCATAGATCCTAAGAAGAAATCAGTTAGGAGAGATGTTGTTTTACGACAAAGAATTAAGAAACAGCTACACCACAAAGTACCATCTTACACATGTTTTTCTTAAAAGAAATGAGTTTAATAGGTTTTCAGACATCACTCTTAAGGATTTACAATGGGAAACTATATAAGAATTGAATTGGTTGACGTGTTGCCTAAGCCTTCTTCATGATGAATCCACTATTTCCAAAACAGTTTCAATTAAATCTTCAAGGAGGACAGTATACCTACACACTGAGCATCCCCTGTGGGATGAACACCAACACTGCCTGCCTGCAGCAAGGTCACTCTAAAGGGAGTGAAACATGAGGAAAGAGGACAAAAGATGCAGAGGCAAGAACATGTCTGCAAATGCTGTCCCTCCCTAGAGCAGTGCTTAAGTATGAACAGAAAATCAGGCAAAACTGGGTTTGATTCTTAGTTTTACTATCTGTGCATCCTTGAATGCCTTTGGTTACAGATTTCCTCCGAGTAAAAACCGCCCTGCGACATCATTTAGGGTAAAATGAAATGCTGTGTATAAAGCTCTTAGTAGTGTATTGGCTGTGACTAAGGAATTTGTGGTCACCAAGTGAGCATGTGTCTTTGTGCTCAGAAGTGTCCAACATGTTCTCAGACTTTTCTGGCTGATTCTTTATCTCAGTTAAATTTGGGAGATCTAAACAGGTTGTGTGTGTGTGTGTGTGTGTGCAAATTTATTAAAATATGTCAGCTTTGTCTCATGTTAGGTACTTTGATATCCTTTTCCGTGATATTTCAGAAAGAAACATTTTGTTTCCCCTTTGTAAAGAAGATTTTTTTTTTACCATTCTCTATATTTGTCAGAAGTAAAAATATGAAAGATGGAAAGGAGTGTGGTCGGAATGCCCATTCAAAGATGTTGAAGGGCATCGCCTAATACCACAAACAACAAACGAGGTGGGAAGGGACCACTGAGCTTGCTGTCCAGGAGCCCTCACTGTTTACCCATCTCTAAGTACGTCACTCTAGCACACACTTTCCTGTCGGCCTCTGGAGTTCCAGGAGACTCTCGGGGCTTACGGAGGAGCACACTACTCCATCCTGCTGGAATCTTGGACCAACAAAGTGGGAAATGTCTGTGGTCTGGTCATCTTCCCGGACATATGCTTACAGGTAGTGTTAGAAAACATGGTTGTCTATTACTTATTCAGAGAAAACTCAACCCAAGTAGCTCTTATCTAAAATGATAAATTGTTGAAATATTCTGGGTAAAAGCTTGTTCATAGGGAAATGGGTAATCTACCACTAGAATGTAGTTATGTAGTTTTTTTTCTTTCTCCTCTTCTCTCCTTTTCTTTCTTTTCTTTTCCCTTCCTCCCCTCCCCTTTTCTTTCTTTCTATTTTTCCCTTAAAAACTCTGGGCCTGGTTATTAATTTCATTTGCCATCTGTCTTACTGGTGCAAATCCTTAAACAACTATGTTTAGGAAGTATGCAAAGTACAACTTTCTGTTTATGTCTTCCATAGCATGTTGGCATGAGGTGTAACACTGCTCCTGGCCAGCCCTGGGCTTTGGCATTGGAAGGGCACTAGACACAGACAGCATCCACCTAAGCAGGACTCTAGGGTCCCAGTGTGGCCTTATGGAAGGATACAATTCCCTTTAACTCCTAAACAACTTTACATGGAGACTAAGTATCTATGTACTGTTTGACTTTCTTTCTTTCATTAGAAATTTTACTGGTAACAAAGATCCTGAAACACCATGAACACAGAGAAAGGTGGCAAATGCTTAATTCTTCCAGGGCCCTTGCAGCAGGCAGGGAAGAGCCACGGGTCGAGCAGTAGCTTTTTACCCAGGCAGCAGACGGTCTTTAGCTACAACAGATACACGAATGCAGTCTGTGTTTTATAAATTTCTAATTTCACAAACTGATCCAAAGCAGCTCAAATTAATTTTCAACATGTGTTGCTCCTTAAAACACATTTTTGCAAAAATAAGATCAAGTTTTTTTGCACTTGAAGTGTTAACTGATGCATACAACCAAATGTCAGCTGTGGAAAGAAACACATTTCACTAACACTGTGCGAAACACCATTCTGTCTCAAGTATGTTTATTTTGTTCAAAAGTTCACTCATCCTGTGTTTTACGCAGTTCTTTTCATGACCTGATCCATGCTTCACATTATTGTCCCCATTTTTAATTTCCTAATGAAAACTGTGAGGCGAAAGAGGAGAACACCTGGACAATATTTAATTATTTCTGACTCCCACTCTTTCCTGAAATTTCTCAGTCTGTTTCTTGTGCTTGTTAATAACAATTGCTCAGAAATTTCTTTCAATCAAGATACTATAGTGTCTTGAATGATCACATCTGTCCATCACCTTCATACTCATTAGCTCGGTTGATTTTTCTCTCCAGCTATGGATTAACACAAACAGTAATATTTTTTAATTTTCATAAATGTGATAAGAAATATTAAATAATTGTACAAAAGTGCAGTTTTTAAGAGTCAGTTCTCAGACTCCCTAATTCTATTGTTTTATGTTTGCACAGCAAGTACTTTATTGACTGAGCTTTCTCCCCATTAAGAAATATGCATTAATTTTTAAGTATCAAAAAATAAATCATTATCTCTTCATCATCATTCTACACAATTTCCACTGACAAATATTTTAAACAACTTTTTATATTGATACATCTTTATGATGGGATGTTTTATGATAGACACTTACAATAGATAGTTAACAAGTTCAAATGATTGAGGCACATAAATATTTTTGAGTTTTAAACTGTATGTCCATTAATCAGAGTGTTTCTCTAAGGGGTCTGTCCTGAACTGGTGTCCTACATCCTGGTTCTGTGGGATTCCTGCCTTCCAGTGGCCTCAGAGGAAGCTACAGCTCAGGGTGGGGAAGCAAACTTTACCTAAAAGCCATGGGTGTGTGGGAAGCTGCGTATCTTGAGGCAGCTCTAGCAGTATCCAAAGAACTTGGGTGGGAACAAGTCTAACTTGGTGAAGGCTCATGGGTGAATGAAAAGAGCCACAAACCATGGGAAATAAAAAAGCCCAGTTAAACTGTGCTAGCAGACACAAAATAAACCCTCAGAGGAAGACTAGTGATGGAGGCTCTGACCCTAAACGCCAGACCAACAGAAAGAGGCAAAGGACACACAAACCCTACTAGAACTTAGTCCTTCTGAATATTTCAAGTACCACCACCAAAAGAAAAAAAAAAAAGGTGATCTAGCATTTTACAAAAACATAAACAAAAGAAGGACAGAAAACTTCAACCAATGAACTAACTCCAGGGGTTCGAGTCTGAGCCCATAACCATAAACAACATAAAAAAAAAAAAAAAGCAATATGATTCTTCTAGAAATCATTGGTTCCATCATAATGGCACCTAATGGAAACTTACTCAGAACTACAGGACAACAAATTCCAAAGAGTGGCTATAATTATGCTCAAACAAACAAAGACATGGATAAACTCCAAGAGAACAAAAACAAAGAGATGAACCAAGTGGGAGAAGTCCTTCCAAGATATGAAAATAAAGGTGGGAATGCTACAGAACAACCAACCTGAAATGATAATACAAATGAAAAACTTAATAAGCCAAGTAAAATCTTATGTAGACAGCCTCATCCAACAGAATGGATCACGCGGAAATCAGGAAGTCAGAAATGGAAGACAGATAGAGAGCAATTAAATCATGCATTAAGGGTCAGTGGTAAATTTTAAAGGAAATATGAACTTTGAGGAGCTAAGACACCATGAAACTGCCCAGCATTCAGATTACAGGCATAAGGAAAGGTGAAAAGTATGGTGAAGGCATAGAGAACATTTTCAAGGAAGTTTCTCAAATCTAGAGATAGAGATGTTCAAACAAGTATAGGAACACTATTGGACTCCAAATACACAGAACCAGAAATAAAACCCTCTATGGCATATTAAAGTTAAAATATTAAGAATAAAGAATAAAGGGAGGGTGTTTAAAAAGCGCCAAGAGAAGAAAGGGAAGTTACTTATAAAGGCAGGCCCTGCTGATTGTTTGATAGAAACTTTTAGGTTAGAAGGTCTTAGAAAGATGTATTCGAAGTTATGAAAGACAGCAACAGATCTCTTTCTTTTTAAAAATATATTTATTCATGTATTTTATGGATATGGGCATTCTGTGTTCATGCACATCAAAAGAAGGCATCAAATCCCATTGCAGATGGCTGTGAGCCACCATGTGGTTGCTGGGATTGAACCCAGAACCTCTGGAAGAGCAGCCAGTGCTCTTAACCGCTGAGCCATCTCTCCATCTCCATAGATCTGCTTCTAATGTACATGTTTTGATGTTACACTCGTATACCTTTATGAGTTTAAATTTTGCATATATATTAGTTAGAATTTCATTTCCAGTTTTCTCTAACTTTGCGACTTTAGGTAAACTTCAAACTTGGGCTTCAAGTTCATTATTAGCTAGATGGAAACAACAAAAGAAAATAAATGCTCCTGTGCTTGGACTTTTAATACATAGTTGTGAGGATTCTATTGAGTGCATAGCAGATGTGGGATAAATATAATTTGATTTTCTTTTCCAGCCAATTGCTAAATGAGAAACAATTGATTGGGAAAAAAACTTACAAAAAAAGTCAAAAATTACTACTTAAAATTTAACAGTTACTAAGCACCTATCACTTCTTGTTCTAAAGTACATGTAAATCTATGTATTACTGCCCACACTTCATATGTTAGTTATATAATTTACAAGATGATGTGGAAAGATGGCTGAGAAGTTAAGAACACTTGTAACTCCAGCAGAGGACCTGAGTTGCAACAAGTCGATGCTGAGCTCAAACAAGCTAATCCAGTTCTCAAGTCCTCCAGGTAATTATATCTGAGTTCCAACACCCAGCATACACAGATGGCATTCGTATTTTTAGCGGTGGAACTTTTCTTATTTAAGCTACAGGTTAGCTTTGTTGATTTTGCTTTGGCAAATGGACCTGAACATTGATATTTTTTGGTACGATGGTATGGAGTATTGGCACTCCAGGTCTGATAGAAAGAAACGTGTCACATATAAAAGGAGAAGAAAAATAAAGTTACTATTTTGGATAAAGTCATGTTACCAAGTAACTAAGGCATTTTCTTCTTGTGAAAAGTATGAAGGTGGAAATTGAAGTCATCGATACTCACAGAGGACTTTGAAAGACCTTTCCACTGGAGAGTCTCAGCTATTTCTGAAATTATTTCATCTAGACTCAGATGATACAATATCTTCCTCTATGATTTTTATACTAATTGGGACCATTGCTTTCCATCTCAGCCTCCCCTAAGACTTCTCACAACCCACCAATAACTAATTTTCCATCCTGTTTTTGTAATTGCAGTAGCAGTTCAATTCCTTATATGTACTAATGAATATGTCGCCACAGAACACTTTTGCCCAGCCCCTGTATCAGTCCTTACTCTCTCACCCTGAAGGAGTTGCATCTGTGCTCATGGATAGTGATGTTGGACCTCGGAACTAGAAAATCTGATGAGCCTGGACAATTTATCGTTAAATGGTAGTAACCCATCTGGACGTTTGGGGGACATAGGAATGTGTGATTACATGGTTCAAGAGGAAGGCCATGAAATACAGCATACAAACAACAGAAAGATAATCAGAAAACAAATAAGTATAGCCTATTAGAATAACCTGAACTATAGAGTTTCAGTCTGTGCTCATGTACACATTACAGTCTGAGAGCTTTGTCTACATGCTCTCAGACAACAGGCCAGGTAGGAACACCTTACGTGACAACCAAATGCATGAAGGCAGGCTGCCCACTCTCAGTGCTTGGGATGGCAGTCAGTTCTGTTGTTTCACACATTACTTCTCAACCTCAACTGCCCATTAGCATATTCTAGAAAGCCTTTAAAATGCACCCCATTCTCCACTACAGTAAGACTTGGAGGGAGAACCAGGAATCCATGGCTTATGAGGAATGCTATGCAATATGGAACCTAGTTAAACTTGGAAGCTACTATCTCTAGCACTCTCTTACAAATGTGGCTAATTCTCTGGACTAGGAGAGCAGCATAGAACTTCAACAGTATTCTCTCTTTTGAGATGCTCTCAGAGTTTGACAGATGTAATAGAAATGTGCACAAGAGGAAAACTGTGAACAAAGCAGAGCCAAAGCTGTGGTGGTCTATGTGCCTGCCACACTCTATATATCCAATATAAATGGCAGTGCTTATAGAAACCCTCTCTTTTCAGGGGAAAAAGGCATTGATCGACCATACCAAGATATGGAAATATCAAATCTGTCCAGAGTACAAGATTTTTCTGGGATGAGCAAAGAGAGAACAACATGATATATCAAATCAAAGCCGGGTGGTGGTGGCACCCGGCTTTAATCCCAGCACTTGGGAGGCAGAGGCAGTCGGATTGCTGTAAGTTCGAGGCCAGCCTGGTCTACAAAGTGAGTCCAGGACAGCCAAGGCTACCCAGAGAAACCTTGTCTCAAAAAAAAAAAAAAAAAAAAAAGCCATATATCAAATCAAGAGTATATAAAAAATTTAACTAAGTAGGGAGACAAATAACTCGGTTTTAAATATGTAAATATGTAAAGAAGATAAACAATTGACTATTATATACGTGAAAAGCTGTTCAGCATAATTTTCCAGAAAAAAATGCAAATCAAAGATGACACATGAACGGCAACAACAATACTTTTCAAAAGGGCAAGAAAAGTGTTGCTGGGGATATGGAGAACCTGGGGTGGTTGTACAATGCTCATGAGAATATGATTCTTTCAGCCCTTTGAAATGAAGCACAATTTCAACATATAATTTAGCAGTTAATAAAGAAGTACATAGTAGAGTACAGAAAGAGGAAACAAATGTGAGTTACCTTTTCTGTTTATCACAAGGAAATGCCAATAAATAATGCACTTCTAGGGCTAACAGATAAATACTTTGAGGTTTAGTAAAATTATTTAAGTGTATGAATGTGTGTATGTATTTCATACTGGGACTGTAAGCCTACCCTACTTCTTGATGACGAGGTCACTAAGACAACTTACTATTGCTCTTCACCTCTCCAGTATAACATCCATATTCCTTCAGTGGGTTGAGTTTGAGAACATACTACTACCACCTTCCTAAGCTGTATAATTCCCAACGGCATTCTAAATATTCCTCTTCCTACCCACAGGCAAGTGTAGCTTTGCAATTCAGAGAAAAAGCTCTTTGCAGTAGACAAAAATCTACAAGCAACCAAGTTGCAGAGAAAAGTGACTATGGGAGACCAGTCCCAACTCAGACATCTAGAACCCAATCCCTACACCTGAGCCTCAAGGAACATCTTGGAAGAGAGGGTAGAAAAAAAATTAAGAGTCAGAGAAATAGGGTTTCTGTGATGAGGTAACATCTCCTATATGTGATAGCAAAGCTACCCCCAGGAAATCTCAACCATATGACACCACCAACTGACGTGCCAGCGTGTATGGGGAAATTGCGCAAGGCTTCACCCTTAGAAGAAGCGCTACAAGCTTAACAGCTGATGAGAGAGGGAGAAGCAATCTTCTCCAGGAACAAGGCCCTGATAGGTTAGCCAATCCCAAGAAAGTCAGCCCTAAACACTAAGTGATCTCAGCAAGGTGTGTTTACAAACTTATATACATATACATGTATATAAACATACAGAGTATGAAGCTGTGGGTTTGAGAAGGAGTGGGAAGGACACTGGAGGGACTGGTTGGAGAGAAGAAAAGGTGGAGGAGAATGGTGTAAAGAGGGTATTCATATATAAAATTATCAATCAATAATTAAAAACTCCTGAAAAGTATATGTTACAAAAGAAAAAGAACCAAATTAAGCCTTTAAAATACATAGGTAATATAAAAGTAATATAAAAAGCTTAAGAAAACATTGAAAATAATACCAAGTCAGATACAAAGCTAAGACTCAGGAGGTATATAAAAAGAACAAGAAAGAGAATATTTAAGAATAATATAAATGGTTGAACAGCCTTCTTTTTGATAGGAAGAGACACTTCGGCTGCTTGTGGTGGTACATCTCAGTAGAAAAATCTAAAGAAGCCAAGGCAGGAGAGTAACAAAAGTGAGACCCTCATTAAACAACAACAAGACAAAATATATTCAATGTCAGTGACTGGGAGTAAGGATGAAAATTATATTCAAGAAATATGAGGGGGGCTGGTTAATTTGCAAAATGTCTTTTGTGTAAATGTGAAAAGCCTGAATCCTGAGTCCTAGAAAACACATAAAGCCAGACAACATAGCACATGTCTCAAATCCAGGACTCTTAAAGGGAGATGAGCAGCAGAGGCACGAGAATTCCCAAAAGCTAGTGACCCAGATATTGCAGTGCTCAGACAGGAACCACAAGGTAGCAAGCAAGTGCTAACAGCTGCTATTGTCCTCTGATCACCCACATTTACACGCAAACATGCATATACGGGTCATGTATGCTAAAAACAAAATAGAGAATCATCATGAAAGAGAAGAGACGTCCATGTCAGATACCAGCATTTATATGCAACTCCCTCACTCAGGGAATAGCACAATTCTCAACCGCCTCCCTGTGCAAGCCATATGAGCGGTGCTTGCTTTCCAATATAGTGTAGCAGAGCTATGTGAGGCAGTTCGGGGGAGAGCTGCTTTTGAAGGAGCTGAGCATTCTTCCTTCCTTTGGTGGCTGGGATGAAAACGTGGTACAGGTGGGTTGCCTTCCCACTACCATCTGGTAGGTTTGTGAATCAGAATGATTCTCCTAGGATGCCAAAAGGAGAAGACAGCAGGAACCTGGACCACTGATGACGTCATAGAACTGCTCTGCCCCTCCCCCAACCTGCTGCATTGTGGATCTCTGGTTGGGGGAGGGGGTGATAAAGGGAGGAAAAGTGACCTGCTTATGCCACTAGTGCCCATACCTTATTGTTTTCAACCAACAGCAATTCATTACCAACATCAGATCATAATATAAAATGTCAAATTCAAGGTGAAAACAATACACTAACTGTAACAGGAAAAGAATTACAAATTGACATGATTCCATGTAAATGTGTGTATCTGTGATGGTGATCCTAATTAAAAGAGGAATACATGCATTAAATACAAGGGGGAACATACAGATTTTCAAAAATAATAGGAGCTCTGTAAGTCTAAAAAAAAAAATGTTATGGGCAAGAATGAAGAATAAAGTGCAGGGTGGAGGCTTGGGGTGTATCTGGGAAGGATGAAGGTGAGTATGACCAAAATACAGTGTGTGTGTGTGTGTGTGTGTGTGTGTGTGTGTGTGTGTGTGTGTCTATATGTGTGTCTGTGAGTCTATGGTGTATGTCTATGTGTGTGTGTGTGTCTATGTCTCTGGGTGTATATGTGTGTGTGTGTGTTTGTGTGTCTATGGTGTGTGTGTGTGTCTATGTGTGTGTGTCTATATGTGTGTCTATGTGTCTATGGTGTATGTCTGTGTGTGTGTCTATGTGTGTGTGTGTGTGTCTATGTCTCTGTGTGTATATGTGTGTGTGTGTTTGTGTGTCTATGGTGTGTGTGTGTGTCTATGTGTATGTGTCTATATGTGTGTCTATCTGTCTATGGTGTATGTCTGTGTGTGTGTCTATGTGTGTGTGTGTCTATGTCTCTGTGTGTCTATGGTGTGTGTCTGTGTGTTTGTGTGTCTATGGTGCGTGTGTGTGTCTATGTGTGTGTGTCTATATGTGTGTCTGTGTGTCTATGGTGTATGTCTGTGTGTGTGTCTATGTGTGTGTGTGTGTGTCTATGTCTCTGTGTGTCTATGGTGTGTGTCTGTGTGTTTGTGTGTCTATGTCTCTGTGTGTCTATGGTGTGTGTCTGTGTGTTTGTGTGTCTATGGTGTGTGTGTGTGTGTGTGTCTATATGTGTGTCTTTGTGTCTATGGTGTATGTCTGTGTGTGTGTGTGTGTGTGTGTGTGTGTGTGTGTGTAAGTTCTTGGAGAACTGATACAAATATGATGTATTAGAGAAGAATAGGCTACACTAGCAGGACGCCTGTGGAAGCCTTTCTGTGTTTACGTGTGTGTGTGTGTGTGTGTGTGTGTGTGTGTGTGTGTGTAATTAGGCAGTAATTGCCTTTTAGATAGAATTCTTGGTGAACTACCCTAAAAAAATGACACAGAAAGTTGTAAATGTGCTAGAAAGAGAGCCTCCCGGTTCATAGCACTTGCTGCCATTTCAGAGAACCAGCCCCCACGTTAGGTAGCCTGTAGCCACCTGCTACTCCAGCTCCATCAGAACCATGTACTTTTCTAGGTCCTTTGGGAACCTGCACAGATGTGTGTATAGCACACACACACACACACACACACACACAATGTAAATATAAAAATCAGTAAAAATATTTCAAATATATCTTGTCTTTAAGTATAATTTTTATATATAAGTATGTCTTTATTTGTCAAAATAGAAAAATAAATTCAATGGAACAAAGCTATAACTACTTGAAGGCACTCACAAGTAAAATTCTTTTGTCCAAAAACAAACACAAAGAGGAGGGGAGAGAAAATGCATGACTTAAACACTTCAATTAATTACAAATGCGAGAAAATGAAAGGGCTCATGTGTCCCAGGACTCAGGCTGAAGACAGTAGACATGAGCACAGATGAGGGACTACACCAGGGAAAGCAACAGTGACACTCTAGCTCAGAAAGTGCTTAGAGAAAATAGACATGTCAATGCTCAGAAATATTTGCCACTGCTTGACTTCTAAAAAACCTGAAACAATTTAAACTTCAATTACTACAGGGGTGATTGAATACATCAGAACACATCACTTAGCAGCATAATGAATACACTAAAATAACCATCAGATTTTACATACAAACCTACACTTGTGGAAATTAAAAATCAGAGTGCAAAGTGGAACATGTAGAATGATTTTATTTGAGCACTCACAAACATATTAGCAATTAATATAACAGTTGCCTTGACATTTTCGGGTATTTCTTTCTAGTAGGCACATTTTATTATTGTACAGAAGAACACATACAAGAATGGTCCGTAATGGCGAAAAGGGACACCAGATAAAAAGGCTTGCTGTCGAGTCTGATTTGGTCCCTAGGACCTACATGATGGAAGGAGAGACCAGACTTCTGCAGATGGTCCTATGGCCTCCTTCTTGGCACTAACACACACACACACACACACACACACACACACACACACACACACACACACAGGAGGAGGGGGAGGAAGAGAGGAACGGGAGGGAGACAGAGACAGAGAGAAACAGAGACAGAAAAACACACACATGCACTCACACTAAAATGAATGTAACAAAACCTTTTAAAGATGCTTTACTGAACTGTATTTCCCAGTGTTCTCTCTCATGGACTTTGTGTTCCATTTATTTAAAGATTACGTCTCCTAATTGCTGTGGCTGTGCACCCTCTCACTCACTTAGCACAAGCAATTACCATATGTTATATCACATGTGTCTCTTCTTTAGGATCTGAAGACATTTCCCCCCAATGCTACTGAGCATGGATTTTTATTTCACCCTGACTTGAACCCTCTGCAACCACATCAGAATAGGGAAAGGGAAAAAATAGTTACTCAACGTGGAGAATTGATGACTTTTTCTATTCCACATCTGTATTTGAAAAGCTCTCATCTAGCAAGATCTTTCTGCATCTTTAAAATGGGGCTGACGTATACCCACGTCAAGGGAATATTCTGGAAATTAAATGTGGTATCTGTCCCACGTCCAGTTAGAGAGCACCCCTATATGCTTGTCCACATCTCTTCCTACTGCAACTGAAACTCCTCCTCAGGCAATGGACTTTTACACAGCCTAGATAGAAGCTCTTAGAATGCATGCCCAAGTGTGGTAGTCTTAATCCGTCCTATTTAAACAATAGGCACAGAGTCATGGCTTCTTCCAGCTTACATCGTCAGCTGTTTCTTTAAGGGAAAAGACATGGGGGCAAGGTACAGATTCACAATTTGACCCTGAGAAACCTCATCTCTGCAGGCAAAGTTACACGCTGGTATCAAAAGATCAAAATCCCGCAGACAGAAGTTAATCCACACCTCCCATTCTTCACAGAGCTGGAAAAAAAACTGAGGTCTTATTAAAAGCAGTGAAATGAACCAAGCCCAAAATTTAATTGCCAGTATCTGATGGCATCTTCTTCTGGTCTCGGGTGGTCCACATACTTAGAAATCAACCATTTGGTGACACCATTGCTGTTTCTGTTTGGTTGTCCTACTCTCCTGTCCTTTATCATCTCTACTCCCTTCGGTCAACCCAGAATCTACTCATCAGGCTCCTCTGACAGCAGCTGACATGGAACAGTGGTCATGTATCAGTTATGTCGTAAATTTGCATGAGTTAATTTTTAGCTAAAAAAAAATATGAATAAGAAGAAGGCGAGAAAGGAGACAGCTAAATGTAACAGGTACGCATTATTGACTTAAGTCCTCTAGTGCCTGTAGGATTATTCAGAGCAGTACACTTGTCAGTTAAAAGACAAGGAGGGGACAGTTAGGGGCCTAAGAAGACAACACAGAGCCTCCTGGGCCAGAAGTAGCCAAGCCAGCTCCCCACCTAGATGATGGACAGCTCAGCTCACAAGCAACATGGCAGAATATGCTGCCATCATGACTAATAAGTGCATTCCAGGCTCAGGCAAGGACTTCCTGGGAGGTCCCCAAACTTCTGTCTCATTGACAAAGCACCAAGGGGGATACCTTTGGAATTTTGGCTTCCAACAGAGCAGAGCAGCCTTCCCTACAGAGATGGAACAAATGACTAGTAAAATACAAACAAGCTTCACACTTTCCCCTGTAATTGTATCCCAAGATATATGAAGTCTTTCCCTTGAACCACCATGGCAGAGGAACAAGGTATGTTTCAAGACCCTAAGCACCAAAGACAGGAGCCCTCTGCCTTTTGACCTCCATAGGGGCAGCACCAGACTAACTGTGTGTTATTTCTGACATTTGTTGATATGGAAATTTGTCGGAGTTAAGGCTTTCAGGTATCCATCCTACCTACTGCCAAGGTACCACATATATCTCAGGAGCTACTAGAGACTCTAGAGGGACCAAAGCAATGAGGAAGAAGAAGGTGGGCCATGTGAGCTGCTTTCATCCAAACTAAAGGCTGACTGATACTACAGTCTGAGCGGTGAGTCTGAGCACTGAGCTTTTGCTGGGGCAAAGGCACAGACAGAGGTTTCTGTATAGCACTTCCTTGGCAAAGCCAACACCCTGTATGTGCTCAGAAGCACAAAATATGAATGTATCTCTTATTATGAGGTAATTTCTTAGCACTTTGTGAGAATTTAATATCACAAATCTGCAGTTAACCTTTGGGAGAACTAATATGCTCTATTCTCAGGTCCAGCTGGGAGGTCTACCTCCCCATGGGCGTGAAGGCAAAGTGAATTATCCAGCCATGCATGGGCAGAGAAAAGATAAGCGCTCCAGCAGTATATGCACTCCCTGGACGGCACATACTTCTTTTAGTCTCTTCTTTCTTTTGTGAAAAAGAAAAAGACTTAGTTTTAGAAATGTGATCTCAATCCAGATTCAGGAAGTCTTCAAATACGAGGTTGACTATGATGTCCCATTGCTGAGAAAGATCAGTAAAAACTGGTAGTCCAAGGGCAAAACATGGAAAACTACCTCATGTTCTCTGCCCCTCATAGCTTACAGATATCTGGGAGCTAAAACTGGCTCCTGTGAGATGAGGGAACACAAATGAGGTCAAATTTGTCATGAGTCTTATAGCTCTAGAAGCAACCCTTAGGGCTGAAGTCTGGGCAGGACCAGATAATTAGGAGAGCAGCCCTGAGGGTGAAGACTGGAGGGCAGGCATGCAGCAAATGCATTCTGGGACCTGGGCCTAGAATAGCTTCAGCCTGGCCCAGGGACCCTACTCACTGTGTGCACATTAGAAGCAATCTGAGGAACATCTAGAATCCAGTGCTTACTCTCACCCTGTCGCCATTTCCACAGTGCTGGGAGTTGTTCAGGCAAGCTAGGTGTCTTGGTCAGCATTCTATTGCTGTGGAGAGACACTGTGCTCATGGAAAAATCTTATAAAAAAAAAAAACATTTAATTTGGACTCCCTAACAGTTTCAGAGGTTTAGTCCATCACCATGGTGGGGAGCATGGTGGTGGTGTAGGCAGATATAGTCCTGGAAAACTAACTTAGAATGTTGCATATGAACCTGTAGGCAGGAGGAGAAAAAAGACTCTGAGCTTGACATGAGCTTTTGAAAGCTCAAAGCCCACTCCCCAGGGGCATACTTCCTCCAACAAGGACACACCTCTTAATCCTTTCAAATAGTACCACTCCCTGGTGACTAAGTACTCAAATCTATGGGCCCATGGGCACCACTCTCATTCAAACCATGATACTAGGCATCTCTAGTATGTCGTAAAGATTGAGAATTCCTACCCTACTGAGCCAGAAACATGAAACACAGGACATAATAAAGGGCCCTGTATCAATGGATAATACAGAGGTATAATTCTCACATCATAGTAACCCATGTATTAACCTTCTGCTGGAGGGAGTTTAGTGTGTCCACATCAGGGATGCTGAATGTCCCTTAGACCAGATGCTTCCACCACTGCAAAATCTCCATGAGAGACATCTTTGGACCTGCCTTGATCTGGTCCTGTTTACCAACAATATTATCTGTTCAAGACAAAGAGTCCTGTTTGCACCATTAATAAAGAGCCTAGTGCTTTAGAAGGACTTGTTTCCAATTGTAGTTGTTAGGGATGTTTCAGGGTTGTTTGTATTCAACACTAAACTCATGCAGCCACGCTCTGCCACGTTCTTCATTCCGTGGTAACCAGTTTCAATTCCACATGGACCGGATGTGAGCGAAGTGCTGTGCTACATAGATACAAGAGCATCAGTCAAAATAACAACTGAGGGCACACAGCTTGCTCACAGAGAGCAAACATTTTTAAAATGTTATCTTGAGTATCATGACAGGCAAAGTAAAGGCTCTCAAGGAGACACAGAGCAAATGGGCTCAGCACTGGTTATGTAAGTCCATTTCTGTCATGAGACACTGATCTAACTAACAATGAGGAATTGCCCAAACCCAGGAGTCTATCCTCAAAGCTGTAGAGACCCACTTCTGGTGGAAACTAATGGCTATAATAATTATGAGCTATGCCAACATTATAATAATCCTTACTTCCCCATATGTTTGGAGGCGTTCTTTAGAATCCTTGGATTATGTGATATGGAATTTTCTAGGCATCATGCTAGCAAAGAGATTGAGACAGAGAGGCTGGCATAATAGCTCACTTAATAAAGTGCCTGCTTGCAAGTATGGAGATTTGGGTTTGATCCTTAGAATCCGTGTTTTTAAAAGGGGCTAGCATGGTGACACATTTGTAATACTGGCACATGGGTGGTGGACAGATGGTTCATTGGCTCATTGGCCACCAAGTCTAGCATATTTGGTAAGTTCCAGGCTAATGAGAAGCCCACCTCAAAAGCCAAGGATGGTGAGTGGGATGTAACACCTGAAATTGTCTTCTGGAATCCACATTCGCAGTCACTCACACTTACACACATGCTTACATACACACACACACACACACACACACACACACACACACACACACACACACACACATACACTACAAGTTTTGAAAATATGTCTATCTTCACCTATTTCCTGGTACTAAATCTGAGAGTGGGTAATCATTTTTAGTGAAATTTATTTTGGCTCATGACTCTGGAATACCAGAAGTCCAACACCAGGTGACCACCTTTAATGAAGGCCTTGAGCTGTTTAGAGTGAACTCAGTTTTTGTCTTTACACAAGTTCTTGTCTTTTGGCCCAGGCCTGAGAGACTGAAAACTTACCACTGAAAGATGGCATTAATTTACTGAAGAGGCTGCTTACTCTTCCTCTGAGTGTCACCAAGTCTTCCCACCAAGGGGAAGTGGTCATATATGGGGCACCAGAGTTCATGTCCAAGTCAGTTCCTGCTCTCCACACAATTGTGGAGAATGTGCGGTCCATTGGCTAGATCTGGAGAGGGGTTCTAGGTTTTCTGCATGCATTGTCCTTGGTTGGTACAGTAGTTTGAGCTGACCCACCTGGGTCCAGATCTGCGAGTCTTAATGGTCTTCTTGTAGGTTTCTAGGACCCTCTGGATCCTTCTATTTCCCTATTCTTCCTTACCTCTTCCACCTAGAATCCCAATAGGAAGTCTCAGTATTTATTTATCCGAATCTCTGGCTAAATGAAGACTTTCAGAGGACTTCTCTGTTGGGCTAGTGTCCAATTATAAGTGAAGAGACCTGATAGGTTGTGATCTTATAGTGGGGGACAAGGTCCCCTTCTATCACAGACCTAGGGGAGGGGAATAGGATGAAAGAGGGAGGGAGGGGAGAATAGGAAGATACAAGTGAGGGGAAAACAGTTGAGATGTAATCTGAATAAGTTACTTAAATAATATAAAAATTTACTGAAAAGGACAGAGTTCATAGGACTCCAACACCTCCCAGTAGGCTCTATGTCCTGCATTGCCATACTGGAACCAGCATGCACATTCTGAAGGGCACACTCTAAGCACAACACTCATCCCGTTGCCCCAAGAATTCTTATTCTTATCACAAACAAACTGCATTCATTCAAGCCCCACAATATTGAAAGTCTTAACCTGTTCCAGATGCTCAAAGCCCAATTGAGTTAAATTCAAATGTGTATTCTCCATAAAATAGTGAGGCAGACACAAGGCACATCGCTTCATTATAGAAGGGAGAAGTTGGCTACTCTCTCAGTTTGAGATTCCTGGCTGGTGTCTGCCACTTGCTTAAGCTGGTGCCACTTATTGTGGGTTTCAGAGATATCCTATGGTTCCTTGAGGAGTTGCCCATAAAGACTCAGAGCTTGCTGTGTATGTCCCCAAATACTTCTGTGTGAATGCCATGAGAAGATGCAGACTGATATTTGCATGTTTTGAAATTTTTGATCCAGGTTAAAGAATATATGTAACAATATGTATAAATCTTAATTACATTACATCACTCAATTGACTCCGACAAACATATACACCTGTGTATCTCAGACTCTAGTGAACAGGCCCATTTCCCGTCCCATCATCGTGTCCACAGGTACAGCCACTAGAACAATCTTGCTTATTTCAGGGCTTGATTGATAATTAAAATCACATATAGTTATTCTTTTAACAGTTTCACCCAGCAGAATGACTCTGAAACAACAGAGATGTCTTCCGTGTCATGGTTTTCCATTTCATTGCTGAGAAGTTTCTGCTCTGTGACTACGTCTGGACTTACTCTCTCACGCTCTCCATGAGTAAACATCTGAAATCTTTCCAGTTTAGGGCATTCACAGATAAAGCCGATAATCTTTTGCAGATTTTATTGTGGACCTTCAAAAGAAGTTATAGGTCACACAGTAAAGCCTATGTCCTGTTGTGTACAAACAGCTAAAGCTTCCTCACCATGGACCTTTCTCCTGCCTGCATTGTGAGGGGCATTTGTTGGTTTGACATCATTTCCTGCCTATGGTTCTCTCAGTCTTTTGAATAAGGCAGTTTTGTCAGCAAGTGATCTCTGCCACTGTAGATTTTTCTGTTGATTTTCATATGCTTTGAAGAATTAATACATACTCACTTGTCAATCAACTGTATAAATACTTTTTAACCATTTTAATATTTTGTTGTTTTTGATGTTGCTACTTACATGTCCTTGATGATAGATCCTTGCCAGATACATTTGAAAAGTGTTTTCTTCTGATCTTTCCTATACACTGGAACATATTTTTTTTTTCATTAAAAAGGCATTCTCAAGTATCTTTTAGTGAGCATAGCATTTCCGTTTCAGTAAAATCTAGGTGATTAAAGTTCCATTCATAATGACTGGCTTTTGATCAATCCTGAGAAACTTGTGCCTCAGCAAAGATATGTAGCTATTCTTGGATGGTTTCATCAGAATACACATCCTCGAGCTTATGACTCACATTAAAGTGTTTGTTGGTCAAGTGTCAGAGGCAGAGATTCATTTTCCTTTTCTATATGCATACCAGTAGTTCAGCAAAGTTATAAAGACTCCTTGTCTACCCTTCAATTCTTTGGGCACATGTTAAAAATCAGTTGCTTGCATAGATGAGGTTTTATTTCTATATACTGATATTTGTTCTAATGATCCACCTGCCCATCCTATGTCATCACAGTGTTATCTAGACTTTCACAGCTTTCAAAAAAAAAAAAAAAAAAAAAAATCCTCAAAGCGGCTTAAGCTTTCCACCTGTGCTCTTCGTTTTACAAGCCTTGTGTATAGTTTAGATATGCTGCTAATTCTACATGATTTTTATGCCATTTTATCAGCTTCTACTGAACATCTTGATTACGACTGCAATTTCATTGAATTCTCACATAAAATGGGGAAAAGCGGACCCTAATAAAAATCTAATCACCCCACCCCCGAAGTGACGAACCTTTATTTTCTCACACCTCATCCATTTTTCTCAGCAGTGACTCACAGATATCTCATGTCTTTTGTTAGAGATGCCGAAGGATTTTTCATTCCAAATTTAGACATATTTTATGAGTGCAAAGGTGAAATTCTTTGACAAATATTTCCCCCAGGTCGTTCCAGTTATTTCTGACTCTCCCGCTGAGCATCATTATCTGGATACTTACAATTTTTTTCTACTGAGAGTATTTCTTAATAATTTTTCTCTCTCATTCTTCTCATAACTCTATAACCATTTATGTCTTCTGAGAGTTTTTATCTGCCTTTTAGCTCATTACTGTTTCTCCCTATTCAACATGCTTTGGTTCTTCTTTTTCCAAACTACTTATTTTTATAAGCCAACTTAGTGTTTCCAGTATGTGTAGTTACACTTCTGCCTCCAGTCTTGTCTAATGTCAAACGTGCTTCGGACAATTATGAGCATCAAGGAACAGGTAGAAATTCAGGTGACCCCTGTGATATCTGGTACCTGGAACACACGTATATGGTATCCCCTTCCCTTGAGTATGGGCACTCCTGAGGCTTGCTTTCAGCTTTTTGTGCCATGAGGTCTTGCTTTCTTGTAGTCATGCAATAAGGCTGAGACTTGGCACCACTTAGATTAGCCCATAGTCTCTGCCACCTCATCATGTAGCCTCCTGCACTGTGGGTAAGACAAGCCCTCTGCACATGTTGTTACACAGAAGCTTTCTCTGAGCTATTCCCTGGACAGCAGACCCAGGGGCAGTCACGGATGAGGCCCGATGGGAAGCAAAGCTGGCAGAGGCTGCTCTGCTAAGCACCGTCATCATCCAAGCCTAAGAGGACTCAGTCCTTTTGCATAACAGCTCTATATGCCAAGCCTAAAGAAAAATATTTTTTCAGCGACTTGTTTTCTTTGAAGAAAAACATATTGCTTCACACAGCTTAGGCTCTAGATTAAAGGATAAGTGCATCAAATCCACAGAAACAATGAGCTTCATGGTTTTTCTGCTCGAGTCGTGTGATGGACATCTTTGAAGTCCGGTTTCTTTCCAAGTCTTTTTAACCAGGGACACAGTTAATTTCTTCTTTGGCAACAGGACACAGTGTTATCTACACCAATATTAATTTTCCACGTGAGCTCATAGCATGGCCATAGAGACACAGTTCTGTAAGAGTAACTTTTATTCGCCTGATGTCATCTTGGAGGCTGACTGCCTCCATCTGTTAACCTAGGCCTGGTTCTGGAAGCTTCTAGTCTCTGTACAATCTACTCTAGGCCTCTGAGACTTACTGCTGAATAAGTTCATCCTTTCTAGCTCTTTCTGAACTCCTGCTGGCTGGTGCAACTCAGCTGTTCTGCCTTAAATTCTTCTCCAAGTTGACTGGTTCAATCTGGCTTTTCTCTGTTCCTCACTGAGTATCTTCACTTGGCCTCAAACTAACTCTAGCATTTTGTTCTAATCTTTGGGCTCCTTCGCATTCTCTTGCTCCTTCTGTCTTCAACTATGTCTAAGCTTATTCTCTCTTTAGCCTCTCACTCTACAAAACTCTCCTGGTAAAAAAATGCCTCTGAATTCCACAAAATCAACTGCCATGAACTTCACTTCATTGCCTCTATACTCACTCCCAACTGAAATTCCTGAATGGAACAGACTAGAACTCACAGATCTACATGCCTCTGTCTCCTGAGAGCTGGGATTAAAGGCATGTACCACCACATATGGACCTAAGCTTTATTTTTCTTTTTTAACCTGAAACTTGCTCTGTGCCGTGCTGGCCTTGAACTCGGAGACCTTCTTGTCTCTGTCTATTGGGATTAAATGTGTGTCTGTACCCAGCCAGTTCACACAGACCTAGAAATTCTTTGGATGTGTTCTCCTGCCAGGGCAGTCATGTTCTGAATTAAAATTTCTCTACAGAGTTCCAGGTTCAGAATCAAAATGTCCCAGGATCTACAGGCACTTGAGAAATCTACTCAAATTCTCCCAGCCTCAGTCTCCTTGCCTGGTTATGAGACATTGTCCTCTTTTCATATCATATCATATCCTGAGTGAATTCCAAACTAATCTCACTGGTACTTTGAGTTCCACATCTGTGAAAGAGGCAGGTAGTGAGGACGGTTGCTGCAGCTCTGCCACAGGCATGGTTGTGATGGCGTGTGTCCCCCCCCCCCCCCAAACACAGTCATGCTGACTTACTCTAGGTAGAGAACACAGAGAGAGGGCAGAGAGAGGGAAAACACCTCACTTCTCTACAGGAGCAAGCAGACAGGGTGCTCTGGACCTCAGCAAGACACTCTGAGATCCTTGAAACCAATCAGAAGAGGAGAAGCTCGCCCATGTGTGTGACGTGTGAGAATCTGTAACAGCACTACATCCATCGTGTGTCGCACTACACCACTTTTGAGCTGACTGGGAAGGAACAGATATATGGGTTCCATGCCCGGGAGAATTCTGTCAATAGCATAATGGAACCTAGAAATAGAGCCTTAAGTGTGACTCTGGCGGTGGCCAGAATCCTTGATTTCAGACTAATACAGATGAGCTAGAAGAAGGTACTAGAAGCCAGTATTCTCATTTGTGTATACTCGGCTGCTCCCCTCAGGCCTGGCTTCAGGTTGCTGTTTGTATTTTCTGCTGTGCTATAACCCATCTGGGCTATAGAGTCTGTACAGAGTTGAGTATGAATATACTATGACCAGAGTGGAGGCAGAAAGCCTTTTCTGAGGACCTCCTACTCCTGGTCTGGTCCTTTGCCTGCACTAGTGAGCTCTTTCCTACTCTGACATCTGTCCCCATCAGAGGCCCAGCCAACCTCCAACCCCCTCAAGGATTCTTCAGCAGTGTTTGGTTCAGAAGCTTGGCTAGCATGTATGCAAAAACTAAGTATGTGAATCTCAACTCACTTTGCCGGGTGGAATGTCCTTGTGCAACTCTCACCCCACCCAGGGGAGAAGATATTGCAAGCACCCAAAAGGTTTCATTTTCATTCGGGAACGCATTTGACTGTAAATGTACTGCACACTGTTTTGCAATTTACTGTTCTTGGGTAATTAAGCACTTTCTAGTTCTGAGTGATTATAAACAGAACTGCTGAAATCGTTGTTTTATTCTTTGGTTGACATATGTGCCCATTTGTGCCGGGTATTTTTTTTTTTTTCTATCATGGAAACTGCTGGGTCATAGAGTATAAATGTGTTCAGCTTTGGATAGCACTGCCAAGCCATTTTCCAAAGTGCTTGCTCCAATTGATGTCCCCCAGTAGCGTGTGATAGTTCTTTAATGAACATGTATTAAGTGCAGCAGATAATGAGTTTAACCTGACAGGTCAATGCATGCATCTAATGTACTTTGATCACATTCATTCCAGTTATTCTTTTGTGTCCCTTTGTCTGCTTTCCTTTTCCATGTCCCTAAAAGCCTCTCCTCTTCTTTTCATGTGTTTCCCAAACCTAAATTCTATAGAAGAGGAAATGCTTGTCTTTCTGTGTTTGGGTTAACTCACTGATCATGATGATTTCTGGTTCCACTCATTTTTTTTTTCTTTATTTAATATCATTTCATTCCTCTTTGAGCTTGAATTAAGCTCCATTTGCTGTGTGTGTGTGTGTGTGTGTGTGTGTGTACTGCTTCGTTCATTCAGCTGACAATGAATATATTCAGACTGATTTCGTGACTTGGCAATTGTAAACATTGCAGTGGTAAAGACATGTGTGCAGACAAGCATTTCTGTAGTACATTAATTGTGTTTCTTCTGAAAATACACCCTGAGGGGCAATGCTGGATTGTATGGGAGTTCTGGTTGGTTTGATTTTTGAGGAACATCCATTGTGATTTCCAGTGTGTGGACTAATGGACTTCCCCACTGTGGTGAATAAGGAATATGATCACCCCCGAATCTCCAGAGCTTGACCAACACACAGCATTTCCACAGTTATCCCTTAAGCCATTTTAGTAACCAACTTACGGTTTTCAACCTACATTCTGCATTTTGTCTGTGTCTCTCTCATTTTTTGTGAGACCTTGGGAGGAGATCAGATGAAAATCTAAATGTCACATGTTTTGATTACCATTCTCCAAATAAAGAGAATCAATAGATTCAAGACCCATGTTGGGACTCAGACTGGCTTGGGAACATAATCCAACTCAACTGCAAAGGAGAGGCAAAGCCAACATCCTATCTACACAAAGGCTAGAGTTCCTCTTTAATGGGAGAATCAACCTGTTGTGGTATTCAAGCATTCAACTTAGTGACTGAGGGCTGTTAGAGTCCCCCAATTCAAATGATAATCTCATCCAGAATAGCCCAGGGAAACTGACAAACACAATCAACAATCACACTATGGTATCACTGAAGTCATTCCTTTTCATTGCTGGCTAGTGTTCTTCTGTATTTGTCCATACGGCTATGCTTCACAAAAGTGAAACAAACACGTTCATTGTTCCTCTTAATACTGCACTTGTACATTTAAACTACAACGTCAATCATTCTCACTGCTGTATAGTATTTCATTGGGTAACTATATAGAAATTGATTCACTCAGCTGACAGGCCTTTGGGTAGTTTCTACTTTCAAAGGTCTCGTTGCTTTTGTGAATGTTTAGAATACTGCCCATAATGAGGGTTCTTCTGAAATGTCTCCTTGCACATGTGTCCAAGTGATTTTTCTTGGAAGTCAAAGGCCAAGTAATGGTCTACGTGGACATGCAGAGAAGCCCCTCACCATTTACCCACTGTCCATGACAACTGTCGTTTTCTCTCCTATTACTGCCATTACTCTATGACCTGACCAGTGTCTTCTCTCTCTCAGACATTTCTCATGAAATTTTTAAAGAAATGCTTTTGACAACACCTACATAATTAGTTAAACATGGAGACGTCAAGCTGGTACCTACTTAGAGCTTCACCCTACTGAATACTGTCTGTGGTGCCTGAAATGCTACCAGAGGCGAAAGATAAACATCAACCAAGCTACAAATCTTTTAATCTACATTTGTGACCTGCCTGCAAGATACAAGGGTACAATTGTGCCACAAAAGTTGTTGTGGGAATAGCCAACCACTATCTGATTGGATTTAAAGCCCTCTCTGAGATGCATCCCATCCCAGGTACTGCTCGGGTGGCCAAGAACTTGAGACTAGATAGATGATGGACCAGAGGGGCAAACAAATACTACTGCTCTCCTAAAAGAACACAGCAGAAATGACTCCTCGTGGCAATCTGCTATACTCATGGATCCGTGTCCCACTCAGCCACCATCAGAGAAGCTTCTTCCTGTGGTAGATAGAAACAAATTAGAAACTAACAGTTGGGCAATGTGCAGAGAGTGAGAGACCTTGGAGCACTCAGTCCTCCATGGGATGTCTCCATCCAATCCCTCCCCTCTGGGGTGATGGAAGTGGAAAGATTGTAAGAAACAGTGGGGATGGAGGATACCCAGAGAAAAAGGTCTTCTGGATGCAACAGGGCTATATAGCACGTAGAAACTCACAGGGACTGTGGCAGCATGCATAGGGTCTGAAGAGTTCTAAGCTAGATGGGGTCCCAGGGCTGTTGGGGGATGGTCTGATGTATTTTGATGCTAATTACTGCTTACTGTCTATCTGACCAACCTTTTGCTTAATAAAAAGCCATCCCATCTGGGCAGGGCAAAGGAGATAGGTGGGGCTAGGAGAGAAAGGAATTCTGGGAAGAAGAAAGGACAGCCAGGAGGAGAAGGAGAGAGATAAAGTGAAGAGAGGAAGACTGCCATGGGTTAGCTGGAGGAGAAGCACATGGCCAGTGGCGTGGATGGAGAATTCAGCCCAGATGAAGAACATTAACAAGTATTTGGGATTATTGATGAGAGGTAGCTTGATAGAAGTTATTGGAAGCAGATGGCATGGGATTGAGGCAGGGATCCCATGTCTGCCCCACTATGGGAGGTAATTTAGAGGATTGATATCTGCCCTGCCCCAGGTTAACTACAGCTATTTAAAACATAACATATGTCTGTGTCTTGATTGATTGCTAGCCGGGCCTACAGATAATACAGATAATTTAAAAAAACAATACAGGGCTGAGCGAGAAAGCAGACATAAGCCCCCAGAAGCTATCTCCAACAGACAGTGGCTCACAAGGAAAAAGTTAATTTTCTCTAACGGAATCTCACTACAGCTACACTTTAAGGTAGGCCCCATGTCCATCAGTAGGTGGCCAATACAAAATGGTATTGTTGGAGGGTTTTTTTTTTCTCATAATTCATAATGCTTTGGCTATGCATTAACCTTAGATGTATTTTGCTTATATTTATGGTTTCTAATGTTGTATTTTCATGGGATTTCTGTACATGCTAATGAGTATGTCTCTGTTTCTGTATATGTTTCTTTTGCTTTTTCTTTGGCTCTTTTTTTTTTTTTTTTTTTTTTTTTGGTCCTTCTTTTGTCCCATTATAGCTTGCTATTGTTTTTTCTTCTTGGATGCCTGTTTGCTTTCTAATGAGAAAGCAAAAGAAAGAGTATGGATATGTGGGTGGGGAGGTAGGAAGAAGCTGGAAAGAGTTGGGGCGAGGGGAAACACTGATCAAAATATATTGTATGGAAAAAAAATCTATTTTCAATAAAAAGAAATACCATTGAAGCAAAAATATTATAGAAAAACGCATGTTTTAGAAGTGCAGCATAATGAATAGCCGTAAAGTTAACACATTTAAATAATCCAATATAAATGGGATCATGTGTCAGACTATGAGTCCAACTTCATGACGTTCTGACTTCTGGAGTTACCATGCCAACTAAGTTGTATCAGAACGAAAATACACTCTAAGAAATTCCTTTAATTTTGTCAATATTTTGAGATTGTAACTTCTTGTCGTCACTGTGCTTGTGGGTTAAAGTGCTGCTTAAATTGTTTTTGCTTAACTCCTAATGCGGTTGAGCATCGTCCCATGTTCATTTGCCAGAAGGACTTGTTGCAGACGGAAGTGTTTGTTTTGTCGTTGAGTAATTGTTTACCTTTGACCCTTTCTCTACGAATGCACACTTACCCAGCTCTGTCTTATTGACGCCCTTCACTTGTGGACTTAATGTCTTCCCAACTCTAGTCCACTGATTGCTGCATGGTGCTATAGAAGCCACACTAAACCTTTTCTAGAACCTGCAACAGTTACCAGGGACAGTAAAGCTGGCCTGCATGGCTCCCTGGGGTTGTAAGACTGGCTGTGTCTATAAGGAATCAGGCTCGTGGCTTAGGTTTGTGCCTGGTCCACTGTTCTATGTATGACAACCTCATATCCTACAGAGTATTTAGGACTGAATACGCATCAGTCCGTGCTACAGTAAAGCCTGAGCATTCTGGGAAGGAGCTGAGGTGACCACACTGAGGGAGATCAGTTCTTGTAGGAAGCTGCTAGTCATATTACGAGAGACTGTGGCTTAGTGACTAACATGGACCCCCACCTCCAAGTGAGTACTGCCATGGCAGAAGCACAGGTACCAGTACCGTTTGCTTGCATTTAGTGAAGCAAAGTGTTATATCGCCAAGTGAATGAATGGATGAGAATGCTAAGTCAGAAAGCAATCTCAGCTGAAACAAATGCATAACTCTGACTGATTTCAGACATGACCTGAATTAATGGCTCAACTAAATATCCCAATTACTGCTCACTGGAAGCTGAAGCAGAGATGAGGGTCTGTCACAGATGTCAGGAAAACACTGGAGAGGAAAGGCCACCCAGGGAGACATGAGCATGGCCTTGGGGGGGCGGAGGTGCCCTCAGGAGGAGGCCCTCCTGGGCAGGGCTGTGCAGTGATAAGGGCTATGCTGGCTGCAGGATCATAACTGCAGATGAAAGAGCAGCACGTGGATCTTCCTTGTCGTCAGGCAGAACTCTTCAGTGAGGTGGGCTCAGGGAGGGCTCTGTGCCTCCGCTCTGGTGAGCAATAGCCAGGAGCCTTTAGAGACAGAAGAAGCTCCGAGCAACCGATCAGCAGCTGCTGCCCAGGCTACAGGTGCAGCGACAGTGAGACCTGACCCTGCCTGAGCCATGCCCGCCAACCTCACAGAGCGCAGCTTTCGCGCCAACCAGACTGTGCCGATGCTGGATTCTTCCACAGTTGCTTGCACTGAAATCGTGACTTTCACTGAAGTGTTGGAGTCAGAGGAGCGGGGCTCCTTCTATTCCTCCTTTAAGGTAAGTGCCCTGGCTTTGAAGGATGGAACAGGTGGGGCTGGAGAGGGCTGAGAGTGTCGTAGCTCCTGCCAGAAGTAGTTTTAATTTCCTTTCCTTTCCTTTCCTTTCCTTTCCTTTCCTTTCCTTTCCTTTCCTTTCCTTTCCTTTCCTCTCCTCCTCCTCCTCCTCCTCCTCCTCCTCCTCCTCCTCCTTCTTCTTCTTTTAACTAAGGAAAGGGGGGAATCCCTTTAAATAATTAGAACTTCATAGTTTTCGAAGTTCAGTACTGTGGTTTCTTCACAATGGAGATCTGTTTGTTTCTGTTTCTGTGTAAACTTGTAACTTGTCAGTGACACTTATCAGCAATCTATTTCGCTCTCGGTTTCACTGGCAGAGAGCACAGTACTTAACACTAGAGTAGGGTCTGTTTCTAGCAAAAATAGCAAGTTTTCTAAAACTAGACAATTTTCTCAATGCATGCTCATTGAGCTGCTGGAGTTTTTTGTTGTTATTGTTTTATGGTTGTTTTGTTTTGTTTTAAGGAACATCAGAGGATGGAGAAGTCACATCCATCCCTCGGGGTAGTGGCTGACGCCAGGGAAGAGAGAGTGGAAGGCACTAAGGACCACTCTCTCTTTGCTGTGTCTTCTCAATGAACGTTAGTGAGAAATATATTCTTTGTCGAGATGTTGGTGGTGGTGTTTGCAACAGGTTGCTGCATTGACTAAATAAAAGAAATCTGAGTTTGGTGGGTTTCATCTTCGTAATATCAAAGGATGATAGCTCTCTCGTTAAGCTATCATTGCCTTCTGTTTTCCAGAAAGTTCTAGTGGACAAAAACAAATTGAGTTTCTAGAAAAATACAAGCTTGCTGCCTCATGCATGCAAGCACTGGGTTGTGGGGCCATTTCACACCCCCACCTGCCTAATGTGCCTCCTGTAAGTCACCCTCCTCAGCCACAGTCTTTAGCCCTGTCCTTCATGTCCAAGGGAGGATTCTTCCAGACAAACCCTAGTCACAGCTGGCTTTTTTGTCATTGTTGATAATTCTCTGGTGTTCTTGAGATGCTGTGGGTTTTACTTTTGGATTATGATTACCATGGCATCCACCCACTAGTGCACGGGTTCTCTCCCCTCTCCCAATGCTTAAGAGTGAAACTTTCAGGTGTCCAAGGAGTCAGGCGGCTTCTTCTTCCAGGGAAGAGATCCCAGAGTGAACGACTGCTGGCCTCAGGGGGCCCAGTCCCTTAAAAACACACACACTAACTAGAGTTTGAACATTGCCCTTCCTGAATCCAGCCCGCACTGCAGAGAAGATCTCAGCGGGCTTCATGTGCCCAGGAAGCTTGGGCTCTGCAGTGCTACTGCCACGCTGCCTTTGATGTTTATGAAAAATGACACCAAGCATACTGAAGCTTCTGGCCCTCTCTGAAGAGGTAATAATAAACAAGAAGGCTATTGTTCTGAGGCTCAGGCAATAAGCACTTCCTGCTGAGGGTTTATTTGCCGTCCTGAATTCCATCTGAGGAAATATTTTGACCACACAAACAAATCCCTGTACCTTGGCTCTCTGCTACTATTAACACCCTCTGTCACAGAGATGTCTTTGTCACTAGACACTGGAGAAGTACATCCTCTGTTTCATTCCTGGAGTTTGGCTTGTGGCCAGTGCACAAATAGAAACAGAAAGAAATTATGTCCATTGAAAGCTAGGAGCGTCCAATGTTCTGTTTCGTTTGTTAGAAATACACCCATTGATAAAAGCCGAATTTTTCAGATGCACAAAAATCAGGTGAGAAGCCTTGGCAACCCAGCCTCTCACTCAGTGGAACTTTGTTCTGCGGCTGCCTTTGAGCACAAGCAGTTCTGCCGTACTGCTCATGCAGAAGCCTGCCTTAATTCACATCTCTGCTAGCCATGGTCTCTTTTATGCCATGTAATTCTTATGCACAATGCCCAAAATGTGTGCTATTAACTACTCCCTAAATGTGTCCCTTTAATTCATATTGCTTTTACAAAAAGCAGCAAAAGAAACATAAAGCAGAAATGATGACAGCAGTCAAAGTGGCAGAAATCCCGCCAACAGTAGTCACCATACATGCGACTTGTTCAACTTTGTGCCAAGAGCCAAGCTGTGTGACCTCAACAAGGCAGCTCTTTCATTCCCAGACTCATAGCATGAGCACTTGGCTTCCACCTTCATCTGGGTTTATCTAAATTCTGCCTGTTCTTAAAGGTTCCGCAGCAGTTGCTTCCTCCAGGACGCTCCTACCCCTTTGGGTTCCTTGGGTGCTTGGACTGTGTCTCTTCTTATTGTATCACGTAGCTGTCTCAGACTTCTGCTGTACTATCTGTTGGGTGAATGTACTACAGACTCTGAGCTCCTTATTGGTTTCACATTCTCTCATGAACCCAGCACTTTGCTAGGCACATTTGATAAATAGTTGGAGCATGAACAAAGTACGGCATTCTTCTGCAGTCCTCGACACTCACTGGAATGGGCACCACAACATTGGCCTTCTCCTTGGAAGAAGTGGGGGAACCTGGTGATGCCCTACTCATTCTGCCAGTCTGTCCTCATCCTACGTGGTCCCTGACAATTTTACTCACCAATGGAAAGAACATGTTCACCCAATGCCTGCTCCATTTCAAAGCCCATGGGACTAAGGTCAGTCTTGGGTTCCCATAACTGAAGCCATGAGATCTTGTCTATCAGTCTGTTTCAGGATCAGGGTCAGTCCTGCAAAGTCCCACTTACCCAATCATAGCACATGTTATTTCAGCCATCTTAGCTCACATCTCTGGGAATGCTTAGCATCCTTGTTTTTCTCTGACACAAAGCTGTGTTGGCAGAAGACATAACATCCTTGTAACTGGCTTTCTGACTCTTCCTCCTCAAGCTTAGACCCTTTCTGTTTCATCCATTTCTAACTACCCCACCCCACCCCCATTTTAACTTCAGCTCCCATTGTCCCGCCCTACTTCACTGTCCTAAGCATGTCGGACTCCCCCAAAACTTAGAAGGGCAATCAGGCTTGAGCTCGCTTCCTGTCTGTCCACATCTTGGTCCTCCCTGTAGCTGCATCTAGAGTCATGCATCTGTAGTCTGGATGCTTTCAACCAACGCTTTGGTGTGCTTCAGTTGCAGTTTTCTAAACCTCAGGTGTCACATCCAATTCACCTCCCTGTGGTCGAGAAGCACTGAGAGATTATCTGAGCTTTGAGAACCCACCAGTTTTCAAGTACCTAACTCATTAGAATGTACATAGGTCTGTCCAAACACTAGACAAACGCAAAGCACGCCGCACGCAAAAGCCTCTCACCTTACAGGTGAGTTTGCTAGCATTGTTTCTGTAACTTAGTGAGTGATGAGAAATCTAATTTAAAGGAAGTGGGAGGGAGATATGTCTGAATCATTAAATTAGCTAAATTATAAAATAATGCAAATGAAACTCAGTCTTATTACTCATAGGTGAGGGGGAAAATGTGAACTAAGACTGCTAAATTTTACCTAATTATGATCTTCCATCAAGCCTTCTTCAGAGCACTGTTGCAAATGAAATGCAATTAGGCTAACTATTGTTTGCATGTAAATGGTGGCTCCTGAGTGCTGATGGGACACAGTTGCTCACCGTGTATGCCCACCCTCTCTTCTCTGCCCTGCTGTCCTATTGGCAGTTTTCTAGACATTACCTTTCCTCCTGCCCTAACAAAAGTAAACTTTAACGGAACCTATCCTAATTATATACATAATGAAGTCAAAACTACACTTCAGCTTCTGCGTACTGCAAGCTCCGCTTGGTCGGACAGCTCCTTTCTATGGCCCTGTCTGCCTGTCTTGTGCCAATATTTTCACATTCCATAACTCTCAGTTCAATACCTCCTGCTGACTAGTCTGCTCCTCTGGAAACCCCCTTTCACCTGTTATATGCCCTTTAAACCCTGGTGGCCTCATTACCTGCCCTAAAGCTCATCCTGGACATTTAAGATCTCTTCTATTGGTGTCCTTCAGTATGTTCTCTTGGGTTCTCCACCTGTACCCTCTGGCCATCCCTAAGGGGAAGTGCTGTCCCCTCCTGATTGCTTCTACAATGCTGACCTAGCACACCAGAGGGCCAACCCTCCACACTGGGTGGTCTCCATGAAGCAGTCAGTCCAACTTCCTCTCCTGTAAGACGCAGGCATTGGAGAGAACTTCACAAGGATGGTACGCAATTGACCAGCTATTACTAATGCAAGGACTCTCTTCTGTTAAAATTCTCGGCATTATTAACAAATCAGAAAGCAGGAAGCATAATCTTGGTCAATTCAGAGTGAATTTAGTTGTTGTAGAGATTTTCAGTCCAGGGAGGCTTAAAGAAATCACTTAACTTCAAGGACGACCTCCTATGTGTATGGTACTCATGACAGTGGGCAGGGGGCATCAGCCCATCAGGTTAGCATCACAGCAAGAGAGCATTACCTGAAAGGAAGTGATCTGTTGAGCCTCCAGAGCACTCCTCCTTTTCTGGACCCCCGTCTGGAGAATGGACAGTATCTCTTTGTGACAGTTCCATCAGGTCTCTGGCCTTCCAGCTTCTCCTTTTCCTCTTCCCTTCGCTGGCTAAATCTCTGTAACCTTATAGCAAATGGGAACTTAACGCCTACTCCAGCCAGCTCTGGGTGGCAGGAAACAGTGGTCCTGTCTCTGCTCCCTTCTCTCCCAGCACTTCCTTCCCAAATGTACATCTTCATGACATCTGGAAAATCCAGAATCTGGTTTCTCCCAGTTCCCTCAATCCTGTGGTCTCTTTACCTGCCAGGCACTTGCTCATCCAGTTCTCTGTCCAAGGAGGCGAGGCAATGCAGTTGCCCTCTCCTCACATGCTTCCTCCCATCCCGTGCCACGTACTATCCAACACTCCTGACCCTTCCGCCTTCTTTCTGTGATGGGAAAATTACTTCCTGTGTTCTTCCATATTTATAGTCAAGTTTCTGTCATCTTAATGATCAAAGACGTGTGTATGTGTGTGCACGCGCACACGTGCATGCATGCAGGGCCTTTAAACCTGTTAATTGAAAACCATATATTTTTTATTTAATTTTTTCATACAGTGTATTTTGATCATGGTTTTACCCAACAACTTCAGACTCTCCCCATCTCCATACCCACCCAACTTCATGTTATCCCTTTTTTTCTCTCTCTCTCATAAACAAAAATGAAAAACAAAGTTAAAAAAAAAACAATAAAACAAAACAAAAAATGCCAAAATAAAGCAAAACAAAAAAACTTACCACTAGCACCAAAAACAAAAAACAAAAAACAAAAAAAACAAAACAAAAAACCATGGAGGTGTTTCCCAACTACTCCTGGGCATGGGACCTGCCCTGGAGTGTGGGTGATGTACCCAGTGGTCTTGGCCAGTGTTCTGTTGCTATGAAGAGACACCATATGGCAACTCTTATAAAAATAAGAATTTAACTGGGGCTGGCTTACATGTTCAGAGGTTTAGTCCATTATCATGACAGTGGGAAGCATGGTGACATGCAGGCAGACAAGGTTCTGGAAAAGAAGCTGAGAGTTCTACATCTGGATCCACACATAGACAGCAGGAAGAGAGACAAAATGGGTCTAAGTTGGGTTTAGGAAACCCAAATCCCATCCCTAGTGACATAATTCCTCCAAGAAGGCCACACCTTCTAATCTTGTCAAATATTGCCACTGCCTGATGACCAAGTATTTAACCTATGAGTCTATGGGGGTCATTGCCATCCACACCACCACAGCAGTGAGATTTCATTGGTGCAAATGTACTTTCCCTTTCTAAGTAGTATGAATTGCAAGTAGCTTCCTGGTTAGAATGGGACTTTGAAAACGCATTCTTTTGCAATGGAAAAAACGATTACTTCTCTTCGGACTGTTAACAACACTCCTGATGGCATGCTCAGATGCTTACTTAGTATTTTGTTGTTTCTGGAACATTCTGTATTGGTACAACCAAGGTTATACACCAAGGGAAAGGGGTATGTGGGCTGTAGCAGGAAGAAGCAATCAATTGCGGCTTCAATGTATCATGCCATCATCCTGGAAATAACTTCCTGTTTATACAGTGGGTGGCAGTGTTCAAGCTACAGAAGCGAGTGAATGAAAAGGTCACTTTGTTTATCTTCAGTGGAATTTAGATTCTCTGCATTTCAAGTCATCTCCCTGCAAGGAGAGGTAACTGACTCATCACCAGGTAAAGTGGGGTTCTCAAGTTTCCTCCTTCACTCAACCTCTAGAGCAAAGATGCTGAGAGTACGAACCTCTAGCTGACCTGCAGGAGACTCAGTTCGTGCGTTCTCAGCGGCTGTGTGACTGGTCTGTCTCTCCATTCTCCAGCCTCAGTTTCTCCATCACTGACACTTTACCAGATGATCCATTGCAGGACTGTTGTGTCATTTAAGGAATATAGTGCCTAACGTTTTTAGGAGCAATTATAGTGTCAGAAGACAGTCCTTCTACTATTTCCAATACCACCTATTGACCTATGATGCGTTGCCATTATCTGTGTGGAAGAAGCTTGGAAGCCACCAGGGGACCCCAGCACACACCACAGTGCGTACCATCAGTACCACCAAGTGTGTGTCCTCAGATGATGGTCACTGGTGTGCAATAGCACACATCACTTCTTTTTGCTTCGTTTCTATTTTAATTAAACTATCAACATTTTGGAATGAGATACAGTTATGTACAGAAGATGCCATTTCTTACTTTTTCATCCTGCGTTACCTTGAAATCCACTCCATGGGGGGGTTCTTTGCTGAGATGAAAAGCTCTGTCTTGCTCAGAAAATATGTGGGCCTCTACTGTAGAAATAAGAAGGCTTTTTTTTCTAGGCTACCATATAGCAAAACCACCCAAAGTAATGATAAAATTATACAGGATAGCTACAGTTCTTGTTTCCGCACTTAAGAAATATGGGTGCCTACCTGTAACATGATGAATTTCTCAGTCTTCTCAGCACTTTACCATTTGTAAAACAATTTCCTTTTACTGCATTCAAACGTCCTCTCTGTTCTTAGAGATGCTAAAATAGCATTCCCCTTTTCTAACCGGATGCCAAAATGAACACTGAGAGAAGTTAAAGGCAGAGAGACCTCCAAACAAATGAAATGTCATAAAATCAAAAAGGAAATGGGATTCCAAGCCAGCATCAGTGGAAAGTGCTGTAGAAATGGAGCATTAAGGCTGGGACTCAGGGGTTTGGTGCACCTCAGCTTCCTTTCTCTCACACTGCAGTGGCGAGCAGGTCAATCTGTAGCTACATCGTTACATAACTTCCTGTGGAGATGGTCCTAGTCTCCTGCGGGCTGAAGGCTGAAATGACTCAGGATTTCACAGTGACCCAGGTGAGTCAGGAACCATTCATGACGGACACGGGGGCTATGTCTCTCCCACACCTCCATGCAGGCTCCAAAGCTTTGTTTAGTCCTATAGAATGTGGCCCGAGTCTTCCTGGCCTTTCCCACATCCCCTGTCTCCCTCTGGGCTCCTCTTCTCATTTTCTCCATTACATGTACCAGATGTTCCCCCACCTTTGACTTCTGACACAACTGTGAGCTCTGTGGATCCCTTGCTCTTCTGTGAAGCCTTTAGGGACATTTGGTATTCACCAGCATCCCTATCCCTGTGCTCAGAGGGCACTTACTATCTGTGAAGATTGATGGTTTCTCTGGACTGCACCCTGAGCAGGTGCTAGAGAGCCAAGGAGGAATGATAACTGCATGAAGGGGCAGGTCAGCTAATGCAGCCACTCAGGAAATGATTCTAGCTTTTTATATTCATAATGCACACAGCAACATACAATTTCCATCATTCTTATTCAACTTAATCTAAAACTCTAAATAAATATCATATCTAAAATTAAGTATTGCAGAAGCCAATCTTTTGGGCTGTGTTTTTCTTTCCCATCTTGGCAAGTATCTTTTCTTCTATGTTAAGAATTATAGATGTACTTGACTGAGCATTGTGCTAGGCACTGGAGGTGCAAAGGTGGGTAAGACAGACACCTGATCCTTAGGGGCCTCTGTCTACCTGGGGAAAGAGAGAGACACACACAGGTAACGACCACTTCCAATGTCAGTTTGAAAGAAGATGCAGTCCCAATGTCAGTTTGAAAGAAGATGCAGTCGATTAGATAGAGCAAAGCAAGGCGCTCAGCTGGGGCATACGCACATGCTCCTGAAGAACTCCAAAGAAAACCCCTGCCCTGCCTAGGAAACCAGGTCCAAGTAAAGGAGAGAGAGGAAAGAAGAGGCTGGCTCATGTGGTCCCTTGTGCTGATAATATAATATTTTTCTTCCAAACAAGAAGAACTCTTTGGTGTTTTTTATTAGAAAAACAACATGTTAACAGTGCAGGCTGTTTTTTGGAGCATTTAATCAGGATAACACTGAGATCCACGGAGAATGCGCACAGACACAAGAGCTGCATGCTCAGCGTGAGACTGGAGAGGAAGAGGCCACAGGCATCAGTGGGGATTAAGGGGGTGTGCACCTGCCGTGGAGTGCCGCTGATATACTGAGTGACACTCCACTGGGGAAAACTGTCTTTCCCTATGCCAGCAGGCATCGGTTACAGGCAGCTTCTTGATCAGCGGTGGAAGCCCGTGTCCACTTCCCCCTCTCGGTGCTGGGACTCCACTTGACTTGGACCTGAGCAGGTCTTCTGTGTACTGCTTTGGTCTTTGTGGATTCGTATGTGTTTCAGTCCTGTGTCTTGAGTCTTGAAGACACTGTTTCCTTGGAGCCATTCATCATGTTCTGGCTCTTACAGTACTTCTGCCTCCTTTTCTGCATAGATCCCTGAGCCGTGAGGAGAGTGGTTTTCATAAAGACAAAAACAAAACAAAACAAAACAAAAACACTCATTTATGCTTGAGTGCTCCAAATTATCTCACCTTCTGCACATTCGTAGGTCTCTATGTTGATTCTCATCTACTAGAAGAAGAAACAGCTTATTTTTATGGAGATTGAGGGAAGTGCTGACTTGCAAAGTGCATACAACAAGGTTTCAATAACAAAAAACAAATGGCTGTCATGATTAGGAGTAGAGAAAAGGGGTATACCTTGGAAAGACACAGGGAACTCTCCCTGGATGATAGAAGCGTTCTATATTTTCATTTCAGTGATTTTATATATATATCAAAACTTAGTGCCGTGCATTAACAGGGTGACTGTATTTTCATATATTAGACCTTAATAAAAAATCTATATAGAGCATAGTAACTTTCGACTTAGGTAAAGTCATAAATTCTGAATGACAGTGTAGGGGAAGCACAGCTCAGGCTCCAGGAGGACCTGGAAGGAGACGTGAGCACAGAGCTAACAAGGAGGGAGCTAGGCAGCAAGTGTGACCCAAGAGAAAAAGTGTCCCAGGGCTACGCGGCTTGGCACAAACAGCCCATCCTCCAACACATCCTTGGCATGCCTTGAAGAAGGACATCTTTTACTCTGTCCCCTGGTTTTCTGCTCACTGGTTTTCTTCTCCTCAAGGCAGGTATGTGGTGTTGCATATTGTGTTTGTCCTGTGTCACCTCTCAGTGTCTGGAAATGATGCTCCTCAGAGACAGAACTGCCGCCCGTCTCTGACTGTGTCCCCTTCTGAACATCTGTGACTGAGAGTTCCTCTCATGGACTCGGCACCATGCTGATGGTCACTTGACAAGGAATTCTGAGGTCCTTCCAGGGTCCTTTTCACCGTGCCTTACATGAAGACTTTTGTGTGTTCATTTCCTCAGAATTTTTACATTACAATATGCAATGAGGGTTAAAAACAGCTGGTGGTTCTGTGATGAGGGATACAGGAACAGGACAGGGAATGATACAGGACGTGAGCCTGGAGAAGAAACCAGGGATGGGACAAGCTCTTGGAAACACCTGCTCACTTGGCCCTGCACCGTTTTAACTCACAGCTTGACATTTCCACTGAACAGTCAACTGAGTTTTCTCTACTGTTAGAAGGGCCTTGGTGTGAGAAAACTGGTTGGAAAGTCTCTGGGGCAACAAATGAAGATTTTTGTTATAAGAAAAAAAACTAGAAAGAGGACTGGCTTTTTGCTTCCCTGTCTTTCCACCTTGAGCTCAGATAGAATAGGTAAAGCTGCACCAGCCAGTGAGAAACTAAAAGAGGAAAACTAAAGAATTCTCAGAGATCAAGGGCAGCAGCAACCTGCCTTCAGATTTCTAGTTTTATGACATAAAGCAAAACTGTCTTTGTTGAAGCAGTTTTACTGTAAATGGACATTGTTTAATTTTAAGCCAAAAAAATGTATTGCTATAAAAACCAAGTTAAAGGGAGATGTTGGATTGTGAATCTGAGGCCTTACAAATGAAGCCCAGAGCCAACAAGTCCTTCTGGGTGTTTCACACTTGTGCAGTGCAGGAAGGCTTGACTCTGCTGGGCAGAGCAGGAGGGCTTGGCTCTGCTGGGCAGTGCAGGAGGGGTTAGCTCCGCTGGGCAGTGCATGAGGGCTTGGCTCCACTGGGCAGTGCAGGAGGGCTTGGCTCTGCTGGGCAGTGCAGGAGGGCTTGGCTCCACTGGGCAGTGCAGGAGGGCTTGGCTCTGCTGGGCAGTGCAGGAGGGCTTGGCTCTGCTGGGCAGTGCAGTAGGGCTTAGCTCTGCTGGGCAGTGCAGGAGGGCTTGGCTCTGCTGGGCAGTGCAGGAGGGCTTGGCTCTGCTGGGCAGTGCAGGAGGGATTGGCTCTGCTGGGCAGTGCAGGAGGGTTTGGCTCTGCTGGGTTTCTTGTTATTATTGTCAGGATTACAAAAAGTTCAGCATCGCTCCTATGTTTCTGCGTAACAAGTAAAAAACTCTTTTTCCGGGGGGGAAGAAAAAGCTTTAAATTTTTAGATGATCATCATTCTAGATGTTTTTTAAAAAATACCATTTTGCATAAGTAAACTTTGGGGATGACAGAGAGCTTAACAGTGGCTTACCTTTCCATTATAGCTCCCCAAGACTTTTTAAAAGTTTCCCCAAATCACAAGCTGAAATCAACCAAGAAAATTTAGTTTCTGGGGACAGCCATTCTCATACTGTGCCCTCGAGTGCTTTGCAGGGCTGCTCAGCCAGGCTTTACAGCCCCCATTCGATGTCCTGCATTGGGGGAGGGCCTAGATGTGGCAGTTTTAGGCTCAGCGGTGTTATAGGAGGAGAAGGAGGCCATAGCGGAAGAGGCAAGAGCACTAGTCTCTGAGATAGTCTCAAGTGCAAGCCCAGAGGGTGGGCAGGTGAGGGAGGGTGTGGTTTTCCTCAAACATCAGCTTCTGAGATCCCACATATCCTGGTACCTAGTTTGTCATGGTCTCTGCCTTTTGCATCTGTCCATCTCAATGCTCTCAGATTCTCTGCCCTCCCACATAGGCACCTGGGCTCTGTGCTTTTCAAAGTTCTGTAACCTTTCAGACTTCACACACACACACACACACACACACACACACACACACACACACACACACACACACAAACACCACAAGACCTTTCAGCTCATTTATCTCCTGCAAAAGCAAACAGAGACATCACATTCCCTCTTCAATCTGGTTTTTGGAAGTTCAGGAAACTTCTCTATGGAGGAATAGGTGGCAGGGGAGGAGTAAGAATTGAGTGGAACCTTGACAGAATCCCAGGAAGTCAGGAAGGCTCCTATTTCCTCTTTCAAACCACTCCATGGCCAGTGACCCCTGGAGGCCTCCCTTCCATCCCCTTGCCATTCCTTTTACACCAGGCATGCTTGGTTAATCCCCTGCCCCCTTTACTCTAATCTCCACTTCATGTCATTAAAACCCTTTTCTTCAATCAGCCAATTACAAGCATCAAGACCGTTCTGAATAAACTGATTCTGTAATCTAGGGTCTTAGCCTATAACTTGCTACCTAAGCTTCCGGAATGAGCTTCATTGCAAAAGAAGCCTCCTCAGGTTAATGCTGATAAGGCCTTCACAACATGAACTTCCTGGGCAGTAGTCACACCAGGTCTATTTCAGAGATTCAGGCTGGGGGTGTAGCTCAGTTGTTAGAATGCTTGCCTAGCACTCATAGCACTCTGATTTGATCCCCATTGCTGTAAGGCTGGGTGTGGTAGTGGTGCACATCTATAATCCCAGCATTTGGGAACTGCAGACAGGAGGATGAGGATTACATCATCTTGAACCAACAACCTAATTAGGAGATTCTAGAAGTTTCTAAGTGAAACTAAAACTCTCCTGTTAAGATACTGTTTGAGCCACTGAAGCCTCTAAAACACACGAAAGGCCTTCAGAAGTATTGGGAATTCCATTCATAGACAGATATTGAACGATTCATAGACAGATATTGAACCACTGTGTTTGCTCACAAATATTGTTCGTCTATTCCACAAGTTAATAAATAATTGAAATGAATATTGTGTGTGCTCTATTGCAGTTTCCCTCTGATCAGTCTACGGTCTGCTACTGTAGACTCTAGCCTCAGGCAAGACAAGCAATCAACACAAAAGTAGATGCTCTTTGGCCAAGAATAAATCTGGTTCATTTTCTAACACATTTAGTATTTTTGAGGATTTTGCTTAAATTGAATAAACACACAAAGGACATTCAAGAAGATAGAAACTATTAGCCCTTAATAAAGTTTAAAAATGATTTCTAGAATACTAATTCTGCCAAGCATGTTGTCCCTTCCACTGGTCATTTCACTTGTTCCTTCATTGATCATGTTTAAGCTAAATTATGCTGAGTTAACATGCAAGTCCAAATCATGATGTTGTAATGTTTATTTTCTATGTCAGTCACACACTATAACATGGTGATAAGAGACCTCTGTTATTGTACTTTCTCAAGGACCTAGTAAGGGATGATCCACTCAACACAGACTTCTAGAATCTGAGGTCAGAAGAGGAAAGAGAGAGGAGGGGAAGAAATGAAGATGGCTAAAGTAGGGGGCAATGAAGAGAGAAATGGGCTTTTAGTGACAAAATAATCCAAATGTTATTAAAAGAAGTAGACATGGGATTGTTCTAGGAAGCACGCCCCCATCCTCAGGCTCCTTCAAAGCGTCTCCACATGCCCAATGGGCTCAGTGTACCCTAGGTTGGTGGACCACACACAACAGAGGACCCAAGGACAGGGAACTCCTGGGGAACAAGGAAGGCTCAGTAAGGAGAGCGTAGGGACTGGGCAGGGATGACAAAAGGGGACAGAACCCCTGTTGGTTACCACTAACCATCTGTTAGCAGTACAAAGTCAGCACAGCTGGCCTGGAATCAATAATGAAAAACAGGTTGTCCTGAAAAGGAAATTTGGGGGCATTTGTGTATTTCATAATACAAAATTGCAAAAACAGAGAAAGGAATGACTATTTTGTCTATAAAAATGGAGAGGGTTGGACAGGTATGTGATGGATCTCACACCAAAGGAATTTCTAAGAAAATATAAAATTATGGAACTGAAATTTTACAGAATCAGTAGAATAATTATTGACTATAAACATAGACTATCCAAGTGTATAAAATGTTAAAAAGAAAAAACTGAGAACATATATATTAAAAATACATATGTAATCTTATGATTCATAGTATATGTGATAGTTACATAACAAATATAACACATTGAAGGTCTTTAAAAAGTTAAGTTTTGGGGGGAGAATATAGTTCCTAATAGAAACATGAGCAAATATATTGAATATGAAGTTAGAATGTATAAAAAATGTTATTAGTAGACTTAATAATAAAAATTCAGTAATAAACATGAAACAAACCAAATTAACAAGAGTAAAGAAAGCCAGGTGGTGGTGGTGCACGCCTATAATCCCAGCACTCAGTACGCAGAGGCAGATGAATCACTGTGAGTTCAAGGCCAGCCTGGTCTACAAAGTGAGTCAGGACAGCCAAGGCTACACAGAGAAACCCTGTCTCAAAAAACAAAAACAAAAAAAGTAAAGAAAATTAATATATAAATAACAGCTTCTCAGCTTCTGCTTACCTTGAGGAAGGTTCTAGAAGTCTTCTGAATACAGATGCCTTTGTGATTAAAAAAAAAAAAAGTCTGGTAAATGGGGAACATTAGTCAGGGTTCTCTAAAGGAAGAAACCTGAGAGAATCTCTCTCTCTCTCATCTCTTCTCTCTCTCTCTCTCTCTCTCTCTCTCTCTCTCTCTCTCTCTCTCTCTCTCTCTCACGAGACATGATTTATTAGACTGCCTTTGGTACGAATAGTCCAGTAATCCTGCAATGCTGCCTCACACTGAAGAGGCCAAGGAAACAGTAGTTATTTGGTCCAATAGGCTGCATGTCCCAGTACTCCCAGTCTGGTGCTGGAGGCTTGGGAATTCCTGCAGAGTTACTGGGCTTGAATTTAATATTAGCATCAGCAACAGGATAAGTAAACTTGCCAGTGAGAGTCAGGGCAAGTGGGGGGGGGGGCGGGGGGGAGCGCAGAACGCACAGTTTCTTCTATGCATGTCCTTTGACCTGGGCTGCCACCAGAAGGTACCATCCACATTTAGAGTGGTCTCCTTGCTTCAAATATGAGGGTGGGCTCCATGTTATCCCAATCCACCCCACCATCCTTTACTGTACCCTGGGCAACTCATGATCTTGAATTTGAATGACATACTTTAAAACTCAAGGCTTTAGTCTTTAGAAGAAACAAAAGTTATCCTACAGTCACCTGGCAGTCATCTCCTTGTAACTGTGTCTCAGTTTTCCCCATCTGTTTATTCGGGGTTCTCTATTGTTCTTCTGCCCTGCCTCTCTGTAACTTGCTACGTCCATTCTGTGCAGCATACAGGAAGAATGGATGGCTGCTCCCAGGATGCAGGTAAGTAGATGCTTCTTCACCTGCTCCTTAGAACACAGAATCCTACTTTAGCCCAGTTCACCTCTGATTCACTCATCATCACACCTTATGGGGCAGCTGCAATCTATCTTACTTGTCTCACTTTCACAGCACTGAGGTCTCACCAAAACTTCTAATTTATATTGTTAATGGATTTTTACTATTAAATATATGCAGGATGTGAGGGACAGAGAGAGAGAGAGAGAGAGAGAGAGAGAGAGAGAGAGAGAGAGAGAGAGAGAGAGAGAGAGAGAGAAGAGAGAGGGATGGATGCATGGAGGGAGGGAGGGAGGGAGGGAGGGAGGGAGGGAGGGAGGGAGGGAGGAGGGAAGGGGGAAGAGGGCCTCACAGGAGTGTCCAGAAGCTTGTGTTTTAGTTACTTACAGATGTAGTTAAATTCAAACTGAGATTAGACATTACAGGAGGTTTTCAGATAATAGCGCCCATGACCACTATAGATGGGTTTAGGTGTTCTTGGCATCTTCTTACAAACACAGTGTGGTAGGTGATGTACATTATCTTAAAATTATTAAGTCAGAATGGTGTGCAGGCATCAATCTGGAGATTTCAATGAGCCACATTACTTTCCCTCTTTCTTTCTCCAGTTTCTTTCTTTCTTTCTTTCTTTTTCTTACTTTTTCTTTCTCTCTTTTTTCTTTTACTTTTTCTTTCTTTTTTGTCTTTTCAGTCATTTATTTCTTATGTTTCTTTTCTCAGAAAGTTATGGGGGGAATCAGTTCTAATAAATACACACACACACACACACACACACACACACACACACACACACACAATTAGGTTTTGTATGCTTTAATTTATCTCCATCTCCAAAGTCCTCCTAGCCACCTGAATTCAGAGCTTTTGTTTTTTTTGTTTTTTTTTTTTTTGTTTTTTTTTTTTTTTATTTTATTTTTTTTTTTTTTTTTTATTTTTTATTAATTTATTCTTGTTACATCTCAATGTTTATCCCATCCCTTGTATCCTCCCATTCCTCCCCCCCCCCCCATTTTCCCATTATTCCCCTCCCCTATGACTGTTCCTGAGGGGGATTACGTCCCCCTATATATTCTCATAGGGTATCAAGTCTCTTCTTGGCTACTTGCTGTCCTTCCTCTGAGTGCCACCAGGTCTCCCCCTCCAGGGGACATGGTCAAAAGTGAGGCACCAGAGTACGTGAGAAAGTCGTATCACACTCTCCACTCAACTGTGGAGAATATTCTGACCATTGGCTAGATCTGGGAAGGGGTTTAAAGTTTACCTCCTGTATTGTCCTTGGCTGGTGCCTTAGTTTGAGCGGGACCCCTGGGCCCAAATCTGCCTATCATATTGTTCTACTTGTAGATTTCTAGGACCCTCTGGATCCTTTTATTTTGCTGTTCTCCCATGCGTCTCTCATTTAGAGTCCCAATAGGATGCCTTCCCCTCTGTCCCAGTTTCCTGGTAAGTGAAGGCTTTCGTGGGACATGCCCCTTGGGCTAGTATGCAGATATAAGTGAGTATATACCATTTGATTCTTTCTGCTTCTGGGTTAACTCACTCATTATGATCATTTCTAGCTCAATCCATTTATCCACAAATTTCGGGAATTCCTTGTTTTTAATAGCTGAGTAGTATTCCTTTGTGTATATGTACCACAGTTTCTTTATCCACTCTTCTACTGAGGGACACTTAGGCTGTTTCCATGTTCTGGCTATTATGAATAAGGCTGCTATGAACATGGTTGAGCAAAGTTTCTTGTTGTGTGCTGGAGCATCTTCTGGGTATATTCCAAGGAGTGGAATAGCTGGGTCTTGAGGAAGCCCTATTCCCATTTTTCTGAGATAGCACCAGATAGATTTCCAAAGTGGCTGTACTAGTTTGCATTCCCACCAGCAATGAAGGAGTGTTCCCCTCTCCCCACATCCTCGCCAGCATGTGGTGTCGCTTGAATTTTTGATCTTAGCCATTCTGATGGGTGTAAGATGGAATCTCAGAGTTGTTTTGATTTGCATTTCCCTGATGACTAAGGAGGTTGAGCATTTCTTTAAGTGTTTCTCAGCCATTTGATACTCCTCTGTTGAGAATTCTCTGTTTAGTTCCAAGCCCCATTTCTCAATTGGGTTATTCGGTTTGGTGGTGTTTAATTTCTTGAGTTCTTTATATATTTTGGATATTAGACCTTTGTCAGATGTAGGGTTGGTGAAGATTTTTTCCCAGTCTGTAGGCTGTCGCTTTGTTCTCTTGACAGTGTCTCCTGCCTTACAGAAGCTTCTCAGCCTCATGAGGTCCCATTTATTAATGGTTGACATTAAGGCCTGGGCCGTTGGTGTTCTGTTCAGGAAGTTGTCTCCTGTGCCAATATGTTCCAGGCTCTTTCCCACTTTTTCTTCTAAGTGGCTTAGTGTCTCTGGTTTTATGTTGAGGTCTTTAATCCACTTGGATTTGAGTTTTGTGCAAGGTGACAAATATGGGTCCAGTTTCATTTTTTTACACATAGACCTCCAGTTAGACCAGCACCATTTGTTGAAGATGCTATCCTTTTTCCATTGAATGGATTTGGCTTCTTTGTCAAAAATCAAGTGACCATATGTGTGTGGATTCATATCTGGGTCTTCGATTCGATTCCACTGATCAACCAGCCTGTTGCTGTGCCAGTACCATGCTGTTTTAAGTACTATTGCTTTATAGTACAGTTTGAGATCAGGTATGGAGATTCCTCCGGAGCATCTTTTATTGTACAAGATTGTTTTAGCTATTCTGGGTTTTTTGTTTTTCCATATGAAATTCAGAATTGAACTTTCAATGTCTTTAAAAAATTGTGTAGTTATTTTGATAGGGATTGCATTGAATCTGTAGATTGCTTTTGGTAGGATGGCCATTTTTACTATGTTAATTCTCCCGATCCATGAGCAAGGGAGATCACGCCATCTTCTCAGGTCATCTTCAATCTCCTTCTTCAGAGTTTTGAAATTTTTTTCATACAAGTCCTTCACTTGCTTAGTTAGGGTAACTCCTAGATATTTTATATTGCTTGTGGCTAATGTGAAGGGTGTGGTTTTCCTAATTTCTTCCTCTGCAAGCTTGTCATTTGTGTATAGGAAGGCTACAGACTTTTTTGAGTTAATTTTGTATCCAGCCAATTTGCTGAAGGTGTTTATCAGCTTTAGGAGTTCTCTGGTGGAGTTTTGAGGGTCACTTATGTACACTATCATATCATCTGCAAAGAGGGATAATTTGACTTCCTCCTTTCCCATTTGGATACCCTTGATCTCCTTTTGTTGTCTTATTGCTCTGGCTAGAACTTCGAGTACTATATTGAAGAGATATGGAGAGAGTGGGCAGCCTTGCCTTGTTCCCGATTTGAGAGGAATTTCCTTGAGTATCTCACCATTTACTTTGATTTTGGCTATTGGCTTGCTGTATATAGCCTTTATTATGTTGAGGAAAGTGCCTTGTATCCCCGATCTCTCTAAAACTTTAAACATGAATGGGTGTTGAATTTTATCAAATGCTTTCTCTGCATCCAAGGAGATGATCATGTGGTTTTTTATTTTCAGTTTGTTTATATGGTGGATTACATTGATGGATTTCTGTATATTAAACCATCCCTGCATGCCTGGAATGAAGCCTACTTGGTCATGATGAATGATATCTTTGATGTGCTCCTGTATTCGTTTTGCAAGTATTTTATTTAGTATTTTTGCATCTATGTTCATAAGAGAAATTGGTCTGAAATTCTCTTTCTTTGTTGAGTCTTTGTGAGGTTTAGGTATCAATGAGACTATGGCCTCATAGAATGAATTTGGTAATTTTCCATCCATTTCTATCTTTTGGAGTAGCTTGAAGAGTATCGGTATTAGCTCGCCCTTAAAGGTCTGGTAGAATTCTGCACTGAACCCATCTGGCCCTGGGCTTTTTTTGGTTGGGAGACTATCAATGATTGCTTCTATTTCTGTAGGGGAAATGGGACTATTTAACTTGTTTATCTGTTCTTCATTCAACTTTGGCAAGTGAACTTGATCAAGAAAATCGTCCATTTCCCTTAGATTTTCAAATTTTGTGGCGTATATGCCTTCAAAGTAGGATCTTATGATTCTTTGAATTTCTTCAGTGTCTGTTGTTATGTCTCCCTTTTCATTTCTGATTTTGTTGATTTCAATACTGTCTCTCTGCCTTTTAGTTAGTTTGGCTAATGGTCTGTCTATCTTGTTGATTTTCTCAAGAACCAGCTTTTGGTTTTGTTGATTCTTTGGACTGTTTTCTTAGTTTCTAATTTGTTAATTTCAGCCCTGAGTTTGATTATTTCCAGGCGTCTACTCCTCTTGGGTGTTTCTGCTTCTTTTTTTTCTAGGGCTTCCAGTTGTGTTGTTAAGATGCTTATGTGCGATGTTTCCAATTTCTTTTTGAAGGCACTTAGTGCTATGAATTTTCCTCTTAGCACTGCTTTCAATGTATCCCACAAATTTGGGTATGTTGTTTCTTCATTTTCATTGAATTTCAGAAACTCCTTGATTTCTTTCTTTATTTCTTCCCTGACCCAGGTGTCATTTAGCAGAGAGTTGTTTAGTTTCCACAAACGTGTAGGCTTTTTGTTATTTCTGTTGTTGTTGAATTGCAGCCTAAGAGCATGGTGATCTGATAGGATACAAGGTATTATTTCAATCCTCTTGTATCTGTTGAGGCTTGCTTTGTGACCTACGATGTGATCAATTTTGGAGAAGGTTCCATGGGGTGCAGAGAAGAAGGTGTATTCTTTCTTGTTTGGGTGAAAGGTTCTATAGATATCTGTTAGATCCATTTGACCCATGGCATTGGTTAATGATGTTGTTTCTCGGCTTAGTTTCTGTTTCAATGACTTATCCTTCAGTGAGAGTGGGGTGTTGAAGTCTCCCACTATTATTGTGTGGGGATCGATGTGTGGTTTAAGCTTTTTTAGGAGATCTTTTACATATGTGGGTTGCCCTTGTATTGGGAGCATAGATGTTCAGAATTGTGATGTCATCTTGGTTGACTTTACCTTGATGAGTATGAAGTGTCCTTCCTCATCCCTTTTGATTAAGTTTGGTTGAAAGTCTATTTTGTTCGATACTAAAATGGCTACACCTGCTTGCTTCTTGTGACCATTTGCTTGGAATATTTTTTTCCAACCTTTTACCCTGAGGTAATGCCTTTCATTATGGGTGAGATGTGTTTCTGGATGCAGAAGAATGTTGGGTCTTGTTTATGTACCCATTCAGTTAGTCTGTGTCTTTTTATTGGAGAATTGAGGCCATTGATGTTGAGAGATATTAATGACCAGTGACTGTTAAGAGTCTTAATTTTGATGTTGTTTCCAGTCGAGCGTTTGTGTAGTTGTGTTTTTGCCATGGATAGTTATCTATTTTCTGGGTAGTTTTGGTTGTAGCTTGACCCTTTGGGATGGAGTTTTCCTTCTAGTACCTTCTGTAAAGCTGGGTTTGTGGATAGGTACTGTTTGAATTTGTTTTTGTCATGGAATATTTTGTTTTCTCCATCAATGGTTATTGATAATTTTGCTGGGTAAAGTAGTCTGGCCTGGCATCTGTGTTCTCTTAGGGTTTGCAGGATCTCTGTCCAGGCCCTTCTGGCTTTTATGGTCTCTGCTGAGAAGTCAGGTGTAATTCTGATAGGTTTACCATTAAATGTTATTTGGCCCTTTTCCCTTGCAGCTTTTAATATTTTTTCTTTGTTCTGCATGTTTTGTGTTTGATTATTATGTGGCGGGCAGTTTTTCTTTTCTGGTCAATTCTATTTGGTGTTCTGTAGGCCTCTTGTATGTTTATAGGCATCTCTTTCTTTAGATTGGGGAAATTTTCTTCTATGATTTTGTTGAGAATAGTTTCTGGGCCCTGGAGTCTGATGTCTTCTCTTTCTTCAATGCCTATTATCCTCAGATTTCTTCTTTTCATGGTGTCCTTAATTTCTTGGATGTTTTGTGTCAGGAGTTTTCCAGATTTGGCATTTTCTTTAATGGTTGATTCAATATCTGTGATTGTATCTTCTAGCCCTGAGATTCGTTCTTCTATCTCTTGGATTCTGTTAGAAAAGCTCACCTCTGTGTTGCTCGCCTTCTTCTCTGAGGTCTCACGTTCTCGTTTTTCTTCTGTCTGTGTGTTTATCATTGAATCCATTTTCATTTTCAGATCTTGAACTGATTTTTTGATTTCTTTCATCTGATTTTTTGTATATTCCTGAGTTTCTTCCATTGCCTCTTTATAGGTCTTCAGAGCTTGAACCGTTTTAGTTATTTCTTCATCTGGTTGTTTGCATTTTCCTGCAATTTTTCCAGTTCCACTCTATGTGCTTCTTTTATGTCTCTCACCTGTTTGTCTGCGTCTTCCTGCATTTGATTACGAATTTTATTTGTTTCCTCCATTATCATCCTCATTACTAAGGATTTGAGGTCATTTTCTTGTATTTCCATTGTATTTGAGTTCTCTGGGTGGTTTTCTTTGGGATAGCTGGAAACTGGAGACGCCATGTTGTTTTGGGGTTTTTTGCGTATGCTTTTTCGTTGTCCTTTAGACATCTTGCCGTCTTTGTTTTTGTTGGTAGCTTCCAGAGTTGAATGGAGGGTGTCTGACGATAGATTCACTTGTTTTCTTACGATTTCCCTAGCTGCGAGCTCAAAGCTTCACTGGTGTGGATGTTAGGAGGTTAGCCCTGTTGTTCTGGTCTCTCACAGCCAGTGATCCTCAGTCCCCCTCTGCTGTGGATCCTGCAATTGTTCTGGGTCTCTGAATGAGCGTTGGGTCAGGCCAAGGTATCCACAGCCTTCTGTGTTCCCTGCCAAGTCCAGCCAGGAGCACTGGGACCGAACCACGGGCAGAACTCAGCTAGATTCTCAGGGCCTGAACCGTCTGCCGAGCTCAGCTAGGGATTTTGGGCCCAAAATGCACACAGGGTCCAGCCAGAATTTTTGGGCTGGGACTACGCACCAAGCTCCACTAGGGGCTTTTGGCCCAAAGTGCGTGCTGTAATCAGTTATTGACTCAGGGCCCGAACTGACCACCAATCTCAGCCAGGAATTCTGGATTCAAACTGCACACTGTGTCCAACCAGAGTCTTAGAGCTGGTGGAACCGAGAGCTCTGTCCAGCCTGCGCCACAGCAGGAGAACTGCGGCTGCTCTGAGTTAGCGCCAGTGGTGGAACAAGTGCTCCGCCCGGACTGTGTCACCGCAGGGGAGCTGCCGCTGAGCTGAGGTGGTGCCTAGGATGGAACCGAGCACGTCACCAAGCCTGCGCCACAGCAGGAGAACTGCGGCTGCTCTGAGTTAGCGCCAGTGGTGGAACAAGTGCTCCGCCCGGACTGTGTCACCGCAGGGGAGCTGCCGCTGAGCTGAGGTGGTGCCTAGGATGGAACCGAGCACGTCACCAAGCCTGCGCCACAGCAGGAGAACTGCGGCTGCTCTGAGTTAGCGCCAGTGGTGGAACAAGTGCTCCGCCCGGACTGTGTCACCGCAGGGGAGCTGCCGCTGAGCTGAGGTGGTGCCTAGGATGGAAACCGAGCACGTCACCAAGCCTGCGCCACAGCAGGAGAACTGCGGCTGCTCTGAGTTAGCGCCAGTGGTGGAACAAGTGCTCCGCCCGGACTGTGTCACCGCAGGGGAGCTGCCGCTGAGCTGAGGTGGTGCCTAGGATGGAACCGAGCACGTTACCAAGCCTGCGCCACAGCAGGAGAACTGCAGCTGCTCTGAGTTAGCGCCTGTGGTGAAACCAAGTGCTCCGCCCAGACTGTGTTACCGCTGGGGAGCTGCCGCTGAGCTGAGGTGGTGCCTAGTGTGGAGCAGCGTGCTCAACTAAGCCTGCGCCACAGCAGGGGAGCTATGGCCACGCTGAGTTAGTGCCTCAGGCAGAATTGTTTGCTGGGCCGGGCCAATACCCGGGACTCTGGGGCCGAACTGTCCGCCGAGTCCAGTCTGGGTCCAAAGGCTCCACGCGACCCAAATCCTGCCCCGAGTCCCCTCTCCCGCAGCAATTCCCACCAGCCACCACACGAATCGCCTCCACCGGAAGGCTATGAGCTGCAAACCTCAGCCGCCGCTGCTGGTGCCGCTGGTGCTGCTGCCTCTGCCGCTGCCGCTCCGATCAGAGAAAAACCACACTTCTCCCGTGTGCAGGGGCACGCAGGTCCTCCGCACCCTGGTCCCTCCGAACCGTGGAGCACTCCCGCTGCCGTGATGTTTGGACCTCGGTGTTCCTGGCTCATAAATCTGTGCAATTCCCTGAATTGTTCACTGGAGCCTCCAAACGCGGTCCACACTGCTCGCCGCCATCTTGGATCTCCCAGAGCTTTTGTTTTTTAAGCCTGTCTTTCACAGTTTCTTATATTATTACCCTTTCCATTTTTCATATTCCAGTCCCAAGTCATCAAACCCACAATAGGCATAAGAGATGTGAATTACCCATTTATTTCAATACCTACTCTCTCAAAAAGCTATTTTTCAAATATTCTGCCATCTTTCACCATCACTGTTAGTAAACGAGCCACTTGCTATGTTGGACTTGTGTGTCTACTAGTGAAGAGCAGGGAGTTGGGCATCATCAGGCTAGAGGAATAACCTGGTCCGGAGCTTCTTCTGGAGTGAGCAGGGCTCCATAAAAGTCCAAGGCTTAGATGAGCGTGGCAGGTGGGGCCAAGCAGACATCTGAATCCATAGGTCTCAGAAAGGTGCAATGCAGTAACTGACCTGAGGTTGAATGTGGTGTATCCGACCCCCTGGCAAGGAAATTTTGCAAGACTCGGATTGCGTATAAGGGACCCAGAAGCGCAGGCAGGAAAATAAGAAGACAAGTGGATGCTCAGGCAGATGATCAGCTGTGTGAATTGGGTGCACACTAACTCATTAGCCCACCGCAATTAGATGAGTAGCCACACAACTCAGGTGCATGAAGAATGGAGTGCCCAGCCTCTGTGACTGCGAATGTTGCCCCTGAGTCCTCTTGCATCTCCTTGCCTCCCATCCTGTATCTCTTCTAATCTCTAAGGACATTCAGACTCACGTTCCAGCCCTTGCCTCTGCCTCTGTCCTTCCACGTGCCAGCAATCCATGTTTTATAGTTTGTTGTTTTAGCTGTTTGATCTCGAGCCTCCTGAATGAGCTGGGGTGAGATGTCCACAAGAATCCTTCAGACACAACCTTCCAGACCAGCAAACAAATTCTTGCTATTGCAGGCTTATCAACCATGGGGCTCACCAGGAAGAATGCTATCTTTTTATTTCTATTTTACAGAAGTCAAAGTTGGCCCTTCACACCTGTCAACTCTGCATCCACGTTCAAACACCAAAAATTAGTAGACCTGTTTTTCTTGTCATTATTCTCCAAGAAATACAATATAACAACTATTGACACAGAATTTGCATTGCATGGGGTATTATAAGTAATCTAGGGATGAGGTGAGGATCACAAGAGGATGAGCAAGAGCTATGTGCCATGATCGCACCGTTTTATTAACAAGATTTGAGTACAGGTGGCTTGTGGCAAGAAAAAAAAGCTGAAACCAATTCCATGTGGACTGTGAAGGGCAGAATAGCAAGACAGTTTGACTTCTACTGGATTGTAGAGATTTGGGCCTGATTTATCCAAATGTTAGTTTTTTATTACCTCAAGAGTCTGGAGCTTAAATAGCAATTTAAATGTTAATCCCAGCTCTTGGTACATAGCAGACACCTCATTTGTTTATTCAGCAAATATTAATTACTCCATAGACTCAAAGCACAATAGGTTTTCAGATGATTTCTAACAGCTGTGGCTTGATGCATTGTGGGAATTCAAATGGAACCTCAGAATTTAATTGTTTCAAAGCCTCCAATCTACCTCATTTGTGGTTAATAAGGACATCCTCTTGTGTGCCAAGAGAGAGGCACGAGAGCCACTGCTGAGGTGCGTTAGGAACATTGGTACTCCTTTGCTTGTTGAAGCTATAGTATCCTGGCAACCAGGACACTGGATCTCATAGTAATGTGAACATAGCTCCATGGTCCAAGTCCTAACTGGCTGAAAGCAATAAGGGAGTGGGAAATTAACACATCCAGCTAAGCCTGGTCTGTGGCTCCCAGCACTGCTGGTGAAATACGCCAGACCAGTTGACTAATCCTTCCTGCGCGGACTAGAAATGTACCTGCAGTCATCGAACATGTCCTAGAGGCAAAGCTAAGAAACACATTTTCGGTGGTTATCTGTAATTGGTTAAATAGCTTTCCTACCTAGTCCTGTGGGAAGAAGCACATGTTTAATTCTGCTACCTGTGAAGAGAGTGAAGATGGTGTTGCCACTGAAAAAGATCCAGATGGACAGTCTTTTCTCCAAGAAGCAACTCTCCTAATGCAGGACAAGACCTAGGGCACACTACATCCCAGCTTCCAGGGTTCTGCCAATTTTCCTTTGCTCAGTGCCTGTGGATTTATGTGCTCAGGCAGCCAGAATCTCTCTTCCCAAAGTGCTCTTCGCTCAAGCTGCCTTCACCCCTGTCAATTCTTTGCTTGACGATTTTGACTATTTTCCAGGTTTCCAGACTCAGCTCACCTCATGAGTCTCCATTTTTAGAGTGCAGATTCTGACAAAGCATGAGTGCCTCATCTCAAGTCCCTTGTTTGGGATGCTACAACAGTTCATTCATAGACATTTGCCTGGAAACCTTTTTATTTAATCTCTGCCCTCACCACTTGACTACAAACTCTGGGGTGTAGATTTCCACACAAACCTGCAAGCTGTAAGCCAACTGAATCATGTTCAAGGCTACAATATGTTTAAGATAGGTTACCACTTTTGTTCTAGGCATCATTTCTATACAACAGTGTTTCAGCTGAGTTTCCCCTCAAGGGGAACCCTTCCCTTGTTCCCTGGTTTCCTAGTTCCCTGGTTCCCTAGATAATGTATGGCCCTGCTCTACTGTGGATGCTAATTTTCCTGTCCCAGCCAGCCCTGCATTCTTCCTGTAAAAGGTCTTCTGCCAACTTGCTTTGCCAGCTCCTAGACAAGTTCAGGTATTTCAGAGGTATGGTCTCTAGCTCTACCTCTGTTCTGGATGTCTGTGAAAGAATTATGAAAGGCCTTCAGAAGGGTAAAGCTTACACATAGCTTACACTTGCACATAGCTTTGTAATATTTTACTGTTTTCTCCCTCACAGTGCATGAGTATGCAGATCATCCCAATAACGCAATGTAGAAACCCTCCTTAGTTCCAGAGGTAAAACAACTGGAAAAGGTGAATGCGGGAAACCAGTTGGGATGACAATATTCCAATTGTACCTGCAAAGATATCACCACTGGGTTGCTGGAAGGAGATCAGTCAAACAAACAAACGAACGAACAAACAAATAAAAATAAGACAGACCTTTAAAAAGCTGCATCATCAGAAAATGGCTTTAGGGAAGAACGAGTGCAGCCTTCTGAGCAAAGGCAGTCTATGTCAGCCAGGTGATCAGTAGGCACTTGGCTGAGCTTCTAAAGCAATAGAGGATGAGAGAAAAGAGGACAAAATGCTGAGTGAGAGATTCCTAGAGTTCAATAGCTGCCCCAACGTCTTCAGAATTTAGTAAAAGGGGAAGCTCTCCATGTCTAACTAAGAACCTTCAGGGATCAAAGCTTTGCAGTCTGTCCTGTCTGCCTCACTGAAATGTCCATTTAAGCATATGGATATCTTATATTCTCAGTGGAATTAAGAATTCATATTTTCTTCAACTGCTTCCGGTGTCTATTCTACTTCCCCTTCTGAATGAGAATTCAGCGTTTTCCCTAGGGTCCTTCTTGTTATTTAGCTTTTTTTTTTTTTTTTTTTTTTTTAAGAATTATTTTTTTATGTGCATCAGTGTTTTGCCTGTACGTATGTCTATGTGAGGTTTTCAGTTGCAACTGAAAGTTTCAGACAGGTGTGAGCTGCCGTGTCGGTGCTGGGAATTGACCCTGGGTCCTCTGGAAGAACAGCCAGTGCTCCCAACTACTGAGCCATCTCTCCAGCCTGTTAGTTAGCTTCTTCAGGTCTGTGTATTATAGTGTGGTTATCCTGCAGTATGTAGCTATTATCCACTTATAAATGAGTATATACTGTGCGTGTCTTTCTGGGTCAGGGTTACCACACTCAGGATGATCTTTTCCAGGTCCATCCATTTGCCTGCAAATTTCAGGGTTGCCTTGATTTTAATAGCTGAGTAGTATTGTGTGACAGAACCCATAGAAGTTCTCTGAAAGACTCCACCCTGCAGGGGATGGAAGCATGTGCGAAGACTCACAGCCAAACTTTGGGATGGAGGACAGAGAGTCTTATGGAAGAGTTGGGGGCAGGTGTAGAAGGACCTGGATGGGACAGGAGTTCCATAAGGAGACCAACAGAATCAACAAATCGAGGCAGAGGGGGGAGGGTGCTGCAGAGACTGATACAGCAACCAAGGACCATGCATGGTGAGGACTTAGACCCTCTGATCAGATGCAGTAGATAGGCAGCACAGTCTCCTTGCAGGGCCCATAATATGGGGAGCAGGGACTACTTCTGACATGGACTCTGGTACCCACAGGTTGATCACTTCCCCAGTGGTAGGACAGCCTTGAAAGGTCACAGAGGAAGAGGAAACAGGCAGTCCAGATGAAACTTGATAGGCTGAGGTCACATGTTAAGGGAGGAGGACTCCCCCTTCTGAGGACTAGGGGAGAGGAGGAAGGAGGGGGGGATGAGGAAGAGAGGGTGGGGCTGGGAGGCAATGAGGGAAGGGGCTACAATCCAGAAGTAAAGGAGAAAAAGTAAAAAAAAAAAAAAAGAAATATATATATATATATATATATATATATATGGCTTTTATATATATATTGCTTATATATATATATATTCTTTTGGTATTCCCAGCCAACTGAAGCAAATCAACAGGGCTTTAATCAGGGTTTGACACTCAGGTGATATGAACAGTAAAGTCTACACCATTCTCAGTAGCAGGAAAGTCTTTGCTGCTTGCTGCGAACTGGGGCTTAGAAATTTATCCTTGAACCCTTTTCTGCACTTTCCCGACTTGAAAAGCAACAGATAGTTACTCCTTCCTGCGTCTGAAATATCAGTTTGCAGCATCACATAAATAACAACACCCTCAAAACAAACCACGAAAATGTGAGGGTGCTGACAGCTCCCTAGCCCTCACTCAAAGCAGATGACACACCACCTCCTGACTCTTTCTGTCACACTTGTGATTACTGTCCGGTGGAAGCTGCATATTGCTCCAGTGTTCAAACTGTGTAATCAGCATTGGCCTTCGGCTTCCTCCGACCCAGCTCCCAAGCCAAGCTGTGAACAAGCTATGGATTAGGATGGAGATGAAAATTGTTTTCAACTTGAAGGCATAAAGTAAAGCCACAAGGTAATGTCACTATCTCTGTCCAAGGTGTGACAGAAATCCACCAAGTGGCAGGGATAGCGTGAACTTTTCCATGTGCGAAACCGCTTCAGGATCCAGACTGCAGCGTTTGCAAGCCAAGAGGCCCACTTGTCTTGGCTGCATTTCCTTATTGGCAAGACAGAGCAAAGGAACACTACAGCTGTCAAGTTCTGATAGGTGACTTGTCAGGAGTGCCCAAAGCCTGGTATCTCATCAGCAGAAAAAAAAAATTAAAAAAAATATATAATATATATTATTTATATATATATATATATATATATATATAATTCATTCCTAGGTACCATATATGACAAGCCTGAGAAGCCACTCACCTTACGATTGGTAAATATACTTTAAGTGTTTGCTTTCCACTTTCCGGGCCTTCTGTGTGAAAGTGGATTCTGGGTAAATCACAACTTCCACTCCAGATAAGCCTGACACATCCAGAGTGAAGAAGAGTGATGCAGTGTTTTAGATTTCCTGAGCCACTTTACATTGCAAATGCCCCTCTCTGCATTGGCCATCTGTTTACTCATCTAACATGTTATTAACACGTTCTGTGGGCCATTGTCTTAGCGTTTTTACTGCTGTGATGAAACAGTGACTTGGGGAGGAAAGGTTTATTTACCTTACACTTCCAGATAAGTCCAACAGCAAGTGAAGTCAGGGAGGGAACACAGGAAGAGCAGGAACCTGGAGACAAGAGCTGATGGGTAAGCCATGGAGGAGTGCTGCTTGCTGGCTTGCTTTGCATGGTTTGCTCAGCCCACCTAGGACCACCAGGACCTAGGACTACCAGCCCAGAAATGGCACTGTCCATGAGGAGCCGAGTGCCCCCACCTATCAAGCATCAATCACAAAACTGTCCCACAGCCCATCTGATGGGGTAATTTTCCCAACCGAGGCTCCCTTTTCCGAAATTACTCCTGCTTGTGCTAAATTGACGCACAATTAGCCAGCAGGGCCACACGGGTGTCAAGCTTATCAAGGAGAGCCAGAGTTGGTGTCGCACTCATGAGCATCCTTTTGAAGCTACTCCCCCGCCGCGCTCCGCCCTACCCCACACCGTGCGTGCATGCATGCGTGTGTCCGTGCGTCCGTGCGTGTGTGTGGTCTCTGGCTGACATGACATCCATCATGGAACCCTGTGATAGATCCATCTCTTCAGAGCTGGCCTGCAGTACTCTGGGGCTCCCACCCCAGCAGCTGACATCGTCACTTCAGCCGGTTCTCTTGAGTTTCAAGACCAATCAGTTGTAAGTCAGAAATCCCAGAACCGAGAGAACTCTGGATTTAGGCACTGAAAACTCTCAATTTAGGCTACAGACAGGCCCTAGTAGGAAACAGCACTTTGTTCCATGCAGGAACTCACATGGTGGAAGAGAACTGACCTCTCCAGCTATCCTCTTATCTCCACAGGCATGCGCAAGTGTGCACATACACTCCCACAAACACATGCAGATGAACAAGTAGATTATATATACATCGATATAAAAATACTTCAAGAAAGAAAAAAATACAAATTCAACTATGGTTTCAACCTATAGTTGGGTTTCAACCCAGTTATAGGCATCTGACTAGAATTTTGCTTCACATGACCACTAGGGGGCATTTAGTCCTCAACTATAGTCTGTAAAGGTCAAGAACAGTGTTGGGCACCATCAGCCTGGCATGGAGTTAAGGTCATAGGCAGAGATCCTGCTAAACTTAGATAACAGGACAATAGACTGGTAGAGATAACAGGGTGAACAGGGATGATTTGAACACCCGTGTGCAAAGATAGTGTGAGCTGTCACCCTTAGAACTATCCAGAAACTGAAGAAAGGATGTAACTCTTCCTACAACGCTGCATCCAGCACTGAGCTGAATCCCCCCATCTTCATCTTTGATACCCTTCAAGTAGGTGGAAGATGGATTTTATTTTTATAATTATTCTGGAAATAAGGAAACCAAAGTCAGAGTGTTTCTCAACTACAATGTATCTTCACCTGTGCAAGGATCAACAAAGCCTTTGAATTCACTCAGGTTCTACCACTCCACTCGGCTCTGGGTGAAGTGCCACTCTTGCAACTCTTTTTCCTCCACTCCTGATGCCATAAGTCCTCAAATCCTCACATTAACTTGGTGTGTGTGTGTGTGTGTGTGTGTGTGTGTGAATGCCATGATGGATTAGCCTTCATCCAAGTGTTTTCATAGTTTTATTTAATAAGGCAGGATTAAACTTAATTGGACACACCTGTCTCATGTTCTTTTATTCCTTTTAGCATTAATACTTTAGGTTATACCTGGTACACAGTGGACAATTAACAGATGTTGTATAAATACATGAATTGTTGAATAAAATAAGCTCCTAGTGTTGGACCCTAGAGTCCACTCGGGTAGTAGGGGGTCGTCGAGAGAGACCACTCAAGGACCACAGTGTTGATGCAAAAGCACAAGGTTTATTGCTGACGCGCATCAGGGGGCCTCAGCACTCACTTGGGAGCAAGGGAAGTGCACCCCGAGTCACTGTTACAGACTTTTTAAAGGCTAAAACCGCAAAGGTTAGGAGGGGCTACGTGCCCTATGTTAGGATTGGCCCTGGTGGTCGCTAGGGGTGCTTGTTTAAATGTTATTGACTATTGCTGGGGTCGTTGGTCTTGGGGGCTATTCTTGGCAGGGAGGGGTGTTGGGGAGTTTCCAGAATTTCCAGATGGTACTTTTCTGAAAATTGTTTATCTTAGTTGAAATTGTTTATCTCGGTTGGCCACTTTGATCTCAGAAACTGAAGCTGAGCTGGCCTTCAATTCTTTTTGGGTCATTTTCCCATGCTTGCCTGGGTCACCTTCCCAGGCTGGCTGAGAGAGAGGGCCTTACAGTAGGAAGAGCTCAAGAAGATTGGATTTCCTCCATCTGGAAGTTTCCTGAAGACAACATATAAAATCTCAGATGTGGAGGACCCATGTGGACTATTTTCACAGTGTCTGCCTACCAAACCCCAAGGAGGAAAATAAAAGCCTGGATTTGCTTGCAGAGCTCCTTGTACCTGAAAGTTCAACCTCAAATTCTAAAGCAAGGAAACCCTAAGTCACACTGGCTATCTAGTACTCCTGAGGGCTGACTTGGATTTTATTGACATGGCAAGCCAGTCATTTGGTTACAGCTTTCGTCACTGGGTGCTCCCAGTGGAGCACATCTGAGTCTCAAGACAATCAGAGCAAGCATGCCTCAGCCTGAAATGTGCTGCTCATACATACAAGCTGGCCTCGCCTATATTCCCAACAGACCTAAAATTAACTTCTGTAAATGTATCTTTTTTTTTTTTCCCCGAGACAGGGTTTCTCTGTGTAGCCTTGGCTGTCCTGGACCCGCTTTGTAGGTCAGGCTGGCCTCGAACTCACAGCGATCCACCTGCCTCTGCCTCCCGAGTGCTGGGATTATAGGTGTGCGCCACCACGCCCGGCTACTGTAAATGTATCCTTTGGTGCCACCACTGTACTTACCCACTCACCCTGTGCACGGTGGGCCATTCGTAGCTGCCACTGTTGACTTTTCCGGAGATGAGGTCTGACTGCACTCACCACAGGCAAGGCTTTGTGCAGAGGAAGGAGAACGTGAGAGAAATGTAAACTGAAAAGACAACATTGCGTTTCAGTGCAGAGAGCTCGAGGACTCTTGCTCAGTTCTCCTCTTTTAACTTGCCTGTGAGAGGCCATCAGAGTGTAAACATGATTGAATAACATTCTGTATAAAAAAGAAAAATAGGAAGTCAGGGTGGAAGGCATGGGCTGCTGATCTCAGCTACCTGAGAAACTAGAAAGAAGGCTAGCAAGTTTAAGGCCCATCTGGGTTACATACCAAGTTAAGTCCAGCCTGTGTAGCTCAGTGGTTCTCTGTCTCAGAATGAAAAGGACAAGTGAGGGCTGTGGGTGACATAGCACTAGGACGCTTACTGGCACCACCAAGGCCCCAAATTCACTGCAAACAAAGAGGCAGAAGAAGAGGAAGAAGAAGAAGAGTTAACACCTTCCCTGATGGACAGCTGGAAGAATATCTGAAGACTATGCAGGTAATTCTGTGTACAAGACTGACTTGAAGTTAGTCTCCCTGAAGAACCCTCAGAGCCCCACCCTGATGTCTGGGCAGGTTCCTGAGTACAGATTTCCATTACCAGCGCTGCAGACCTCACAGTGGGGCACGGTGACTAATGCATTCCTCCAGGTAACAGGACATGGATGTATAGCTAACTAATGCTTCTGCGGGACCACAGATTGTTCTGATGGAAATAGAGTGTGTGGTAAAGACAGCTCTGATGCCTCACCCCACCGTTATCTCCTTCCATGCATTGCTGTCGGCTCACTCACCAGGAACGGGAGGAGACATCACATGAGGTTGAATGAAATCAACAGATATCATAGAACTCCCAGGTAGTGTGGAAATATATCACCTTTCCAGCCCACCGTACAGGCTGTGAAAAAATACTGGGCATGTACAGAATCAAATAATTTTCATGAAAGGAAATTGCTTGAGTTATCAAAAAGCTTCCTTCTACAAAACTTATTTCCTGAAAGAAATAGGACTCTTAGAAGTTCATCTGTATTCTCAGAAAACTTGAGTGGACATGGCATTAAAAAGAGGTCATGGATGAGTTCAGAAAAATATTGTTTTAACATGAAAATACCATTACTTCAAAAATCCAGAGTGAAGAGATAACTTGATAAGTAAGATAGAATACTCAATAATGTCTCATAAAATTCACAGTACAGGATGGAGTGCTAAATATCATGGGCATAGACAGAAGAGAAATGTAGAAAATCTAGGAGGTCCACATGATCACTAGATGTGGCAGGTCAGAGGAGAGATGGGCAGGGATATCATAATACAATACAACTTGCCTGACTCTTAAAGTTGAGCCTTTTAATATTTAAAAAAAAAAAAAAAAAAAAGTCAGAAAGACTCACAGTGAAAGAAGACCTAACCCAAATAACTTTGTGCCTAAATCTCAAAAATATTGAAGAAAGAACAAAGTACCAAATGTCTAACTAGGAAGAAATGAGCTGCTACAAAGGCAAAGAAAACCCCCCAGAAGCAAGGCCGTTCTGTACATCCACATTTCTAATGCAAGTCTGCAAACTATAATCAGAATGCATTGCTATCCCCAGCATCAGCTGCTGTGCAGGTAGAGGGGAATTCCCTCTGCCACACCATGTTCAGATCCTGCCCTAAACTTCCTAAGTGAAGCTGAGAACACAGCAGCCAGAAATTAAGCAAAAAACAGAAATGTGGTCCTGAAAGACATAATTAATAGCTAAATAACTCTCGGTTTATGACACTCTAATGCATGTGCCAAAAATGATTGCTAGGAAGATGTGTTAAAATGGAAGAATCTGAAGTGTAAAACTCACAAAGAATTTCAGAAGAATTCAGGGTCTTTGGTAAGGGGATAAAACATAAATAATTTTCGAGTTGGGTAGCTTCAAGAAATATATAAAGTGGATTGCTGTCATATAAACCACCATTTATCAATTGGGAAAATGTTAAATAAAAGATACCATCCAAAAGAAAGTTTTAAATGTCATGGATTTTAAATGTTTTAAATCCATATCCAGTAAGTATGAAATGTTTCAAAATACTGACGTTGTACTTTGGCATCATTTAGTCCAGGGATGGTGTGCTTCCTCACGCCGCACCATCTTCACACCTAGAATCACCTGCGAGAGGTGAGCAGGACGGCACTATAAGCATGTGCCCATTGAAGTGTGCGGAATGAATGAAACAGAGGACTGGGAAGACAGTTCAGTGGGTAAAGCACTTGCCTGCAATCCTCAGAAACCATGTGAAAACCAGGAGAGCTTTGGTAGCGACTTGCAATCCCAGCAGGTTATAGGTAGAAACAGAGAACAGGCTAAAGAGCTCCAATTAAAAAAATAATAAAAGGGAACTATCAAAAAATGCAATCAATATCAATCTTGGATGTCAACACATACACATGCACACACACACACACACACACCACCACCACCACCACCACCACCTCCCACACCCACAGAGAGAGAGAGAGAGACACAGAGAGAGAGAGAGAGAGAGAGAGAGAGAGAGAGAGAGCATCATATGTGACCATCCATAGACACACAGAATAAGAGAATTATAAATAAATTGAAATATAGCCATAGAGCAATACTATATTACAGTAAAACCCTACAACCATTCAACAACATTGATGACCCTTATTATAAACCAAAAGGGCAAGAGGCTACAATTGACGTACGTCTTGGATGTGTCCCTGCCCCCAAAGGTTAATATACAAACTTGGTCTCCTGCGTGGAGAGGTGGTGGCCGAATCTTAAGGAAGTAGGCCCTTGTGGCAGGCACTTAAGCTAAAATAGCTTAATTCCAGTGGTGACTAGAAGGAATTGCTGAAGAGAAATGGTCTCCACCTCCTGGCTCCTGGCTCGTGAATCTTGCTTCTTGTCTTATTCCCTCTTATCAATAGTCCCATCACGATGGTATCTGCCCATTTGTGACGTAGCCAGGAGCCCTCAGAGTCAAACAGATGCAGATTAATTGTCGTGCTCTTGAACCACCAAGGCTTTGGGTGAGTGAACTATTTCACACATTACTCAGTATCAGGTATTTGCTACAGCAACCAAAAGGAAAAAAACCAAAAACAAATGCAAAACACAAAACCAGACAAAAGCACAAAGCATAATACCTGTGCATGGTGGGGTTGGAGAGACGGCTTAGTTGGTGCAGGGCTTGTGTCACGAATGTGAGGACTTGTATTTGCATCTCCAGCACCCACGGAAAACTCATGTCCCCATGTTTGAGGCCCCAATCCGAGGAGGAAGGAGGAACAAGGAAGGAAGTAGATCGTAAACTGTAAATACTTGTCACTCACAAAACTGGAAAGTATTGGTAAAAAATAGTTTCTGTCTTTGTGAGGACATTGGAAGTGCGCATTTCCACCCCTGCCCCCCCCCCCCCAGCTGATTGGCTTGATCTGGAGCTACTGTGGATTCAAGAGTTAATTGCCTGCCTCCCAAGATTCTTAGTGTCCTACAAGCAAATTCTCACACATCCAAAATGGCATTGTGTGAACCTTGCCTCCCAAATTATCTCTGATTGGCTAATAAAGTTGCCTACATCCTGGGCTGGGCAGAAGGGCTTTAGGCAGAGTGAAGGTTCACTGGCTTGTGGGGTCACAGAAGGACCACGAAGATGAGAGAGGAAGGAAGAAGAAGGAAGCAGTTCGCCTGTGTTAGTGTGACCAGGCGCATGTGGCCGGGAGCAGCTTGCTCTGTGGACTGGCCTGATGGAGCAGAAGCCTCCCAAGTGGGATATGTGCAAGTATTTGCAGAAATTTTGCCTGGGAAGCAGACAAGATGGCCTCAGAGGGTTTGTAGGCTTTGATCTCTTAAAACCTATTTTATTTAGGGTTCTTTACTGCTTCTACCTCTCTTCCAACTCACCCGTCTTAGAGAGGAGAGAAAGGAGGTTAGTAGGGACAGGAAAGGTAGACCTTTTTAGACTCAGTGTCTTGGGATGATCCCATTCTTTGTCATGAGGACTCTAGCAGTCAAGCTAAGCCTCAAACCAGCAATCCAACAAGCGCCACAGCAAACATGCCAGCAACTTGGAAACATTCTCTGTAGCATTTCTCTCTAGGCATGTCTCGAAGCAAAGCAAATAAGCCAAAAGATGTGAAGCGATACAAAGCAATCTTCTGGGGGGCCTATTTTATGCGCACGCTCCCCCAGTCCACTCAGGATGTTCTCCACGCATCCCTTTATGAGTCTGTTTCCAATTGACAAACATCCCATGTCCTCTCATGAGGCAGTTTCACGTCCCACACTTGGGATCAAAACAAAAACATGTTTACATCCACTTCAAGGTGTAATATCTGCCAAGTTCTAGTGATTTAAAGCTTATCATGAATTTATCAGTTTCTGTGTCTTTTATTTGCAAAATAGCTGGTTAGAGAATAACTGCCACCATATTAACAACCAGCATTAATTAATACTAATAGAATAATTAATTCTTTTTACACACAGCAATGTGAAGAAGTAATGCATAGGTTAATTTGTAATCCTGCAATATCATTGAATTCTACTACTTCGATTTCAAATTTTTATACCTGGGGTGCATTTTATTGGAATTAGATGCATGTAATAGATGTTTGTAGAGTTATGATTTTAACAATAGCTGAAATTCAATGAACCCTCAATAGAGGCAGTTTAATAGTTTCCGATGTATCTTAATATTAGAAGGCAAGGACCTACTAAATAGGTTGGATAAAGTGATTGTCTACTATTGCAGTCCAAATGGCAGAGCAAGCAAGCGAACTTAGATTTCATTTGCCCAGTAGGTTTTTTTCTTTCAATGGTCTCACCTATAAACCTAAGAACAACACTCCCTTCTTTGGCAGCTAGAAAGATTAAATAAGGTGATCTATATCAAATACCAGGAAGTTCTTTGTTCAGTACACTGTGATGTAAGAAAAAAGCAAGTTCCCAAGCAAAACCTCGGGAATAGCAAGGTTGTATGCAGTTAAGAGGCTGTTCTGATATCTCATTAGGCACAGGTGATTTTTAGTGTCTTCCTTTTGTTTGCATATCATGTCTTTTTTTTATTACATGTATTGATGCAATTTTTACTATTATGAGAGATCCCTCAAGGTGCTCTCATCAGCTTCTTCAAATCCAATTGCCACAGCAAGCACAACATCCTTACATTGGAGTGCTTAGCAAAGCCTCACTGCTGCTGCTACAACTTGGGCCCTTGGATTATTGGCTCAAGCAGGCCATCTGCACAGCCCTGAACTCCTGATCTCCTATTTCATTTCTTGACAACATATCTTGAAAGCATTGCCACCTTGTGTTCAGTGCTGCTCCTCTCTTTCCAGGGCCTGAGGAAGAGGTGGGTCTATTTCTATTTTGTCAGAGCAGAAGTTCAGCCTTCTCTCACTTCATCTTTCACAGACGACAAGACTGCCTATCAGGGCCGTACCAGATTGATGCAAAGTTGTACTCTTCCTTCTACAGTGAAGCACAGAGATAAACAGGCAGCCTTATAGTCTACACAGTTTTATACATGGTCAACTGCACTTCACCTTGACCTCAGGTAACATTTTATGGTATGTTAACAAAGGTGGGGGAGCAAGTTCCTCTAACCTGCAAGGAAGGCAGAAATGTGCAAGATCTTATGGGTGTATTCTTTCTCATGTCGGTGAAGAGCAGCCACACAGGCAGCAGAGAGTGTCACTTCCTTTGTTCTCAACACTGTCCAAGACATGTACAGTGACCATTCTAAAGAAATGGAACATCTAGGGTCTCTGATGGGGATAACGAAGGTGGCTATTGGTGACCCACCTTCTCCTTAAACTAGAGTTGAAATTACTGTGTTCAAATGTTCAGTGACTACAGGTCCTGAAGATCTCCAGGGGGCTTCACAGTATCAGATAATAAATGACCTAACTCTAGACTCTAGAAACAGAGTTATTGTTAAGTGATGATGCATACTGGGGTATACCATTTGAAGCCCACACAATGTCCCACTCAGAACAAGGTTAGTTTATAATTTACTATTCAAACCATGGCACTCGGGGACAAATGTCAGTTTACATAACTGCTTAGTAAATGTCTATCATAGGATCATCCTAAGCAAACTATATTATGAAGTTACCGAAGTCATAACCCAAACTTTGAGAAATACTTTCAAAGGCCTCCAGCACACACAACTCCCTACAGCTATGATCATGGTTCACACACAAGAATTGTTTCTGAGAGATTTTGGGCTTCCCTGACAGCCTGACATGTTTGAGACACATAGGGCATGGAGGTAACTACAAGAAAAAAATGGCAGAAAGACAGCCCACACTGGTGTCCCAGCACTGTATGGACCCATAAATCCATATAGCTGCTTCTGCAGACTGAGTAAGAGTGTCCTGTGGCCCCATCTGACTTCACACACCAGACACACCTTCCCAAGAACTCCTTCAGCCTTTCCTGAACCAGGGGTACCTCTCAGGTGTCACCATCCTTTCTTACAGTACAGTATGCAAAGATTATATTCATGGCATAAACACTTTGTCCCCTCCCTGGCCCTTTACTGTGTCAGTGTCAATCAGCTCTACAAGTGCACCTTCTAGGCCAAATCAGCAGATCTTACATCATTCTCCAAGTTGAAAAGATAGGTTGTCTATGACCTAATCCATTGTTCATGCCCCACTACCAGAATACCACCTGCTGAGTGTGAAACGTCAGTATGATGCATGAAAGGACCCTTTGCTGTATTAGCTTCTGGCGAGAAGTCGTTTATCTAGATCGAAGGAACAATTCTCTACAAAACTAAATTTCCCCATTAGAGCTGAAACAGTCCTTTCCAGGATAATAACATGACCTCCCTGGGCTTTCTTGAAGTTGCTCATATGAAGATTACTTTTAAAGTAACAAGTCACGCCAACATATAACCTCTTTGGTGAGAAGAGGACAAGAGACAAGGTTGACAGTTAGCAAGGAAGTGGTCCTCTATGTGAGAAATGACAAGCACATTGGAGGTAAGTCACGGGTTACCTGTACCCTAAAAAATAGCAAAGATCAGCCCTCTGTTTCTCCCACTCAGTTCTACTCCCTTTCCCCATCCACTCCCAGAGTGCCCGCCCTCCTTTACTTTCACAGTGCTATGGTACCAAGGCCTTGACCTATGCAGGAGCTCAGGGCTCTAGGTGTAAATCCAGGAGGGAGAACTGAAATACAGCCTGATGCATTCTAGGGTCCGCAGATGTGCTGGACCTCGGGCAGGGATAGAGAGGCTTATGGGCTATGCTAAGAACTTTCTTCCATCCCTGTAAACTGGACTGGAGGCTTGGGTTTTAGTATGGCAACCAAAGGCACCCCCACTTCTGTTATGCTCAGAAGAAACTAGTGAGCAAGACAATCTGACTTCACTCAACTCATTTCCCCTGTGTGCTCCCTTCCCACAACCCTATACGCTTCTCAGCATTTTATGTTTACTAGGGTGTGTGTGTGTGTGTGTGTGTGTGTGTGTGTGTGTTCATTATCCTTATCATTCTCACCTTACTTTTTGAAATATTTAATTAATTCCTTGAGAATTTTATACACTCTACTTTGAACATATTCACTCCCCTCCCTCAGCTCCACCTATGACAGTCCTCTCTACCCTCCGCTTTCTTCCAACCCTGCTTTAACTTTTCTTCCCAGCCTCATTGAGTCTGGTGTGTGCTGTCTGCTTAGTCTTAGGAACTGATCCCACCCTTCCCCCTCCTCCCCCCCACACACACCCAGCCCTGCGCCGTTCCTGCCAGCTATCAAATGACAGTAGCTCCTCAAATAGTGGTGGGACTTCATGCCCACATCCATTGTGCATGCTGGAATTACTCTAGCTTGAATCTGCACAGGCTTTGTGTATACTGTCACAACTGCTTTATGTACACATGTGCAATTGCCCTGCTATGTCTAGAAAAACACTGTCCCCTTGATGTTGCCCAACATCTCTGTGGCTCCCACAGTCTTTCTGTCCCATCTTCTGAGAAGCTTCCTGAGCTTTGGGAGGATAGGGTTTATTGTATATGTCTCATTTAGGACTAAAAACGCCATGTTCTTTTAAAGGTCTGGGAGATGTCTACTGTATGAGTGCAACAAGCCATTATCAGTCAGGCTAATATTGGGTCCATTTAGCAGAATGATCATATCGGGTTCTCCTTTAGGTTTTATGATTTATTTTGCCACAGGCTCTTGACATTGTTGACAGTGACAGTTATGGGTTCCATCTCATGGAACAGGCCTTAGATTTAATAAAAATGTGATTTATCCCTCCCATAACATTCATATTGCTATGCACCAGTGGGCATATCTTGTCAGGTCAGTGGTTGTTAGAGGTTACAGTGTTCACAGCTATTTGAAATTGATGATCACTTCTCTTCTCCTGTAAGTGGGCCCAGCACCTTCCAGCACCATGAAATCTAGTCAGTATGGGTGATGCATCCAAATAAGTGCCAACATGGCTTCCCCATGTGCTGTGACTCAAGTGTGTGACATCTTTAGCCACAGGGTAAGCCTATTCCGAATGATCACCTCCGGGTTGAACAAGTGTGGAACTCTGCTGAATAAGGTTGAAGTCTGACGTCTCCAGATAGCCATTTGCGCTAGGTCTGTGATGGTGGACTCTCTTTTCTCAGCAGGGTTACCACTCCATATCTGATCTGGTAACCCTAGATCTTGTCAGGGACATCACATAGCCCTCAGAGAACATCACAGGCCCAACCATTTCCTGATAAGAAACCCAGTTTAGCAAACCCCACCCTATGCTAAGGAGATCCTAGCCTTTAGCAAATGACCTTTAATGGTACCTCGAAGATATTCCCTCACCCATAGGCTAATTAAGTACTCTGTTTTCCTTACTGTGATAGGGCCTGTACATAAATGAGGTGCTGTACCATGCATGTAGATTAAGTATCCTGGCACTCATATTCCCAGAGAATCAGACACAATACATTCATCCTCAAGGTCTGCCCAAGGTTTATAAATAAAGACTGGCTGGTTCTCTCTCTCTCTCTCTCTCTCTCTCTCTCTCTCTCTCTCTCTCTCTCTCTCTCTCTCTCTCTCTCTCTCATGTGCTCTCATCATCCCTCCATCATGACTGTCTGAGACTCCATTTATTCTGGGGAAGAATCCCTGCTGAATGGTGGGGGCTTGACTGCCAGTCAAGTCAGTGATGGCAGAGCTGCTTGCCAGCCACTCCACCACCACTAGCTAGGTGCTGGCCTCCGGTGAAGCCCCACCAGGCCTGTGTCTTGCTGGACCTGCCTGCCGGGGTTTTCAGACACCCACCTGCTTCCTCTGTTGTGCTTAGCACAGCAGCTTAAGAAAGGGCTGCAACACTTTGGCTGTTAGCATGGACTTGTGGAGCTCCCAAGACTTCATTGCCTTCTGATACTAGTGTTCTCAATGGGAAAGAGTTAATGCAACAGTCCATGGAAAATTTATTTTCCACCTCCCCTGGTTAGACCAGGAACCTGGCCTAGCACCCAGGCCACAGACCTCATCCTGAGTGCTCTAAGCTGCTCCTGAGCAAGAAATGGGACTTTGGGACCTTTGATCTCAATGTCCACCCATTCTCATCCTGAACCAAGCAGTGCCCAAACTGACCCATTGGATGTGGAATCCAGGCCAGGCCAGCCCGCTGGATGATGAACAACAAACAAAGAAGTTTGTCTTTAAAGAATGTGTTATTGTCATTAGATTATTAGATGACCAGTAAACCCCAGGGATCTCTCTACCTCTCTAAAGCTAAGATTATAGACATGTACCATGGTGTCTAGATTTTACCTGTCTGCTGTAAGTCAGAGCACAGGTCTTTAATTTTCACAAATTCACAAAAAGCACTCAATCCAATGAACCATCTCCCCATCTCCTATTAATTTATTTTGTTAGATAAATGTATGTATTCATATGCAATGTATGTATTATTTGCATGTGTATGTTTTATACAAAATGTCAAAGACTTTGTGGAAATTATAAATGATTTTTTGAAGTCAGTTCTTTTCCTTCACCATGTATGTCACAGAAATCAAAGTCAGCTTTACAGATAACTGAACTATGTTTTTTGTCCCATCAATCTATTTCTAAGTGAAATAAGTTTATTCTATTGTGTGAAAGTATCACTTTTATTTAGACGTTTCTCCTGCTTATTACAACAAGCAAGTTGTACAATATGTTGACTGTACTAAATAACAAACTAACACACACACAAATAACAGTATGTATTTGTTCTTTCCATGTATGTTTATAAAGTATTTCAAAAGCATTGGCAGGATATAAACTATAATATTTGCCTAGAGCCATATCTGATGATAAAGAAAAATATATGAGTAAAGTCTAAAAATTTAGAAAAGATATAAGAAAAGGGGCACATGGGTTGTGAAAGAAAATAGAAAGTTTTTTTGTTTTTGATTTTGTTTTTGTGTTTTGTCCTAGTAAATATATGAATTCAATTATCTGTTTATTGAAGTAACAAGAACCTCTTTTGCACTTCTAAAGAATGCAGCAAGTGTTATCCCTTTGATGGAGTGGCTGTAAAGCTGGCCTTTATAGTGGACAGTGTCTGCAATCGAACTAGACATTACTTGCACTGGCCCATGTAAGAGAATTGTTTTTTTTTAATTTTTTTTTTTTCTGGGAAGAGGATGTTTTGTAACCTGAAATAGTTTCCTGTTTTCTCTTGTTTAAAATTGTATTATCATAAATCTGAGAGTGGTAGAGGGCAGGCCTTTAGCCCCAGCACGTGAGTGATGGGGGCAGGAAGATCTGTAAGAGTTAAGACCAGCATGATCTACCATATTGAATTCAGGGCGCCAGCCAGAGATACACAATGAGAGCATTTCTCAAAACAAAACAAAACCAAAACCAAAATAAGCAAGCAAAGCAGCAGCAACAACAACAACAACAAAAAGACCATGAAACAATGGTATCATGATAAGAATATAAAACCCAACTGAAGCCTCATTGCTGCAGAGTAGCTGCTCTAACGGTACAGAAGTTGAGAGAGACGTATGGATGTTGGAGCTGCGCAACCTCAATGCATAATTGTTCTTGCAAATTCTCTACAATAAAGATTTTAATTGTTAGATGAGTAAATAAATTAAATGAAAGACATAAAAACATTCTAGTATAGTTTGACATGATATATATAAATTGCCTTTTCATACATAAAGTATGGTTTTTAAACCTAAAATGAAATTGTGAACATTTTAGGATAACCGATGAATCTGGAAAGAATTGCGTAAAGTGAGGTGACCCAGATGCAAAGACGCATCACAGATTCCTCTCCCTGTTGTGAACCACGGGTTTGAATAATATGTGAGCACTGGACATAAATCCTTAAAGGTGTCTTCATGAAGGGAATATGAACGCTTTAGGGAGCAGGTTGATGGGAGAGCGCTGGGACACATGGGCATGACAGTGGGTACCAGGTGCCTGGGGGCAGAAAGATAAAAGTGGGGGTCAAGGAAATGAAGGTGAAGGGAGGAGTGGACTCAAAAATCCCCCATTTTGTCTGAAAATATATTAGTGAACCCAGTCCTTTTTGGGCTAATTAACAGTAGGTTACGTTTCAATGATGTTTACCTTGGAAAGGAGAGTTGATTAAAATGGAAAGGCATCTGCATTGTTCTGCTTTCTTAAAAAATAATTTATTCTTCTATTAACACATGCATTCAAATGAATTCAGAATAACAGTGTGGTTCTTCAATGAAAGGATTACGAATGAGAACCTATGTAATTATGGTCCTTGGCTTAATGATGCTTCAGCTCATGAGGTGTTTTTAACTTCACAATCATGTGAAAGAACATGCACTCAGTATAAATACTGCTTTTTTTTTATGGTGGTGAGGCTACAATCCATGGTTCTGTCAAGGCTAAGTAAGCACTTGACCACTGAGCTAAATCTTGAGCTCCATAAACGGTGCTTTGAATATTGCATTAGAATTTTTTTCCCTGGGTTAGAAGCATGCAGTTTGATTTTCTTTTGTGATACTGGCTGGGCACAGGGACCATTGTACCCACTGAGCCACACCATGATAAGCAGAAACAGTTGTCTGCAACAATTTTCAACACAGCCCACATGATTTTAACATTTTCTTCTAAAATAGATTTTATATTAGATAATTGTGTCAAACAGTGACTCAACTGAATTGTGCAGAACACAGTTATGGTTGGCTAGGCTAAGCTATGATGTTTGATATGTTAGGCAAATTACATTCACTTGTGAAGTGATATTTTCATCTTTAAAGGGGTTTGTTAGTACTTAATGCCATTGGAAGTCCACTCAATGCATGAGGGCTGCCCACATTATGACAGAGAATCCCCTCACTTAAAATTAGCTGACAGTGGATGCTAGTCCCATCTATGAAATCACCTGCCTTCAACATCCTAGACTAGTGTTTGACCACACCTAACCAGCACCTAGCGTAACAACACAGAACCTAACCAGCACTTAGCATTCTTCTGTTCTTGGCTGAAGTCCTGGTCTGGCCCACTGTTAAGATGATCTTTCCCAGCCCTCTTGGGCTGACTTGGTTTTGATTTCAGGCCTCCACTGGATTCCTTTGGGCCCATGCTCTTTCCCTCACGAGCCTCACACTACAGCTCACCTTGAGCCAGTACCTCTGTTTAGTCTGTGCTGTGGATGTCAAGCAGATAAAACGCTCCATTTGAAGTGATCATGAAAAACTTCTTATGAGGGACTTGGCATTTTAAGTGAGTGGTATCCCTGTTCTTCTTTTATTAGTTATGCATTATTCAGCAGAACTTTAATATCATTTTATGAAATTTGTCAAAGGGAAAAGAGAGAGATAACCCATAATCACACTACCTAAAATAACCACTGCTAACATTTTAATGCACATTATTTCTTAATCTATGTGTGTAATTTTGCTAAGTTGTAATCATGCCCAATATACAATTTTTATCTTATTTTCCCACGTAAAGATTATACTACAAGGACTTTTAAATGTCTCTATCAAGTCTTCATCATTTCACCTTTAATAGCTACACAATAGTTCACCAAATTGAAGAGTTTGGTTTACTTATCAATCTCACTATCTTTAAACACTTTCTTTTCATGCCTTTGTGACCGTAGTGTTCTTTTATGCACCCTGACCTCTCATAGGGAGATAAAATTACTTTTCTAAAAAAGATCTGCTTGCCTAAATTTACTCCACTGCTTATGTAAAGGAGTCAAGTTTCCCCACCCTCACGCTGGGGGCTGGGCAGGGAGTAAGGATGCCTGAAAATACATTCCAGTGCCAAGCGCAGGTGCCTGCCCCATTCATCCTGGGAAGGGCCTGGCCCTTTATCGGCTCTGTTTCAAGCTACCCTGTGTCTTGCAGACGGAGCAACTGATAACCCTGTGGGTCCTGTTTGTCTTCACCATCGTGGGAAACTCTGTTGTGCTGTTCTCCACGTGGAGAAGGAAAAGAAAGTCCAGAATGACCTTCTTTGTGACTCAACTGGCCATCACTGGTAAGTAACTGTACATTACCAGCAGGACAGAAGAAAGCTGGATGCAAATATTCCTATAGCCTTAGCAAGTCTGGTCATAATTTCTATAGGGATATAAAAGCCATGTTTGAATATTTCCTCTAACAAGGTTAGTGCATTTACACATCCAGAAGATTCCATTATGAAAACAACTTCTTACGTTACCAAGATGAAAGTGCCACTTTCAGTATCCCCACAGAAGATCTGCCAAGCCCCATTTTTCCTATACACAGTAGCCTCCCTAGTGTGCTAAGGTCATTTTATCTTACCATCCCATCTTAAAGGCATGAGCCTTTAAAAATCAACCACAATGGTCAATACTGAATGATAAAAAGGGATAAGGCCAGTCCTTTGCAGATTAAGGCTATGGACATTTCTTTCAGAATACAGGTAATGTGGGCCAGCTCTGCTGAGGGAAGTATGAACACAAGCTGGTATCCGGAAGCTCTGATATGGGTGCTGGGCATGTCCCGTTCAGAAGTGTGAACGCCGCACATCTGGAAAGGAAAGGGATACATACTCTGAGGAAGAAACTGCACTTTGAAGGAAGGGTCCCTCAGGTGGAGGCCGCAGTGGTAGGGTGTCTGTTCTGAAGGGAGAGGAAAGAGCAATGTCCAATGTCGAAGGGAGGCTCCATGGGACAGACAGAGAGAGAGAGAGAGAGAGAGAGAGAGAGAGAGAGAGAGAGAGAGAGAGAGAGAGAGAGAGAGAGAGAGCCAAATGAGGCTCAGAAGCAGTCCATGCAAAACAAGACATGGAGCCCAGGGATATGCTAGAAAGATGGATTTCACAGTAGTTTAGTTTGGATCAAATTACAGAAAAGAATGCACACACAAAAAATATGTGTTAACAGGAAAGATGGTAAATCTCCACAGGGTCTGCTGGGAACATCTGGACATGCTTACATGCACTACAACAATGGCAGTGGACTTCTTTGGAATTTAGCTTTGAGCCACTATATGAGAAATAAAATACTGTCTTCTTTTTCTTAAAGAAAACTGGTATATGTGCATTTCCTTAATTTTTGAAAAATTCATACAATGCATTTAACCATATTCATTCTCTTCTCCACCTATTCCAATACCTACCCACCAACCATATATATATATATATATATATATATATATATATATATATATATATATATAAAATATATATAATATGTATAATTTCTATATTATCTGGATAATCTGTATCTCTCCATTTCTCTTTCTTCTCTTCTCTTTCCTTTTTCTGCTTCTCACCCTTTCTCTTTTTCTATCTCTCTGTAAATGCATCGATTCCAGTTTGTGTTAGTCAGCTACTCTTGTGTGTGGCCATGCCCTGGAGTGTGGCCATGCCCTTGAGTGTGGCCATGCCCTGGAGTGTGGCCATGCCCTGGAGTGTGGTCACCTATTAAGGAGTCACATCATTGAAGAAATCCAAGACCGTTGGTCCCAGAAGCTACCAAAAACTTCACAGCCAGAGATGGGACTTTGCAGTCACCTCCCTCTCCATGCTGGGATTATTTTTCTGACCCGCATGTGTGCAGGCCTGATGCATGCTTTTACAGTCTCTGCTCGTTCATATGTGCAGCTGCCTTTCCTAAAGTCATCTGCTACCTGTGACTCTTAACGTTTCCTACTCCCTCTCCTGAGAAGTTCCCCGAGCCTTGACGTGGGGTGAGATACGGACAGTCCATGAATGGATGAGCACTCTGACATTTCTCCTTCTTTTTATGTTGACCATTTGGGAGGGTCTCTGTGCAAACTGTAGTAGATAAGTAATTCCATTTAAACTCTTTTTTTTTTTATATGTATAATGTATATATTTTAGAAGCTTCTCTAGTGGTAGCTGTCTATATGGCTTTTTCAAAAGACCTTTAGTGTTAGTGTTGCTCCTCATATTTATTCCTCTGTTCTGCTCTCCCATCTCTCACACCCATTTAATCCTTTCAGTTCCATCTCCTCCTCTCCTCTTTCCTAACATTATACTCTATCTCCCCTTCCTTGAAAGATCCTCTCTTCCCTTACTAATTTCCTAGCCCCTATGGCTATTCCAGATAACTTCCGTATCTAAAGCTTAAGAGTTAACCTCCCCCCTCAAAAAAGAGCTAACCCCCAAGTGTGATATCACAGAGGAATGACTGTCTTCCTGGATGTGGGCTGTCTCATTCTGGGTGATTGTTTCCAGTTCTACCCATCAACCTGAAGCTTTCATAACTTCAATTTTGTTAACACCTAAATGTATGTATAACCACGCATCTTTATTTATTCACCAGTTGATGTGTCCATTTCCTGGCTATTGTGAGCAGCAATGAACATAAAGAAGCAAGTATCTCAGTGGTAATAGTCCTTTTGGTGGAAGACTAAGAGGGGTCGACAGATCTAGTTCTAGCTTTCTGAGGAAACTCCAACCTACATAGCAGTTTCAATAGTTTTCACACCCACCAGAAGTGAAGAAGTACTCTCCCCTTTTCTGCTCTCACTTGTTTGTTTGTTTGTTTGATTGGTTGGTTTGGTTTGGTTTTGGTTTTTATCTTGGTCATTCTGGCTAGGGTAGGATGAGACCTCAAAGTATTTTTTATTTGTATTTCTATAATGAGTATGTATTTTAAAGTAAAAAAAAAAAAAAAAAAAGCATTGGTTACTTTTCTTTTACTGTGGTAAAACGCCATGACCAAGGCGACTTATATAAGGAAAGACTGCCTCTGGCCGATGGTTCCAGAGGGTTAGGGTCATGCTGGTTGCATGGAGGCATGGAAGCAGAAACAGCGACTAGCTCCCATCTCCCAAACAGGCAGTGAAAAGAGCACACTTTAACTGGCATGAGTCCTTTAAAACCTCCACAACTGCTCTACCCCTCATAAGTGACATAATTTCCCCAGGAAAGCCACACCTCCCAGTCCTTCCCAAACAACCACCAACTGGGGACCAAGTACTCAAATGCCCGCAACATCTCATTCAAACTGCCACACTTCCTCTCTCTTGAGAATTCTGTTTACTTCCATACCCCACATTTTAGTTTGACTGTTTATTTCCTAGAAGTTTAAATTTTTTGAATTCTTTGTATACTCTAGATACTAACCCTTGGTCACATGTATAGCTAGTGAAGTTTTTTTTTTTTTTCCAATTCAGTAGACAATTTCTTCACTCAAATAATGATGTCTTCTGCTATACAGATACTATTTTCTTCCATGTGGTCCTATTTGTCAACTGTTAGTATTAATGCCTAGAATTACCTTATCATGCTGTCTTAAATAATATTTTTATGTTTTGATACTTTCAAATAGTCATGTCAGAAGTATTTTAAGTGAAGAATAATTTTGAGCAAATGAACTATTATCAGAAGTTTAAGATTGAGTGTCAGGGTTCTAAGATCTGATCACTAGAAGCTATTGAAAGGACCCAGGAAATGGGGAGCCATGACCCTGGAGCCTTTGGTAGCAATGTTGAGAGGACATGAGTGAGGATGGAGGGCATGAATGAGGAACCAGGCACCATTGAGGAGCCCCATTCTCCGAAACTTATATAAATGTCATTAGAAGCCCCTAATGTGGCTTTCTGTGGCTCCTACGAGTTTCTGTAGCTCTAACTCCCTTTTCCTTTTTTTTTTCCCCTCTGGCCACCTATCCCTTCTGATACCTCCTACCTCCTCTGAATCCTGACCTTCATTCTCACAGCCATCTCATTTTCATCAGCTCACGTGACTTTATTGCATGCAGGCCCCTAACCGTACACCCCTCTCTTCCTTTGTTTTCTTTAAGATTACCTGTGGAAACATGATTTCTTTTTGTGCTGAAAAGACTTTAGTGAACATTTTAAGAAACACAATGATATCATTGAGAAGCAAATATCTTAAAATTGTATATGCCATGTTCTCACAACTGTCAGCTGCCACCACAATTTCTCAGTTCTATGCTGTTTCTCCCTTGTGTCTCATCTTAACATTTAAAAACTTTCTTTTATTTATAAATGTCTATTGTCTATGTCAATAAATTCTAGCTTCTTCCTTGTTTTTTTTTTAAACTTATTTCTTACTCCTACCAAAGAATACCATTTAGATCCTCTATTTTCAAAAACAACAGATATCAGGCTTCTTTATAGAAAGAAAATAAGTTTCTGTCTAAAGAAATAACACCAGAGCCAGTTATAATGAGAAACATACTGGCAAACATGTGAATTCACATTTATGCTTTAAAATTCTTCTGGCCAAAAAATAAGCCCTTTGGAATTATTTTAAATTGTGAGCTTCATGGTTCCAGCTATGGCAATTTTAACTTGTCAGATCATAACCAATACTATAACTTATATTAATTAGAACAACATTTACACTTTACGCTTTATTATTAGGTATCCATGAATACTGAAGACAGATCAGACTTGAGTGTAAACAATCCATACTATAAAAGTAATGTTAACCCAAAAGAATTGTAAATGTATATATGAAAACATATATAAATTGTTCCATAGCACATGTGTATTATATACACTCATTCTCAAGGAAGTCAGTTAGGAAAGGGGATAAAAATATTAGAATTATTAGCCCATGTAAGATTGACTAGATCAACAGTTACTCTGTATACAGACTAAGTAGTCAAGGCAAAATAACAAGATTATCTAAGTGTATTTTAAAAATCATCAGTTACAATTTGTTCATAAAAATATACATGTCTTAAGTGTAGAATACAAAAAGAGAAAAGCAAAGGACAGAGAATCAGTATTGGTTAGCTCCCCATTGTGGTGACAAAATAAACTAACTTAGAAGAAGAAAATGTTTACTTTGGCTTATGATTTCATAGGCTTTGATCTGTTGTGACAGAGCTGTGTTTCCTTTGGGATATATTTGATGAGACAAAAAATTATGGTGGGAACATTAGACAGAAAATCCAATACCTCCTGAGGGCCAGAACAAAGAGAGATAGACAAGGAAATAGAGTACCAATGTCCCCTTCAAAGGCACACACCCTGTGCTCCAACTTCCTTCTACTAGACTTTAATTCCTAAACATCCTGCTACCTACAAAAGAGGACCACATGTGAGAGAGTAACTCTTTAGCAGCACATAGGCTTTGTGGGAACACTCAAGGTTCAAGCTACAGAGAATAAATAAAATAATTAAAAATAGTAAATATCCTGGAGTTAGAGTACCCACTAGGCTAATTCCCAGTGAAGCCATATATCAGTGGGGCCTCACAGAAGACCCCAGAACTGTAGGTCTGCTAATATACAACCTGGCTGCCTGCCAGTAAGATTCCAAGCATGACATCAGTGGTACTACTCTCCAGCCAAGGAGGCAGGGCTGCCTGAGCCTGGGAAGCCATGCCCTACATTATGCTAGTTGTGATGTGATTTGCCCTGCTGGATGTTGGACTTAGTTGGATTTCTATTCATTTCTCTTTCCCTATTTCTTAATTTTGGAATCAGAATATCTATTGATGACCTCCTCACCACTGTGTTTTGGAAACACCTTGCCTCTGTTGACTGCTGCAGGAGGACACATGCCACACTCTAGCCATTTAGATTAAACTCAGGGCTCTAGGAATGAAGTGAAGTATGTCCCATGGGATAAGAACAATTAGTTTGAGAGATGAGAGGAATGCTGTGGTTTTTGTTTGTCCATGGTGGTGTTAATTAAGGGCCAGTACTGTCAATGTGGACCCTTCCGGTGGTGATTGGCTCACATTGGTTCTGCTTTCACAAATGAATTAATGATGCTATCATGGAAGTAGATTTTCTATCAAAAAGTAAAGTAGTTATTGTTCTCTCTCTCTCTCTCTCTCTCTCTCTCTCTCTCTCTCTCTCTCTCTCTCTCTCTCTCTCTCTCTCTCTCTCTCCCTCTTTTATTCTCTGTCACTATCATACAGCAAGAAAGCTGTGACCAGATGTTATCACCTGGCCTTAGACTTCTCAGCTTCTAGACTGTGACGAACTGTCTCTTTCCTTTTAAATTATCCAGTCTCAGGTATTTTGTAACAGTGGAACCCACAGACCAAGATAATAAACACAGAAAACAAATTAGAAGAAAGCTATATAGTTACATTAAATGTTTATATATTCACAGTTCTTGCATTCTTAAGAGTCTTATATGCTTATCTTTGTCTTGACATTTGCTTTAGAAGAACACAAAGGAAGATAAGAGGGTCTTAATGCCAAGCCTAATTCTTTTATCAACAACTTTACTCATAAGCTCACAATTGTATCCCTCTTGAAACAATTTATCACATACATACTCAGAATTATTTTCTACTCGTTTATTTGCAAAACGTTTTACACCATGCGAAGCAAAAGTTTCTTTCTCAGATGCCTTCAGAGGTCAAGCAGGTGGTGTTAATGTGTGAGACAGACACAGTGGTGGCCCAGATGACTGTGGTGAGTGCACTGCCTAAGGCATTCAGACCCAATTTTTCTCAAAGGCTACCCTGGCCAAACAAAATGCATACTTCATATGATGATCATATTTGGCCTGAGGGTAATTTGTTAATAATCACATGTATATAATATTAAAATTAAGAATTTGAAAGTTTGTGTCATTATAAAAGCCTGGCTCACAAAGTATGAATCCCGTCTGCAGTTCACAGAGGCCAATATTAAGTTGTTTGGTTGAGCTTGAGAGGGATGGAAGAGTTTAACCTTTTCAGTGGTTTGCACAGACTTTATCTGAAGATTTTTTTTAAATCTTTCATCTAAATTGACAGCACCATGGTAAGACTTCTCCAGAGTTTTTAATTGTAATTTTAAATAACAAACCTGAAACGTTTTGTGCCTCAGTCACCCTAGCAGTAGAAATAAAATATAGATGGAATATTCCAACTGACATGCATGGAAGCCTTCATGCTGGGCATGTTGGCATCTATGCTAAAGAGAAAAACTCAAATTGATTCATATCTACTGAGAATGAGGATTCTGGTTGGAGCCTTCTTGGGTTTCTCTACATAAAGGAGAGAACACTAAGACCCTGCACTTGCAAGAAGGAGGTAGAGCCAGAGGCTGCTGGTTTAAGCTCATCGGGCCAAGCTACTATCACTCAAAAGTGCTGATGTTACAAAAACCCCCATAAGGAACATGCCTCAAAAGTACAGCTCTCATTTACAGGGATTCCCTCTTGGCATCAAGCAGTATATGTTAAGGGCTACTGTAGTCACTTCTCTGCTGCTGTGAAAAAATATCATGAGCAAGGCAACTTATAGGAGGAAGACTTCACTGGAACCTGGAGTAACCAGAACCCAGAACCTTGCCAAGGAAGGGCTTACTGGGGCCCATGGCTCAGGTAATAATCCATCATTGCCATGAGTGGCAGACACAATGGTAGGAGCAGGAACCTGAAAGCCCACATCCTCCCCCACAGCACAAAAGCAGAGAGGGATTCAGGTGTTGTGGTTTGAATAGCAATGGCCCCCATAAACTCAAAGATTTGACTGCATAGTCACCAGGGGGTGGCACCATTAGGGGTGTGGCCTTGTTGGGGTAAGTGTGGCTTTGTTGGAAGAAGTGTGTCACCGAGGTGTGGGCTTTGAGGCGTCAACTGATCAAGCCAGACCTAGTGTGACTGTCTCTTCCTGCTGCCTGTGGATCCAGATGTAGAACTCTCAGCTCTTTCTCCAGCACCATGTCTGTCTGCATGCTGCCATGCTTCCAGCCATGAAAACAATGGATTAAACCTCTGAACTGTAAGCTAGCCACAATTAAATGTTTTCTTTTGTAAGAGCTCCTGTGGTCATGGTGTCTCTTCACAGCAAGAAAAACCCAAAATAAGACATTGGGCAAGACTTTAAACACTCAAAGCTCAGGGCTGGAGAGTTGGCTCAGTGGTTAAGAGCACTGTCTGCTCTTCCAAAGGTCCCGGGTTCAATTCCTAGCACACACATGACACTTCACAACTGTCTGTAGCATCAAGATCTGACACCCTCACACCAATGCACATAAATTAAAAGTAAATAAAGTTATATCTTTAAAAAAAAAACACTCAAAGCTCACCTCCAAGGAAGTACTTCCGGCATCTAGGCTCCACTTCCCAAATGTTCATAACCTCCCTAGACAGAACTGCAACAGGAGGCCAAGTACTAAAATGCCTGAGCTTATGGGAGACACTGCTCATTCAAAGCACCGCAGATGCTGCTCTGGCTACTTCTCCTTTACTTGGTGAAACAGACCATCATTGAGGGAACTCAGAGCCAAAACTCAAGCATTAACTTGAAGCAGAAAGTACAAGGAATAGATGCTTCTTGTTGGATTGTTTGCTCCTGGTCTCAGGCTTAGTAGACATTCTTATACGCAGGGCTACCTTCCAAGGGAATTGTGCCCCTCCTGCCCGCCCCCCCCCCCCAACACACACACAGTGAAATGGACGCTCTCTTGCATCTATTAATAGTGAACATTCTCCCATCCCAAGATATGGCCATGGGCCAATCTGATCTAGGCAATTCTTCAGCTGAGGCTTTCCTCTGGGGCGACTATGTTGGCTCGACAATAAAACCTAAGAACAGCAGCCATTGCCATAACAAAAGCACTATAGTCTAGACGGTTTAAATGATATAAGTGTACTTCTTGTAGTCCTGGCAGCTGGGAGCCCGACACCAAGGCCAGGTTCTGATCAGGCTCGCAGATGGCTATTTCTTGTGTCCTCGCATAGTCAATGTGAGTGAGTACATGGAAAGCAGGGGTCACTGAGCTCTTCCGTGACTTTTCTCAAAGGCTCTATCCATGTCACCTTGTTTAGTTTTTACTGTTTCTATAAAGGTGCCACCCTCCATACAGCAACATTGGGGCATAGAGCTTCAACCTAAGAGTTAGGAGGGGTCACAGATGTTAATTCTATCAAGAACGGAAAAAGCTAAGTGAATCAGAGAATTACAAATGGCCAGATATGATAGAACTCAGCTTGAAAGAACAGAGGTCCTAGAAGACAGGTCCTATAGCAAGAAATTAACAGTCCTTGCCTTCACCGTAAGCACATGTTTTTCTGCCTTTTGATCAGGGCATTGCTCAAAACCATACACGTGCCAGAGATGAGGAATGTAATTATCCCGTTGCCAGGTTTTACTGGTAGCATGAGACCATGGTAAGGGCTGGTGACTAACCTTGTATAGAGTGAGATACTAGCATTGCACTGAGGAGGGCAAGGCTAAATAGTGAGGTAGAAGCAGAGAAGGGCCAGGGGAAAAGCCATCAAGGAGGTTTCATGAGGGCACCTGAACAGTAGAGCTAGAAGAAAGTAAGAGTGTGCAGCAAGATTTCCAGATGAGTCCTGGAGCTGTGTGGGATTTGATGAGACCTGTGGCCTGTGGCCTGTGGCCTAGGTGCAAGGAGGTGTGGCCGGATATAGCAACAGCAAACAATGACAGGAAACTGGACAGTACAAAGTGCTTGGTTTGGATAGGGCCTGTGTTGCATACGTTGTGCATAGTATCTACTTTAATCCTCCCAGTAGTCCTCTGGCCTACCATTGGCCTAAATTAGGGTTTTTAATGTTTGAATTGAAGTAAAAATGCATCAGTTTCCACCCCCCACCTTCTGCCCTCCAACCCCTGCCAGCTATGTTACCATGAAATGCTCCCATGCAATCCTGTCTTTCAAACTGATAATCTCTTTTTCTTTAATTATCATTGTTACGTTCATATAGGTATGTCTCTGTGTGTGTATATATATAAAACCTACTAAATCCATTCCTATTGGTGGTGTATATATTATTCCAAGAAATCATGCCTGGGAAAGGCTAATTCTGCTTCTCTTAGAAGTCATAGTTACCTGTAGTTCTTAGTCTAGCAGTGGGTAGGACCCCATAAAAATTCCCCCCTTCCACATTAGCAAGCCCACTGATATTGCCATTGTTCCAGTTTTATTTCTAAGAGAGAAGGTTTCCAGCATACTTTCTAGTACTCTAGCATTGACAATCTTTCAACTCCTTCTTCCATGATGTTCCCTGAGCCATAGATGCTAGAGTTCTGATGCAGATGTATTGTTGGGGCTGGGCTCCTCATGACCTGTTGGTATCTGAATCATGTCCAGTGTGATTTTCTGTGTTGGTCTCCATTCAGTGTAAAGAAATGCTTCTTTGATGAGGGGTGGTAGTTACACTCATCTTTGAGCATAGGGATAAGATTTAGACTGCAGTAAGGTATTATGTTGATCTCACAAAGTGGCAGTAGTAGATTGTTTTCTAAGGCCATGACCTCATTAGCCTCAGGAAACTAGCTAGGTTTCCAGTACCATGCATGATTTCTCTCCTGTTGGGTGGGTCTTAAGTCCAACTATATAGCTGTTGGTTACCATGACATGTGAGTGCCACTAATTGCATCCTTACAGATATCTTGCCATGCTGGTAATTGCCATGGTTCATAGGTGTTCCAGTTGGATAGGACCTTTTAATTGTTTCTCTTCCTTGGTACTTTGTATAGTACTTTCTGGAACCACAGAAGCTAGATGGCAGGAAATTGAATTTCAGGTTAAAAAAAAAAAGCAAAGCTTGCATCACCTAAGTCCTATGTTCTAAGCGTGAGGTGTCTTCACCAATAAGAGCCCATCCTTAACCCCTGAAGGGAAGCCCAGTGTTACATCAGCTGTTTGTATGTTTAGCGGATTACTCAGACTACCCTTACCAACATGGTAGAGGGCATCGCTCACTCCTTGTGCTGGGAGCTTTGTTGTTCTATGCTGTTCAGTATCCAGCAAGTGGCCTGGGTTCCACATCTTGTTGGTTCATCCAGGGGCTTTTACTTCCAGACAAGAATGGATGGACCTTGAGATCAAAGGCCCCAAGGTCCCATTTCTCTTTTAAGGGCAGCTTAGAGTACTCAGGGTGAGGCCTGAGGTCTAGACGCTAAGCCAGGTTCCTGGCCGTACTGAGGAGGTATTAGAGTTTATCTTGTTTAGAATGAGATTGCTGGTATTAGACAGCAGTAGAGACTTGAGAGTTCCACAAGACTGTGATGATACCAAAAGAGTTACAACCCTTTGTCTAGCTGCTGTGGAGTGGCTGCCAAGGCAACTCTGTCATCACTGCCTTGACTACCTTCCCTGGATGCCCAGTGGAAGTTCTTCCCCAGAGTAAATGGAGTCTCAGATCTTCATGGTGGTGGAATGGGGAGAGCACTTGAGAGAGAGCCAGCATGTCCACCAACCTTTAGTTACAAACCTTGGGTCATGGGGAGGGGTTTGTCAATGTGTCTAATTTGCTGGGGCTAGGGGTGCCAAAAGACCTAATCTACACACAATGATACAGTACCTCATTTGCGTGAGGTAACACAGGGTCCTATCACAAAAGTAAAAGCACGGCAGTTAATTATCCTATGGGTGGGGGAAGAACTTCTAGGTACAGTTAAAGGTCATTTGCTTAAGGCTATGATCTCCTTAGCATACAGCAGGGTACTCCAGGAATCCCCTGGTGTTTGATAAAATGGTTTCTTATCAGGAAAGGTATGGGCCAGTGACCTTCCCTGAGCAGATCCTGATAAGATGTGGGGTTACCAGGTCAGGTGGAGTGAGAACCCCCACTGAGAAGAGGTAGTTCACCAACATAGACCAAGTGCAAATAGCTATCGAGAGATGTCAGACTTCAACTTTATGCAGCAGAGTTCGGCAGGTCTATGGTCCTTGTAGGGACCATTGTTCAGCCTACGTGGCTTTACTTCTTTTCCCATATATTTCTATATAAATAATATAAGTACTTAAGGTTTTTATCAAGTAGTTTTGATGTTATTTGTCCCATATCACTCCTCCTATTTTCTAGTGAGGGAAATTAAGGTGCAACGAGAGCTTTCCCTGGGTCATACAGAAAGTGAGAGACAAGAAATTCAAACCCAGGTAATCCTTCTTCCAATTCTGATCTCAGTGTCTGTAAAGCTGCACCTTCCCCGCATGCAGCAGAAGTGGGGTAGGTGATCCACGGGGGCATGAACTACTGTAGGATAGTGAGAGTGGATGTTGCCACTTTGAGAGGCTGGTGCCAACATATTTAGCAAACGAGTGGGTGTATGCAAGATAGAACATAAGAGTACCTAGGGGCACAAGGACGTAAGAGCTAAATATAGAAATCTCAAATTTTAAAAGTGCTATGACTCAGCTACAATATCTATAGCTGAGCAGCTGGCTGGATTTCCAGCCTGCACAGTGAGTGTCAAGGTTGCCTGGCTGGTGGAGACCCTACTCATAGAGGACAGGGTGCAGGAAATCCCTGCACACTCCAGTACTCCCCAAGCCAGGTCTCACTGGCTGAAATGTGTTTCACGGGAGCCATTTCTCTGCGTGTCCTCTGTAAACATGCATGTCGCGCTCAGATTTATCATCTTTTCCTAGATGGAGGGGATTTCTGAGAGTCATTAGAGAGAAGCCTGATGGGAGTATGAGGTAAAAACGCCACCATGTCTTCTCTTGCTCCACCAGATTCCCAGCTCTCCATCAGCCAGCTGGAGTTTCCTTATTTCCAGGGCCTATGAGTTACCTGTCCCATTAGAGAGGGACATTCTCTATGGATTAAAGGTTTGAGATAGGAAAGAACAATGCTTGGGTTTCTGTCATGTTTGCCACCTACCATCTGCCCTAGAGAAGAGGGTGTGGAAGTCTCAGTGCCATAGAAGACAAGTTTCACACAATTGAAATTTCCCTGAGTCAGGGGCTGGAAAGATGCCCCAGGTGACTAAGAGAACTTACTGCTCTCACAGAATTGCATAGTTCCAGTCCCAGCACTTACAGCAGGTGACACATGACCTCCTGTGTCTTCAGCTCCAGAGCATTCAGTGCCCTATTCTGAAGTGTGGGCATCCCCTACATATGAGGCATACATATATAAAGACATACTCAGAAAGCATAAGTGGAAATAAACCTTCAAATTGATATTCATTGTAAGAAATGCTAGGATTTACAGAAAGATGAATGATTTTGCTTCCTTTCCTTTTCTTTTCTTTTTTTCTTTCTCAAAACAGGAGGAGGCTCAGGCCTGGAAGCGTTTTCACTTGCAGATTTACCTGGAGATAGCTGGAGACACTATTCTTTCAAAGAACACATTTCTCTATAAACTATTGTATACAAAAATATTCACAGACTCATTCTTTCATGAACAGTTTGACTTGCTAGCATCTTGAGTTAGTCAACTTGGTTAGGATTGCAAACAATTTTACCCCTGCCTTGGAGAAGTGAGCATATCTATAAATATTTATGTTCTAGTTAGCTTTCTAGTGCTCTGCTAAAACACCCTGACAAAAAGCGATGGGGGAGGAATGGGTTAAATTGGCATACAGGTCTAGATCGTAAGCCATCATTGAAGAAAACCAAGGCACAAAAAGGCTCAGAGCAGGAAACTGGAGGCAGGAACTGAGGCAGAGACCATAGAGAAAACCTGCTTACTGGATTGTTACTCATAGCTTGTACATTTCATTTTCTTATACTTACCCATTGCCACATGGTCAGGAGTAGTAACACTTACAGTGGGCAGAGCCCACCCATACCAACCATTAATCAAGAGAATATGAAACAGGCTTGCCTACAGATCAATCTAATGAGGGGATTTTCTCAGGTGAGGGTTCCTCTTCCCAGAAGATCCAAGCTTATGTCAAGTTAACTATATACTAATTGTCTCCTTTACTTTTACAATTCAGAAGGTGGTGACACGGGGTTAAGCTTCTCCTAAGGACTTAGTAGGGTAGTATGTATGGGATATCTAGCCCAAGGAGAGACATGTGGTGCTGCTCAGTGATGCCAGCTATGAATGACTCCTTCAGTTAACAAAGAGTAAGTTCTCCAAAAGACCCAGACCCCACCACAGCATACCCCGCCATCCATTCTGCTCTTTTACTTGGGACTTTAGCCAAATTTATCTCTGAATTTTAGTGTGAGTGTGGGGATACCCAAACTCTCATGTAATATATACCAGAAGAAGTTCAGGACATGCTGCTTCCAAATCCCTAGCCTGGTCATATTGATCATTTTGACCTGAAGGCAGTTAAAAACAAGAAAACAATGGAGAAGCTTTCTCTTATCTACCTAAAGACAGATCTGTTACAAATAACCCAGCAGGCAGAAATCTCTCCTTGGGAATTTCATTACCCCAAGGAGATGGGTTCTTATCCTGAGAACAATCTAAAAGCTGCTACACCATGTCCAGGTGGCCTGTCATATCTCTATCTAGTCTGTAAATAGCTTATTGATCTTTCTTTAAAATCCCACTACCCTTTGAAGTAATTAGGCAGCTACCCCACACCCATATGTGCCCTCTTACACCTAATTTTAGAAATGAGTACATTTGTTTACCTTTTCACCTATTGTTTCTTAGTTCATAAACCCAGTTATTGGATACAGAAGTAAGCCTATTTTTTCTCTTATATTATTAAATCAGCCAATACAGGTGACATCATCAATGACAGACTATTTGAAAAAGTATTTTCAGAAGCATTATTAGTGGCTCTTCTGAGGGATGAAGTAAGTGCAAGCAGTCATGGTGGGGTAAGGCCAATCAATATTCTTCATTAAAATCTGCTCTGTCAGGACCCACATCTACAAACAGCCTCCTACTCACAGGCCAGTAGCTTTGAATAATTCTGTGAAGAGCATTCTCATTTCCATTTTGTCATTTACTCATTTAGCTGGTAAATCAACTAGAGTTAGATTCAGTTACACGTACATAAAAAGTAATGACAGTGGCTTAAATTTATATAGATTAATTTTCCTCTCAGGGAAGGGAGTACAGACTTAGGTAATCCAGGCCTCATATTGTGTTTTGTTATGTAACTGGGGACCCAGACATCTTTGTAGACTTTATCTTCAAGGCTACTTCCTGGTGTGGATGGCTATTGGCTCAAGACAATTGCTAGAATCTCTGCTATCATGCCCAAATCCCAGTTAACAGAAGACAATAGGAAGAGCAGAGGGATCCCTGTGAATTATTGTCCTTCTTTTACCTAGAACTCTCTCCTTTTGACTTTCCCTTAAACTTCACTTATCGCCTCTAACTGAGGTGAAGACTAGACCATGTTTGTATGTATTTCATTTCTAATGTAAGTTGATTGGCCAGAAGAAAACAGGGTTTGTTTTTCTTAAGGAAGAGAGAGAGAGAGAGAGAGAGAAAGAGAGAGAGAGAGAGAGAGAGACAGAGACAGAGACAGAGACAGAGACAGAGACAGAGACACAGAGAGACAAGGGGGAGAGAGAGAGAGATGAGAGAGAGAGAGAGAGAGAGAGAGAGAGAGAGAGAGAGAGAGAGAGAGAGAGAGAGAGAGAGATCCAATGTCTGGTCATAGCTCAGCTTCTATACTTCTACTTCAAGAACTAAGGCATCCTAGCAATAAATGTCTGTCCACTCCTTTGTGGAGGTTTCTCTCAGAGTAACCTTCCCTTTGCTCTCACACACCCAGTGGTGAGCACAGAAGATATCTGTGACCCCAAAACGTGTCATAGGTGTCTCTACTGAGAGCAAACCACTGATTTCCAAGCAGACCTTAGTGAGTATCCTCTAACTCAGTGTAAACCTGATACTACCCAGAGACAAGACCCCAGGCTGAGGACTGTTCTCCACAACTTCAGGTGCCTGGTGAAGCCTATGTGTTTCTCTTGAGCTTCTGGGAAAGATTTTATACCCCCAGCTTCCTATGCTGCCTCTTTATATTCTGTGAGTTTGCTCCAGTGGTTCACAGAGCACAGGGAAACACATGCGCTCACTGATTTATTCCATGGAAAAGTTAAAGATATCGCAATGCACAGCTGGATGAAAAGATGCACAGGACACTGTGTAGGGGGAGGGAGTAAAGCTTCTGCGTTTTCCCTAGAGGGCCACCCTAAGAATCCCCTTCGGCCCGGGCATTGGGAAGCTCCCCAGCACCTGTGTGTGTGTGTGTGTGCACGGTTTGAGAAAGCTGTATTACATAGGCAGGGTTGGTTGAATTGCTGGCCATTACTTATCAATTAACCCTGAGCTATTTGTCCCTTCCAAGAGGTGGAGGAATGTAATGGACAAGCCCAGTCTTCACTATTCCTCCCTGGATTAATACTTGATTTTTCTAGTGAGCAGCCCTGCTTTTAAAACTATCACCTAATTTGCCAATTTCCAAAAGATACTTATCTCTTTAAAGATCAAAAGGACCTTGAAAGTTGCTTGCCAGGAACCAGGACAAGAACCCAAATGAATTTCCCATTATCGAGCCGTGTTGTCCTCTCTGACCTCTTATTCTGTCACCTTCGCTTGGCACACTCGCTATTCACGATATTGTGCCATTATACAAAACAATTTCTATATTGCTATTTTTTTTTTCATCCTAATTTGGAGATATCTGCAATTATTGACTGAACATTCTTACAGTGAAATCTTTGTGTACTTTCATTGTAACATATTTAGAGATGATTTATAAAAGAGGACTTATTACATCAAAGAAAGACACTCATCTGGCTTTCAAATTGGCAAATGGCTTTCTAGGCCACCTAGGTCAAAATGAATCTGCTTGGAATCTTGGCTTGAGGCTTAAACTTGAACTTGTAAGGAAAACAGCTGCTATTTTGGCACATCCTGCTATTTGTAGCACAGCTATTCTAGCAATTTTCTGGATGAATTTAATGACTGTTTTTATTTTATGAGCTGAAGTGCCAATTAAAATTTATTAGTCATTTATCATCTTCTAGATTTCCTTGTCTGTTTTATTCGAATGCCATGAGCAGGGAGCATTGCTGAGTGCTGCTCCCATTGAGTGTGAACAAAAAAGAAGGAAAACACATTTTTTTTGGGCATACATTCCAATCCTCTCCTCTTTCTGGGAGGGCCGTACCTCCAAATATTGGCAAAGGCAATTAGCTGAAGAGCAATTTACTAACAAACCTAGGAACTCTCCACCTATGGCACTCGTCAAAACTTACCTGTGGGCAGAGGAGAAGAGGCATGTTCACAGAGCACCAAGAGTGAGAGTATGGAAGTGCCATGGCTCTCCTTGGTGGCACCTTTCATTTGATTCCATACTTAATTCATTTATGTATCATTAACACCTTTATCATTAATCATTAACACTTAAAATAGTGGAAACTGAGATTTTTGCTAAATCTATACATTTAAATGAGATGTTATTGTTTTAGTTTGCTAAGCGTTCTTCACACAAGAACCAGTTGATAGTTTTAGTCATTTGTTATTCATAGAATACTTTATTTAACAGTTCATAATCAAAGGATATTTTCGAAAACATCTGTCTTTTGAATAGACTGAAAGTATTTTGAGGGAGCCGGTGAGATGTCTCAGAGGGTAAATATGTCTGTTGCCAAGCTTGAGCCCCTGAGCTTGGGAACTGGGTAGCACATGGTGAAAGGAGGAGACTGATTCCTGCAAGTTGTTCCTTCACCTACAAACGTACTAAATAAATAAAGTGATAAAAATTAAACACATTTTAAAATTAGAGTATGCAGTTATGTATTTAAAACATTTTATTTATTCTTTGACAATTATATAATTTATATATATATCAGCATTCAATACCCCATACCCTTTCTTATCCCCTCTCTCATGCTGCCTGGAACAACTTCTCACTCTAATATATCCTCTTTCTATGTTCATATCTCTTACAACTTTTTATTATTTTATTTTATGGGTATGAGTGTTTGCTGCAAGTATGTCTGTGTACCATGTGAGTACCTGTACCTTTAGTGTATATATATTATATATTATATGCATATTACGTATATATGTATAATTATATGCATATGATATGTATAATATATAAAATTGCATTATATCATATTATTCTATTCTATTTTTTTTCTTCTAATGCGTAGGCACTTGTAAGTGCACTTCACAGCATTCTTCCCCCTCCCCAGATCTTACCTTAAAAACAATTAACATATAAGAAAAATGGGATACAGTGCTTTGGAAGTAAAAATCCAGTGGGAGGAGGGTGAACAATGCGTATTTTACTCAGAGTTTGCCATGGTGGAGGCAGCCGCCATCACGTGTACTGGCTGAGATGAGAGGCAGCTCCATGAGGTAGACATTTAATGCGTCCATGTGCCCTCACAGAAAGACGTGTGGCAGGGGAACTAGAAAGACATTCATTTTATAGGACTGGTCAGTGCACCATACCTTAGACGTGATGCTCTTCTGTTGGCTCAAAGTCAAAACACAGACATAACACTGACAAAAGTTAGGGACTCTGTCACTTTTGATGAAGTTCTGGCTGTTTGGGATTGATTACGTCAGTGGCTTTGCTGATCTCTGCTGTCTTCTGTGGGCAGCAGGCTGGCTTCCTGGGGTGGTGGCTGCAGATTAGTGGTCAGAGTTCTGTTCCTGTAATCAGGCATTGTTACACACACATATTTTACATTATATACACGTGTACAATGTACACAACATAGTTGGCGTGTTCTAATAATTATATTTGAACTGGTATTCTTGGCTGGCAATTGTCTTAGTCGGGGTTTCTGTTGCTGTGTTGAAACATCATGACCCAAAAGTAAGTTGGGGTGGGAAAGGTTTAATTGGCTTATGCTTCCATATCATTGTCATTGAAGGAATTAAGGACAGAACAGGAGCTCAAACAGGATAGGAGCCTGGAGGCAGGAGCTAATGCAGAGGCCATGGAGGGGTGCTGCTTACTGGCTTGCTTCCTATGCCTTGCTCAGCCTGCTTTCTTACTCAGGACCACCAGCCCAGGGATGACTCCACCCACAATCGGCTAGACCCTCCCCATCAATGACTAATTTAGAAATATCTTACATCTGGATCTTATGGAAGCATTTTCTCAATTGAGGTTCCTCCTTTAAGGTAACTCTAGTTTGTGTGTCAAGTTGACACAAGACTAGCAAGCAGAACCACTACTTTTTATTTCTTACTGAGGACTTTTTCATATATCTAATCCTCCTATAATTTACGTGTTTAATCATGTCCCACAGATTTCTTATGTTTTCTTCCTTTTCGTTTCTCTAACTGGCAAGTTGCACATGACTTCTCTTCCAGCTTGTCAATTCTTCCTAAGACATGATTGAGTCTGTTAAAACTGCCTTTCAGATTATATTTCATTTTGTTCTTCAGTTCCAGATTACCACTGACACCTTCCTTAAGATTTCTATTTTCTTTATTCAACTCATCAGTTTTATTTACTAATTGCATTTAATTATCTAACTGCATATTCTCATATTTCACTGAATAGTTTTAAAATTATTCTAAATGTATTTCATTCATCTTTATGAAGGTTGTGGGATTCTATGTCTTTCTATAAAATCAGGTTTGTCTGATTCCTTATTGCCTGTGTGGTCTTGCCTGTGTGTTGGAAGGATCAAGCCCCTCTCTCAATCTCTGCAGGATGATTTCATCAAGCTACACTCTTTTTCCAGTAAGTCTCTGAGCTGAATAGATTGCTTCTGGGGTCATCAGTGAGTGAGATTTGATCCAGTAACATGGTCTGTGCTGGAATAATGGGGGGAGCCGCAGTTGGTAGGGCTTGTGCCTGGGTGTTCTGAGTGGAGCCTTCGGCTGCTGATTTGTTTCCAAGACTTTGTTTTGGTACAAATGTGGGCATCAACATTAGGAGTAGCACACAGAGGACCTCTCCTCAGGTGCACAGGTGGCTATGGTTTTCCAGATCTCTGGGAAGGCTTCATTGCGTTCCTTGATGGGCCTCTGGTCAAGCTGCATTTCCCTGGGCTATGGCTAAAATGGGCAGAAATGAAAGCAGGGGTGTTTCACGCTCACATCAAGGACCAAGATATCCAGCCTTCTCTGTGGGGTCACAGATAAGCTTGTTTCCTGGTGAGTTCCTGCATGAGTAGGCTTATACTCTGAATTCAGTAGGAAGACATGGAACAAATTACGGAAGGGAGCAAATATAAAACTCAGGGCAGCTGGAGGATCCACTGAGCTACAGAAGTTGATCCTGCTGAGGGAACTTGAATAGGCATCTCTCCCAATGAGACTTTTACTTGGGCAGAATTGCTCCCATATAACAAGGAAAGGTTCAAGTCATCCATAATTTTCTACAGTAATGATCTCAGCCAGCCCAACCCACTGGCCTCAGTAGAAGAGTCCCAATGGTTTTCTATGTGGACAAGATGCTCCCAGACCACAGCTGCTATCTCAACTACAGCTATTAGTGAAGAGCTGTTTAGAAATTGCTACAGGCTATGAGCAAGCAAGCTTTTCTGTGTTTCACAGGAGTTCCATGCATGGGTACAGTAGCAGGAACAGATTATAAGAGAACCATTTCAGGGTCTCCTGTGTAATAAATGCTAGTGATCCTCTCATATTGACCCCAGTGCAGCGGCTTCTCTGTGAGTCTTCATGTGGGCAACACTAAGCAGGGACAATGGCTGAAACAGGGCTGAGGGTAAGTTACAGGGCTGTCTGGGGTCCACAGCAGAGAAACGAGTCAGCAGCAGAAAGCCCTGTAGGTCAGTACAATAGGATTCTTGATTCTGCCTGGATCCCTTGAAACACAGTTTGGGCTGTGGTCTCAAGGCTCAATGATGCTGCAGGCGAGTCTGTTGGAGAATAGAACAGTTTCTAAGTCTAAACCCATAGAGGCTCCCAGGTGGATGGTGGCTCTGAACTCTCATAATGACCTAAACCACAGGACACACTGGAACCCATAATCTGCTCTGAAGGGCCCAGAATAGCATGTTGGGTTTTGAGTAGATCAAAGGCCTTTGAAGATCCAAGTGGCTGAGTTCTATTCTGCTGTCTTGTAATGTCACTTATACTTTCCTTTTGTATCTTAAGTATTTTAAAATGTGCCTTGCCTGTGACAAGTTTCAAAACATTCATTTTTTTATATTTTCAAATGTCTCTTTTTAATGTCAGCTTCTTGGTAATTCCCTTTTCACAACTTATTTAATGTCTTATTATCTTGTCATTTACCTCCTATTCCATAATGCCAAAGTACTCCCAAAATATAGAAGAATGCAAAACAGACATTGCCTAAAACTTAAATATGTTCCCTGAACTAAAGTTTTCTGGAATGCATATTTTTTTGTCTGACAAGTTTATGTTCTTTTCTACATATTTAATGCTAGGAAATCTATTATGTAATGTGTTTGTTCCACTAAATGTTTAACAGTCTGGCATCAGAATACATGTGTAAACCTTTTACTTAGACATTCCTTGCAGTGCTTGCACAGTACACAAACATCCTCTACTTAAAAAGGAGTGGTTATGTCCATGACGAAAACCAATTTTTCTCAAGCAGAGAAAAATATTATCCTGTTGTTCTGAGAATAATTTAACCAGAGGGAACACATTCTTCTCTCAATAAAGCATCATCTTCTTTAGAAAAATAGCACCTCTCTTTGTTCGTTGGCTTTGTTTCAGTGTTAAGACATTTTGTGCCTCCAAAAGGCTCCTGGCTTATAAGCCTTTGCCTTCTCCTCTCTAAAATGGAGATATTAGCCCCATTGTCTTCAGCAGGTCAAAGCCTTCTAGGGAGTCTAAGAATCTGGTGCTTCTAAATTACAAACTTTGACTTGTAGAAGTTGAAGTGAACTTCCACATTTTCACAAGTTTGCTAAAATAACAACTTTTGCTGTAAGGAGTGCAGGCCACCAATGTGAATTAACTTTGTCACTTAACAATAGAGATATGTGATTTCTGGCCCAAGTAGAGGGAGTTTGGGTGATTTAGTGCAGCACTAAGTATAACTCCCCCTTTCTGTTGTTCTGTGGCTTCATTCATTTTTCCAAGTTATACTATAACTCCACAATCCTCCCATTCATTCCTTCTTAAATTGATTCATATAAAAATCATCACTAAATACCTACTATGATGGATGGTTCTAGGGGTGGAGGGGTCCACAGTATGCTTGATGCTGTCCTAGCCCAAAGAAGAAAACATACCATTTTGCTTTCCTCCTAGAAATTTTTGTAGTAAAATGGGCCTTGGGCTTGGTCCATTATAGCAGTTTAGTCATGTGAAAAAGGCAAAGAAGAGCCTCATCCTGAGCCTTGCACACTCTCCTGGCATAAGATGCCATATTAGTTTGCTGGAGCCCCTGTGATGAACAGCATAGACTGAGTGGTTTAAAAAGCTGAAGTTTTTGTATGAAAAAAATTTCAAAACTCTGAAGAAAGAGATTGAAGATGACCTGAGATGATGGCATGATCTTCCTTGCTCATGGATCGGTAGAATTAACATAGTAAAAATGGCCATCCTACCAAAAGCAATCTACAGATTCAATGCAATCCCTATCAAAATACCTACACAATTTTTTAAAGACATTGAAAGTTCAATTCTGAACTTCATATGGAAAAACAAAAAACCCAGAATAGCTAAAACAATCTTGTACAATAAAAGGTGCTCCGGAGGAATCTCCATACCTGATCTCAAACTATACTATAAAGCAATAGTACTTAAAACAGCATGGTACTGGCACAGCAACAGGCTGGTTGATCAGTGGAATCGAATCGAAGACCCAGATATGAATCCACACACATATGGTCACTTGATTTTTGACAAAGAAGCCAAATCCATTCAATGGAAAAAGGATAGCATCTTCAACAAATGGTACTGGTCTAACTGGAGGTCTATGTGTAAAAAAATGAAACTGGACCCATATTTGTCACCTTGCACAAAACTCAAATCCAAGTGGATTAAAGACCTCAACATAAAACCAGAGACACTAAGCCACTTAGAAGAAAAAGTGGGAAAGAGCCTGGAACATATTGGCACAGGAGACAACTTCCTGAACAGAACACCAACGGCCCAGGCCTTAATGTCAACCATTAATAAATGGGACCTCATGAGGCTGAGAAGCTTCTGTAAGGCAGGAGACACTGTCAAGAGAACAAAGCGACAGCCTACAGACTGGGAAAAAATCTTCACCAACCCTACATCTGACAAAGGTCTAATATCCAAAATATATAAAGAACTCAAGAAATTAAACACCACCAAACCGAATAACCCAATTGAGAAATGGGGCTTGGAACTAAACAGAGAATTCTCAACAGAGGAGTATCAAATGGCTGAGAAACACTTAAAGAAATGCTCAACCTCCTTAGTCATCAGGGAAATGCAAATCAAACAACTCTGAGATTCCATCTTACACCCATCAGAATGGCTAAGATCAAAAACTCAACTGACACCACATGCTGGCGAGGATGTGGGGAGAGAGGAACACTCCTTCATTGCTGGTGGGAATGCAAACTAGTACAGCCACTTTGGAAATCTATCTGGTGCTATCTCAGAAAAATGGGAATAGGGCTTCCTCAAGACCCAGCTATCCCACTCCTTGGAATATACCCAGAAGATGCTCCAGCACACAACAAGAAAATTTGCTCAACCATGTTCATAGCAGCCTTATTCATAATAGCCAGAACATGGAAACAGCCTAAGTGTCCCTCAGTAGAAGAGTGGATAAAGAAACTGTGGTACATATACACTATGGAATACTACTCAGCTATTAAAAACAAGGAATTCCCGAAATTTGTGGATAAATGGATTGAGCTAGAAATGATCATAATGAGTGAGTTAACCCAGAAGCAGAAAGAATCAAATGGTATATACTCACTTATATCTGCATACTAGCCCAAGGGGCATGTCCCACGAAAGCCTTCACTTACCAAAAAACTGGGACAGAGGGGAAGGCATCCTATTGGGACTCTAAATGAGAGACGCATGGGAGAATAGCAAAATAAAAGGATACAGAGGGTCCTAGAAATCTACAAGTAGAACAATATGATAGGCAGATTTGGGCCCAGGGTCCCGCTCAAACTAAGGCACCAGCCAAGGACAATACAGGAGGTAAACTTTAAACCCCTACCCAGATCTAGCCAATGGTCAGAATATTCTCCACAGTTGAGTGGAGAATGTGATACGACTTTCTCACGTACTCTGGTGCCTCACATTTGACCATGTCCCCTGGAGGGGGAGACCTGGTGGCACTCAGAGGAAGGACAGCAAGTAGCCAAGAAGAGACTTGATACCCTATGAGAATATACAGGGGGACGTAATCCCCCTCAGGAACAGTCGTAGGGGAGGGGAATAATGGGAAAATGGGGGTGGGGGGGGGGAGGAATGGGAGGATACAAGGGATGGGATAAACATTGAGATGTAACAAGAATAAATTAATAAAAAAAAAAAAAAAAAAAAAAAAAAAAAAAAAAAAAAAAAAAAGCTGAAGTTTTTCATACAGTCCTGGAAGACACAAGTTCAAAATGGAGTTGCTGGTAGAATCAAGCTTACTCAAGGTCTCTCTGTGTTTTATAGCTGCTGTCCTTTCACCTTTGTCTCTCATTGGTTTGCCCACTGTGCAGGTGTGTGTGCCATCTCTCCTCTACATACACTGACAAACAATATTATTGGACCAGGGCTCCTTTCACTTTATTTTTTTTTTTTTTTTTTTTTTTTATTAATTTATTCTTGTTACATCTCAATGTTTATCCATCCCTTGTATCCTCCCATTCCTCCCCCCCCCCATTTTCCCATTATTCCCTCCCCTATGACTGTTCCTGAGGGGGATTACGTCCCCCTATATATTCTCATAGGGTATCAAGTCTCTTCTTGGCTACTTGCTGTCCTTCCTCTGAGTGCCACCAGGTCTCCCCCTCCAGGGGACATGGTCAAATGTGAGGCACCAGAGTATGTGAGAAAGTCGTATCACACTCTCCACTCAACTGTGGAGAATATTCTGACCATTGGCTAGATCTGGGAAGGGGTTTAAAGTTTACCTCCTGTATTGTCCTTGGCTGGTGCCTTAGTTTGAGCGGGACCCCTGGGCCCAAATCTGCCTATCATATTGTTCTACTTGTAGATTTCTAGGACCCTCTGGATCCTTTTATTTTGCTGTTCTCCCATGCGTCTCTCATTTAGAGTCCCAATAGGATGCCTTCCCCTCTGTCCAGTTTCCTGGTAAGTGAAGGCTTTCGTGGGACATGCCCCTTGGGCTAGTATGCAGATATAAGTGAGTATATACCATTTGATTCTTTCTGCTTCTGGGTTAACTCACTCATTATGATCATTTCTAGCTCAATCCATTTATCCACAAATTTCGGGAATTCCTTGTTTTTAATAGCTGAGTAGTATTCCATAGTGTATATGTACCACAGTTTCTTTATCCACTCTTCTACTGAGGGACACTTAGGCGTTTCCATGTTCTGGCTATTATGAATAAGGCTGCTATGAACATGGTTGAGCAAATTTTCTTGTTGTGTGCTGGAGCATCTTCTGGGTATATTCCAAGGAGTGGAATAGCTGGTCTTGAGGAAGCCCTATTCCCATTTTTCTGAGATAGCACCAGATAGATTTCCAAAGTGGCTGTACTAGTTTGCATTCCCACCAGCAATGAAGGAGTGTTCCTCTCTCCCCACATCCTCGCCAGCATGTGGTGTCGCTTGAATTTTTGATCTTAGCCATTCTGATGGGTGTAAGATGGAATCTCAGAGTTGTTTTGATTTGCATTTCCCTGATGACTAAGGAGGTTGAGCATTTCTTTAGTGTTTCTCAGCCATTTGATACTCCTCTGTTGAGAATTCTCTGTTTAGTTCCAAGCCCCATTTCTCAATTGGGTTATTCGGTTTGGTGGTGTTTAATTTCTTGAGTTCTTTATATATTTTGGATATTAGACCTTTGTCAGATGTAGGGTTGGTGAAGATTTTTTCCCAGTCTGTAGGCTGTCGCTTTGTTCTCTTGACAGTGTCTCCTGCCTTACAGAAGCTTCTCAGCCTCATGAGGTCCCATTTATTAATGGTTGACATTAAGGCCGGGCGTTGGTGTTCTGTTCAGGAAGTTGTCTCCTGTGCCAATATGTTCCAGGCTCTTTCCCACTTTTTCTTCTAAGTGAGTTAGTGTCTCTGGTTTTATGTTGAGGTCTTTAATCCACTTGGATTTGAGTTTTGTGCAAGGTGACAAATATGGGTCCAGTTTCATTTTTTTACACATAGACCTCCAGTTAGACCAGCACCATTTGTTGAAGATGCTATCCTTTTCCATTGAATGGATTTGGCTTCTTTGTCAAAAATCAAGTGACCATATGTGTGTGGATTCATATCTGGGTCTTCGATTCGATTCCACTGATCAACCAGCCTGTTGCTGTGCCAGTACCATGCTGTTTTTAAGTACTATTGCTTTATAGTACAGTTTGAGATCAGGTATGGAGATTCCTCCGGAGCATCTTTTATTGTACAAGATTGTTTTAGCTATTCTGGGTTTTTTGTTTTTTCCATATGAAGTTCAGAATTGAACTTTCAATGTCTTTAAAAAATTGTGTAGTTATTTTGATAGGGATTGCATTGAATCTATAGATTGCTTTTGGTAGGATGGCCATTTTTACTATGTTAATTCTCCCGATCCATGAGCAAGGAAGATCACGCCATCTTCTCAGGTCATCTTCAATCTCTTTCTTCAGAGTTTTGAAATTTTTTTCATACAAGTCCTTCACTTGCTTAGTTAGGGTAACTCCTAGATATTTTATATTGCTTGTGGCTAATGTGAAGGGTGTGGTTTTCCTAATTTCTTCCTCTGCAAGCTTGTCATTTGTGTATAGGAAGGCTACAGACTTTTTTGAGTTAATTTTGTATCCAGCCAATTTGCTGAAGGTGTTTATCAGCTTTAGGAGTTCTCTGGTGGAGTTTTGAGGGTCACTTATGTACACTATCATATCATCTGCAAAGAGGGATAATTTGACTTCCTCCTTTCCCATTTGGATCCCCTTGATCTCCTTTTGTTGTCTTATTGCTCTGGCTAGAACTTCGAGTACTATATTGAAGAGATATGGAGAGAGTGGGCAGCCTTGCCTTGTTCCCGATTTGAGAGGAATTTCCTTGAGTATCTCACCATTTACTTTGATTTTGGCTATTGGCTTGCTGTATATAGCCTTTATTATGTTGAGGAAAGTGCCTTGTATCCCCGATCTCTCTAAAACTTTAAACATGAATGGGTGTTGAATTTTATCAAATGCTTTCTCTGCATCCAAGGAGATAATCATGTGGTTTTTTATTTTCAGTTTGTTTATATGATGGATTACATTGATGGATTTCCGTATATTAAACCATCCCTGCATGCCTGGAATGAAGCCTACTTGGTCATGATGAATGATATCTTTGATGTGCTCCTGTATTCGTTTTGCAAGTATTTTATTTAGTATTTTTGCATCTATGTTCATAAGAGAAATTGGTCTGAAATTCTCTTTCTTTGTTGAGTCTTTGTGAGGTTTAGGTATCAATGAGACTATGGCCTCATAGAATGAATTTGGTAATTTTCCATCCATTTCTATCTTTTGGAGTAGCTTGAAGAGTATCGGTATTAGCTCGCCCTTAAAGGTCTGGTAGAATTCTGCACTGAAACCATCTGGCCCTGGGCTTTTTTTGGTTGGGAGACCATCGATGATTGCTTCTATTTCTGTCGGGGAAATGGGACTATTTAACTTGTTTATCTGTTCTTCACTCAACTTTGGCAAGTGAACTTGATCAAGAAAATCGTCCATTTCCCTTAGATTTTCAAATTTTGTGGCGTATATGCCTTCAAAGTAGGATCTTATGATTCTTTGAATTTCTTCAGTGTCTGTTGTTATGTCTCCCTTTTCATTTCTGATTTTGTTGATTTCAATACTGTCTCTCTGCCTTTTAGTTAGTTTGGCTAATGGTCTGTCTATCTTGTTGATTTTCTCAAAGAACCAGCTTTTGGTTTTGTTGATTCTTTGGACTGTTTTCTTAGTTTCTAATTTGTTAATTTCAGCCCTGAGTTTGATAATTTCCAGGCGTCTACTCCTCTTGGGTGTTTCTGCTTCTTTTTTTTCTAAGGCTTCCAGTTGTGTTGTTAAGATGCTTATGTGCGATGTTCCAATTTCTTTTTAAAGGCACTTAGTGCTATGAATTTTCCTCTTAGCACTGCTTTCAATGTATCCCACAAATTTGGGTATGTTGTTTCTTCATTTTCATTGAATTTCAGAAACTCCTTGATTTCTTTCTTTATTTCTTCCCTGACCCAGGTGTCATTTAGCAGAGAGTTGTTTAGTTTCCACAAACGTGTAGGCTTTTTGTTATTTCTGTTGTTGTTGAATTGCAGCCTAAGAGCATGGTGATCTGATAGGATACAAGGTATTATTTCAATCCTCTTGTATCTGTTGAGGCTTGCTTTGTGACCTACGATGTGATCAATTTTGGAGAAGGTTCCATGGGGTGCAGAGAAGAAGGTGTATTCTTTCTTGTTTGGGTGAAAGGTTCTATAGATATCTGTTAGATCCATTTGACCCATGGCATTGGTTAATGATGTTATTTCTCGGCTTAGTTTCTGTTTCAATGACTTATCCTTCAGTGAGAGTGGGGTGTTGAAGTCTCCCACTATTATTGTGTGGGGATCGATGTGTGGTTTAAGCTTTTTTAGGAGATCTTTTACATATGTGGGTGCCCTTGTATTGGGAGCATAGATGTTCAGAATTGTGATGTCATCTTGGTTGACTTTACCTTTGATAAGTATGAAGTGTCCTTCCTCATCCCTTTTGATTAATTTTGGTTGAAAGTCTATTTTGTTCGATACTAAAATGGCTACACCTGCTTGCTTCTTGTGACCATTTGCTTGGAATATTTTTTTCCAACCTTTTACCCTGAGGTAATGCCTTTCATTATGGGTGAGATGTGTTTCTTGGATGCAGAAGAATGTTGGGTCTTGTTTATGTACCCATTCGGTTAGTCTGTGTCTTTTTATTGGAGAATTGAGGCCATTGATGTTGAGAGATATTAATGACCAGTGACTGTTAAGAGTCTTAATTTTGATGTTGTTTCCAGTCGAGCGTTTGTGTAGTTGTGTTTTTGCCATGGGATAGTTATCTATTTCCTGGGTAGTTTTGGTTGTAGCTTGACCCTTTGGGATGGAGTTTTCCTTCTAGTACCTTCTGTAAAGCTGGGTTTGTGGATAGGTACTGTTTGAATTTGTTTTTGTCATGGAATATTTTGTTTTCTCCATCAATGGTTATTGATAATTTTGCTGGGTAAAGTAGTCTGGCCTGGCATCTGTGTTCTCTTAGGGTTTGCAGGATCTCTGTCCAGGACCTTCTGGCTTTTATGGTCTCTGCTGAGAAGTCAGGTGTAATTCTGATAGGTTTACCATTAAATGTTATTTGGCCCTTTTCCCTTGCAGCTTTTAATATTTTTTCTTTGTTCTGCATGTTTTGTGTTTTGATTATTATGTGGCGGGCAGTTTTTCTTTTCTGGTCAATTCTATTTGGTGTTCTGTAGGCCTCTTGTATGTTTATAGGCATCTCTTTCTTTAGATTGGGGAAATTTTCTTCTATGATTTTGTTGAGAATAGTTTCTGGGCCCTGGAGTCTGATGTCTTCTCTTTCTTCAATGCCTATTATCCGCAAATTTCTTCTTTTCATGGTGTCCTTAATTTCTTGGATGTTTTGTGTCAGGAGTTTTCCAGATTTGGCATTTTCTTTAATGGTTGATTCAATATCTGTGATTGTATCTTCTAGCCCTGAGATTCGTTCTTCCATCTCTTGGATTCTGTTAGAAAAGCTCACCTCTGTGTTGCTCGCCTTCTTCTCTGAGGTCTCACGTTCTCGTTTTTCTTCTGTCTGTGTGTTTATCATTGAATCCATTTTCATTTTCAGATCTTGAACTGATTTTTTGATTTCTTTCATCTGATTTTTTGTATATTCCTGAGTTTCTTCCATTGCCTCTTTATAGGTCTTCAGAGCTTGAACCGTTTTAGCTATTTCTTTCATCTGGTTGTTTGCATTTTCCTGCAATTTTTCCAGTTCCACTCTATGTGCTTCTTTTATGTCTCTCACCTGTTTGTCTGCGTCTTCCTGCATTTGATTACGAATTTTATTTGTTTCCTCCATTATCATCCTCATTACTAAGGATTTGAGGTCATTTTCTTGTATTTCCGTTGTATTTGAGTTCTCTGGGTGGTTTTCTTTGGGATAGCTGGAAACTGGAGACGCCATGTTGTTTTGGGGTTTTTTGCGTATGCTTTTTCGTTGTCCTTTAGACATCTTGCCGTCTTTGTTTTTGTTGGGTAGCTTCCAGAGTTGAATGGAGGGTGTCTGATGATAGATTCACTTGTTTTCTTACGATTTCCCTAGGCTGCGAGCTCAAAGCTTCACTGGTGTGGATGTTAGGAGGTTAGCCCTGTTGTTCTGGTCTCTCACAGCCAGTGATCCTCAGTCCCTCTCTGCTGTGGATCCTGCAATTGTTCTGGGTCTCTGAATGAGCGTTGGGTCAGGCCAAGGTATCCACAGCCTTCTGTGTTCCCTGCCAAGTCCAGCCAGGAGCACTGGGACCGAACCACGGGCAGAACTCAGCTAGATTCTCAGGGCCAGAACCGTCTGCCAAGCTCAGCTAGGGATTTTGGGCCCAAAATGCACACAGGGCCCAGCCAGAATTTTTGGGCTGGGACTACGCACCAAGCTCCACTAGGGCCTTTTGGCCCAAAGTGCGTGCTGTGGTCAGTTATTGACTCAGGGCCCGAACTGACCACCAATCTCAGCCAGGAATTCTGGATTCAAACTGTACACTGTGTCCAACCAGAGTCTTAGAGCTGGTGGAACCGAGAGCTCTGTCCAGCCTGTGCCACAGCAGGAGAACTGCGGCTGCTCTGAGTTAGCGCCAGTAGTGGAACAAGTGCTCCACCCGGACTGTGTCCCCGCAGGGGAGCTGCCGCTGAGCTGAGGTGGTGCCTAGGATGGAACCGAGCACGTCACCAAGCCTGCGCCATAGCAGGAGAACTGCGGCTGCTCTGAGTTAGCGCCAGTGGTGGGACAAGTGCTCCACCCGGACTGTGTCCCCGCAGGGGAGCTGCCGCTGAGCTGAGGTGGTGCCTAGGATGGAACCGAGCACGTCACCAAGCCTGCGCCACAGCAGGAGAACTGCGGCTGCTCTGAGTTAGCGCCTGTGGTGAAACCAAGTGCTCCGCCCAGACTGTGTCACCGCAGGGGAGCTGCCGCTGAGCTGAGGTAGTGCCTAGTGTGGAGCAGCGTGCTCAACTACGCCTGCGCCACAGCAGGGGAGCTATGGCCACACTGAGTTAGTGCCTCAGGCAGAATTGTTTGCTGGGCCGGGCCAATACCCGGGACTCTGGGGCCGAACTGTCCGCCGAGTCCAATCTGGGTCCAAAGGCTCCACGCGACCCAAATCCTGCCCCGAGTCCCCTCTCCCGCAGCAATTCCCACCAGCCACCACACCAATCGCCTCCACCAGAAGGCTATGAGCTGCAAACCTCAGCCGCCGCTGCTGGTGCCGCTGGTGCTGCCGCCTCTACCGCTGCCGCTCCGATCAGAGAAAAACCACGCTCCTCCCGTGTGCAGGGGCACGCAGGTCCTCCGCACCCTGGTCCCTCCGAACCGTGGAGCACTCCCGCTGCCGTGATGTTCGGACCTCGGTGTTCCTGGCTCAGAAATCTGTGCAATTCCCTGAATTGTTCACTGGAGCCTCCAAACGCGGTCCACACTGCTCGCCGCCATCTTGGATCCCCCCCTTTCACTTTAATTATCCATATTGCAGTCATACTTGGAGGTGGTATGATGACTTCAACATGCACGTTTTGGAGAAACACAATTCAGTCCCTAACAGGTTCTTATTAATAACTTCTGGGACACTCTTGTCCACATTCAGAGAAAGAGTGTGTTTCCAGGAGCTCTCCCAGAAGAACAGGAGAAAGTCCTGCACAGCAATGTTTGCCAAATGCTTCGCCTGCTTCGCTGGTCTCGCTTGGGTTACATGTTCATAATTGCACCGATCGATGTAAATAAAACATGAAGCTACATGAAGGGGTTAGGCTGCTGCAGAGGGAACATTCTCTGGAATCCATCTTGCCTCACATCACAGGGACTGAGCAGGTATCAGAAGTACTCAAATTAAAAGATTATGTGCCTAACAAAAACGGCCAAAGAGATGATATGGAAAGGATGCCAATGTGTTCTGAGTACTAAAAGTGAAAGGATGCAGTTGCTACACTTTGACAGCATGTGGTCAGGAGAAAAGAAAATGCAATTGTCCTCAGGGCTTTAGTACTGGGCCACTGAACACTCAATGGCTATATTTAAGAACAGCTCAGAAAAGCTTCTAAGAGCTTGAAGCCTCTTTTATAATTTTTTATTTTTAAATGCATGTTTATAAGGTGACCCTGTTTATTATTATATATACGTCATGTGTGTAGTGTCATCAGAGTCCAAAATAGGGCATCAAATCCCCTGGACCTGGATGTATAGTAGCTGTGATCCTTCCATTGTGTGTGCTGGAAAGCCCAGGTTTTCTGCAAGGACATCAAGTGAACCATCTCTTCAGTTCCCATCTCCTGAGTGTCTTCAAAGGGTTAAAAACATCTTGTCACTGTCTAATAAAGAGTCATATACATTGTTATAAATGTATCCAATTCCATTCACCTCAGGGCAACTTCCAGAGATCAAATAAACAGCAACTAGACTGCGTTTCTGGTCACCAATGCTATTGCACGTTGGTGAGTGGTGAGCACTCACCTGGATGCTCACATAGTAACTACTTCCATCCTGCCCCAGCCTTGTAAGGTGAACTGTCCCAGGTTCAGATGAGGTTAATGAGACAGCGAGAGTAAACAGATTGTCAAAAGCTCCCAACGGGCCTACCATTTTGACACCTACCATCTTGCTTCTCCGTGCTGAGGGGCAGGAAGAAGCAGGAGTGCAGGTGGCCATTCCCCCGTGAAGAGGCTTGGGGACAAGTGAGCATATGTTGGAGACACCAGCAAGAGTCTGGCAGTCTCCCACCACCTTCTCAGGCCCTTAAAGTTGCACATTTGGGATGCTCAAAAGAACAACTTAATATGCAGATGCAGTTTTACGTTCTACAATTGCGCCCTTGGCTTAGCAACGACTGATTCCATTCCAGTAAGTGCTGCCAACCATGTATATTATAGAGAATTTTTTTCTATTCTTAGATTCTTAATAATAAACATTTTATAAATTTCACTGACTTTTAATTCAGCCCTTTGACTTACTACTGTCTCTAAGGCTTTTATGTCACACTCTAGCAAAGACTCAAGCAATACTATATTCATATTCTGAAACTTTTGGTTAAGCTAAGTTAAAAAGGAATAGGGTGGCCAGTTGAACAGAAGAATTTCAAAACAGCAAAATATTGAAGCTATGACGTATGGTTACTGTTCACTGCTCTTGGCCGGATTTACAGTGTGAATGTAGAGCAACACGTAGAATATACAGATATAAAATGGGATCCCCCGGACAGTCATTGTCACATAGGGAAATGATTCCACAGGCTCAGCCTTGTGACGGCTCAGATGCCACAGCAGTTGTGCCAAAAGGATAGCAGGTACATGTCAAGATGAAGCTAGGCCTTGGCATGATCCATGTAGTACTGGTTTAGTGAGCACGCAGAACGTGAAGTTCCCAGGTCATGGAGGGCAGTGCCAAGGTTCCAGAAAACATCCAGCAAGGCCATTCACTACGTAGCAGAATGTTCTGGAAAAGATTTACCAAGGACCTGAAGCTGTGAGAGTAAGGGTAAGATCTAACTTACATTGGAGATCTAGGTTGTTTGGAAGTCCCATGAATGCAGAACCTCTACCAATGAAAGCTGCAGGCCCAAGCGCAAGCCCATGTGTGCCTCTGGGGGTGTGCTTGTAGGATTGGGTCTATCCAAGCCTGTCCAAGCTCAGATGACAATGTCAGAAGCTCCAGATGCCAGACATGGAGTTGTGAGACTTCATGTTTGCCCTGCAGGGTATATATGTCTTGTATATATGTCTGTATGTCCCATGCGTGCCTGATGTTTGTTGAAGTCAGAAGAGGGTTTCAGATCCCTTGGAACTAGACTACTGGGAACCTCCCTGTGGATGCTGGGAATTGAAGCCGGGCCCCGTGGAAGGGCAGCCAGTGCCTTTAACCACTGAGCCATCTCTCCAGCCCAGAACCCGATGAGTTTTAACCTTGCTTTGGTCCAATCTTTCCCTGCTAGCCTCCTTATTATCCTCTTCGGGACTGAGTTGTTATTTGCTCCATAACTCCATGTTTTGGAAATGTCTAAGTTTGTTTTCTGGTTTTACTGCTTCTCAGTTACAAGTTTGCCTTGAGTCTCATATGAGACGTTAGGCTCCCAGTGGCCTTTGCCCTTTGGGGAGGTTGTAGAACATGTGATGTGGGAGGCAATGTCAGCAGGGTGGGCCACTGGGATGACATTTTGAAGATGATAGTCCAGTCTCCTTTCTGGTCCAAGCTCTCTGCTTCCTCATCCACCAACCTGGGAACAATCGGCTGCATCCTTCGGCTGCTACTGATTGAACAGTCTCAGTCACTACGCCTTGCTTGCGATGACTAACCTATTTCCCTTAGCCCTGAACCAAAGTAAATCTTCCATCCATTAAGTTGGTTTCTCCAAACATTTGTCACATCAACAACAAAAGTAACACAAAGAAAGTATGTGATTTGAAAAACCTAAAATATTTACCATCTGTCCCATTGAAGAAGAAGCTTGCTCACCTTTGAACTATTCTCCATTTACCACCCAGAAAGAGCCTTTTCAAACAAAAAGCATAGTATGTCATGCTTCAGCACACACACACACACACACACACACACACACACGGCATTGCTTCATGCTACACAGAATATAATTTGGAAGGATTCACAGGGCCTTCAAAGCTACATGATCTGGATTTCCCTTCATATCTCTGAATTTCATGGCTACCACTCTTCCCACTTCCATCCGCCCAAGGGACCCCTTGCTGCTTTTCATCAATCCAGGCATATTTCTATCTCAGGGCCTCTGAATGTGCAATTGTTTCTGTCTACAGAACTACTTTCCACTAGATAGTCTTTCTGGGTTCCTTTAAATCTTTGTTTAAATATCAATTTCTCATGGAATATTCAATAATAAACTTAATTAGTAATCCCTGTGAGTCCAAGACCACAATGGTCCCAACTTTCTTGTGGTAGACTTTTTCTCCGATGATATTCATCAAATTCTCTTCTTCTGTGATTAACTTACTTGTGGAACTCAGAGTTGTTTGTCAACAATGTGAACAACAGAAAGCAGGGTTTTTGTTTTGTTTTGCCAATATGGAACAGTGAATATTAACACATCTCGGTCGATGAAATGAATAAGGAAAAGAAGGAATGGGAAATGAATATAGATTTACTCATAAATCATATCTACTGCACTATTGGAGAATATTTTTAAAAATAAAAAGTGGGCAAATATATCAATATTTTATAATTATCTATATATGGTTAAAAGAATTTAAGAACACTGGACCAGAATATAATCAATGCTGATTTAGTTGCATGCTTTGAATGTATACAGAAAATTGAAATAGAAAATGCAATGCAGAATTAGTTGAAAAGACTTCTTGAAACAACATGGAGATGTTCTCCCAGATGGATGGAGAAAATAAAGAGAGCTAAGGGGAGGATTCCCTAGGAGCTTATGTAGAAGGCACAAGATACAAAAAGATTAATTCTTACTATGTCAGGTGCTCAACAAACTATTACTCAACCCTAACACAGCAGTCCAGTTTGAAGGTATGGTCTTCCCTTGACAATTAAGCATCAACCAGTAGGACAATAGGGCCATTTTTCTTGTGTGGATAGATTGATAAACAGATAGATAGATAGATAGATAGATAGATAGATAGATAGATACATACATACATACATACATACATACATGATAGATAGATAGATAGATAGATAGATAGATAGATAGATAGATAGACAGATGATAGACTCTGTGATGGATAATCTTGATGAGATTTGGAATAACCTGGGATATGGGCCTCTAGGTATACCTATGGGCATATTAGGATTAGGTTAATAGAGATGGGAGATCGAAGATGGAGGCACCATTCCCTGGGCCATGATTATGGACATTATAAGAGGAAGAACTTGTGTTGAGTGTGGAAGCATTTATTCCTTTCTGGGTCTTTTTACATTTGTTTTGTTTTGTTTGTTTGTTTGTTTGTTTTTAAAAGTAAACAGAGCATTTATTTTAATGAAAATGTAGTTACACCATTTACCCCTTACATTTTTCCTTCTAACTCCTCCTGTATTCTCACCCTCCAAACTCTGTGTGGTTCTTGATTGTGTGGAAGGAGTAGCCAATGTCATCATCTTCCTTCCTCAATTACCTCACCCTGGGAGACATTTTCATGGAACTGTGAGGTAAAATATACCCTTACCCTTTTAAGTTGCCTTTGCCTGAGTATTTTATTATTGCAATATAAAGAAAGCCAGGGAAGCTATTTATATATATAAAGATATCAATGTAGACATCAATGTTTATATCACTCACAGTGACTAACGGTTTATGATGCTTTCTAGTAAGAAGGAATAATTTATGGAATTAAATAACTGCCACATACCAAGTGAGAGAAGTACATCAAATCAGGTCACTCGCGTAATATTTTTTCCTTTGAATGAATTACATGTCACCAGTTGTCACAATGGCTGTACATTCATTAAATCAAGCAAAATATACAGATCACTTGCTATTGCTAATCTTGTGCTAAATGCCAACCCAATGCAATGCACCCTGGGAACCACAAGCCTGGCAATGACAGCAGAGGCTTGACCCTGGAGAAGGAGGCGATGAAGGGTTCTGAGACCTGCCATCTCTTCTTGCTCTGATTCTGTGATGATGAACTGCTTCCACTGATGTCTTGGTTCTCTTATACAGGCTACTAGAAAACCATGTGGGTTTGTGGGGTGTGACATATATTCTATTGATAAATTGCAGCATGTTTAAGCCTAATGAAAAGAGAAAGGTAAGATATTTTGTCCCAGAAGGCCAATATGTTTATTTCAAGTGTCTTCCAAAACTCCCTGTCCTGAGGCAGCTTGGCCTCCTTACCACTGAGATAAAGGATCACCTAAGTAGCTGAGGGTTAAAAACATCACACACTTGAGCAAAGCTAGGTTAATCATCTTCAGCATAGGCCCCTGCTTATTCCATGGTATACAAATGCCTCCAGTAGAAACAAGAGAACAGAAAATCATGGAAGCAGCGCTTTGCAACCCAGAGGTCTTTCAAACAGGGACTCCATCCTGACAGTTCCGGCAAGTATTTGTAGTCATTTCTAAGTGATGTCATCAGTGCTCAATTTGATGATGCCACCTAGCCTTGCACACAATCATTTCCCCTGGGTGTTATAGGCTGGTGGCTTTTATTACCCGTGTGCTTCTATCTGCTGCTTGCTAATTTTTTTTCTTTCACACTTTCTCACCACCTGCCTAATAAACTCACTCATTCAAAACTAAGAGTATGGCTGTTGTACATCATTCTGCATAGGGAACAGGGCGCAGGCCTAGAGTTGTTGAAATAGGATCTATCCTCGTGCCCTGGTAATTCCGTGGCAGGAAAGCCACCCAAGTCTTTGGGGAGCATCTTCCTGCATGCTGCAAGTTGTTCTTTCAAGAGACATGTTTTCTTTTGCTTTTGCTTTTATACTTTTCATATCTCTTCCTCTTTACCACCTTTTTCCTTTACGTCTTTGCAAAATTAAACTGGTCTCTTTCGCGCCATGAGCCAACTGTGTCAGACTGTGACTAGCAGCTCAGCATCACTGGAGCCTCTCCTTTGACTTCTGCTTGCATGTTTGCCTGGCAGGAGAAAAGCCTGGGACTCCCAGAACTGCCTTGGTCACTTTCTTCCAATCCTGTCACCAAGGGCTATGCATGTGTGGTCTGGTGGTTGAGGAGAAGCCATTATTCCAGCAACAGGGCTGGTTGAGTGAAAACAGATGACACTTATAAAAGTCTATTCTTTCTGGGCTAGTGACTGGGAATCATCTGCCTTTCTGGTACTTCCAAATATTCTTGAATTATACAAAGACTCCAGGGTTGTCACCTTTCTTGGATGATGCATCAGATGAGCTGGTGATAGTGGCTCTCACCACTTCAAGTATGTGTATTTTACAGATTCATGGAATGGCTTACCCACTTGTCCTTGCTTGAGTCCCAACTGCTCTCAATTTATCTATGTCCAAAATGCCTATGGAGTTCTTTTCAAACCAAACCTGGCATGTTCTATAGGCTTCCAGAAGACTTGTTGTTACTGTTTGTTTATTTGTCTTATTTTATTACCATCTCGGGTATTCTACATATATGATGCCCTTTCTATATTACTATAAGAGATCTCACCTGCCTGGAAGAGAGAAAAAGCAAAGAAAGTGGAGAGGAAACAGTGCCCATATTATCTGTCTCTAGAGGTGACTACACTTCCTTTCAAGGTTTCTAGACTGACTTGCAAAAAAAAAAAAAAAAAATACGAACAACCAAAAGTTTTGGAAACTGTCCTTCACTCAAACAAGAAAGGCATGCTGACTCACATGGGAAATTGTAATTTGTGGGCTACTGTGCAAGAACACTATGAGGTACAGCAGAGAAGGGGCATGCACACTGGAGACGGCCACTTGCTGGGAGGCATCTATGAAGTTGGGAGAATAAAGCAAAGCTGTAAACTGAAATGGCAGAAGAAAAAAAGGAAAGGTCATGAGGGAAAAAATCAATAAAATACATGCTAAGAGGGTCTTGCAGACAGTAAAATTACATTATAATAAAAAGAATTTTCAGAAAGGCTTTTCTAAAAGAGATGGGTCACAAATGATGACTAATGTTCACAAAAAGATAGATGGGGAGGCCATTTTGGTGTTTTCAGAAAAATGGCTCACACGTTTTCTTGGAGTTCCAAAGGAATCGATTCATTAATGCAGTCCTATGCCACTTAATGACGGCCATGGTTCTGAGAGATGCACCGTTAGCAATCTCCTCTGAGCATTGTGGTGTGCTCTGCACAAACTAAGATGGCACCAGTCAGTCCCTGTGGTCTCCTTGTCACCCAGAGTGGGAGTGAGCATGAGATCCATGAAGATGCTGCTGGCACAATGTGACAGTAAACAGTTGTTTACAGTAAACAGAATGCTCTGCTTGCTGTTGTACAGCAAGGTGGAAATGTATAAGCCAGTAACGTAGTCATTTAGTATCTTCGTCAAGTAACACGCACTGTACAAAATGCATGTGGCATACATTCATATAACTGGCATCGTAGTGTATTTTGCATGTGGATAATGTTGGCACTGGAGATTGCTTCTAGGACTTTTGACTTTCTCGGCAAGCAGTCTACCATTGAGCTATAGCCCTAACCTTTCTTTACACTTTTTATTTTGGAACAAGGTCTCACTCTGCTCTCGAAGATACCTACGGACTCATCCTGGAGCCCAGACAGACACTGAACTTCTTGTCCCAGCCTTCCCAGTGGCTGGAATGGCTGGCATATAGCATTTGTTTGTACCGGCAACACCATACACCCCTAGGTAATACATAGTACAACTTTTGATTACATGCCAAAAACGACATCACTAGAGCATACGAATTTTTCATTTTTATTTTATAAATTCATTATCATGTATGTGGTATTATCATCAATGAAAATGCCCTTAGCAGAAGTCACTAATCTTCTTGCCTTTGTGAACCCAGTGACAAAAACAGACATACACACACACACTTATGTACACATACATGCATACATACATATGCACACATACACAAATATACACATATATTCACATACATACATAAATGCATACACTCATATACACACATGCATATACATACACAATGTGTGTACATACACAAACATGTGCAGACACAGAAACAAACACACACATGCCTACACATATACACACATACATTCATACACAACACAAACACATACATTCGCACATATGCAAGCCTACACACATCCCCAAAGACACATATATACACACATACACATGCACTAACATATACACATATACAAATGCACACACATAGACATACAACACATGCAGACGCCCATACATGTGCACATACCTGCCTTTCAGCGTCACACTCAAAATTCTACTATACCTGCTAAGACATCAGGGTTTCTTTAGCACTCCCAGCCTATTTTAATAAGCAGCAGTGTTGATCAACAGTGAGAAGATGCATATGAAATGCCTAGCACAGGCCTGCAGGAGAAAGGTTAGCTTTTGCTATCTGCCATGGTTCTCTGGGTTCAGACTTCTTGAGAGCAAATCCTTTCCATGTCCCATGCTACCTGTAAGGAATGGCTGGGATGCCATTAGCAACACGCCTCATGAGCATGCCAACTGCTTGCTAGCATTAGCAGGGAATTTGGCAAGGGTGCTTGACCAGCTGGCTCGATCATAATCCCTGGGGGCAGAGCCTGGACGTCAGCATGTCCCCACCAGACACCACACAGACCGCTCTTTGTTTCTTCATTTGGATCCAGTTGATTTGTACTTCTCCGTGCAGTCCAGTTGCAGAATGTATGTGTTTTTCACTTCTTCTATTTAAAAAGAAATCCCCGTGTATCTGTGCCCTTTCCTTGCTATGGTCTCCCTCTGCCCTTGGCACAAAGCCAAAGCATGGCATTAAGTAAAACTCATTTTAGTCATCTGGCCACAGATGCTAGACTGAAACGTCCCCAAAGTTCTGCTCAGCTTTCCATATGCTGTGTTTGATTCGCTGTTGTTGTGTCTTTATATCCTTTCTTCACACTGCAACCAAAACAATCTCAAAATCCAAGTGCGTTTGATTAGTGAAGCAGGTGATAGCATGTAATTAGTATGCAGTTGGTTATAATAGCACTGTTATTTCAGTTACACATAACGGCACTGGTAGCCTATAAAGTGCTCTGGTGATTGACAAAGAATGTTTTCCTTGGAACAGACTGAGGTAGACTGTAGGGATGTCATTGGATTGGACGCTGCTTTAGTTGTACAAACAACCTAAGCAGAGACATGGTTAAGCTTAAGAGCCCACATCCCACTGGTGGATTCTAGGGTTAGAGTTAATTACTTCTGAGAAAATCCCTTTATTTAATCTCTCGATGAGTTCATGTAACCACCTCACTGCTGTCTCTGATTTTCCTCCTCCCTTAATTATGTTTCTTCATTTACTTTTCTTGATAGCCTTATGTTCGCTGGAGTATCTGTCAAAAGGGTGTATTTCGGTACACTGGCTCTCTTACCAAATGGTAGAGCTTGCCTTCCATCTGCCAGTTTTATTAAAATCTAAACAGGGGGGGAAAAAAAAATCAAACACACCTCTCAACTCATTCTCTGGAGATGCATGTGAACTGCCTGCCTCCGTGAGCTGTTGACTGGTGAAGATAAGATGGTGAGGTGTGTGGTCTTAGGGTCATAACCTTTTGATGACACTAATCAGGATCACACAGCCAGAGCACTGGGTTAGCGGCCATTACAATCACCATCAACCTCCATACTGGATGGAATGTCCATGGTCAGATCCGCCTTGTTGCCACATAGACTACAACTGTGAATTTAATAGCTGCAGTTTTCAGAATGACTCTGCATCTTTTAAAATCTGCTACCATATTCGGGATGTTGCTAGCACAGCAAATACGATATGGGAAGGGGTGGCGATGCCCCAAAATATCCTAGACAAAAGATGGAGAGTTCAAGTTAAAATGCCAGACAAAACAGCCTCTGGATTTCCTCCTTTGTAGCTCATTTTTAAACCAATTTAAATTAGAAATTTAGAAAATGAAATAAATTAGCGCACAAAGTGTATGTGATAGTTCTTCACACCAGAAATGAAAAACAGGCTTCAAGTAGGAAAGAGACGGAAGCTGAAGCTCTGTACAACATGCGCATGCTTAGGATATACGATTGTTAGAAGTAAGGGGCGGGTCCCTCCTTTTCAAAGAAGCAAAGGTTGCAGGCTAGCTGCATGATTAGATTCTCAGATAAGCCCAGCACCATGTGTGACCAAGGAATGGGAAATCTCCCTACTGTCCAGGAAGCTCAAGAACCAGGAACAAAAATCTGTAGTCCACCATATGTCGGTCTCCCTAGGGTAGCGGCAGGAATCACTAGATACATCTTGGGAATGTTAAAGTTCCCTTGTTAGGGTCACTGTTGGAACAGAATTTCCCACATGCTTGTGGCTTGAAAGGTTTTGTTCCCTCTCCTGGTTCTGAAGGTCAGAAATTTAAACAGAACTGGGCATAATTGTTCATCTTTGTTTGTCCAGTGATGCTGGGAGCATAGCACAGACAGGCAGACACACCCCTTGGTCCCTCATGACTTGGTCCTTTTTTCAGCTTCCTTGCTGGGTGGCATGAGTTCTAAGAATATCAGGTAGATGCTCCCAGCATTCCCGTGACCCCAGGCTGTGAATTTTTTAAAGTGTCTCTTCTGCTTTGTTCCACTGGTCAAGCTCAGCTCCATCAGTAGCCAAGATTCACAGGAAGGAGGCCACGATGAGGCACATTAACATAAAGTGGCTCATACTGAGCAACTACACTGCTGGGATTTTTGCAATATGGCCCTGCATGGCTGTGGTTATGAAAATCTCAGTTGAGTACATTAGAACATGGGTTAATGACAAGTCAAGCCAATGGCACTCTCAGAGATGCCCATAAAACTACCCCATAGAGCAGTGGTTTTCAGCCTTCCTAACAGAACGACCCTTTAATACAGTCGCCATGCTGTAGTGACCCCAAACCATACAATTATTTTTGTTGCTACTTCATAACTATAACTTTGCTACAGTCATAAATCATGAGGTAAAAATCTGATATGCAACCCCTGTGAAAGGGTCCTTCAACTCCCCCAAATGTGTCTTGACCCACAGGCTGAGAACCATAGAAAGGCCTTAGAGCACACAACAGGGCACTCACCAGTCTCCCTCTGGGTTACACAAGGTAAGAGGTCATCAGGAAGATGAACTTGAAGAGAAGGAATGTCATTATTGTAGCTGGACTCTGAGCTCCAAGATGACCTCATTCCAAACTTGGATAGATCCACCGGGGTTATCCATCCCTGTCCCTGCCTGGGCATCCTGTCCAGCCTCAGGAGTGAAATAGACCACGATTCAGGACTAGCTGTACGGACAAGTTTCCCTAAGTAGATCCACTAGGAGCTCCGTGGATGAAGATTTGCTGTTATTCCAAGTGCAGGAGATCATCATGAACACCTACTGCCAGGTTCTCGGCCTTTTTTCTCTACCCAGCAGTGATTTCTAAAGAGAAGCACCACTGTGATGCCCCCGCCCCTGCCCTGTCCTGCGCTGGTACAATTCAAAGGAAGATGTACGCTCCGAATGGCATGCACCATTGTGCTGCGTTTACCTGGAGGAAGAGTAAGGAAGCATGGGGGGTGTGAGGGAGAATATAAAGCACTCTGTCTGTCAGAGCAGGTAGTCTGTGTGTGGCAGGCTCTTCTCTGTCTGCGTAATACCTTGGAATAGAGCACAGAGATCATCTCTAAATTTGGGCAGCTTGACAGGTATCAGATAAAGAAAGAGTACAAGGCAAGCATGTAAAAGCCGACACTAGCCCCAGCCAGCACTGCTCATAAAATTAGCAGATGAGAATACGGTTCCAGAAACTTCTCCCAAAGAAATCTTCTTTTGACAGCCAGTGAGGCCCAAGGGGATTATAAAGTAACTCAGGCCTAAAAGCATTTAAGAGAGTCGGGAAACCCTGGCAGCATTTATCAGCAGCCTAGTCCCGGACTAACGGCGTCCAGAGTTTACTCGCTAATGGCAGGCATGGTAAACACTGCCTATTGCTCCAATACGTGGGAGGCTTACATTTGTAGCCCAGGGACATCCAGCAAAGGCCTTCAATGGGTGGAAGCACCTGGAAGAGAAGCTTCTTGTTCGTCATGGAGGGTTTTGCTGATATAATCCTGGAACGCCCTACCGTGAGAAGAAAGCTGACTGATGGCAAAAATCAGCATGACAGCAGTTGTGTCTGTTAAATTCGAAGATGGAAGCATACGAAGGCTTGGAGGAAGGTGAGTGGAATTCTCCAAATTGGGATGCGCAGATGGACATGCGCACTGAGACTCTGCGGAACAGGCCGCTGCCTTCAGCAGAAGGCAGCCTGTGCCTTTGTGCTGGCTAGGTGCGAAGCACGCTAAAGAGGGAAGTGCCCTCTCTGCACCATGGTGGACAACCATGCTGCTTGGCCCTGAGGAAGACCTTAACGGAGGCACTGTCATTCGCCTGCTGTCATGTGCATCGCTAAAACCCAGTGGATTGAGGGAAAGATCACAGGCCTTCGTGGCTTTATGAAACCTCTGATTTCCTACTTCACCCTCTGTCTAAGAAGAACAGCAGGAAAAGAGCATTCATTTTGGAAGCAGATCACTGAGGCAGTTTCTGGTTCTAAACTTGCCTTTCCTGGTTCCTGTTAAAAGTCAATGCAAGTGAATTGCTTAATTATTTATGCTTCAGCCACTTTATCTGTGAAGTAAGCAGTTACTTTTTCACGGGGTCAAAATGCTAAGCCATGTGGAAAGGTACATACCGCTGTGTCTGCTACATAAATCTCTGAAGAGTTAGAATATTATAATTTCCCAGGATCTTTTAAAGTGTTGTCCAGGAACACACACCTCAACCTTCAATTCTGCTCCTAAGAGAGGCCATCCCATAACTTTGCACACCTACCATGCAGTCTCTGGGATCGCCACTCTTGGCTTAGAGTACCTGCCCGAAGGGCCTCAGGCCATGCTATGTGTCTGGATGTTCCGAGACTGACCTTACACTCTATTTGCTCACTTTGCACTGGGACTGGGGTGTCAGGGGCAGCTTGTACCCTGACTCTCATAGCTATTCCCCGGAAGCAAGTATCTTCTTAGGGGTAAAGAAATCCAGTGTGCCCACGTGCTTAGGGCGTGGAAAGCATCCAGTAGCGAGAACACATTCTTTCCTGTTGCCTTCCTAATGTCGGGAGTCCTAGTGACAGGGCACATCCACTGGGCTCGAATTCAGAACTTGCACGACGCGGGCACATAGCAAGCGCTCTCAGTTGCATCCACTTCATTGTAAGTGAATTCTTCATTCTGTTGCTGAAAACAGGTTAGATGAGGGTGACACATCAGCAAGGATGGAGGACATGGGTCCTTGAGGGTTGGCCTGGAGAGAGAGGAATCTGGATGCAAACCCTAAAGACCCAGAAGATCTACCCACAGGGCACAGCATTCCTACCTGCTGCTGGTCCCACTGTCTTTGTCCCCAAAGAGGCAAACCCCAGAGCCCACGGGGCTCCCAGCCGCTCACTTGGGTAGAGAAATCACAATGGTACTTGAGGAATGGAGCTGAGGCAAGAGCCAGTCATCAGACACAGGCCTGGCAGAAGGGAGGACCAGCACTGAAGCATGTTTTTAGGGCACATCTGTCCTACACAGGAAATTATGTGCATCAACAAATGTGTCAGATGATGCCTTTCCACTTCTTATCAGAACCAAGAATGCCCTGGCCTAGTAAGATTGCCAGATAACACAGAGGACCTCAGATGGGCTAGCTAATCTTCATGGATTTTTTTTTTTTTTTATCATTTAAAAATTCAAATTAAACAGGCAGGTATGGTAATGTATGCCTATAATCCCAGCACTTGGAGGGTTGAGACAGCTGAATCAGAAACCTGAGGCTAGCCTGGGCAACATAATGGGAACCTGCCATACAAATAATACAAATTTTAAAAATTTGTAGAACTTATGAACACATATTAAATTATAACAAAATACTAAAATAAACAACTTCTTAGTTATGAAAATGAGGTGTTTTTTTTTTTTTCCCAGAAGAATAACACCACACAACTTACTCTTACCAGTCACTTCGATGGCCATTTGTAAACCTTGTGGCTGTTCTATCACAATGTGGCATGTGCAAAGCTGCACTGCACACATGGACGTTACAGCTTAGGGCCCCTGTGAAAATGCCAGACTTTGCAGACTGTGGTGCTCTGAATGAGAATGTCCCCCACAGGCTCACATGTGGGCTGTGGACTCTTTAGTAGGTAGAGACTTGTTGGGGGTAGTTAGTTACTGAGCTGTCAAGTGGGGTAGGATGACCTGAGGATGCTTGTACTCCCCCTACTCTGTTTCTCTGTGTCTCTCTCTGTTTCTGTCTCTCTCTCTTTGTTTCTCTGTTTCTCTCTGTGTGCCTCTGTATGTTGCTCTATCAATCTCTGTCTCTGTCTCTCTGTCTCTCTCTCTCCTTCTCCTTCTCCCTGTCTCTTCTGTGTGTGGATGAAATGCACTCGGTCAGCTTTGTGATCCAGGCTAGCCTCACACTCCTGCTGCCATGCTTTCCCTGCCACGAGAAACAGTATGCCCCCAAACAAGCTCACTCCTCCTTCAATTGTTTTGTGTCATGATACTTTGTCACATCGATAGAAAAGAAACCAATATAGACATCCTGGGCAGAACTCAAGGACCAGAAATTCCCCTGGCAACATAAGACCTCTGCTCTCGTGGGCTGCTTGGGTGACTGTGCTGTTCAGGAAGCTCACACAGGTCTCCAGTGCTGGGATCATTAGAACATGGTATCCTGATTATGAGAAGGCTTGGACTTAGGCATGCTTAAGCAATGGGTTTTATATTACCTCCTATGATTGCATCATAGGATAAGATGTAATCATACATGATAAGACCATGTATGATTATTATAAGACCATCATTATTCATGGTCTGTTCGGGTTAGGAGAAGCAGCGGAGGCCTGCGGAACACAGAACGGAAAGTTGTAGGCTCAAAGACCCATGCACTGCACAGATGTGAGAAAATGGTGATGTCTTCTTAGGCATTTATCCTCTGAAGAATAGAGCTGAGATCTGAACAGCTCACAGACAGAGCTTTACTCTCATCCCACTGAGAATGCAAACTCAAGTTATGCCCACAACATATCTAGTAGACACACAGGACAGAGTCCTGACTTGAACAGAAGTTGGTACGGCCACGGAGCCCATCTTCACCAGTCCAGCTTACAAGATGAGAAGGCTTTCTGTGTCAGGGGAGCAGTGAGGGGCTAGGATGGGACTTGCTCACAGTGTGTGTAACTGGGTTCTGGGGCTCTGATCCTGAGAAAGAAACTGTGCCTTCAACTGAACCACCTGCAAGGCCGATCGACTGATTAGAGCTTCAGTGGTGAGGGATAGGTTGAAATGTTGCAGGCCTACCTCCTGATTACAGCTTATCTTGGAATAGCCATTTCTTGCCCATCTCTGTGTTGTACTCTGTGTAGCACTCTGTAACTAACAGCTACAAATGTCTGGAATACATTAACAGCATCCTAGTTTCCACCAACCAAAGGCTAAGAACACATTGACTGCAGGTTTCTCTGTATTGCTGCACTTACTGTTCCCAGGTAACTCATGTCTTTCTCTGGTCTGTTTTTATAAAACCTTCATGAGACTCCATGTTGGGTCATATTATTTTGAATGATCTAAATCTGTGTTTCCAGGCCATTGCCTCTCGTATTTGGTTCCAGAACAAATGTTCTGTTATCCCCCTTAATGGAGTTTGTGTTTTGTGTTGACAATACTACATCCCCTAAGGTTTGTTTGCTGGAAGCTTAGTCTACCGTGTAATGGCCTTAGCAGGTAATGTGACTATTAAGAGATACTGTGTCATAGAAGACGGCAGCAATGACCACTCTCGTGCAATGAATGATATTTGTCTCATCGCACTGTTAGAGCTTTCAGAGGTGGATCTAATGTTACGCGGTTGTTGTCAAGAGCAAGCCTGGCCCTTCCCTGGACTGCGTCCTGTCTTGTCACGTGACCTCGTCCTCTTGCACCCATTCTCACTAGGCAAGCTCATTCTTCATGGTGCGGCACAGCAGGAGGTCTTTGCCGGTTGAGGGACCATGATCTTACCTCAGGAAATTTGAGCTAAAGCATGACTCTTTTCTTTGAAAGCTATACAGACTCAGGTATTTTCTTATACCAACGCAAGACAACCCAAAGTACCATGCCACGAATAGGAAAAATTAGTTCATATCGGAGACAATTAATGCCTAGTAGCCGCATGTGAGAAGTGTGTACAATCCAAGGATAGAATGAGGGGTCCCAGTGATGGCCAATAGTCTCAAAGTACATGCTTGTGTGTCCATACGTATGTGCATGCTGTACCTCACAAAGGAGGGAGGGATGGAAGCTGGCTTTCTTCCTCTCTTTTCAATCAGAAGCTAATGACTGAAGTGATTTGTCACCAAATGGTTTCCTGTCTGGCATGCTAGAAGGCAGAGAGCTAGCACACCAGACTGTTGAGGGCCTTTGTAAAACAGCAAGCGACCTAGTAATGCTGCACTATACTAGCCCTACATGACAATGACATTCTATCTCTACACACTGGTAAGGAGTTTCAGAAATATAATGGGAAATAAGAAAGGGATGTTTCAACACACGAACAACTTCCTAAATAAATATATATTCCATACCCCTTCCTTTTAATGAGCATTTTAGATGTATTCCTGTACCACTGCCAGAGTCTCGCCCTACATCGAAGGCAGACTGTTTCTGTTCTCTCATGCAAAGTGTTGCTGGCCTTTCAGTCCATCCTCATGCCTGGCTAACAGTCCTGATTGCAGCCTGTCCCATTTTCTCACTTTTAAAATGTGAGGGAAAAAATGAAATTTCTCATTACTATGGCAAACCACAGTGACAGACAATCTAATGTCAGTCTCAGAGAGAAACTGGCACTAATTATGAAGCAGATGGAGCTGAGATAAGAACCACCAAGCCCAGGAGCCCTCTATGCCACACCTAAATTCAATTTGCAAAACACAGACAGCTAGACAAAGGGAGACAGAGATTGGAATCTGCTGAAATCTGACCCACAGAAGAAGCAAGCCACAGACGCTGCCAGGCTGTGAGCCACAGAGCACACACTCTCCACTTTCAGGAAAAGGGACAGGAATACCAGGAGGAACAGGACACAGGGGCAGACATGGCCACAGTATCCTGCTCATTCCCGGGAACACAAAGATGGATGTGTGTGCCGAGAATTCTCTTAAGCACTGCTAAGTGCTGTATTAGGAAACGTACATGGTACATGTGTGCATATGCTGTGTGTGTGTGTGTGTGACACAGAGAGAGAGAGAGAGAGAGAGAGAGAGAGAGAGAGAGAGAGAGAGGGAGAGAGAAGAGAGAGAGAGAGAGAGAGAGAGAGAGAGAGAGAGAGAGAGAGAGAGAGAGAGCAGAGTAATTCACAGTCCCTAAAAAATCAAGCAATTGAAAGGGAGAAAGACTGAACTTGGATAAAGATCCATATAAAAGTCAAAGATTCTCTGGCATTTTCCATCCTGATCTATGTCCAAATGCATCTTGGGAAACAGTGAACACAGCAGGAAGGAGAGGAATTCATTGCCATAGCATCTTGCATCTTCTGATCATCGAATCTGAAAAATAAAAATCTGGATTTTTTTTTTTCCTCCCCTGAGAAAAGCAATGAACACAGCATAAGCATAAGAACTTTAGAAACAAACTTCTTATCAAGCAAATGGAAATCAAATCTGGAAGGCTGGAAAGAAAAGCACATCCCTGGGGGGAAAAAACATATATGTATATATGTATGTATGCATGCTTTAGGGAAATATATCTCAAGGGGATATTTTTGTGTCATGTAAATGTGTAAGATGGCACAGTCACGAATATATTAGGAATAAAAGGAAGAGAAGAGAATCCCCCTTAGCTAACAGGGCCCTGAAGGGAGAAAACTGCTCTTGGGGTGCAGAGAGGAGCTACATTGGGGAGAAGCCCACCGTGTGTGGCGTAACAACGGACCTGCCCTAAAGAGCTTTGACTACAAAACAAAGGAGGCTTCTGACTCTTCCAAGTCTCCTGGAAGGGTGTCCAACTTCATTCCATGCATCCTGGGATGCCTGGCACAGAACCAGGCACTACAAAGGAACATAGGGGGTAGGGACTAGATTTGCTTTTCCCAGGATACATCTGTCAATTCTGTTTTAGTGACAGACTGTAATGGGAAAGGGATCTAGAGGGTCCGTGCTTCAGCCAAATGGTGTCATTAAAAAAAAAAAAAAAAAAAAGGGAAGAAAAATAAGGTGCCTGGATGGTGTGGAAAGGGCAAGGGTGATGGGCCACTGGAGCAGCAAACAATTGAAGGAAACAATGACCTAGAGGTGATATTCATGATACAGAAAATCCAGTCAATTCCTGGAAACGGTATGTCCAAGAAGCCTTCCAGAAGGCCATAGAGAAGGTTAATAGAAATGATAAAGGACAGTGGAAACAGTGTAAGGGACACAGGAATGGAAGCGTGTTCTGGGAAGAGAAGCAGGAGTAAGGGCAGGAGATGTGGAGTTAGACCAGAACCCTTGAGGGGTAAGCAGCTAACAGGAAGCAAGTCCAAGGGGTCACTATCTTAAATACATGAATGGAAAAGAAGGTATACCCACCAGCTCCATCGGATCTAGACGAAGCACTTTATACATTTGTCCCCAAAATACTTTATTTCAATTCTGTGCTAAGCACTGAAATTAAGAAGGTTCAAGAAAAAAAGGTTTGCCAAGTATTAACCCTGGCCATGCATGTGTGTTCATGCATGTGCGTGATTGTGTGTGTGTGTGTGTGTATGCAGGTGCTGCACATGTGTTTGTGTGTAGATGCCAGAGATCAAACTCAAGTGTCTTCCTTAAATGCTCTCCCCTTTATTTATTTATTTTTAAAAAAGATTTATTTATTTATTGTATACAATGGTTTGCTTGCATGTACCCCTGCAGGCCAGAACAGGGCACCAGATCTCATTATAGATGGTTATGAACCACCATGCGGTTGCTGAGAATTGAACTCAGGACCTCTGGAAAAGCAGTCAGTGTTCATAACCACTGAGCCATCTCTCCAGCCCCCAGCCATCTCTCCAGCCCCATCCCCTTTATTTTTTGAGACAGGGTCTCTCACTGAACCTGGGATTTATCACTGCCTCAGGTAGGCTGGCTGACCAATGAAAACTCTAGTGACATTATTTGTCTCTGCTTCCCAATGCTGGAATTGCACATGTGCTTTGATGCACCCAGGGTTTGTGTGGCTGCTGTTCATCCGAATTCAGGCACTCACACTTTCATGGCAGGTACTTTACCTGCTGAGTCATCTCCCCAAGCCCATTCCCAAAGTTTAAGGAAGAACAGAGTTGTTATTTACAGTTCTGCCATTGTAATACTTCATAAAGCTGCACAGAGTTTTAAGAGCCAGTTTGCAGTCCAGAGATTTTTTTATATGATTATGCCACGTTATCTCCCATGTGTCATGATTACCAAATGACACATGCAGATATCAGTGTTTTAAAGACTATGGCATTAATTTTGAACAGCTTTAAAAGAAGCTTAAAGGTGTCTCAAACTCAACAGAGTAGAAGCAGAATTAAAGAAGCAAGACCAAAAACATCCCAGTATAGAAGTCTTAAAATTACTAAGATATAGGTAAACATGGATATCAGTACATGTGATTATATGATGAAAATTAATATAGAATAGTATGCTGGAAGAAAGAACATGCAAAAATGTGTGTATGCTTGACTCAACAATTCTATTGGTATAATTATTTCCCAAAGAACTATTTAATGGTGAGTATAATGCCTTATAAACTAAAATGCAATTTATAGTGTAATTTATTGAGTATAAAAAGAATTGAAATAAGAATAATGGGAAAGCTGTATATAGAAAAATAACTATGTAAAAGGAAATAAAATAGAACAATATAGATAAAATTCATGTACAGGATAACAAGATGTGAGACTGTCACACAGCAATGTGAAAACCCTGTGTGACAGTGTAATTCTACTTTTGGAAGGCGTGTACGCATGCATGCAGATAGAAAATCAAGTCAGGAAACCTCTGTAGTTGGTGTCGGAAGCAATTATGGCTGGATGACAGGATTTGGCATGCTTGTTATTTCTGTTTTATGCTGGTTTGCTTTGGACCAACTTGGATTTTCTAGTTTTAATATAAGTTGCATGTAAAAGAGCCAAACAGGCCCAGGATATAGTTAGGCACTCAAAAAGGTAGAGACAGGAATGCAGAGGCCACCATGAGGGACAAGGTAATTGATGCAAATCCAGTGCTTGGCAGGCAGCCAAACAATGGCAGCTGGAATGTGCAGACCTGGGAGGATGCAACAGCTCTGAGGAGAAGAGGTTGCATGGGGAGCCAGGCTGCAGATAATTACCTTGCAGTCTGCCAGCCTCGGTGCAGATGGAGATGTTTTAGCTATTAGATCCATCTGCAAATAGTTGGCAAGTCTTAGAAGAAACTGTGCCTCCTACCAGCTTTAAAAGATAAGCAGGTGTCTATAGGACAGAGAAGGCACGGAAGCTGTTTCTGCCAGGAGTCTAGTTCCCTCCTCCAGCTTGTCCAACTTCAGCCGTCTCCAGCCAAACTGCAAATATAGACCCCAAGTTTGAATTTAAATTCTCAAAAGGAAATGAGAGCCCTGCTCCCTCTGGAACCCATCAGCACAATTAAGTTGGAGCCTGTTCTCCCATCCAGGCTCTAGCAATCCCCAGACATCTCTGCCCAAGGCAAGCATGCTTCAACAAGCAGGGACTATACTGTCAAGATCCTGTATCCTCGTGAATGGGGAGCTCCTGGGAATAGCAGAGCAGCCAAGCACCATATGGTTACTATTTTTAGGAAATTTCCATTTGACCCCAATGACTTAACAATAATAAGCTGATGTTCCATTGCCCAATAATAGCCAACGTGACCTCAGAGACCAAGGTATCTTTTCCCTCAGGACCTGCTCCAAACAGCATCCAGCAGGCTGGAGCACCTGTGGGGACACAGTCATCACGCTGACAGGTCCTGGCTGAGGGCTCCAAGTGCTTGAGGATTTGAAGAAAGCACAGTTTCCTGTGTAGGATGGAGGTAGTGCAGGTATGCAAACAGATAATAAAAGTGGTCTGTGGCTATCATTACAAACGCTTGAAACAGGATCATGCCACTGGGCTGCCTGTTCACGTCTTCAGTGACATTCTCTGTGGGACAAATTTCCACAGGATCTAATTAACATTTTACTAGTTGTGACTTATAGCAAAAATCATGGCAACAAGTATAATCATGAAGGTATTTGCCACTGTGTGCCAAGTCATGTTTTATGTTTATTGCAACCACACTAGGAAGACAGCTCAGTTTCTACAGGTATCAGAGAGAGAATCGATCCGGTTGGCTTATCTGAAGCCGTAGGCCCTCATGGGAAGACTTAGTCTTCTGTTGTTGTTTTCAGTTATGTGCCCAATAGTGAGCACATCAGGCTCTAAGGAATGAGTCCAAATCTGTGAGCACACCGACTACCTTGGCTTAAGTTAGCATATCACCAAACAAAACAAAGAGAGGGGAAGATGGGAAAAGAACTTGTAGGTGAAGTGGCCTGGGGGAGGGGGGGCTACGGGAATGGGAAGGAGGTAAGAAAGGGGGGGACATATAGGAGGTAACGGGGGGAGGGAGCAACAGGAGACACCATGCATTATCTACAGGTATGAAATTGCCTAACGGTAAATTCGACCAATGAAATTTTCACTTTGACCTCTTCCCTCAATGCCACCCAAGCCTAAATTACTAGTGGGTTTTTTCCAAACATGTAATTAAATATTGACTTTCTTGGCTTATCGATATCTCTGACTAAACATTGAAATCCATGTTAGTTCACATAAAGTGTAACTCCTGGACTATATGGCCATATTACCACAGGAAGTGGTGCCCAAAATATGCCTGCACGCACTGCTAAAAAACAAAACAAAACAAAACAAAAAACCAAACCAAAACAAAAAACCAAACTCATGTAGTGTAACTTCCAGCCTAGAGCTGACAGCCTTTGTGCAAAGCTAAAAATAAATCCCCAGGTCTAGACATAAACCCCATAACATCGTTTCTGACACACGCTTTCCTTTCAGGGTCTGAGAAGTTTCTTCCAATATAGTGTGAGACATCTGTAGGGACAATATATGTTTAGAAAGGGATAGGACACAGCCAGCCAGGTTCAAGAGACCGGGTGTTGGGCCCAGAAGCTCAAAGTCATCATTGCTTAGGTAGTTTTGAAGGAATAGTCAAAAGCCTCTGAAGGAAAGTACTTAGTAGTGATCCCAGAATAGATAGCAACATGGAGAGTCATAAGGGTTTGGGTCAAATCCCATCTCCTAAACTCCAAAAGCGCTGGTTATCATAGTGGGTCACTTAATTGCATAACCTTCTATTTCTTTGCTGCTTCAAAGGGGCTATATATAAATAACTAAATAACATTTGCACATGCAAAGCATTTAGCATTAATGCCCAAGTTATGCTGTCAACAAGGAGCTTTACTGCTACTGTGTTATATTAAAAAGAATGGACAGCTAGTACCACATGTGCAAGAGTCTTCTCACTATAGTGGACAGAAGTGACTACAGCCAAGTTGCTGAACATCTGTTGCCTGTGGTGTCAGGTGAGGGGAATGTCTGAACAAAAGTACTATCACGTGCTAACAAGGCACTCAAATGGATGGGACATTTAGATTTCCACTTGCAAAAGGAACAAAAAGTTCTGTGTTTCTCTACAGCCTCTTCAGCGCACGTAGAATTCTGAGGTTTGACACAGTATACTTGTGGTTGCCATGGCATTTTCCAAGAAAAGAAAATCCTCCCCAAGAGTGAAAGTTAAGACACTAGAACTGAAAATAGACAACACAACACACCTCGTTCTGCCCATAGCATTTACGTGGGTTGTCCTGGCTCCTGTTACCTGCACCAATGTTCCCAGGATTGGGACCTTCTGATGACCGAGTGTGAGCTTGGTTTATCTTCACTGAGGGTCTTGAAGAGTGGGAGACCAGTTGACTTTATAGACAGTGAAACTGGGGCTCATGCTTTGGTTAACAGACTCCAGAGCCTGGGCTCCTAACTGTTACCTTCATACAACTGCCCATGGAACCCAGAGCTCAGCACAGAATCTTAAAATGCAATACTAGCAAAGGAAGACATACACAGGAGTCTTAGAGGGGAGCAGGAAGGAAGGGAAGAATCTGACTTGAAATGGCCAGAAAGACCAGTCTACCACCCCCATGATAACACACAGACCGCAGATGCTCTATATCACTTACAAGGAAATACCAGTGAAGAATGTGAGAAACCCTGGACACCAGGAAAATATCTCAAACCCAGAACTGGGAATCATAAAGGCTGAGGAAGATGGGAAGAAACTGATTTTCTTACTAGGTGCTCATAGCAGTGCAACTTAGAAGGCAGTTTGGCGGTCTGTTATAAAGTGAGGTCAGCTATCACACTTTTTAGAATTTATCCCCCCCAAAGGGAAATTTGTGTCCACATAAAATCCTGCACACAGGTATTTAAGTAGTGTTATTTGTAAATGCACAAGTTTGGAAAAAAAAAAAAAGATCCTCTTTCACAAGTAAATAGAAAAATAAGTTACTGTACTATAGAGAATGAAATACTATTCAGCACTTAAAACATCATGAAGCAACACAGAAGTAGATTAAATGCTTGCTACAAAGTGAAAATAGCCAATGAAAGCTCTGGAAATGACATGACTCCAATAGAAGACATTGTAGAGAAGGGAACTGTTTTAGTATTCTATTGCTGTAAGGAGACACCATAACCAAGCCAACTCTTAACAAAAGAACTTATGAAGAAAAGCATTTAGTTGGGGCTGGCATATGATTTCAGAGGTTTAGTCCATTGTCATCATGGCAGGGAGCATGGTGACATGTTGACAGACATGGTGCTGGAGAGATAGCTGGGAGTTCTACATCTGGATCTGCAGGCAGCAGGAAGAGAGAGACTCTGGGCTTGGCTTGGGCTTTTGAAAACTTAAAAGCTCACCTGCAGTGACACACTTCCTCCATCAAGGCTACACACCCTACTCCTTTCAAATAGTGCCACTCTCCAGTGACCGAGTGTTCAAATCTATGAGCTTATAGAACTATTCCCAATCAAACCACCACAACAACTATATAAAAACAATATAAGGATCTGGGGGTTTCCAGGGTGGTACTGTAGCAGCTATTTTTAGGTCAACTTAACACAAACTAGAGACATCTGAGAAGAGGGCACCTCAATTGAGAAAATGCCTCCAGGAGATGGAGCTGTAGGCAAGCCTGTAGGGCGTTTTCTTAGTTATTGGTGAGCAAGGGCACAGCCCGATGTCACTCTAGGAATGGTGGTCCCGGATGCTATAAGAAAGCAGTCAAAGCAAACCATAGGAACAAACCATTACACAGCACTCCTCCATAGCCGCTGCATCAGTTTCTGCCTCCAGGTTCCTGCCCTGCTTGAGTTCCTGCCTTGTATACTTTCTATGATTAACTGAGATAAGAAAGTATAAGCAGAAGAAATGCTTTTCTCCCTAAGTCGTGGTGTTTCCTCACCACAGCAATAACCCTGCCTAAGATGGGTACTAAGGCGAAGAAAACAAAAGTGAGAAGACTCTTAGGTCACCACAACTACTCAGTATGACACAACAGGAGAGGATGCGTGCTATGATGACCATCAAATCCCATAGATGTAGAACACTGAGAATGAGCCTCGAATACACAGCATATGCTGGGTGCCAGCACTGTGCCAGTCTCAGCACCGTGCTGGCGGTACATGAGTTTTCTCATGGTGAAGGTCATACCTGTGGGGGACAGAGTGTGTACGGGACCACATTGTTCTGCTTGCTTGGTTTTGCTCTGATGCTAAGACAACTCTCAGAGAAAAGCTAAAAAAAAAAAAAAAAAAAAAAAAAAAAAATTGCCTAATAAATAAACAAGAACAAAAATCTGGAAGGACAAAATAGATGTGGAGCTCCAAACACATGTACAGATTCTTACAATTTTCTCATGTACAAGGATCTCTAATTGGCAAGAATAGTACTTATCTCATTCATCTTTTTATTAAGTCTTATTTTATTTGATTTTATTTAGGCTTGTGCAGGAACCCGTGGAGATCAGAAGAGGGCTATCGGATCCCTCAGAGCTGGGGCTGCAGGCACTTGAGAGGCACACAGTGTGGGTGGCTGGGATCCGAACTCTGGCCATGTGATGCAGCAGTAGATGCTCTTAGCCACTCAGCCATCTCTTCCATCCCAGTGCTTTTTCATTTTCCAAAAGAAAAATGTTTTTCCGTATTAATACTTTCAATGAAAGTTAAAAAAAAAAAAAAAAAAAAGATGGAGGTGGCATATGCATTCTGGCCCATTCTTTTTCCCTCAATGATTTTTTTCATGCATAACTCTGGTTCAATCTCAAAAGCCAGGAAAGTGAGTGCAATGGATTTGTATCACTCTGTGCCATTCTGCCACACATGTGACCATGTAGTGTCCCCCCAAAATATATTGCTGGCTTTTGTTATCCTGTGCTGGTGAAGGAACTCGCTGACATTCTGATGTAGCTCAGTGGAGAAAGATGGCTGCTCAGCTCACAGAAGTCACTGACATGAGCGAGGGTGAACTCAGTCTCAGACATCAGTGTGGAGAGCTGCGAAGTGCCGTGCCCTGACATGGCACCGGTTTCCGCCTTCCGCCTTCCGCCTTCCCGCTGGTGAGTGCTCTCCAGGATAAACAAGTCCTCATATGGTGAAGGGCTGTGCAGGGGTAACGGACAATCTTGTGACGAGCGGCCTTGCTCTGACTTTGACCTATGAGGAGTTAGCACCTGGCAAAAGCTGATTGGTACTTGGTTGTTACTTAAGCTCTGTCCTTCCCTCCTTCGGGGCCATTCCTGCTTAGCAAAATCCTGAGTAAAGATCTAGAGAAGAAGTCTGGTTGTCGGTGTCTTATTTCCGCTGGACGGTGCGGCACCAACACATCAGCTTTCCAAAACATCTTAAGTCTGTCTCTGAAGTTCAAAAGAGTTAAAGATAATGAAAAGTTGATCAGTTTTTTGGAAAGACAAAAAAAAAAAAAAAAAAAAAAAAAGAAAAAAAAAAGATTCAATAAACACATAAAACGTGTGGCAGAGAAAGAATCTGAGGGAGCTAGCCAATGCTGTCCAATAAGAAGCAAGATAAAAGATATCAGTGTGGAGAAATGAGGGAAATAGAAGATTTCAGAGATACGAGGATGTTAGGAGAAAATTCCAGATTGCTTGGAAAAGTCATGTGGCCTAATGAGAGTTCTGATTAAAGAAGCCTATTATTTAATGAACAAAAATAAAAAGTAATTAGCTTTTGTACATACTAGCAATAACCAATTAGAAGATATAATAAAATGGGTGGATTTGCCGTAGTAGTTAAAATACAAAGTATAGGTGGATATATTCTGAAATAATTGCAGCAGCAGATGAAGAAAGCTGCAGAGGTTTACTGAGTGAGCGGCTTTTAAAAACGTACTATTGAAAATTCACTGTTTCTGGGAAGGGAGCAGAATGAAAGGTCAGAAACAAAGCAAATATACATAGGAATTTACAATGTAAGAAAAGTGCATGTGAAATGAATAGTGTCAAAAACTGTGGTGAGTAAATAGTAGCAAACATAAGTCTCCCAGTTGATTGACACTCCAGATTTTTGAAACCTGTTTAACCCTCTGTTGCCTGAAGACTCCTCTCCTCTCCCTCTGTCAGGAACAGTCCTTCCCAAGGGTATTTTCTTCCTCTAAACGCTATCACCCACTGAGGCTCTTTAGAGTCTGTTATCTACAGCTCCCAGATGTTGGCCAGAGTATCAGACATGCAAAGCAGGAAGACATCATGAATGGTTAAAAATCTATTTATTTGGGCTATGCCTAAAACAATTGTGTGTGTAAAACTTAGAGTCTAATACAGTTGGCTTTTGAGTCAACATGTCTGTGCCCACTATGAAGAAGTAGCAAACACAGCCCCACAGGGATGTCATGCTCGGCTCTCCTCTGCCAGCCCTCTTCTGCTCCTCAGCTTCTCCCTACACTACACTAGCACTTGTCCACCTGTGACTCCCCTACACTACACTAGCACCTGTCCACCTGTGACTCCCCTACACTACACTAGCACCTGTCCACCTGTGACTCCCCTACACTACACTAGCACCTGTCCACCTGTGACTCCCTACACTACACTAGCACTTGTCCACCTGTGACTCCCCTACACTACACTAGCACCTGTCCACCTGTGACTCCCCTACACTACACTAGCACTGTCCACCTGTGACTCCCCTACACTACACTAGCACCTGTCCACCTTGACTCCCCTACACTACACTAGCACTTGTCCACCTGTGACTCCCTACACTACACTAGCACACCTGTCCACCTGTGACTCCCCTACACTACACTAGCACTTGTCCACCTGTGACTCCCCTACACTACACTAGCACCTGTCCACCTGTGACTCCCCTACACTACACTAGCACCTGTCCACCTGTGACTCCCCTACACTACACTAGCACCTGTCCACCTGTGACTCCCCTACACTACACTAGCACCTGTCCACCTGTGACTCCCCTACACTACACTAGCACTTGTCCACCTGTGACTCCCCTACACTACACTAGCACCTGTCCACCTGTGACTCCCCTACACTACACTAGCACCTGTCCACCTGTGACTCCCCTACACTACACTAGCACCTGTCCACCTGTGACTCCCCTACACTACACTAGCACCTGTCCACCTGTGACTCCCCTACACTACACTAGCACCTGTCCACCTGTGACTCCCCTACACTACACTAGCACTGTCCACCTGTGACTCCCCTACACTACACTAGCACCTGTCCACTGTGACTCCCCTACACTACACTAGCACCTGTCCACCTGTGACTCCCTACACTACACTAGCACTGTCCACCTGTTCCCCTGTGACTCCACCTACCACACTACACTAGCACACCTGTCCCTACACGTAGCCCTGTCCACCTGTGACTCCCCTACACTACACTAGCACCTGTCCACCTGTGACTCTGCAGTCTGCATTTGTTTGATTTTTGTGCTTTTCATTTGCTTTCCTCACCAGAATGCAGACCAATGGAAATAGGGACTAGGTCATCTTTATTTCGCCTCCCTCAGAACCCAAAGGATGGCTGCTTGAGCACACTGCAGTCCTACTAAACTTCTGAGGAAGAGAGCAACAAGGAAAAGAGGAGATGGGAAATTCACTGAAACAGAACGCTCATTATAACACTGTCATAGCATTCTTTTTGGAAAAGAAATTTTCCAAAGGAATTTTCTAAGTATAATGCCAATGTATAGATCACTGTGAAAGACTAGCATTTGGGATAAAACTCATGAAATTCAAACTGTCATGATAAAAAAGATTTAAATGAAACTATAAATTAATTCAAGTATTTACAATATAAGCAGTGTCTACACAGCTGATAGATGACAATGCTTAGTGCTTACCAAAATAAGGGCTGCTGGTGTACCAATCACTGAAAGATAAATACTTAATAGAAAAATCAACACACGAACATAAATAGCTAGGACGCAAAGGGAAATGCAATTCACCAGCGGGCCTATTTTAAATGTTCACTCTTGCGCCAAACAAAGTAAATAAAAACAGAATATCGATGAATCATCTTATTTTCCAATCAGAAAAGAAGGTAGGTTTCAGGAAATCAGTAGTATAATGTCCCTATCCATTCTTATTAAATATGATGGGAAATGACTTAAAACTACTTATTCTTAGATCATATTTTTCTTACTCATATTTTTAAGTTATTTACTAATATGCACTGCTTATACAATAAAAATAAAACTGTCCATAAAAAGGATGATGCTCAGCTATAGGTACTTGCCTAGAAGACCAGCACTTGAAAAGGAAGATGATAGCTCTTTCAAAGCTAGGTCTCCTAAAAGAAAATGATGAGAACAAAAACACTGTAGGCTTCTAGGGAGAGTCACTAGGGGAGAATAATACCACAGAGATGGGCAAGATGCTTTTCTGCTTTGGATCAGGGCTGGAAGGGGGGCGGAGGGCCAGCAGTACACACCTAAATTTTAAAGGACAAATAACAGTTTTCAAAAAGAAGCCGAAGAAGAAAGAGACCACAGGCCCAGGAATGGCATGTGCAGAGAGACAAGTGTAAAGCAGCCCGGAGCAATGTGGTATCTTAAGACAGCAAGTGACACTGGACACTCTAAGTGTCCAGAAATCACATGTGATGCAAAACTTTTACCCCGTCACAGAGTCCACGCTGAGATTCACTTCCCTTGGTATGTGTTTAGGACAGCGATGTGCATGGGCTTTGCCAAGCCAAGATCTGGTAGGTAGGTAGGTTACTGTCAAGTCAGGTCAAGAGCGCTCTTCCGGAAGTGTTCCCAGCCTTCTTTCTCAGTCATCAAACAATTGATTTATTAAGACATATGGAAAGGGCTGGGGTTACATCAGCGGTAGAGCACTTGCTGAGAATAAGAAAATCCCAGAGTTCAATTTCAATTCCCATCACCATAGAGGGGGCAAGAGGGAGGGAAGGAATGAAGGAAAGAGAGGGTTGAGAAATATCAGGTGGGGAGCAGTACTAGTAGGGTCAGTACTGGCAGCAGATTAAGAAAAATCAATTGATTACCTGACACCAGGACATGCTACATGTGGGAGAATTGATGGGGAAAACTTACTGTCTTCCTTGATCCACCATCCAGGTACCACAGAAAATCCTTCAGAGTGGCTTTTGGACTATGTTGTTTACCATACCAGAGGTCCATGACAATATATAAATTTTGGCTTAACCGAGGCTAGTCTTGCCTGATCTATACCATCAGGCTGTTGTGTAGAGAGCCTAGCTGACCACCCAGATGTCATAGCTCTGCCAGACATCCCTCTGTATACGTATTAGCACACTTGACACTGGGTTTTGTGGGCTACAAGTGGTCCCTATAAAAGGGAAAACTGATAGATAGTTTGGGGACAGAAAACAGAAATTTTAGATAAATAGAGAAGGAAATATATTAATTCCTCTAAACATATGAATCTCAACAAGTAGAAGATTTTGGGAAAGGTGGTTTAGGAGGTGATTCAACAAATGTTTGCCTGAGCTAATCCAAAGATCATTCCTCAGATTTGGATTGAGAAATGGATGGATAGTATGGCCATTAGATAGCAACGCTGACAGGTGTCTTCACACAAACCCACACAGAGCCGAAGCATCATCAACAATCGGGAACATCATATACGGCAAAACAAAAGTGGGAGCTTTTAGAAAATCATTTTCTTTGCAGAATTTAAACAAAAAGCTTTTGTGAAGAGGAGCTCTCATAATCACACCTCTATACAAACGCGGACTCTATAGGGATAATGGCACCACTTACCACTCCCGATCAGCACTTCCGTAGAGATGCGACACTACACTGTGTAGAGCTTATTTTCATGATAAAATACGCTGTAATTTCTATTTAATTTGCACCGGTAGTGTGGCTTTTATAGACTTATCATGAAGTCACAGAATGTTCCCATATAATTTACTGTATTGCATAGAAAGACATCAAATGACCTTCAAAAAAAATGGACTGTCGTGCTGAAGACTCTGTGGCTTCTGCTGTGAGAAAACCCAAAGTGGGAAGGGACAGGAATGATGCTGAGACAAGGTTAAGGCAAACCCTGTAGTTGTCATTCAAGACAATCTAGGAATTACCCGAGAGTCACAATCACAGGAATTGTAGAATTGGATAGAATCTCCATGAGTATCCCAGAAATGGTGCGAAGAATCAACAAGAGGGAACCAGTTGGAGGAGGTGACTACTCGGGAGGGAAGATTAACAGTCAAGAAAAGCTGGTGATGATCTCCCATTGGCCTCCCATCTACCCAAAAGTCCTCACTGCTGCTTTGTGGTATACTCAATTGGCAAACCTTTCTGGCCCATCACATCAGAATGTCTGGAGCTGACACCTAGCATCAGCAGTTTAACAGAGCTCTCAGGTGATTCTGACACAAGAGAGGTGAGGGTGCTTCTCTAACAAAGCAATGGCTCTAAGTTCGGACATGTGAAGACAGCATCCCTGTGATGCCTGAGTAGGACGAGAGGAGAAGCCACAGGCTCTAAACCAAAGATGGGCATCTGTGTGTGTGTGGGGGGGTGGGGCTTCTTATTAGATCACACCTCAGCATGCTCTCTTAGAACTCTCCCTACCTTACATGCCAATGGGTCTGGGCTACAAGGCTACAACTAAACCTTAAGTATTATTCAGCCTACAAGAGATACATGTGGGGGCTGGAGAGATGGCTCAGAGGTTAAGAGCCCTGTCTGCTCTTCCAAAGGTCCTGAGTTCAATTCCCAGGAACCACATGGTGGCTCACAGCAATCTATATTGAGATCTGGTGCCCACTTCTGGCGTGCAAGCTCACAATGCAGGCAGAACACTGTATAAATAATACATAAATACATCTTTTAAAAAAAGAGATACATGTATGAATTTTTAAATTAAAATAACATTTTTTTAAATAAGGTGAGGGAAAGTCTTCTGCTGTTGGTAAAATTGTATCTTTTTATATAGAACTCAAGTGGAAGAAATGGGGCTTAGCTGGATGCTCCTCCTAGGCCATGGTAGAGATTTTTTCTAAAATCTGCCATTAAATAATTTCTTTAACACAGAGGTAGAAGTTCTCCTCTGAGGAGTGTTTCTCAGAAAGGGAAAGAAGGAGTGTGTAGTGTTTTACTAATTAGTAGATTTCAATATCTTAAAAACCTTGTTTATTCTCTGTCCTCTCCTTCCATCTTTGTCCAGACCCAAGCAACTCTGTCCTCTTGAGTGGCCACATTGGTTTCTCTGGGATTTTTCTCCATCAGGCTCTCTCCACAAAAAATAAATAAATAAATAAATAAAAATAAAAATAAAAATAAAAAAATCCAGCAGTCACCTGACCCTCAGATCTCAGTAACCAATAGCTGTGGTCATTGCCAGGATGACTCTGGTCACCTTGGCATGGGATATTAGTCACCGAATACATGGCGGTGGGGGGTGGGGGTGGGATGAAGATGAAGATCTGACTTGTGGAAGGATAATTGAGGTTCTGTGTTCAGAAGAAAGGTGTGCAAAATAGATGAGCACAGAAGAGATTCCCCCTTTTCCATTCCTCCGAGGGCCCAGCCCCTGCCCTTAGACTAGTTCCATGCCCTTCAGGGACGTTTCATGAATCATACTCTTCCTTCCCTGGTTGGGACACACAGTTTTCTATATAAGGAGCAAACACCATACTCAACAGGGAAGCCCCAGAGGCTTAGGAAAATGTCACACTGGAAGCGCAGGCCAAAAGCCAGGCTAAGGTGGTGTTCTTGGCAGAGCCCTCTTGCATCTTGTATTAGAGGCTGTGCTTTTCCTCTTTTGGTGATTTCTGATAAATGACTAAATAAATGCATACACAAAATGAAGATATTTGGGGTGTGGGGAACAAATGTTCCATGCACACTTGGCTCCTCCAAAGAGCCAATTGATTAACTACTGGGAAAAGGAGCAAAAATTGGAAGAACAGCCTGCTGGGATTTGGAGAAGCCAAAAGAGTGTATTTACTGGAATACCTTACACAAGACTGGCACTGATTATGAACAGTGTATTTCTTTTAAGCAGTAGCTAAAGGGTTCATGATCTATTCAGAGGAAATCATCTAAAGTTGCTGTCAAAACTTCTGCTAGACAGATCACTCAGCTGTTTACAGCAGCTGAAATTGTAAACAACTTCAACTTACACCACAGAAAGAATAGTTAAATGATACGCAAATGAATTAAAAAACACTCCAGAAAACTATATGTGTACTATAATATATACTAAGAGCTCTGCCAAAATAAAAAAAGCTGGGCGATTGTGGCGCACGCCTTTAATTCCAGCACTTGAGAGGCAGAGGCAGGCAGATTGCTGTGAGTTCAAGGCCAGCCTGGTCTAAAAAGCCAGTCCATGATGGCCAGGACTACACAGAGAAACTCTGTCTAGGAAAAAAGGAAAAAAAAAAAAAAAAAAAAAAGGATGAAGGGCTGGAGTAATGGCTCAGAAGTTAAGAAGACTTGCTGCTCTTTCAGAAGACCAGGGTCCAGCTTCAAGCACCCGCATGAGGCAGCGCCCAGCTGCCCATAACTCCAGTTCCAGAGGATCTGTCGTCCTCTTCTGGCCTCAATGGAGATCTGCATGCATGTGGTGCACAAATTTATACTCAAACATATACACATGCATGTAAAATAAGTAAATAAGTCTTTAAAAAGATGGAAAATATCACCAAAGAATATCCTTGTCTATGATAATAATCATTATATATGATGATAAAACCCTAAGTTGCCACATTTCTGTGTCCATGTTCTCAGCATAAGCCGTGGACAGTTCTCAGTGCATCTTAGCCGACTTTGGTGCAGCTGACCCCTCCATCCTCCCTTTCCTGGCTTTCTCTTCAGGCTGTTTTCCTGCCTCTTTGGTCTCTTCTTTCTTATCTTCTTCCTGGATTCTCATAGTGTTGGATGCCTAAGGTTTTTTTGTTTTGTTTGTTTTCCCCCTAAAGAGATACACTGTTTCATTACTGATTCTTATGAAATAGTGTCCTAAAGCCTGAACTTCATTATGCAACTCTGTTTGGTCTTAACACACCATACACACACACACACACACACACACACACACACACACACACACACACACACGGGTAGGGGGAGACAGGGGCGAGGAACAGCGAGGGAGGGAAGGAGGGAGGGAGGGATAGGGGAAATTTGAGTTCTTTTGGGAGGGATTTTTAAAATAAGTTTATTTATTCACTTTATATTCCTATAGCAGCTCCTCCCACCTCTCCTCCCTGTCCTACCCTTCCTCCCTCTTCTCTTCTTCTCCTCAGAAAAAGAAGCAGCCCCCTACCCCCAGGTGCATTAGTGCTGAGCACATCCTCTTCTCCTGAGACCTTACAAGAGAGACCAGCTAGGGGAAAGTGATCCAAAAGCAGGCAACAGAGTCCATGTCAGCGATAGCCCCCACTCTAATTGCTTGGGGACCCTCATGAAGACCTAGTTGTCCACCTGCTCATATGTGTAGGGGACCTAGGTCCAGCAATGGTTGCACTTGGGTTAGGATACAGTCTTGTGAGCCCCCAAGATACTCCATTAGTTGACACTGTTGGTCTTCTTGTGGACTTCTTGCCCCCTGTCCTTCACCCAACTCTTTCATAAGACTCTCTGAGCTCTGCCTAATGTTTGGCTGTGAGCCTCTGCATCTGTTTCAATCTGCTGCTGGATGGAGCCTCTCAGAGGACAGCTATGCTAGGCTCCTGTCTGCAAGCATAGCAGAGTATCATTAATAGTTTCAGGGGTTGGCTCTCTCCCATGTCAGCAGGTGGCCAGAGCAGGAGAGACCATATCCCAACAGGAAATATACAGGAAACAGAAGGCAGGAAGTAGGATAAGGCTATAAATGCTCAAACCCACTCCCAAGGAAGCAGTACTCCAATAAGGCTCCACCCGTTGAAGGTTTCATAACTCCTCCAAACAGTGTTACCAAAGGGAAAATCAAGAGCTCGAATATCTGAGCCTATGGGGGACATTTCTCACTCAAACTACAATAATGGACATGCTCAGTTATGTCTTTGTTATGTTGGGGGTAATACAAACTTTTGTTACTGAATGTGGCTTTTTTACTGAATATGGATTTTCATGTATGTTTCTCATTATGTTGAGTTCTCTTTCTGTCTTTAGTTTGCTGAGTGATATTTATCATAATAAAGTGAGGAGTTGTAGTCACATAGTTTTCTGCATCTCTTAAGGTGACTGTGCAAGTCTACATTTTTCCCCTTTTATTCTATTCATGGGATGAACTATCTTGCTTGATTACCAATTAATCTCATTGGCTATGGTGTATTATCTCATAAATATGCTGCTGAGTTTGGTACACTAAATTTTTTTCTAAAGATATTTGAATCAGTTTTACAGATGACATTGGTCCATAACTCTTTTGGATGATGCTAACTTTGATATCCAGTTTAGCAGATAACCCCAAAGAATGAGTCAGAAATTGTTCAGTGTTCAACACTTTCTGTTAATACTTAGAAAGCATTAGTAATGATTCTTCTCTGATGGTTTGCTATTCTTCATGGGTGAAGGTATCTGGTTCTAAATTTTTGTTCTGAGTTTATTTTATTTTAAATATTATTACCAGTTAAGTCTTTTAAGTAAATCAAGATTCTGTATTTATCTGTGAGTCAGTTTTGGCAGCTGACATTTTTCTAGGAGTTTATTTATTTTATCTAAATTATCTAACTTACTGATGTATATTTTTGATAGTATTCCATTATAATTATTTTTATTTATTTATGTTTTATAGTAATGCCCTCACTTTCATTTCTGATTTTAGTAGCTTGAGTCTGTTATCTCTTTTTTTTTTCTTGGTTATTGCAGAAAAATGTTGTAATTTTTATTGGATTTTTATCAAGCAACTAACTTTTGAAAATATTTTCTGGGCCTTGGAGCCAGGCATCTTCTCTTTCTTTGATTCCTATTATTCTTAGGTTTCATTTTTTTCCATGGTGTTCTTGATTTCTTGGATATTTTGTGTCAAAAATTTTTTGGATTTAACATTTTCTTTGATAGGCGCATCAAATTCTTCCATTGTATCTTCTACGCCTGAGATTCTTTTCTCCATATCTTGTCTTTTGTTGGTGATGCTTACCTCTACAGTACCTGTTTTCTTTTCTAAGTTCTCTCTTTCCAGGCTTTCCTCAGTTTGTGCTTTTATTACTGTTTTCATTTTCATCTTCACATCTTGGACCTTTTTTATTGATTTCCTTCACCTGATTGTTTGCATTTTTCATCCAATGACTTATTCATTTCCTCTCTATAGGCCACGGTCATGGCCTCTCTAAGGGCCTCAATCTGTTTTGTTTTGTCTGTTTGTTTTTTTTTTTTTCTTTACAGATTTTATTCATTTCTTTCATTATCATCTTCATAAGGAAATATTTTAGGTCATTTTCTTGTATTTCAGTTACATTAGAATGTCCAGGGCTGATTGCATTGGGATAACTGGGATCTAGAGCTGCATTATTATTTTGGCTTTTGTTGCTTGTATTTTTATGATGGCCTTTAGCCATCTGGCTGTGTCTGGTAGTTTCAGGTGTCCTTCACTGGCCATTGAGGGCATTTCATAGGTGAGTGGCCATAGGTTGAGACCCCTCACCTGAGCGTATCAGGGAACATTTCTAGTGGATTATGTGGGTGACCTGAGGTCAGACCTGGAAACTTTCTGTAGACAAGCTGGATAGCCTGTGGTCAGATCTACCTGTGTTCCACACCATCGTATCTCCTCTCAGATACTGGAGTTTTGTAGCTCAGAGTTTGGTCTGAGACACTGAGAACAGGTCCTGTGCTTATACGTTGGGGCCCATACCCATGCCTGCATGGACCTGGGAACTTTCCTTTGATGGGCCAGGTGACCTGAGGTCAGATACACTTGTGTTCCAGTCTGTGGGGTGTCCTCTGGGCTAGAAGACCAAGAAACTGGTGTTTTCTAGCCCACAGTTCAATCTGATACATAGAGAGCAGATGCTGCACAGAAGTGGGAGACTGTGCATAGGTCTGCAGGGACCCACAGACTTTTCTGTTGATTTGCCTGGTGGCATGACGCTGTACCCACCTGTTCCCCACACAGTGTGGACCACTGTCACCTGAGAAACACCAGCATGGGTGTTTTGCAGCTCTTAGTTTGGTCCTTAGGTCTCTGTGCAGTCACTGCTGTCCCGCGGATTAGACACAGTATGTGATCAGTGCCACCATCTTGGATCCCTTAGTTCACCATTAACTTTTCATCTGGTTGGTATTCTGTGTGATTTATGTTCCCTTACTTACTTTTTTTATTTTAAGATTATGCCATTCGGCTAACTTTATGTTTTTGTTTTTGTTTTTTGTTTTTTTTTTTTTTGGTTACCTTTATGACTCACGACTTCTCTGTATTTAAGACAACATTCACAACCACAAATCGTCCTCCATATTGTCACTAACATTACAATTTAATTGAAATATATGTTTGGAGATTGTGTTTTTGTATTTAATCTTCTAAAAGTATCTTTATCTTTTATAAATTGGCTTGTTATGAATGTGATGTTTTATTGCCATATATTTGTATAATTTTTATTTTTCCATTTTCATTGATTTCCAGATGCATTTGCTATGGTTGAAGGAAATGCTTTATATGATTTTAATTATGCGTGTATATTGAGATGGTTTTTTGACCTCACATATTGTCTACTCTGAACAATGTTCAATGTGCACATGCAAAGATGGTATGCTTCGTTGCTGAGTAGACTGTGACATAGATGTCTGCTAGCCCAATTGATCTGAACAGTATTGCATGTGACTATTGTTTCCATGGAGATATCTGTGCAGATGACATGCACATTTCTGGAGGTAGACAATGAAGTTTACAATTATCACTGTAGAAATATTTTTATACTTAATCCTGTTAATCTATTTTGTATATCTTGGAGGTCTTCTGCTCAACTCCTTATGTACATACCTATTATAGCTTCTTTATAAATGAACATTTTATTATTATATAATAGTCTCATTTTACTTACATCGTTTGTACTAAAGCCTATTTTATCTGATATTAGTACCATCTGCCTTTTAACCGTTAGCCAAAGGAATTGCTTTTTTCTGTCTGTTCTGGCTAGGTTTGTCAACTAAAGTCATGTGAAAAAAGGGACTCAAGAAAAAGCCTCCATAAGAACAGACTGTATTTCAATTTCTTAACTAGTGACTGATATGGAAGGGCCCAGGCAATAGTGTAGGTAGTACCAGCTCTGGGCTGGTGGTCCTGGCTGCAGTAAGAAAGTAGGCTGATGAAGCCACGAGGAGCAAGCCAGTAAGCAGCATTCCTTTATGACTTCTGCATTTGCTCTTGCCTCCAAGTTTCTGTCCTGCTTGATTTTCTGTTTCCTACAGAATGAATTGTGGTGTCCATCTCAATTATGTAAGCTAAAATAAACCATTTCCTCCACAAATTTCTTTTGGTTATGGTTTTGTCACTGCACTAGAAACCTTAACTATTTGACTTCCTTGTTAAAGTTATTTTTATAAAATTGTGTTTGTTTCTCTTAGTTTCTCTCTTAACCTAACTATTACACAAATAATTAAGACTCTTCTTAATTTGTTTCTAGGGCTTTACAACACAATTTTAAGTCTGTTCTTAACCCTCTGTGTTATCCTCACTCCATCTTTGTCAAAATTCCCAAGTTACTTGTATTTTAGTTTTTTCTTTGCTCCAGCTGAATCTTCTTCATCTCTCCTACACCTCTGTCTGTGGCTGAACCCCTTGCTGAATCCCCTACTTCCTCTTCTAACTTTTCCTCCCCTGGCTGAAAGGAAAGTTAGCCCTATTCCCTTCCCTGCTTAGTGATTGGCTGTAAGCTGCTTTATTGGCATACAAGGGAACAATTAAGGACCAGAGTTTATGTAACATTGAGACAGGAGATTCTCAGAACAAGGCTTTAAGCAGATACAGAGGGTACAGAAATCAACATTTGAATTACACAATAACCTTATGCCTACACTTTTATTTTTATTTTTGTATTTTAATCTAAAATAACTTACCTTTAAGAGGCATATAATTGAACACTGATTTCTCCATACCACCAATATCTGCTCTTTTTTAAATGGAAAGGTTAATCCATTTATGTTTAAAGTAACTGCTGAAGTTGTCTCTGAATAACCTGAAAAAGAAAAAGAGTCATTATAGAATAAAGAAAGAAAGAAAGAAAGAAAGAAAGAAAGAAAGAAAAGAAGAAGAAGAAGCTCTGTGTGCAAGGTAGAAGAGAGGAAGATCACCAACAGTGCACAAAGGCATAGTGGGATAGCTTGAAAATGTGGAGAAACATATTTGTGATGCAGCAGAAAGAAGTAAAGTGAGCTGAGAGCTGCACATCCTACTGCAGGAGCAGCTGGGACCCACCCTGGCCCATCACTCGGCCTTGGGGCATGGTAAAACTGCTGTTTCTCAGAGTGAGCTGTCATCTAGCTGGCCCCAGAAGTCATTGGAACATTCAGTCAGGGATAGGCTGAATGGGTTGGGTGAAATGGGGCCAGATCTAGGAATGCCATGCAACTGGCTGAGGAGATTCCGGTTGAAGTGTGGCATGGAGGTTCAAAGCTGAGCTTTACTGAGGGGAATGATGCAAGCATTCTATTGTCACTGTGGAGCCCAAAGAATCCATAAGCCCCAGTACCATACCAGCAAGCAATAGCATGGCAGCACAAGACATGAGCTGAGTGGCACAGCCTCATGGATAGATGTGACTGTTTTCAGGCACAGACTATGGAACACTGGGAAAAAAAAAAAAAGCAGCCTGGATCTGAGTTAAAAGAGAACACCCCACAGCAAAGGTAAACACAGCCCTCCTACCACACACCTCCACACAACCAGGAGCCCTGAGAAGCAGACTGGGAAAGCATGATTATTCAGCACAGGAGAGAGAAAGCTGCAGCTGGCAGGTGGGCGCAAGACACTAGCAGAGGCATCCCTTTCTCAGAATAGGGAAGCACCCACCAAAAGATGCATCTGAAACCAACATTTCCCTCAGTAGGAAGGACATCCTGCCTAATCCATTCGTGTTATGGAGATGAGCAGCCACCTTCTCACTTGCAAATCCAGCTATGAAAGATCCAGAAGAAATGCTGACTGACGGCCTGTTTTCTACTTAATTTTCTCTTCACTTAAAAAAAGATAATTTATGAATTCTCTGAGCATTTCCTACCATGTCTTTTTAACATATTCACTCAACTCCTCCCCTCACCAAACTCTCAACCCTCCTATCCTTTCCTAATTAACTTTGAGGTTATTTTCCTATTCCATCCCTAACTAGTCTGGTTTGTGTTGTCCTGCTAGTTTGGGGATTGGGCCTGCCTTGGAATGTAGTTATCCAACCATATGCTTATCATTTAAATAGATGGATAGATAGATAGATAGATAGATAGATAGATAGATAGATAGATAGATAGGCAGGCAGAGAGATAACAAATAAACTGACACACACACACACACACACCCTCAAGCTATCAAGTGCTAAGAGCCACTTAGCTAACTGTGAGATTAGTGTCTTTCACTCATCCTCTTTGTTGGAAATTTGCCTGGCTGGAGCTAGTGCAGATCTGATGCATGTTGTCACAACCACTATGGGTTTACACGCGCACCTGCCCTGTTGTCTGGCAACCATGGTTTTCTTGGCATTATCCCATACCTCCAGCTCTAGTAGTCTTTCCACTCCTCTTCTGCAAAGATCCCTTTGCTCCTTTATATTTTAAATATTTAGTTGTCCTTACCTTGATAGGCTTTCGTGACTGTCCATTTTGTTTGTTTGTTTGCATTTACTTTTTATTTTGTGTGCTATTTTTCAGTAAAGCACGTGCTTTCTCTCATTTCTACTTTGTTCTTGTGCCCCCATTTTCTCTAACTTTTAAATTTCATTTTAACATTTTTAGCAATTTAATATTTTCATTATATAATTGTAATAACTCTAAAAGTATACAAATAATTTTTGGGGCAGTTTCCTAGTCCTTCTGTCTTGAGTCCTATCAGGGGCTGCAGTTGAAGCACATAGTCATTCTGCTGCATACTGCAAGGCAGGCCTGTTAGGAGAATCTTTTTTGTAAGATGTTTCTTTGTCCTTCTTTCCTGCCTAAGGCACTTTCTCATTGGTTAAATAAAGGGCTAAATGGCCAAAAGCCATTCTGGGGACTTTTGGGGAGAAAGAGGAATTCTGGGAAGGAGAGAAGCAGGGGATTTGGGCTGTGAGTTGGGGAGGAGTTCTACTTACAGGGACTGATGGGAGGTAACAAACCACACCGGGGAAGGTAGATTAAGGCAAACAGATTAACCTGAGTTGTAAGAGCTAGTTGAGAGCTGGCATAAATGAAGTCATTAATTAAGCACTGATAATTAATGAAAAGTCTCAGTGTTACTATTGGGCATTGGCACCTCACGGACAGTACGGCAATACAGTCCTGTTGTTAAATCACTGTCTCTGTCACTGCCCGCCTCCAAAAGAGATAATTCACCATGAAAATTCATGTAAAATAAAACCAAGAGAAGAAGGAAATGGAAACACCAGAAGTACATGCATTCCATCACTTAAGAGAATACAGCGAATGTGAAAAGCCACTGTGGGAACTCCACAAGGTCTGGAATCCTCCAAAGTGGAGAGAAACCAAAGATGGCAATGCCTCTTTTCCATTCTCTACCAGTTCCTTCCAGAATCTCAGTGAGATTTTTAAGGGATTTTTCTCATTTTGTATATCTTAGTTTCTCTTGTATATATTTCATTATTGCTCTTTGTTGCTTCTGGGTAATTTCTTCTGGCCAACCTTCAACTTTGCTAATTTTCATTAAATTCCAATCTTCTATGAAACATGTTCATTGATGTTCTAATTTTACTGACTACATAATTTTTCATTATTTCTAAAACCTTGATTTTGTTCTTTTTAAAATATATCTGGTGATATGGCTCAGACATTAAAGGCTAGGCTCACAATCAAAAAAACATAAAAATGTATCTTGTTTATTAAATATTTTCTCAATCTCATCAAATTAATATTCCTCTAATTAAAAAGATGTATTTTAAAGTAGACCATTTTCTCATTTACCTTTGTTTCCACTGAATGGAATTTTTGTATATCTGGTTTCTGGGGGCAGAGATATTTGTAATCACAGAAGAATTTTATGAAAGCCACTGTGTACTTGTGAGAGGTAGAAAGTGAAAATGCAGATAAATGATTGCTATTATTATTAAAGTAATTTTGATCTGATAAATAAGGGTCTTGGTGACCCTCAGAGATTCTCCCAACAAACTTGAGAGTCACTTCCTTGAAATGTCCATTGATGCAGAGGATTACTTCTCTTCAATGCATAAAGAATCACTCTACCTTGGTGCCAACCTTGGGAAAATTTAAAAGATGAATAGAAGTTCAAACCATTTTTCAGGGCCTAATTTTCTCTAGAATTCTTAAGACAGCCAGCAATTTTTCAAAACCCAACTCAGCTGGTGTTTTTTTTTTTTTTTTTTTTTTTTTTTTCTTCTTGGCCAATGTGTCACCCTTCCATTTAACATTTTTACCACTGCAGCATCCCGCTTTAGACATCTGCATCATGGGACCTTGTCAGTGCCACAATCCATCTTAGCTAAGGACCATGGAAAACAGGAGACAGACTGATCTTCGGTGTTTGATTTTCCATAATTTGAGTATGAAAGCAAATCATGGAGCTCTGAGAATGTATACAGTGCGGGACACGCAGGGAGGAGGCAGCCTCAGACACAACACCCCACTAAGAAGGAGCTCTTAAGCCCACAACACCTCAGAGGAGACTCTGAAAGAGCAGGTAACTATATTTGGAAAAGGCAACATCCATGGGGCAAAACAAGATGGTGCTGAAAGGAGAGAGGGAATCCCTGCCTCTCCCAAAGCTCAAGCCGGTGCGCAATGATGAAAGGTGACCACAGCCACACTAAAAGGAATCAACACCACTATCTGCCCAGGACACCATGTCTCAAAGGCAGTGCAAACAGGAGAGGAACATTATCTATCTTGCTCTCAACAAGTTGCCCTGACCACTGAGCCTGCCACAGAGAAGACAGAAAACACAGCGTGAGGGTCAAAGCTAACAAGCTCCTGGCCCAGTGTGTTATAAGGAAGTTCTGGCATTGACCTGACAGAGTCAACATCCTGAAGAGACTTGATGTGGGGAGGAGGGGGGGCAACCTTTCCCTACCTCTTAATCACCATGCTTTGGATCTTGTCATTCAAACTGCAAGCATATGAACTGCATGCATCTGTTAACTGTACATACACCATTTCTCACCATTAAAAAGTTAAAACAAGCTAAAAGACCCATAACCCACTTCGTCTACTTTTACAAGGGACAGTCTAGGATGTGAGTGGAGCATGGTGCCTCCTTTGGAATGGAAGGTGAGAAAAAAAAAAAAAATGACTGTGAATGTGTAGGTGGAACAGAACAGGAAGCTACTTCCCCAGGGTTTCTGTCCTTGGTATCCCAATTCCTGGACAGAGGCATGTATTCTGAAGTAGAGCCCACCTACCAGTCCCTTGAGACCATTCTGCAGCTACAAAGAGGAGGAAGGGGCTATTTTGATCTATTGATCAACACCAGCAAGAGGGCATCAGAGATGTCTCATTGGATAGCAATGATGAGAGCTAACACCAGGGATAAGATGCCAGGCTTTCATGTCTATGCCTATATGTACACATCTACATGTGCCCATGTACACACACACACACACACACACACACACACACACACACACAAATATACACCTTGATTTTGTATAATTAATCTAAAGCCTAATGATTAACACAAATACACAAACTTTATTGAATTCAATTAAGTCTTTGATATCCGGCAGAATATAAGTTAATATTAGCAATTAACTTTAATTTTAGAAAATTAATAACATTATTTTTCTTTCATAACTACAAAAGGGTTATGAATGGCTAGATTCTGGGATTACTTAGCTTGAGAGACAGGGAGGAAGATGTGAGGGGTAGCAATCAGGGTACCACTTCCTTGGACCATACCACAGATGAGGGCCATTATGGAGCTAGGCGTGTTTACTGCCTAGTCCCACACAGCAAGGCTCTCAGCCAGGGAACATAATTGATGTACACAGGGCTGGAGCTTTTGCCAGCTAACAGATGAAGAGCCTCTAATTCAGAGAGAAAGGAGCTGGGCCTCTGCCAGTCATCTACCTTTTATGCTTTCACAGAGGCATCACTCAGACCCTGATTTTTCACTCTGACAAACCAGGACAAATAAAACTGTCAGAATCAAGGCAGACTCTTTACTGGGACAGTTAGCCCAGTAATGGAGAGGAATGTCATTGCTCAAGGCATTTGCATAATACCTATTGATCAAGCCTCCTCCAAGCTGCTAGTCTTCACTCTAGCTCCTAGCAGTGGCAGGAGGTTTTTTGCAGGTCTCCCTATCACAGAGTCTTCACACTAAGGCCAGGCCATACAAAGCAAGAGTCCCCTGGGTGACCAAACAGATTACAGCTTCAGGAAGAGTTGAGAACAGGAGGGAAGCTGCTGGCATTCTCACCTTGCTGCGTGACCTTTGGCAAGTTTCCAGCTCATTGTGTTCCTTTCCTCATTAAGGGCTGCCTGGAATCCCTTCGTTATTGTCTCTCCTGGGCCAAGGTTGGATGCCCCATTAAAATGAAAGTGTAGCTGGGAGAAGTCATTAGCTCTAGAGAATTAGTTCATCCATTAAATTTGCTCAGCCTTTAGAGCCCTTTCAGCTTGGTGGGGTGTTAGCCAGTAGACAGATTAAGAGAAGCCTTGCTTCAGAGTGGGGTGGAAGGACAGAAGAGCCAAGGGAGTCATTTCAGAATGATGGACAAGCCAGTGTGGAAGGTGCATCACAGGCATCACATTCATGTCCCCAAGTGCTTAATCAGTCATAAATGGTCTAGGGAATCTTTGCTGACTTGCTCCAGAGTTGGAGTAGCCGCTCCTCGTAGAAGCTACTTAAAAGCTCCCGATGTCACCAGGAAAAGTCCCCAAGCCCAGCCCCACTCTCTAATCTGCTGCTTCTCCCAGTGAGTGTCCATGAGAGGCACCACATCCTCAGACCATCTGTTCTTCCAGATAAATAATGCCCAGTCCCTTTTCTGCAGCGTGCACACGAAAGCATAGCTTAGTCTCCCTGGCAGCAGCCTTTGTCTGGTGCTGTGCTCCAAAGAAGCCTCAAATTTCAGTCTTAATTCCTGAGGTGAGAAGACTTGTGGGAAACTGCACAAAACTCAAAAAATACAGGACAATGTCCCAGAGCTCCTCTCTTCATGTCTTTGTTACTTTCCCAAGTCTCAGATGTTTAGGGTCTTGTCCTTCTTTGTCTCTTAGGCTCTTTCTTCCCAAAATCCTTTCTAAGCTTCCAAGGAAAAAAGGGGGATAGAAAGAAATATGTGAGTATGGGAGAAAGGAAGTAATGAAAGTTTTCATGATTGGGATTTTTTTTTTATGACCCACAAGGGTATGATATTTACTAGTGTCCTCCTCCATAGACAAGCTCTCTGCAGGCTCAAGGTAGCAAGTAAGACCTAGGATGTCTAAGAAACTCACGTACAGTCACAAAGTGAGAAGGAGGACAAATAATTCAAATGGAATCACACAGTCTGGGACCACTCACACTCAAAATTATTCTCATTCTCCTAAGAGGAAGTCTGATGACCCAAGAGTGGCATTGAAGTACAGAGATGACAGATGTCTAATGACCACTTTGTTGTTGCTGTAAAAATTTATAATTGAAACTGAGTTGTGTCTCCTTGTAAAGTTTCCTTTATACTCCAAGTATGGAAGAACATATACATTTTAAAGATGGAAATCTGTTCAGTGTTTAATGGTTGGGCTTTTAAGGCAACACATCCTGGGTTTGCCCTTTTTCTTTTATTTCTAACTAATCTAGGAGCTCAGATTTGATCCAGTGATTGAGGCACGGATACCCAAAAGCCTAAGTCAAAAATCTTAGTCATGAGTTTTTCACAATCTAATTTTCAAAATAAGTGAGTTCAAGGTAACTTTTTATGGCTTATCTTTCCATCTTTGACCTGAGTGTTCTTTACACCTCAGCTAGCAAGGTTCACTCATCCGTTAGACACAAAGTTTCCAGTTCATTCTATGAAACCTGCTGGGCCACACAGTGGATTCTCTAGCCAAGCTGATCAGACACCTCTTACATGAACAAGTATCATGCAGCCCGGTATTCATCATTGTATGTGGATCGTGAGGACTTAAGTATGAGAAAGTTAAAGACAAGAATGGATGCTGCTCCCCGCATACCTAACATGTGGCTTACTATGTAAAGTAGTCAGTGTAAGGCATGTAAGAGAACAAGACCACTGGAGCCTCACTGAGGCTGAAGAGCAAAGCATTACTGAAGTACAAATTTCTGGGATGTCTCCAAGAGAAGGAAGAACTACCCCAACAAAAGAGAGTTTGGATAGTTTATAGTGTGGCTTAAGTTTGGCAGGAGAGTGGTGGGAGAGTATGGCAGGGGAAGGGAGAACATGGCTGCTGCAAGCAAAACTCTTAGGAGAGGAGAGAGGACTCCTGGTGTTAAGATCCCAGTATTCTGTGGTCAAGCCACTCTGCTGAGACACGGGTCAGGTGATTTCTAAGAAGGGCTGAACGTTCTGCTTCCATTTTCCCAAAGGGTTTGGTTCCCACAAGGGTCACCCATCTTGGTGTCTTTAGTGACTTCGTCTTGGCCAGGAGCTTGAGCCAACCAAACAGTCAGTAAGCAACAGCTGTGGTCTGATGAGTGTTGAATGAAGTTACTGTGAAGCAGAGTCTTCCAGAGAATGACAGAACATCACAGAAACATGGTGGAAGAGACAGGTATGAGTGTGACTATGAGTGATGTTCACACTCTCAGTACAGCCCAATACAGGAGAATACAACCAATGAGAAAGATAGGGAGATTAAAAACAAACAAACAAGCAAAACAGAAAAGGATGCTTGGCTTTCTAGGCTTATGGCCTTTTTCTCAATGATCCCATTTGAGGGGATGGGAAGACAAATCAACGCCTATACAAAAGCCAGGCACAACCATGTGTGCTTATAGCACTAGTGCTAGAGACGTGGGTATGGGAGGAGCTTAGGATCTCATTGGCCAGCCAGTCTGCAGAAATGGTGAGCTTCGCATTCAGTGAAAGATCCTGTCTCAAGACAATAAGATGGAGTGATAGAGGAAGAAACTCAGCACTCCCTTTCAGCTGCACATGTGCACCTGCACATGCATACATTTACATATAATACACATGTATCAGCAAAAAGAGAAAGTGAAACAGAATAATCCATTGCATTATTCCAGAATGTTCCTGATTCATGATGAGAAAAAGTAATTTTACAGGAAAGATTGTTATTTTAAATCACAGGTAGGTAAATTCTCCTCCAGAACAGAAGGGTCTGGGCACCAGCACTGCCCAAAGAGACATTCAAAGTTTCAAATACAGAGAAAGATAAGGTGGCTTTCTCTAGGTCCATAGCAAATGCTAGGAATAAGTCTGTGTGTTCAAAGCACCTCAATACACTTTGTAGTTCACTGAACATTAAACTGAAATTCTTCCTGGTCCAAGGTCACGCAACACTGGGCTTCTTCCATCTCATCTGTGACCTTGTTCTCTTTCTGAGTTTTGTGGCCACTTTTGAAGCAGGTGGCTGGCTAGACACTGGATGAGATGTATCAATGCATATGGGATCTAAGAAGAAAAGAGTCTCAAGTTCCTCCACTTCAGTCTCTGCCCCTGAGTCCTTAGGTAGGTGGTAAGGGGACTGGGTAGGTGGTAAGGGGACAGTGGTTACTCCTGAGAAAGAGGGTGAGTGACTAATAAACCCAGATAGGAATGAACCCTCTGTATTTTAGGTTTTGTTCTTCTTCTTCTTGAAGCATGAGCCTAATTTTATAGGCATATTGTTTGCAAGTGTAACACACCCTGTTACTAGCAGCAGCCAGTAAACAGCATTGCCAAATTCTCCCAATCTTTAGCCTGCCTTGTCCAGCATGGGTTGTCATTGGAACCTAACTAGGCATGGGGGGAGGCACACAAACACATGTGCAGGGGTCAGGTAGGCAGTGTTTCCCTGATGGAGCCACATCCACCACAACATGGAACCTTAGTGTGTTTGTTATGTGCCACACAGCATGGGAGGACTTAGCTCGTCTGTAGGAGGTCTCTGTAGGTGAGCATTCTCAGTCTCGGGCTAACCAAGGTATTGAAGAAGGCAGCTGCCCTTGCTAGGTTCTGTAGGCACTGGTCAGTTGGTCTGTAACACTAGTACTTGGACCAGGGGCAGGCTTGGCCTTTCTGAGCCTGACTCAGGAGGAAAGGCTTTGCCAGTTTCCCATAGGTCCAAAGCCTTGGTCTTTGGGTCACGCCATGTTAACAATACACATTCGCTTAGGATTTCATCCACTCTTCACATATTCACTCAAGGTTTTGTCCATTCCTCACACATGCCGCCAATGCCAGCCACCAGCCCTCACCTGACCAAAATTGACATTTGCAGCTCAGACAGCCCCATTCCTTTTGGACTGTGTTTAATGGAACCATGCACTTTGTGTGCTTTTTACATCTGGCTTCTTTGGCTCCTCACAGTGCTCACCACATCCAGTACTGCTGATGTACTGACTGCTATTTATTGTCCTTCTGTAGTGGTGTTCCAGTGGGTGACACCATAACAACTGTTTCCTCCGTGGTGCTAATGCTGGGTCCTTGGATACGCTCCACATTAGGGCTGTCCTGAGCCACAAGCATTCCCAGACACGTTGTTTTCTTAGACGTCTTTTGTTGTGATTTCTGATTTGAATTTTGTGTACAAATTATGTTTATAAATATTGTAAAGATGCTATCTGGGCCTTCCCCACCCCCAGAGATGCAGTCTCAATGTAGCTCCGCCTGTCCTGAAATGTGCTATGTAAACCAGGCTGAGCTTGAACTCATGCGGATTGTCAGGGCTTTTAAATTCAGCTCAGAGCCTTAGCCCCTCAAATGTGGTCAAGTAAGCAGAAAAACGCACAAAACAAAAACCACACAAACATGCTGTGTTCGTTACCATTTACCAAACCCTCACTGAACCAGTACTTCAGAGGGAAAAGAGAATCCTGCAAATTATGCAGAGCCATAGATGATGCTCATTACACTGTAAGCCGATGGGAACTAGAGCTGAGATGGGAGGTAAATGTCTCACTCAGAGTCCTGGGGCTAGTTAGTGGAGAGCAAGAGTGTAGATGCGAGGCTGACTGGGAGCTCAGGCACTCAGCCCCTGATAGCACAGTGATTAGACAGGCTGGAGCTCGGGGGGGGGGGGGGGGGTCAGGGGGGCCTGTCAGGCAAAGGAATGAGGAGCCGAAATCGTAGCAGCTAGTTCAACCCAGCAGTGGGGACTGTCATTTTCCTCCCTTCACGTCCTAATTAATCAAATCCTCTTGAACATGAAAGAGAGTGAGATTGGGTTTTTGATAAGATGAATGAAAGAAATCAGTTCCCATCTGGAGCCTTAAAAGCTCTCCTGTTTAAGCCAACAGGGAACACTTCAGCAGAGCCTGCAAGGTAATTTTCTAATTTATCATGAATGCTAGAAGATTTGGCTATGTCAAGACCAATCCAGGTCCACAAGCATTTGAGAATAGCAGAACAAACAGGGTCAAAGGTCTACAGTACAGACAGGTCAAATCTGGCTTTGTAAAAACCATCTGTGAAATGATATGACCTCATCCCCTCTACCTAATTGAGCCAACATAGCCAGAAAAGTCATGGTCCGTATATGACTGAGCAAGCCTGGCTATGGATCAATAAAACTTTACTGTGGAAATTAACATCTGAGTTTATTATAATCCCCATGTGCTTAGAAGTATATTTCTTATTATCACTGTTTATTATTGTTGTTGTTTTTGTTGTTGTTGTTGTTATTATTATTATTATTATTATTATTATTATTATTATTATTATTATTATTATTATTTGGCCGGTGAAACATTCAAGAGCTGCCCTTAGTTTGAAAGCTGTACTAAAAATACATGCGGAAAGCAGAGACCTGAGTTTTGACCCTAGCTCTACCATTTGTTACTTCTGTGGCTTTACATTAAAAATAAAAGCACGTCAATTGCTAGGTTGACTGATCGACTTGAGAAAACACGCGCATATCGTGGTATTATGTGTGGAAGTTAGAGGGACAACTCTCAGGAGTCAGCTCCCTCCTCCCGCCATGTGGGATCTGGGCCGGATCGCGAGTCACCAAGTTTCCAGACCGAGCCTTTGCCAACTGCATCAACCACAGTGGCCCTTCTGTGGCTTTTGATAGATGTTTCGTTAATCCAAACCTCAGGTCTTTTCTACGGACATGGGCAGAGCAGGTTCTGCGTATTTACAACCTCCCTTGTGCCTGGCATGGAGCACTGTGCTTGATATGCTTGCCTCACATTATCCTCATAATGAACACAGGAGGCTAACGGGCTCTCGGAATGCAAGCCAGCTAAAGAGCAGGCATTTAGCACGGAAGAAGCCCTGACTTCAATATCCAGCGCAGCTAAGAGAAAGAAAACCACGAGAAGCTGAAGTAGCAGTGTTTCTCTTTTGGGGTAGCTACAGAGATGAAAAGAGAAGCTGTGGTCTTCTCCGGCCTTCGCTGTTCCTGAAGCTGATGGTTGGCTGTGGAACATGGTGGCTCAAGGGGTTAAAGGGACCTTTTTCTTTCTTTCTTAAGTTATGTATTTATTATGTATACTGTGCTCTACCTGCATGTGCACCTGCACACCAGAAGAGCACACCAGATCTCATTGTAGATGGTTGTGAGCCACCATGTGGTTGCTGGGAATTGAACTCAAGACCTTTGGAAGAGTAGCCAGTGCTCTTAACCTCTGAGCCATCTCTCCAGCCCCCGGGGACCTTTTTCTTGGAGGCTGGTTACACGGCCCATCCTATTCATCTAGCTTACTTCCTGATGAAGGTGAGTAGGTGTGGCCTGTAGAGAACTTCATAAGGGATACGACACTAAGCACGAGTTTCTGATGAAGTAAATCTAGCGTGTTTGTCTTGTGTGTCACTCCTAGTTCTTGTTTCTGAAATGACCTCCAGTTTCCCCTTCCTCAGCTAGACACTGATTCTTCTCTCTGCTGTCCCCCAGCATCCCAGTGTTGTTCTGGCCCTGTGGTTTGGTTCGGCTGCTCTCCTGACTGCGTCCTGGCTGGGTTTGGAGTCCATTCCCCAGGCTGCTCTCTTCAAACTGAGTGAAGTCCCTCAAGTACATCCAGGAAATACGCAGTCTCTGTGCTCTAACTTACTGTGCAGTCACAGCCTAGAAAATAAAGTCTCGTAGCTCAGGGCCCCTGGGTGGGCAGTCTAGAGCAGTCACAGTGGGAAGCCTGGCCCCTGAAGCCCTCCTGGATGACTTTGAACCACAGGTCCCCTGACTCCAGCAGCTGCAGGTTACTCCACCGTTCTATGCAGCAGTCTCCTCGGCTGCAAAGCAAAGCCTAGACTAACCTTGTAGGGTTTGGGCAGCAATTCAATTAATTCTTCTAATTCAGTTTTTTTTTAGTGATGCCAAACATTTGGTGACAGCAGAGGTAGCAGGTGTTATCATTGTTTCTAATATCGTCTATATCTCTGGATCCTAGGCTTCTCTGTTGGTACATTGTCTCATGGGAGTAGCTAACAGCCCATATGCCAAAGCTCTCTGACTGACAACAAATACATCCTTGCATAGTAGTTTACCAGGAAAGCCTCCACTATCTGAATGGGAAGAAATAACTGAGCAGTTCTAACGCTCTTTCCAATATAACGTTACCTTTTCTTGTAATTGCACATTGCCCGCGTCTTCAGAACCACGAAGAACTCAGAACTGCTGAAACTTGCCCTCTCGCCCCGCCCCCCCCCCTCTACCCCCACCCCCGCTGTTTGAACTGAGCAATGATTATCATGCGTCCTCCCGACCAGGGAAGTTTGGGTTGCTAGCTTAGCATTTTGGTATAATTTCAGGGTTATGGAAAGCTTCAGTTGCCATTTACCTTTATATGGTATCGGTTTCACAGTATCTGTGGTTTTAACAGTACAAGTTAGACGTTCTATGAGCTGTCTGCCCCTGGATTAGGAGTTGTGCTATACTTCCTGCTGATTAGATAGAGATGTGGACTTTTAAGAGATATACTAGGATGTCTCCGCACTGTGACTGGCATCTCATTGTCAGGCTTCTCGGCTATAAACATACTGCTTTCCATCTGCAACGAACAAGAGTTCTGAAGCTGTATAATCACCCGGTTACTCAAACTTACACTCAGCTCTTGGCGTGAAAACTCCATGCTGGAAAAGTTTCCAATTTTGATTTTCTGTAAGTAGCATTTCTTCTGTGTTTGTTATTTGGCTTATAAGAAATAATTTTACATTGTTGTCCACTTATATACTTTTATCAGTGTGGGGACACTGATTCTTATTTTTCCACATATTATAATTTGCTACTATCATTTATTTTTGCCAGTTGGTCAGGGAGAACCCTCCAAGTTGGCTCCCATTCCTATTGAAATGTTCCTCAGCATCCTGGATAATTCTTTATTTTCTAACGCAGTAAAAGTTCAAGCCTTATTTTATGCTTTTCTTCCTCTCTCTCTCCTTTTTTTTTTTTTTTTTTTTGTTTGTTTGTTTAATTGGTTGATTGGGTTTTTTTTGTTGTTGTTTTGTTTTGTTTTTTGTTTTTAGCCCAGTCCTGGAATCATTCATTGCTACAGAGCTAAGTAGATCAGGAGAAGTTTTAATGAAAGGACCATACGTATAAACATAACTTCTAAAAGATAGAACTGTCCTAGGGATGTTGGGTCATAGACTCAATTGACCTCTAGATTGTTTTCGTGGATCTTACCTGGAGACCATCCACATGAGTGGGGAATTGGAAGTTACCATAAAGACAGAGGTGACTACTTCTAACATTTAGTAAGTGAAGCCAGGAGTGACAAATTTCTTACAATGCATAGAACCATCTAGCCTAACAAAGAACTGCCCTACAAATAGCATCTCAGCTAATAAACGGTGGTCCAGTCCCTAGACCACTCACAATACATTTAGTGTTGTATTCTCACGAGGACTGGTTTTATTCTTTTCACCACATCCATCTACTTAACCACTGTTTTTCCTTCTATTTGGTATCAAATGAAGTAGGTTAACTACAGTGTATTCTAAGAAATAAAAGAGGCCATCAGTGTGGGTCTAGTTTAACAAATCATCTGCTTCCCGTTTATTGTTTACTTTTCAGAAGACCCTCTTCCACAGGTTGCCTAGGAGCCCAAGACTTCCTGCAAGACATAGCATCTCATCATACAGTGTGGGCACAGTCATCTACCTAGTGCTTGGCTCTGCTCATTGCAACAGCACTCCAACTAGCATCTAAGGCTCAGGTGCTGAGCACTTACAAAGTACCTTATGTACATTATTTCATGTAACCTCTGTAGTAGCCCTATAAATCAACTAGCCGTACAAAGGATGCAGGCTTTGGTGAGGTTAACAATGCCCCAGAAGTGTAGAGCTCTACTGTGGCAAAGTCAGCATTCAAAACGCCAGAGGCAAATGCCACCCTGCGTAGTTGACCTATTCCTGGGAAGACATTTCCAGTGAAATGAAAAATATAAAATCAAATAGGTGTGTCACACACACACACACACACACACACACACACAAAACAACTTTACCACAGAGGGATAAATCAAAGAACTGAATTGGGCTTTGAGGCCCTGCAAAATCACTGCAGCTAAGCTGTATCTCACTCTGTGGTTTCCAGTGGCTTAAACTGAGGTCAAATTTAATCAGACGAGGGTTTGCTGTAATCTTGAGGGAAATGCTCAGTGTGATGTCTCCTGATAAAGAACATTGATTCTCTAGAGCTCCTCTCCAGCAGTCAGAGCAGCAGTGAAGGTCCTCAGCAATACTACTGCAGTGAGGAGATCAGTGACTTATAACAGACTTTCACAGAAACCAGGTTCATGTCAAGGCACAGGCTCCACAGCCAATGCCTGTGCATGGCAAGCCTTGTGACATGGTACTCTCTAGCATCCTAGTAGCATACTTAGTGCTTTGAATTTTGAACTAATAGATATTTGCTAATATCTTAGCATGTGCATCAAACCAGCACAAGGGGCCATCCCCAGAATGATCTTATCCCCCAGTGACTTATCTCCTGGTACATACTGGGTTCTTTTTTATTTCCTGTTACTGAAAATAGATTTTTCCCCTCGCATATCTAGATTATGGTTTCTTCTCCCTCTACTCCTCCACATCCCCTCCCTCCAGATTCACCCCTTTCTGTCTCTCATTAGAAATAAACAGGCTTCTAAGGGATTGCAATATAATATGAAAGAAAGGACAAAAACTAACATAGGACAAAGTAAACAGAAGGAAAAGAACCCATAAAAAGACACAAGAAACATATACAAATGCTGAGACCCAGTCATCTGCACACTCAGGAAACCCATAAAGACATTAAACTGGAAGCCTGACTACACACACACACACACACACACACACGCCCTGACAGAACATTATGAGGCAAAAATTGGCCAAAGATGCCACCGAGTTCACTTTCTGTTGACCATCGGCTGCAGGGCAGGCAATCTACTTATAAGAGTACTTTGTTTCCCCAGTGAGGCTCCCTTGAAGAACATGAAGTTTTCATTTGCAAGTGGTTATAAATCTGGGCTAGGGATGGGGTACATGTTCACTTCTTCTTTCACTCTAGGACCCCATCTGGTGCAGACCCATGTAGGCCCTGTGCACACTAACTCAGTCTCTCTGAGCTCATATGTGTGTAGATCCTGTCAGTGTAGAGTGCCCTGTTTCCTTGGTGTCCTCCTACTCCTCTGGCTCTCACACTCTAGGTTTCCTCTTCCGCAGCCCTGAGGGGAGGAATTTGATGACTGCTTCTCATTTAGGGCAGAGCCTTCGGAGGTCTCTCACTCTCTGCATATTGTCTGGCTGTGGGTCTCTGTATTTGCTCCCATCTGCTGTAGGAGGAAGCATCTCTGATGATGACTGAGCAAGTTGCTGATCTGCTTCTCTGGCTAGGGTTGCCTGTCAGGTTCCTTAGAAGCAACTTCTGAAACAGAGTTAGGTACATGAGGCTTTGGGGGAAAGTAACACCTGTGAAAAGGGATGGAGTAGGGTTGGCAGGAAAACACAACATCTCATGATGTCAAATTTGTCTTCACAGGTGCACTAAGGTACTTTCTTATTTTGTGTACATGGCTTCACTTTGTCCCCCTAGTTCACTTAATTCTTGGCAGAGGCTGAGCTATGAACTTCACTGTCTCAACCGGGAACTCGAGGTGAAATTCCAAGACCCCATACCTAAAAGGCACCACCAAACTTTTATGTTCACAACTACATAGAGTTCTTTGAAAGGGGATCTGAAGAGACAACTATGTACTTGTCTACATCACTTCTCCATGCACAAGTCTGTGTGTAGGAGCCATGAAGTGGCACGGCAACCAACAGAACTATAATGGAAGTGTCCCCTGTTGTCTCTCACTTGAGTTTCTGGCACCCCAGGCCATTTATATGAACTCTCCTTACTAGGAAAACAAAAATGTCATCAAAAGGAAGCAAACTGTCCATTTCCTCTACTCACCCTCAGTCAGTCTGAGAGTAGCAGTGGGATAAAGACCACAAAGCACACTTCCTCATATCTTTTCTCTTAGGAGTGGAGGAGAGCAACCACTTTGAGGCCATGCCTTCTCTCAAGGGATCCTTTGCTCTTAGTAACTAGATGATTGCATACACTGAAATGAGAATTTAGCATCCAGAAGCAACCAACATCCCAGACAGGCAGTCAGACTGACTCAATGAGAGACTTGCTTTCTGTACACAAGAGATGTTAAGGAGAGAAAGTTTGAGAAAGATTTCTGTTTCTTCTATTGAGTATGAGACTTTTATTAGCTGAAAAGCATTTATAGTGGAGAAAGGGGAACCCCTGTGTGTGTGTGACCTTGTGAGATTATTGGAAAAAAATCTCAGAAACAATGATTCCTGTGAAGAACCTGCTCTAATGATAATGGATGTGATGATTTCTTTCCTAATTGAGTAGTAATGACTGAGGTGCAGGCCACTTCCCTGGATTAATAAAGAGCCAAGGAGTTGACAGTTTAGGCCATTAAGCTCAGCTGGTACTTCATCTTGGTGAAGGGCACAATGCCTGACTCATATTAATATTGTAAGAATAAGCTCAAAAGAGTGAGACAATAATTTATTTCTAAGAAAAAATTTTATATGGCAATAAAGTACCTGATATGAAGTTGGCCATGCAAGATCTGTCACAAAATAAACTTTCACGTAAGTTCTTCATCCTATTCCATTCAGAACATCTTCAATTATGTGGTTGTCAAAACAAAAGAAAAATGAAAAAAAAAAAGGGACCCTTGGCAGCTGGGCATGGTGGCACATACCTTTAATCTCAGCACTTGGGATGCAGAAGCAAGTGGATATCTGTGAGTTTGAGGCTATCCTGGTCTACACAGTGAGTCCAGGACAGTCAAAATAACACAGAAGAAAACCTGTCTCAAAAAAAAAAAAAAAAATTTAAAGGCGTGGGGGATGGTAATACAAAACACACACACACACAGAGTTTGATTGAGTTAGATGCAAATAAGCTTCTATGCCTCATCACCTCCCATTTCACCATCCAGACAGAAAGCAATCCTCAGGGCACTGGGCTGACCCCCAGAGCACTGCACATTCTAGAGATATGTCACTGCTTCTGCTTTCCAGTGTCCCTACAGTAAAGCTGGAGTGCTTCTCTCACTATAGCACCACAGCTGAGCCAAAAGAGTCATCTTTTATCAGAAATGTCAAAAAAAAAAAAAAAAAAAAAAAAAAAAAAACCTGTGTATGCACACCCAAGCAAGATACAACATCTGCCACTCCAAAGACTCAGTTCTGCAGAGATTGTAAAGACCAGGGAATGTATTTTTTACAATTCTGATTGAGGATCAAAATTTCAAGTCACTCTCTGCCTTCTAGCATCTAGATTCCATAATCATTATTTCAGTCTCCAGTGAAGGAAATGGTTGATGTGCCTTAATCTGCCCTGTAAAGTCACCTATGCAGCAATCAAGTGCTAATGCATCCATCCATTCTCCCAACAAAATTTTACAAAGCTGTTACTGTGTAATGTCAGGTTCTAGGGCCTAAAGATGTGGGGTTGAATAAAATAGAATCTCTGCTGCCCTGCAGGATAGTGGAGTCTAAAATATTAAGAAAAGGAGGCATTAGAGTATCACAGGCACTACTAAAGGAGGGCAGAGTGAGCACAGAGCTGGGGGATAAGCCTGCCAGGCTCGGTCCATGGAGAGAGAAGTAACCTTGACCCTCAATAGGAGGAGCTCTTAGATGGACTTCATAAAGAGCTTCCCGGGCCAGCAGAGAAAGTGAGTGAGGAGAAAAGAGATTGAAGAGCTGGTCACACGGAGGAGCAGGGAGGGTTTCCAAAGGCCACTCTCATCAGCATCCTATGATGATGCTCTCATTCTTTCAGCAAACACCGTCACTAACCCAGCGTGTGTACTAGCAGCACAGTCCCTAATGAACAGGTCGATTTCTGCTCCAGTTTCTTGCCTTATATGAGCCAGGGGTGTTGACTTCCAAACTGGTTTCTGCCAGTCATATTTATTATTAAAAGTGCGCAATTTGGCTAACATTAAAGAGCTGCTGTTTCTGTGTGAAATTAAGACAGATACTTTGCAAAGTCCTGACATTTTTTTTAGTGAGTCACTAAAAAAGCTGCAGTAGAATTAAGCTCAAGGGATCTAGCTATAAAAGATGAAGGAGGATTATAAAAATCCCTCCAATAAGATTTTGCATCAGATTGCCTTGCTGGTATCCCAACTCCTCACTCTAATTTAAAGAAACCAAAACTGGAAATCGTAAAAGATAAATTATGGGTATGCTTTATTCAAAAATGATAAGGAATAAAATTCAATAAATGTCTGGGACTTACACTAAAGAAATTTCAAACAAACATACATTTATATTTTATATTAATGTGTTAAGGCAGACTATGTGTATGCCTCATTCAATAGTTTTTTTTTTTTTTCAATCAATTAACCAGATGCTGGTCTTAGTGTGCTGGCTGAAAGGTTTCTGTAATACAACAAAATTATAGTGGGATGAGAAAAGATCTAACTAAAGAAGGCTAGAGGCTCCCAGAAGCCAGCATAGGGCACTTGGAGTTTATTCTGCAAATCACGGAGTGAGTGGAAAAACCCACAGCCTGCCAGCCAAATGCAGCCTGCAGCTGATGCTGAGACACAAACACACTCATTCAGTCTATTCTTTTCTATATCTCCTTCCAAATGATGGTGGCAGAATTGAATAATTGTAGCAGATCTTATATGTAGGTGTTCAAAAAAGGTTAGTGTGCATTTTCATCAATGTATAAGATCCTCCCCTTCTGCATAAACAATTCTCCCAATACAAATCTAATCCATGTGTGAACAAACACTGTTGCCTAGTCCCCAGCACAAGGCAAGAATAACAAATATAAAGTTAGAAACCTCACCTCTTGGGAACATAGAGAAGATGGAACTCTAATGCCATGAGAAATCTCTTAATTCTATCATATGGCAAATCCATGATGGACTCAAGGCAGGAGTTTGGTATTCATGGGAGAAGAATTTGCAAGCTGAGACTATCCTGCCCATGATGACCAGCCACACAAGAGCTGAGAGATGTACAGAGACTATACCTATCACCCTGTAAGCATTGAGTCCCAATCTGCAACAGTGTTGCAGTAGCACACATTAGAACACTCTCCTGGAGTCAGCACCCAGCTCCCACCCTAAGAAAGCATCCAAGCCTATGGCTGAGTAAGGATGACATTACAGACAACAAACTCAGGCCTGGTAAACTCCTGAATAGATTAACTCAAAAGCTCATCGGGGCATCTTTGGACAAGTGTGTCATTTTCAAAATATACTTTGTTATAAATATTTCTCCTAATATAAATATTTCAAAATACACTTTGTTATAAAAAGCTGCAAAAACATAACATGAACTTATATAAAGCTAAAGAAGCTATTCTGAAGCTGTGGAGTTTCACATTGGAGTTTACACGTTCACTATCTAATATATTTTTATGCACTTATCCACTATAAAAGAGAAAAAGAAAAATCCATGGCACAGTTAGAAATAAAAAATAATTAGTTTTATATACTCTTTAATAACTTATGCTCATTACTTGGATTTGATCCTTCCTCATATCCTCATAATGAGCCTTTCATGTTCTCTTTTGAAGATGTTGTAGGGCACACAGTTTTAAGCACAAATACTATTGCTTCTGAGTGTGAGTGTGTGTGTGTGTGTGTGTGTGTGTGTGTGTGTGTGTGTCTGTGTGTGTGTGTGTGTGTGTGTGTAGAACAACTTCAGACATGTTTAGCCTGGTTTTTTTGATGCAAGGTCTTTCATGGCTTGAAGCTCACAGATTCAGCTGGGCTGGTGGCCGGTGAACCCCAAAAATCTCTCTTGCCTACCCAGCATGGGGATTACAATAGATGGCATTGTGCCTGACTTATTTGTTGTAGGTTCTGGAGGTTGAACTCAAGTCCACTTGCTTACACAGTGAGCGTCATCTGAGGGCACACTTGTGCTGTTCCATACACCATGCCACAGATGCCATCAGAGTCAAGGCAACGACAGAATTCATGCAAGAGAGGAGTCCAGTGCTCAGAACAGACTTCAAAACAAGTATTATAAAGAGGAGAAGATCTTAAAATAGATATTATTACAGCTGACCTGAGATAGCAAATACAGTCAGGAAAAGTACAACTTCTTTAAGTAGAGAAATGCAAAGCAAGCCATGGTAAGAGACTATCCCCTGCATAACAGAACAAAAACCTAACATGCCAACAGTATCAAATGGGACAAGGACGTAGAGCCATGGTGTCTCCTATGCTGTTTGTTGAAACACGTAGGAGTCGCAGAAATGCTAGAAGACAGGAAATTCTCTCGATGAGACCTATACTTCCCCTGTTTTCCAACAACATTACTTCCTTCTTTACTAGAAAAAGGAAAAGTTATCCACACAAAGCCTGTGCATGAATGTTTATCAGCTTTGTCTGAAATAGTTAAAAAACTGAAATGAATAATGAATAAACTATACTTCCACACCACTTAATACTATTCAGAAGGAAAGAAAGAAAGAAAGAGAGAAAGAAAGAAAGAAAGAGAGAAAGAAAGAAAGAAAGAAAGAAAGAAAGAAAGAAAGAAACCATACATATGGCTTAGCTGAATTACAAAGGCATCACGCTGTTTTTTAAGTTAATAGCTAATAAATGAATACTAACCTTTTACTTACATAAAATGTGAAAATGGCAAAACTATAACAATGCACTGATCAGTGGTTTGCACAAAATAGAGATGAGTACAGGGTGTAGGCAATGTGTGAGAGTTCTGTTCCACTATGAGACCTTCCTTCATCCTGGCTGTGGGGGTATTGTTGTGACCATACATGAAGCTAAATATCTAGTTATTGAGAAATGGGGAAAGAGAGGCTGGGGAAATAGATCAGCAGGAAAGAGTACTTGCTGTTCTTGAAGACCAGAGTTGAATTTCCAGCACCACATGTAACTTTACTACACTCCAGAGAACCATCACCTTTTCTCTCCTGGCCTCCACAGGCACCCACACATACTTGCATGCACGCACACACACACACACACACACACACACACACACACACACACAGAGAGAGAGAGAGAGAGAGAGAGAGAGAGAGAGAGAGAGAGAGAGAGAGAGAGAGAGAGAGAGAGACTCAGACACAAGGTAAAGAGAAAAGGATTGAGAGAGAGACAAAGATGGAGGGCGAAGAGGAAAGGGAGGGAGAGGGAGAGAGACAAAGAGAGAGACCTACACATAAATAACATATAAACAAATGCTTGTAAAAACTGGTAACACAACATAAGAAAGGTTATTTAGTCCATAGCCTTAAACCAGCATCAGTTTCCAGCTTTTCATCTATCTATTACAGTTGTCAAGATCAAGGAACTTGCTATTCTATTTTTCCCACATCCTTTAAATTTACATGTATGCTAAAATATCTGTGTGTATGTGCACACATGTGCAGCTTTGCTGAGGCCAGACAGGTGTGTTGACTTTCCTAAGTTGCAAGCAGATGTGAGCTACATGACGTGGGTGCTGAGACTCAAACTAGGGTCTTCTGTAAGAGCAATACCAGCTCTTAGCCACTGAGCCATCATCTCTCTAGCCCTTTCCCCTTGTTTACTTCTAAAACAGCTTTAAAATAAAATCTGTTTTAACTTCTGGTAACTAAATATAATAAATAAGGAAGCATTCTAGGAGAGGACATCAACAGGAAACAGTATAGTCATTTTGATAGACAGGGAATACGTACTGAAGTGGAAATATGAGAAAAACTTTAATCCATCACAAAATTAATTAGAGGAATCATCTCATAGCTTTGTGAAGCCAAAGCAAAAATTAAGAAACTTTAGGGGCAGGCACCATGCCCAGAAGTAATTGGCTGACAGAAAAAAATCTATTTTTTTTTAATCATTTTGTTTTATTTGGGCTTTGCTTTTTTTTTTTTTTTTTTTTTTTTTTGGTCTTTTGTTTGTCTATTTTGATTTCCTATTTTGTGTTTCTGGTTTTTTTTTTTTTTTTTTTTTTTCTGTGTGTGCTTCTTAGAGCGTTTTGCTTGGAAAGAAGTGAGAGAGAGGGAGAGAGATGGGGGGAGAGAGGGAGAGAGAGAGCAGGAAACATAAGAAGAATTAGGGGAGAAGAAAACCACCATCAAAACATATTCCATGAAAAAGTTTTTCAGTAAGAAGTTTTTAAATGATGAGAAAAAGAAAAAGAAAAAAAAAAAAAAACGAAGGAAAGACCTGAATCGGCTTGAGAATGACTTTCTCCACTGGCAGTTCTCAACCTGGGGGTCATGACCCTTTTGGGAGTTATATATCAGATATTAACATTACAATTCATAGCAGTAAAAAAATTACAGATGTGACATAACAAGGAAGATCTTTAAAAGTCTTATGGTTAGGGGAGTCACCACAGCATGAGGATCATGTGTTAAAGGGTCACAGCATCAGGAGGGTTGAGAACCACTGCTCTACGCATTCTTTCATATACTTAAAACTAATATTTTTACTCACATAAAAGACTAAATTTGGGTTGAATATTTCTATAATAAGCAATCTACGTAAATATCAAAAAACAAAGAGACTTGAAAATAGTTCAATACTAACTCCTCAAAATAAAACTCCATGAGAAAAACAGACTGAGAAGAAGACGGAGGAAAAGAGAAAGACAAGGAGACAGAGATGGAAAGAGAGAGAATCTAGAGAGAATGAGGCCAAGAATTATTTACATAGTCACTAGAATATTCAAACATCAATGAATGGATTCAAATCACAGACCCAAAATTCTTAAATCACCAGAAGAATAATTAATCTAAAAAAAAATAAGCAAAAGTAGAGGAAACACAGGCATAGCACATAAGGAAACAGAGGCAGCATTCGCACAGACAAGTAGTCAGAAGCTGTTCCAGACAAAGACAAAAGCATCACTAAGGCCCACCGTGAGGGAAAGGATCTCTCGGGATTCTACATCTGGCAAAACTATACGTTGAAAATCAAGGTGCTACAAAGACTGTTTCAAGATTTAGTTTTTGAAGCAAAAACAAAACGGGAAGCATTCCAGCAAGGATGTATTCAAAACAAGTTAGAGGGAGATGGAGCGATGGTCCAGCAGTTAAAAGCTCAAAGGGCTCCTGCAGAGGACCTGTTTAATTCCCAGCATCCATCGTGGGTGGCTCATAGTATTCCATAACTCCCATTCCAGGAGATCCACTTCTGGACGCTTTTGGCATCTACACACATATGTACATACTACATATACACATAAATACTCTCATACACATATGTAACAAGAATCAATCTTTAAAAAATCAGAAAGAAATGTTAATGGGTCTCTGATGAGATGGTAGTAACCCAGGTTCATATGCGAAGAGACCTGAATAGAGCAAAATGAAAGAATAATGATAAAAGCACATATTTTTAACTTATTTCTAAATATGTTAACCTATTCTTTGGGGAATTTTGTAAAATATATTTTCATCCATTTCCATCTTTTCCGCCTGAATTCACATCAATATTTATCCAGCTATGAGTTTTATTTATTGTTTGTTTGTTTTTCATTGAATCCAATTTTGTTGCCCAACTACTGTTCTATGGTTCACAGGTTGCCAGTACAGTAGAGGTGAATCTTCCAAGGGAGTACCAGCTTGATTTTCCCATGTTCTATGCCTCAAGTATGTGCAGTTTTCGGAAAGAGGAACACAGAGTCAAGTTATGGAGATAGCCAAGAATATTAAAAATAGGCTCTAATGGAACCTCTTGGTCTAATGACTCAAAAACAGGCAGCTCTTCGTGGTACTGGATATAGTGTCGAATAGGATCTTGTCCCTGCTTATAGGGTAGCTCTATCTAAACTATTTTAATAGATGGGCATGGCATTTGGGAAGCTTTGCAGTAGGCTTCCATATGGATTTTTTGAAAGACCTTTAACGTTAGTTATCTCTCACCATAATGTCTTCCTCTAGCGTGCCTTCCCGCTCCTCACTCAAATGTAACCCTTCCTCTTTCATTAATACTCTTTGTATTTTCATACCATTATCTACTATCTACTCTACCTTGAAAGCACCCGCACTATGAGGCTCCTTACTAATTTTTAGCTCTATGTGGCTTTCAAAATACAACAGATTTGAAGTAAACAGCCACAAGTGAAAAAACATTCAACATTTATCTTTTTATTCTTGAATTATCCCACTCAGAATAATTGCTTCCAGATCCATTCATTTTCCTGAGAATTTCATAATTTCATTTTCTTAACAGATGATAATTCTGTTGTATATCTGGGATATAATTTTTATTATTCATTTATCTATTGACAAACACCTAGGTTTTTTTTATTTACTGGATATTATGGATAGAGCATCAGTGAATGTGGAGAGCAAAGATTCTGTAGTAGGATATAGAGTTCTTTGGGTAAATGCCCAATAGTGACATAGCCTAGATAGATCTATTCAGGCTTTTTGAGGAAACACCACACTGAATGTGATACTAGCTATATCAATTCTTGCTCCCATCGGCAGTGAATAAATATTCCCCTTTCCCCACAGTCATGATATATAACGTCACGTGGGTTTTTTGTTGTTGTTTAGGTTTGCTTGGGTTGTTTTGTTTTATCTTGGGTATTCTGCTGGCTAAGATAAAATCTCAAAGAAGTTTCAACTTGCATTCACCTGATGGCTAAAGCTGTTAAACATTTTTATATGTTTCTCAGTCATTTCTAGTTGAATTTTTGGGAACTCATTGTTTAGTTCCATGCCACCTTTTTAATTGGATTGCTGGTGTTCGTGATGTTTATTGGGTTTTTGTTTTGTTTTTTGTTTTTGTTTTGTTTGTTTGTTTGTTGGTGTTTTTTTTTTGTTTTTGTTTTTTGTCTATTCTAGACAGCAATCCTATGTCAGATGTATAGCTGATAAAGAATTTCCCCATTCTGTAGGCTGCCTCTTCCCTACAGTGATAGTGCCCTTTGAGGTACAGTCGCTTTTTGTTCCATGTAATCCTGTATGTCAACTGGTGGTCTTAATGCTTATGCTATTGTGGTCCTGTTCAGAAAGGCTCTTCCTGCGCCTATCATAAGTTCAAGTGTATTCCTTACTTTGTGCTCTATCCAATTAAGACTTCACGTTGTCTGCTGAGGTTCTTGACTCAATTGAAGTTCACTTTCTTGAAGGATAAGAATCCAGTCTCACTTTTCTGCATGTAGTTATGCAATTTGACCAGATGTGGTTGATGATTCTTTTTCTCCTGTGTATATTTTTAGCTTCTTTGTCAAAAATCACGTAAGCATAGATATATGTGTTTTTATGTGGGCACTCTGCTGTCTCTAATACTATAATCTCTGCGGTATAACTTGAAATCAGAGATTGTCATACCTCCCGCATCCCAATTTTTGTTCACAATTGTTTGAGCAATGCTGGGATATTTTGTGTTTTCAAATAATATTTAAGTCTGTTTGAAGACTTGTAATGGAGTTTTGATGACAATTGCATTGAATATACAAATTGCTTGTGGTAGGGTGGCCATTTTCATCATAGTAGTCCTCCCAATCCATACACAGGGCAGATTTTTTCATCATTTGCTGTCTTTTTAAATTTCTTTCTCTGATGTATTTTTTTTTAAAGGAGACCTTCATGTGCAATCTGCTACTGAAGTCCCCAAGTTTTTTGTTTGTTTGTTTGTTTTTTTAGAGATTTATTTATTATCATGTATACAGTATTGTCTATGTGTACACCTGCAGGCCAGATAAGGGCATGGTTGTGAGCCACCATGTGGTTGCTGGGAATTGAACTCAGGACCTTCGGAAGAGCAGGCAGAGCTTAACCACTGAGCCATCTCTCCAGCCCTCTTTCTCTGATGTCTTAAAGCTATTATACAAGTCTTTGAGTTCCTTAAATTTCTTCTAGGATATTTTGAGGCTATTATGAAAAGGGTTGTTCCCCTGCTTTATTTCTGAGTATGCTTGTTGTTTGTATAAAGGAAACCTATTAATTTTTGTTTTGTTTTGCTTTGCTTTAATTATTATTCTGTTTCTTTTCTGTGCCAGCTGTAGAACATTTCTCCTGGGACCTTTAGGATATTATATAGAGAGTTATATCATCTGCAATAAGAATAATCTTACTTCTTTTCTTATTTGTATTCCCTTTGTTTTCTCCACTTGTCTTATTGTCCTAGCTAAGACCATCATTGTATTGAACAGGAATGGAGAATGGACTTCTTTGTCTTGCTCTTGATTTTAGTGGAAATGTTTTAAGCTTTTCCACTTATATTCCTGTGTGGTCAAATAGTATGCACAGTGCTATTTCAATTTTCCTGAATTTCTTACGACTTGGGTTGTGTCCTAATATATGGCCGATTTTGAAGAAAGCTTCACAGGCTTTGGAGGAAAATGGGGGGCATTCTTTACTGGTGGATGGAATGTTCTGCCAATATCTGATAGATACATTTGATTTATGATGTCATTTAGCCCCAAAGTTTCTCCATTTAAATTTCGTCTGGATGACCTGTCTACTGGTGGAGCATTGAAGTAATTTATTATTACTGTGTTAGTGTCAATCCATGGTTTTAGATTTAATAGTGCTTTCCTTGTGAAACTGAGTGCTCACGTGTTTGGGCATATATACATACATACATACATACATACATGTATATGTGTATTATATAATTATAATATATAATATATAATACATAATTATGTATGTAATCTTAATATCCTTTCTGAATTTTTTCTTTAGTGAGTAGGAAATTTCCTTCCTTATCTCCTATGATTAGCTTTATTTTAAAGTCTGTTTTGTTTTCTGATATTAGAATAGCTATAACTGCTTATTTCTTTAACTATATTTACTTGGAATGCCTTTTCCATCACTTTGCCTTAAGGCGGTATCTATTGTTAATGCTGAGATGTGATTTTTGAAGGCAGCGAAAAGATGGATCCTGTTTTCTAAATGTAATGCTGGGTATTGAAATCAGCCTGCTATGTGTGGTCTTTTAGAATTTACGGAATGTGTCTCCAAGCCCTTCTTGACTTCTACGTTTCCACTGAAAAGTCAAATGTTATTCTGACCTTACGTAAGATGTGTTCCTTCTTTGTTGATGCTTTCGGTGTCCCTTGTTGTTGTTGTTGTTGTACATGCCATGTTTTTATTAAGAGGCATGAGAAGTTTCTTTTTTCCTCCTGTCTATTTGATAGTCTCTATGGCTTTTGCACCTTAATAGGCATTTCTCCCTTAGGTTTCAGAATTTTTCTCATGATTCTGTTTTTAAAAGTTTTTCTGTGCCCTTAGCCTAATTTCCTTCTGTTATTCTATCCCTATTCATATGTTTGTTCTAACTGTCCCATTCCTGACATTTTTTAAAGATTTCAATATTTCCTTTAACTTCCATTCTCTTTTTTTTTTTTAGAGGCTGAATATTCTGTCTTCTACTTAACTAAATCTGTTGGTAAGACTTAGCTATGAGCTGTTCATTTGCCTTCCTAAGTTTTTATTTCAATTTTCATTTAATTTTAGCTTTTATTCAAAGAGCCTGTCTCCTTAATAAATTTTATTTTCATATTTAATTTTTCATTCACTCTTTCATTAAAGTGTTTGTGTTTTCGTGGTCCTTGACCGTATCTTCTCTGAACATATAACTTGAACACATAGCTACTGAGTTGAGATCTGTTTTGGGTATGGGATAAGTTACTTTTCTCAGGGGTCATGACAATGGGGGGGTGTTGATTTCTGGGGGAGATGCATTGCTTTGCTTATTTCTTTTGTCTACTATTTTTCGATAGAGCCCAGGTCACTGGCAGTGTGTCTTGATCTGGCTATCTCTCGTTCGTTGAGCGGTTATTTGGATCCTCGGTTGATATTACCCTCTTCTTTTTGCATTGTGAACAAGATAAATGGTGCTTAGTGTTCAGCGCTGGGGCCACTCTCTGATGGTGTACAAGTTGGGTGTCAGACCCAGTCTCAGCTCCAACGGGGATAGGTTCAACTTCTTCTGCAGCCTTAGAAGACTGTGTTTGTCAGTCTTCCGAAGTTTGCAGAGGGCTTTCCAGGCTCTGAAGGTGGCCCATCTGCTCCGGGTCAGACTTCATGTGCCGGGCAAGGCAGCGTATGCGACAGCTAACATACAGGTGCCTGGGGAATCAGTTTGGGGATTCTACTGGAATTTGGGATCAGGCTATCCATCGTACCTGTGCTGAGCAAAATGGTGGATTGGGTATTGGAAAGGCCACCTGGCAGGATACCATTTTCTTATTTTTAAATCACAACTATAATAGGTACTTTTATCATAAAATTATAATTGTTTTATAATACATGTAAAACCCAAATATCTAAGCAGGAGCACAAAATTTGTGAGTGACTTGTCCATAGAAGCCTGAACGTTGTGGAAAATTTTGTACAATATTAGATTAGAGTAAACCATGAAAAGTTAAAGCTATGGAATATAAGTCTCCAGCTAATATCAAACAAAATAGAGTTGATAAGATTTAGCAGATAGAAAATGAAATGAAAACATCAGTTACCACAGGAAGAAACAGGAGTAAGGTTAAAAAAAAAAGTAAGAAAAATGCAAAATAGCAGCTCTCAATTCAGCTATATCAATGATAACACTAAATGTAAAATGTCTAGTGCCCCTGGGAAGCCCAAACTCATTAATGCTCTATCTTAATGAGTTTATCCTCCGGCTTTTCAGAATTAATTGAAGGTTCTGCAATCTACCAATGATACCCATGGAAAGAATATAAAAATGTTAATATCACTTATTAAACCCTCATTTCACTGCATGAAGTTTATTCTAGCCTACAACCCTTCTCCACACCCCTAATCTGCTTATAAACATGAGACCTATTATTTGTCTCTCAGATGTCTACACAGTTTTCCAACTAATCCAATGTCAATTCCAGTACCTGACCTACAAAATTGATCTTTTCCACAATTATGGGATAAATCTGTCCATAACACATTTCAGGGTACAAAGTTTAACATTTCCTCTGTTTAAGGGAGAATGGAGTTCTTGAAGATGGTGCCATCCCTGCCACTTCCTAACTCCTATTTAAAGCTGCAGAAACAGCAAACTGTTCTATTTATAAATGCCGTGTCATTTCTCACTTCCACCACTTTGTCACCCTTTTCCTTACTCAGAGGCAGCATCCCTCATGATCTTTTACGTATATGACCCTTCTTGTACTTTGGATTTGACGACACTGTGGCATCGCTCTTTATTTCCCTCCACTCTACCCATATTTGTGCTTCATATTAGAACCCACAGTCACATTTAGAGGACGCCCACAAAGAAGCAAAAACGCTCAGTGCATCCTGCTGTGGTTTTCTTCACATCACTATCTGCTATTACCTTTTTTGTTATGAATTGAAGGAAACAGGGGCAATCCATGCACATGATTAGGCCTTTAAAAGTGTACCCTTTGTTCCCAAGGTCCTATTAATTACCTCTTAGGAACATTTTATTTGCGGTGTACTCAATTAGTAAGGTAACTGAATAGCCTTTTAGTGATCAGAGCTAGTATCATTTGCTTAATAACAACTAACAAATGCTATGGCAGAGTTCCATGGCTACTGCAATACCAGAAATACGGTTGTTTAAGATTAAGCTCGAGGGAGAAACAGATTTTACCAGAATACACTATAATTGTTCATAGCCACTTAGATCTACAGAAGCATCAGTATTTTCCCCATTATTTTTCAATTAAGGGAAAAGTAAACCAACGGAGAATATCCAAATAAATCTGCTATCCATTCAAATCATCCAGTCCATCCATTCCTCCCAGGAGAAGCTCATTTTGGGTCCTGTTTGATTGTTTACAGCCCATCGTTCTCAGACTCTTCATAAGCCTGCCCTCATCAGTAATAACTGTTCTCGTACAGTCATCTCAAGGGCAGATGGCTCAGTGGGTAGATCCACTTGCTGAGCAAACATGAGGACCTAAGTCTGTACATCAGAACCCATGTAAACAGTTAGATGTGGCTATGTAACTCCAGCATCATGTGGAAGAGAGAGAAAGGGATTCTTGGAGCTGTCTGGTTAGTCACTCTAGCTGAAAAAAAAAAAAAAACTGGCAAGCATAATTCATTTAGTTAGAGACGTTTCTCAAGGATATAAAGTGAAGAGTGATTAAGGACACCTGATGTCCTCCTCTGGCTTCTGTGGACATATGCATCTGCACACATGTGTACACTCACTACACATTCATGTAACAATCAACACACACGCACATGCACACATGCTCGTGCACACACACATAGAAAGGAACAGAAGGAGGGAGGGAAGGAGGAAGAGAAAGAGGGGGGGGAGGGAGGGAGGAAGGGAAGGAGGAGATGTGGTTCTGCATCTCCCAGGAGGCCACTGGGCATTGAGGGCAGGAAGTGTGCATCATCTGCCTCTGGGCAGAAAAGGATGAAGCACAGGATCCCAAGTTCTGCTTCCTTCAGGAATGTCAGACTCCAGGCAGGAAAGGGTACAGCCAGAATGAGGTCCTGCCATAAGATTTCAGGTCCCCCCAGAGATGTGGAAGAAAAAGATTTTTCTACAACCAAGTGTTACATATCTTTTATGCCAAGACCAGACGGCGGCAGAAGCCTGACCTGATTAGGGCAAATAGAACTGTTGTTCTGGGAACAGAAGTTATAACTCTTCGGCTAAACCGTATGGGTGACCATAGTTCACCAGCATCTCATCAGGTGGTGGCAGAAGCCTGACTTGGCTCAGGCGAACAGAACGGCTGCTTTGGAAACAGATGGCAACTCGCTGCCTCAGATGGGCACTGTGGAGAGTGGAGCAGTGCAGTGTGAAAGACTGCAGCAGTGGTCTGAGCTGCCGACAGACAGCAGATGCCCAGTGACCAGACAAGCTTCTCCAGTGGCCATGAAGGTCCCATGGTGATGGCCAGGCAAGCATCAAGTCAGGGAGAAGGGGATCCTTTCTTCCCCCAATGTTACAGCCAAGAATATACAACCAGTCTCAGACATTCTTTGTTGAAATAGAGGGTGCTCACTTGTGCCTTATTTCATGTGAAACAAAGATGTATAAACCTTGGGCAGTGGGGAGGGGCTTTGAGGATGAATGTGTCTGATTGGTTGGAACTAAGATGCTGACAATGCCCTATTTACATGGGGGGAAAAACAATAAGTGACAAACTCATGTGACTGGCTACCTGTAACCATCTTGTGGTTGTGTCACATGCCCCTAAGGCAGGCACAGAAGCAGGGAGAGAGCTTTGCTCCACATCTTCCATTCTCAGGATGAAATTTTAAATCTTAAGTTTTAAATTTCCAGGGTTTGAACACACTCCATCTCTCTAGTTCCATGCCAATTCCCCTGGAGGCGCAGTCCATGAGCCCCACAAGGGAAAAATAGAAACGAAAAGGGAAGGAAGGAAAAAGGATGTCTCTCATGCTCCAGAATTGCCACAGGGTTTATTTTCCCCCAGACTTCAACAGTTTTCTTGTAGTCCCTGAGTATTTGCCTTTGATGCTTTTTACTGTTGCCTAAAGAGAAACATAATGGCAGACAGAGAGACAGACGTAAGACTTGAAGACTCTCAGTCGGACCACTGAGAGGGAGGTTAACTGAAGCCATTCCTCCCTCTCTAGCTACCGGTTCTAAGATCTTTGTGAGCTTCCTGTAAGGGAGACAACTCCAGAAAGAGGCATCTGCTCATATGAGCTGCATTCCAAAGGTTATTATCTCTCTCTATGAGGGAACCCTCTTTAATCTATACTTCATGGGTAGCTTCAGTAGTCCACACTAGGACTCCTCAAGGATGGTTGCTCCTCACTTTGTAGGTGCATGATACAAACCTTGAGTTCTGTGTTCATGAGCCCAGTTATACATTCCCTACACTATGACGTCTCTAAGCAGTTACCATGTTATGTGGATTTCCACACGCTCAAGAGATATGAAAGTGTCAGTGGGTGGTGCTGATGCAGCTCAGGGGTTAGCAAAGGCAAGGTCAAGAGTCAGGAAAGTAAGCATGGCCCTTAGATAGTTACACCACTGACAGCTGCTCTTGCAGGACAAACCCTGCCCAGTAGCAATTTTATACTGAGTAACTACTTGCTTTCAAGAAATGGTTCTTAGAAAAAGAAGAAGAAGAAGAAGAAGAAGAAGAAGAAGAAGAAGAAGAAGAAGAAGAAGAAGAAGAGAAGAAAGAAGAAGTAAGAAGAAAGAAGAAGAAAAGAAGAGACGGAAGAAGAAGAAGAAGAAGAAGAAGAAGAAGAAGAAGAAGAAGAAGAAGAAGAAGAAGAACTTTAAGATTCCATATTCCCAATCAGAAAAGCTATCATCAAGAAAACAAACAAAAATGTAAAAAAATAAAATAAAATAAAATGTGAAGCAAAACTAAACTGAACAAGAATAAATACTATATCTGGGAAAAGCTGTTCCCAAAAGCGGCAGTTATTAAACCAAAGCCCAGTGACAGGGGATGCCGTGTTTTGAGTCATTGGCCAGGGAAGCCTCAAAATCCCCTGCAAAGACTACAAAGCTCTTTCCTTTTAAAAGATTATTTATTGATGTGTGTGTAAGTATATTGCACTTGTGTATATGTACACTGAGTATGCCTAATGCTCATAGAGTTCAGGGGAGGGTGTGCTACCCCCATGGAACTGGAATTGCAGCCAGCTATGAGCCAGCCACCTTGTGTGTGCTTGCACTGAGACTGGCTCCTCTGCAAGAGAAACAAGTGCTCTGAAGGCATGAGCCATCATCTCTCCATCTCCTCTGCTTGACTTACGGTTCCCTGCCAAACTAGATGATAAGACACCGCACACCTCGGGTTTGTAATACAGAGAAAACAACCTAAACCTGAGCCAGAATTATCTTCCTTCCTACTGACTTGCACCTTTATATTCCCAGAAGGTGCTATCCAGGTTTCTGGGGATGGAAGTTGAGGGTAGAAATGCTTTCAATTGCCTTACTCAGCTGTTAAGCTTTTGAGCTGTAAGACCAGTCTGCTCAGTTGTGTAAAATAGCGGCCCTGCAGTTATAGGGGTAACAAATTGCTCTCTTACTGGATTTGAGGAACTGGAAAGAAACCTGGCCAATAACCCATATGAGGGGAGCCATGGACTCTGGGAAGAACCAAATAGCGGTGTTCAGCTAGACTGACATGACGTCAAGCTGCCCTCTGAATATTTACATTTATACTCACAGATGGCATTTACTCTTAATCAGAAAAGCCTGTCTTTCCAGTGAACAGTCGTAAACACAAAAAAATTCATGGTTGCAGGCAAGGCTCCTAGAGGTGGCTCTGAAATATCAACCTAGCCACAAAGCCTTCAGCCTGCAAATCTGTGCTGCCCACAAGATGTGCTGGGGTAATGCTGGAGCAGAATTTGTGGGAGTGGCTAAACACTGACTAGTCCAACCTGAGGCCCACACAATGAGAGGGAGCCCAGTGCCTGACACTGTCTGGATGGCCAAGAACCAGAAGCAGAACATCCCAGAGACCCAGGATAGAACCAGTCCTAATGATATCCTGCTATATTCATAGACAGGTCCCCAGCCCAATTGTCATCAGTAGGGTGTCACTCAGAAACTGACGTGGACAGATGCAGAGACCCACAACCAAGCACCAGGGGAGCCAGGGGAACTCCAAGGAAGGGGGTGGAGGAGGAAGGATTGTAGGAGCCAGAAGGGTGGAGGACACCAGCAGAACATAGCCCACAGAGCCACTGAGCAGGGCCCACAGGGGCTCACAGAAACTAAAGTGACAAACACAGAATCTCCATGGGTCTGAGCTAGGTCCTCTGTATAGACCTTATGGTGTGTAGCTTGTTGTTCTTGAGGGACTCCCAACAATGGCAGTGTATGTGTGTAGGGGGCAGGGGTGTCTCTGACTCTTTTGCCTGTGCTTGGGACCTGTTTCTTTCTACTGGGTTGCCTCAACTCATCCAGCCTTACTATGAGGGTTTGTGGCTAGTCTTATTGTATCTTGTTAGGCCAGGTTTGGTACATATCCCTGGGAGGCCTGCACTTTTTTTTTTTTTTTTGAAGGAGAATGAAGTGGGGTGGATCTGGGGAATAGGAGAGGTGAAAGAGGGACTGGGAAGAGTGACAGTTACACACAGTGCTGAGTATAAGTAATGAATGTGTGCTCAGCCCTAATTAAAAAAGATATTTATACCATCCTCTCTATGGCTCAGGGAACATTGCAGAAGAGGGATTGGGAAGAATGTAAAATGAAAAAAAATAAGGAAAAAGGCTGAGACGTAATATTTTCAGGGCAAGACAATCACAATCTCACAGCAACCAGGGTTGTCTGTACTGTGTTGTAAGAAGAATGGGCCAATCAAAAGTCTGGCATGGATGGAGGAGGAACTCAAGAGTTTCTAGCCCCCCCCCCCACACTATTTACTGAACCATTTGTTATTGTTAAATTTAAGGAGAGAGGAACCCATTGCCTCTGTCATATACCCACTGATGTCCCAGCCAGGATCCAATAGATGGTGTCAATGCAATTGAAATGTACATTATCCTGGTTAAACTAAATGGGTCACAGAACACAACCAAAAGTCACGAGACTGAAATGGAAGGAGGATCAGAGGCAGTTCAGGGGACAGGGGGGCGTAAACAAAGTGCCACACGTGAGTATAAAATTGTCAAGTAACAAAATTAATTGGTAAAAGTAAGAAAGACTGAAAGAGAATAAATGCTGCCAAGATTCAAAGAAAAGGGACCCCTTAGACACTTTGGTAGGAATATAAATTAGTTCCACCACCATGGAAATCAGTTTGGAGGTTCCTCAAAAAGCTAAGTGTGCGAATGTGAGAACTGATTTAAAGGTCATCTTGCCATAAGCTGGTGTCACCTGATAAGGGGCCTAAGTGAGCCAGATCTAGATCTCAGCGGATTGAGAACATCCACCCGGGAGTGCGGTATTGATTGTTCATTGGTGTGAGAAGATCCACCCTGATTGTGGGTGGACCCTTTCCACAGGCGAGGCTTTGTATAAGGATGGAGAGTGCAGGCCAAGTGGAAGCTGCAGGAAAGCAGACACCTGCCCATTCTCTCCTCTCTTGCCTAGAGATATGGCGAGACTGGCTGCATGAATGTCCACCTTGGTTTCCCCTAAAAGATGAACTATAACTTGGAATTAAAGCCAAATCAACCCTTCCTCCACTAAATTGTTCTTTGTCAGGATATTTTATCCCAATTAAAATAAAACTAGAACACACACACACACACACACACACACACACACACACACACACACACACATACACACACACATAATCACATAACCCCGTTTTGCCAGCCCCAACTATATAACTCAACGAATCAAAGTTAGTACAGCATCAGCCTAGGTGGCAACCAATGGCGAAATTAATTTTTACATTGTGGTGCAAATACACATTATATATACCAGTATAAATTCATCCATAAAAACCTAAAATATCATTTATAGAAATATATATGGATCTAGAAATAGTCCTGTTAAGTAAAATAAGCCAGACCCAGAAAGACAAATACATTTTTCTCATATATCGAGTCCATATTTGATGGGTGGTATGAAAATAAAATAGTGAGTTAAATGAGAAATTTTAAAATGTAAATAAATTTCAGGAGAGATGTGACAGCATAGAACAGGTATGAATATTATTAAAATGGTATATGCAAGTCTGAAAATAAAATGATGAGACCCATTTTTTAAACAGCTAGTATATTTTAATAAAAATAAACAGACTTAAAGGTAGCTCAGTGTGACACATTCCTAGCACTTATGAGGTCCTAGGTTTAAGTCACAAAAGTATTTCATCCCCCCTTAGATGAACAACTATTGATGCAGGAAAACTCAAAGTAGTAAAATTTATGCCTTAAAAGATTTACTCATAAACTTGCATAAAAACATTAAAATACACAGAGAATTTAGCTAAAGGAGTGTTTCCTCCAGTAGTCACGAAAGATAACTGTGGACTAGCCAGGCTTGTCAGAAACTGGAAGAAAGAATATTCTGAACAACAATTGAAACGTAGTATTGCTGAGAAAGTTTCTGCAACTGTTTATTCACCAAGACTGACTTCCAATTAGGCTCCGTTCCCGTAACAGGAAGAGACAGCCCTGACTTACTGCTAGTCATTAGGTTCATCCCTACATCAAATACAACTCTAATGTCTGCACAAAGGGACAGCAACAGCTCAGGGTCACAACAGCCTTTAAGTCTTTGTCTCCTGTTAAGTCTCCTGTGCTCTTATCAGACAAGGTATCATTATGTCAGGTGAGTAAGATGAACCTGGGTAACAACTATTTGAAAAGGAGCATTTCAGGTACACTCACATAATTATGGAAATACTTTTCTGTGTAAATCTCCCATCTGTTCAAGTGGCCAGACATGCAGTCTCTGTTTAAATTGTGTAGACAGACAGACCTGGACCTGAAAGAGACTTAAGGGTAACAGCGTGGTAGAATGAGTGAGGCTAAGGCCTAGATAAGCTGGTAGCACTTTCTGTACAAGACCAGCTGAACATCAGCCAGAGCTGATGCACACTATTATTAAAGATCTTTGTCTTAACCAGTCTCTAAGTTTGTGGAGTAATTTTTCACTGGGAAGCCATATTAATTCTACAATTATATCAATTATACAAACTAAAGCAATAAATGGCTACTGAGTGAAAGAGAAAAAGATTTCTCTAGGGATGAGACCCCCCTGACAGTTTCTCAAGTGTAACTTATATATCCAAACAACACTAAATGAACTCAGTAGTGTGTGTGTGTGTGTGTGCGCGCGTGTGTGTACGCACGTGCGCGCGCACGTGTGCATGCTCACATGCCCACAAAGATGCATGCTTGTTCGTATGTGTAAGATAAAAACTAAAAAGGTCATAAATTTGGCAGAGGAGTTGGAAAGAGGAGAGGAGAAATTATTTAAATACAGTGTTTATGCATGAAACTCTCAAAAAAATAAATTTTAATTAAAAACAAAGTTTAATTGAGACAAACCAAGATTCAAAACTTCCAGTGGTCTGTTTTCACCCCAGTAGACAGACAAAAAAGATCCTGGTCCGCCCTGTGCACACAGAGATGAGTTATGTAAGCATTTCATAAGCATTTGCTGTCTTCAGTTGCGTCTTCGCTTGAGTTGCCTCCCAGTACTGGCTTTAGTAGAGCACCCTCTCTCCTGGGACCATGGATTCCTCCTCAGTCATAGCTGAAATCCTCTCTAGATGAAAACAAACTCTGGTATTTAAAGACAAGGATCTGCTCTGCCTCACTATTCCTCCACAGCCCGCGGACTGCCTACCCATGGTTTTGTTTTTCACTGCAGTGTATCCACAACTTTTAGAGAGATTGCAACTAAATATCATGTCTTTGTTAGACTCCTTCACAGGCCTGATAAACATCCTGACAGACATCATTTGGCGATTCACTGGCGACTTCATGGCCCCTGACCTGGTCTGCAGAGTTGTGCGCTACTTGCAGGTATGGTAATCATCTCTGCAGCGTGATGAGCCACACTGAAGCTGCATCAGCTCTGGGAATAACAGGGAAACGACTACTAAACCTTTGTCCCTGTGAAAACAGCCACTCCTTTCTTCCTAGGTGGAAGGACAAGCACGTGTTCTATAATTTCTAAAAATGGGCATTTCTTTTGCTACAATGCATAAGCAAATAATGCTTAGCAACAGCTAAGCAAATAACAAAAGACTGTGCTGAGTTAAAATGGTGGTAAGTAGTAACACTTTTGACCTGTCGTAGCTAATAATGGACAAACATTTTCTCACTACTTGCTTTTTTACCCTTTAAGTCTCTACTTCTAGAAAAATGTTAACAAGTAGCTCAATAGTAAACATTAACCACCTGTTTACCACATAAACTCACTTTCTCAAATATCTATTGGCATTCAAACTCCTTATCCTTTGGTTATTTTATAACTTGGTACTTTATTATGTCTTCACCTTTGCTAAGGTCTACTTTTAAATCTTTTACACAGGGCTCGTTGATATGCTTTACTATAGGCTATATATATGAATAATACGCATATGTGATTTATAATAGAACAGATGATGATTTGAAGAGGGCTGAGGAAGAGGCATTGTGGGTAAAGTGCTTGCAGTACCCTCATAAGGAGCTAAGCTTGTATCCCCAATATCCACATAAAAGCTGAGCAAGGTCATATGCATCTGTGACCTCAGCAGTGCCTAGACAGAGGCCTCCCAACCGCTGATGCTCACTGGCCTGTCAGCCTAGCCAATCAGTGAGCAGCAGGCTCTATGACAGACCCTGCTCTCTGAAGTCTTACAGTTACTCTCCATTAATGCAGTTCTGTTCTACTGCAGTTTTTCTAGTCTAAATTATTGCAGCTTTACAAATGTACAGCAGCACATCTGAAAAGCATTGCCCTCCTTAGGTCCACTTGTTAGTGATTTCAGAATATCTTTATTCATATTCAGAAATAAGATTATGGATCCATTCATTTTATTACCTTCAGGTCTTGTAACATTTGTTTCTTTGTTGGAAAACAAATGAGAGTAGCTGCAATGTTAATATTCCTTATGCTCTGAATATAACTTTAAAAGGAGTCATTGCAGAGGGATGGTATTTTCTTAAAGTGAATTTGTTACAAATCCCTTGAGAATGCTAGGGGTGCAGGCATTAATATGCAACACTTACGGGACAAGTGTTTTATACCTTCTTGTTGAGAATACTTTTGTGTAGAGAGTTGATTTTAATTATCCCATTATTTCAGTAATCGATTGCTCAAGACTTAGTTGCTAAAACAATATGTATTCATCCTTTCATGGATAAATCCATTCATCCTTTCAAACTTATTTTATTTTGGGGTTCTTTAACACTTATGCTTCCCTTCCAGTCCACCTACCCTAGATGGGAGAGAAGAGAGGTTAATGGGAACAGGAGAAGTAGACCTTCTTAGACCCAGTTCCCCGGGAGGAATTCCACTGGCATAGTCAGCAGGATTCCAGCAGACCAGTTAAAAAGCAAACCAGCAATTCAACAAAGATGACTGCAACCCCAGTAACCTGGAACCCAGAACCTCAAAGCATTCTTTGGAGCAGTTTTCTCTAGGAGCATCTCAAAGTGGAGAGATGAATAGCCAAACAATAGGAAATGATATATATGTTTTTCAGCTGGCAAAGGCCAAGCCCCTGAAAGAAGTGGTTCCTCTTCTAGTGGATAAACATCACTTGTTCTCTTACAAGTCTGTTCCCCATCCCACACTTGGGATCAAAACAAAAACATGGTTACATCCACTACAGTGTTTATTTTTCAAAAATTCAGGAATAGGTTGGTTGGCCTAGATATAAGCTAACCCCAAAGTTCCATCACGTGATTCATGGCATTTGGCCTTTGGAGGACAGATCTGGGACCAAACAATTCTTTTCAAGTGAGTGGTGGCTGATGTGTGGTCTGAGCAGAATGCTCACTTTCTCTCCAATGGGCCTCTCCACAGCTGCTCACTAGCCTCTTCGCACTACCTGGTGACCAAGGTAGAAATACCAGTGTCCTTCATGAAACAGTCTCCGTTACACACTATGGCATCCACATCTTTCTCTTAGGCACTGGTCAACACTGGTTCAATATGAGGAAGAAGGGAACCATTGGAGAGACTAAAAGCAAGAGATAAAGTTTACATCAGACCTGTTGGAGGTTGGCCACTACATACGCCATCACATTTTCCAAAAGCTCGAGTATAAACCACACTCTTTTTCATATTTACCAATTTTAAACTGTGACCAATAAATATCCACATTAGTAACATTCCTTCCGGTTATATTTATAACAAATACCAAAATAGTAGTATATGTGATTGGCAGGAAAACACCAATGACTCTTCTCCTATGATAGCAGCAAGATGTTAGAAAGTCACTGGAATAAAGTTTTGTAGATTTCTGGAAATTAACAAAAGGTTTGCAACAACCAAGGAGCACTGACAAACGAGGCCAGCTAACTGGAGGGAGAGGGAGCTTCGTGGTGGTCTAGCCTTCATTATTGCATTCCTGCCGTGGCTGTCTCTGTGGTAGCCTTGAAAATTAACAGCTTTCCTTCACAGTAAAAGCAAAAATCCTATCAGCCACGGAGAGAACAGATCTGGGTAGAGCCTTCCAAAGCTTCTTCCCAGAGAATTGTCATCATTCAAAGTGTCTGGCGGTCCTTTGGAAAACTGAACTTGCAAAGCTGTCTATATTTTACTTTGCTCTGAACTTTTTCTTTCTAAGCCTTTTTCCTCTGAGTATACAGAGGAAAATAATTACAGGAAACTAACTTACTTCATGGAAGCCTTAGTTATGAAATAACTATTATGGAAAACAATAAATTAAACCATTTTTAAAGCATAAGCTGGGTAATAACACACTTATAGGAGCTTTGAAAACCTCTGACAAATTCCTAAGACTCTAGAAAGTAAATGCATGCCCTCCACTGTGCAATCGTCAGAAAGAAATGGGGATGGCCCAAAGCTGTTGCCCTTGACTGAGACATCTGATGTTGTCTGGTATCTTTTCGTGACTAAAAACTGCTTAAAAAATTACGAGTAGGAAGAAAAGAACACAATACAGTGTTATATGTCACAGAGCCATGACTAACAACACACTCAACAGTGGCAACAATGCAATGCTCCTCCTCTAAGCTTTATCAATAGAGATGGATATCAGCCTTGCTGCTTCTACTCAACTGGAAATACTGCCAACAGAAAGAAATAAAAACTTCCGAATTAGAGATGCAGAATCAAAAATGCATCTAAGGAACATGGTAGGAAGTTGAAAGTAATAAATAAAGCCCCAAATTTGCAGAACATAAAACCAAAGCAAAAATATAGAGCATATCTGCACACAAAACTATTCAAAAATATAAGAACCACTTCACTTATAGTAAATACAAAAAATATACATAATAAAACAGTGAGGAATATTTTCAGGTCTACAAACTAGAAATTATAAATCTACAATTAAATGAGTTAAAGAAAAAAATTAAATAAGACACAAGTAAATGGAAGGCAATTAATACCCACAGAATAGAAGGATTTTTTTCCTAAAACTGTTTTAAATGATCTACAGATGCAATGTAACCCAAGCAAAATTCCAACAACATTTCTCACACAAATAGAAGACACAACTTCAAACATATATATTCACAAAGACGTCCAATAAATGGATCAATATTGAACAAGGAGATAAAATGCTGTATCTGTCACACTGCCTCACTTAAAAATATATGTTTAACATCACCTGCTATTAGTGGATTAGTGTTGATCTGTGTCTTTAATTCCAGTACTACATTTTTAAATGAAATTGGATTTACTAGAGTTTGGTGTGTGCAGGTTTACGATTGGGTTGTAATAGATAGTTTTCCCTTGATTAGAACAAAGTGACCATCTTTATTTATTCTGGATACTCTTAGTTTGAGATCTATTTTTGTTAGATCGTAGACTAGTGATGCTTGCCTGCATCCTAGTTCCATTTCCTTGGAATACTTTTTCTATCTTTTCACCTTAAGGTTGTACCTATCTTTCGAGTTAAGTTTAGTTTCTTGTAGTCAATATAAGGACAGATTTTTTTTCTCAACCCATTAAATTAGTCTGTTTTAAGATTGGAGAGTTAAAGCTATTAATATTCTTGAAAAATTGTTGATTTCAGACATTTTGTTTTGTTTTGCTGTTTGTGTCTTTCGTTGTACTAAGGTTTTCAGTAGTCGTAGCTTCATTTCTTTTCTTTCTAGACTCTCTTGGTTGTACTCAATACTTTCCTCAGTCTGAAGTGTTCACAAAATCAGGAATAGGAAGAAAGGAACTCAACATAAGTAATAATTGAGTTATTGAGTTTTTCAATTCCATTTTCATTTCTATTCTTTGATATTTCTATTCTTTATTAAATTCAATTTTCAAATACTGAATGTTCTATCACAATTAGTTCATCTGTATATTTGTGCTTTCTTGGGAGTCACTCATCCATTTACTACTATTCTCTGTAAGTTCATTGAACAATTTGTGTATTCTTATTCCTTGAATTCTTTGATGAAATTTATGAATGATCTTTTGAGTTCTGCACCTTGCAATTCATTTAGGTAATTCTTTTTTTAAATTTGTATATTCACATTACATCTCAATAGTTATCCCCTCCCTCCTCTCTTCCTGATACCTTCTTCTCACCCTCTTCCCCCATCAACCCTTCCCCTTGTCCTCTGAAAAAGAGAGCCCCCCATCAATCCACCCTAGGACATCACGTCACATCAAAATGAGCTCATCTCCATCCACCAAGGCAGCCCTGTTGCTGCTGACAGCTGTTTCCTGGGTCAGGGAGGCTTCCTGGGATCTTGGGACACAGAGTCCTAGATCCCCATGGTTGTCCCTACCCTCCAACCCACAGTTCTGCCTGTCTCCCTAAGTGGGCCTCCAGGGCAATAGGTGCTTACAGGCTCTGATTACAAGATGACAGGACCAAGCACGCACAAATCTGAGTAACTACTGGGAGAACAGAAACTGCAAGTGAGCGAGTGGCCACACTGCTGCCTCCAAAGCGCCAGAGAGGGGAGGATATCACAGAGTTCTAGTCTCAGAACTTCCACCTGCCATCCCAGATTCCAGCCTACTGTTCACAGCTCTACCAGCTTTCCTGAGTAGATCTGCCGGGCCTCAGGTAAATACAAGGGCCCTCCACACCCCACACCCCACACCCGACATGCCACTCCCCATACCCCACACCACACACTCCGCATCCCACACCCCAGCTCCTGGACTCCTGCTACTTCTTGGGCCACATCCTTACCTACAAACCCAGAGACCAGCATCCATAAAGGAGCAACAAGTGAAAATCCTCTCCCAACTCCTGGCCTGTCAGAGACTACCAGCTACAGTGAGATCTGCCCTAGACCCTCCCCACTTCACACCCCAGCTCCCTGTGCATGTGCCACTTTTCTGGCCCACACCTCTACCTGCAACCACAGAGACTGGAAGCCATCAGAAGCAGCAGAGAAAGTTACCCATCAGAGAAAAGCAGCCACCAAGGACTACCAGGCCCCATCTTCACCAGCAGTCCCAGAGAACAGCAGCCATCAGAGCTCACCTGCTCTCCCTGTATACCCTACTGCCACCAGGAAAACCAGACAACTGCTGCCATCTTGGACCACCAGTTCTACCAGCAGACCCAGAGATCTTCTACCATCATGGACTACCCAGACCTGCTAACACCAGAAACAACCTGATGACTAGAGGTCAGTGTAAGAACACAAGCAACAAAACCCAGGGCCACAGGATACCAGTACCCTACCACAGGAATCTAGCTACCCTACTATAACAAGCCCCGGAGATGCTATCACACCTCAAACACAAGAAAACCATCTTAAATCTGAGGTTACGGAAATGATGGAGGCCTTGAAAGAGGAAAACAAATCCCTCAAAGAAATGCAGAAAATACAATCAAACAGGTGAAAGAATTAAATAGAACCCTTAAATACATACAAGAAAATACAAATCAAATGGGAGGTAGAAATGAGTAAGACGGTCCAAGCCCAAAAATGGAAATAGGAGCAATAAAGCAAATGCAAACTGTGGAGATGGAAAACCTAGGAAAATGAACAGGAACTACAGACATCATCAACAGGCTACAAGAGATAAAAGAGAGAATCTCAAGCATAGAAGATATGATAGAAGAAATTGATAGATCAAAGAAAATGCTAAAACTAAAAAGTTTCAAACACAAAGCATCCAGGAAATTTGGTACACCATAAAAAGAACAAACTTAAGAATAGAAGAAAAAGATCCCCAGTTCCAAGGCCCAGAAAATATCTTCAACAAAATAATAAAAGAAAATTTCCCTAATCTAAAGAAAGAGATGCCTATAAATATACAGGAAGCCTACAAAACACCAAATATATGGGCCTAAAAATAAAATCTTCCTGCCACATAATAATTAAAACATTAAATATATAGAGCAAAGAAACACTATTAAAAACCACAAGGGACAAGAGATAAGTACTATATAAAGGCAAACCTATTAGAATTACACCAGACTTCTTAATGGAGACTTAAAAAGCCAGAATGGCCAGGACAGATATTTTACAGATCCTAAGAGATCACAGACACCAGCCCAGACTTCTATACCCAGCAAAAAGTTCAATCACCATAGATGGGGAAAACAAGCTATTCCATGACAAAACCAAAATTTAAACAATATCTTTCCATTAACCTAGCTTTACGGAGGACACTAGAACAAAAACTCCAACCCAGTAAGAGTAACTACGCCAAAAAAATTCAAGAAGTAAATAATTTTACACCAGCAAAACCAAAGACGGGAACTACCATGGATTAAAGCTGGAGCTCAACAAGAGAAAGCCTACAAACTCATGGAAGCTGAATAGCTCTCTACTCAGTGACCACTGGGGTCAGGGATGACATAAAGAAACAAATTTAAAACTTTCTAGAATTAAGGCATCCTATTGGGACTCTAAATGAGAGACGCATGGGAGAACAGCAAAATAAAAGGATCCAGAGGGTCCTAGAAATCTACAAGTAGAACAATATGATAGGCAGATTGGGGCCCAGGGGTCCCGCTCAAACTAAGGCACCAGCCAAGGACAATACAGGAGGTAAACTTTAAACCCCTTCCCAGATCTAGCCAATGGTCAGAATATTCTCCACAGTTGAGTGGAGAGTGTGATACGACTTTCTCACATACTCTGGTGCCTCACATTTGACCATGTCCCCTGGAGGGGGAGACCTGGTGGCACTCAGAGGAAGGACAGCAAGTAGCCAAGAAGAGACTTGATACCCTATGAGAATATATAGGGGGACGTAATCCCCCTCAGGAACAGTCATAGGGGAGGGGAATAATGGGAAAATGGGGGGGGGGAGGAATGGGAGGATACAAGGGATGGGATAAACATTGAGATGTAACAAGAATAAATTAATAAAAAAAAAAAAAAAACTTTCTAGAATTCAATGAAAATTAAGACGCAACATACAAAAGCTTATGGGACAGAGTGAAAACAGTACAAAGAGTAAAGTTTATAACACTAAGCATCTTCATAAAGAAAATGGAGAGATTCTATACTAGCAACCTGAAAGTTCTAGAACAGAACGAAGCAACACATCAAAGAGGAGTAGAGGGCAAGAAAAAATCAAACTAAGGGCTGAAGTCAACAACATAGAAATAAGAGAATACAAAGAATCTATGAAACCAAGAGTGGGTTCTTTGAGAAAAATCAACAAGATAGACAAACCCTTACCCAAACTAACTAACTAAAAGGCAGAGGGAGAGAATCCAAATTAAGAAAATCAGACATGAAAAGGGGGACATAATAACAGAAACTGAGGAAATTCAAAGAATCATTAAATCTTACTTCAAAACCCTGTATTCCATATATTGAAAAATATAAAGAAAATGGATATTCTCTTGATAGATTTCACTTACCAAAGTTAAGTCAAGATCAGGCAAACAATTTTAAACAGTACTTTAACCCCTAAGGAAATAGAAGCAGTCATGAAAAGTCTCCCAACCACAACAAGCCTAGGGTTTTAGTGTAGAATTCTACCAGACATTCAAAGAACAGCTAATTATTCCACAAAATAGAAACAGAAGGAACATGGCCAAACTCATTGTATGAAGGCACAGTCACCCTGATACCTAAACCACACAAAGATTCACCAAAGAGAATTTCAGATCTACTTCACTCATGAACATTACTTCAAAAATACTCAATAACATACTCAAAAAGTGAATCCAAGACAATCAAATAAATCACCATGATCAAGTAGGCTTTATCCCAGGGATGCAGGGATGATTCAAGATATGAAAATTAATCATATTACAACCCACCATATAAACAAACTGAAAGAAAAAAATCACATGATCATCTCATTGAATGCAGAAAAAGCCTTTGACAAAATCCAACACCCCTTCATGATAAAAAAAATCCTGACGAGATCAGGGATACAAGGTCCATACCTAAACATAATACAATAAGCTGATAGACAACATCAAATAAAATGGGAAAGAAACTCAAAGCAGTTCCACTAAAATCAGAGACAAGGCTGCCCACTCTCTCCATATCTCTTCAATTTAGTACTTGAACTTCTAGCTAGAGCAATAAGACAACTGAAAGAGACCAAAGGGCTGAAAATCAGAAACGAAGAAGTTAAGCTGTATGAATGTATCTAAGAAGGCAAGGGTTTTCTTCCAAAGTAATTGACACAGAGAGACTATGATTTATTTTACAGTCTAAAGCTTTGGAGTTGGGCAGATTTCAACCCCCTAAGCTATTTAACAATCTCTCAGCTGCATAACCCATGTCACTTGTCAATTAGGTCGTCCTTGCTGAGCTCACTCTGCTCCATCCAGCTGTGACCTCCTACTCTATCCGCTCTTCTTTCTTATCTCCCGCACCTCATGGTCCCTCAGCCCCAGCCTGAGAACCACAAACTCTGTCTTCCTTTCTTCTGCCAAAGCTACAAGATTTTTATTAACCAATCACTTCAAATTGGGTGAAACAAGGTTTGCACAAGAAGGACAGGTATACGTGAGAATGTGCCCTTCTGGGAAGAAACCACATCTTGATGGCCAGTAATTAGCATTAAAATGCATAGCATCAGACCAACCCCCAATATCAAAGTATCCCTATTCACAGATGAGATGATAGTATGCATAAGTGACCCCAAGAATTCCAAAAGAGAACTTCTACAACTGATAAACACCTTCAGCAATGTGGCTGGATACAAGATTAATTTTTTTAAAAATCAGTAGCCTTTGAAAAATGAGCTGAGAAAGAAATTAGGGAAACAATGCCCTTCACAATACCAGAAATAATATAAAGCATGTTGGTGTTACTCTAGCCAAACAAGTGAAAGACCAACATGACAAGAACTTCAAGTTTCTGAAAAAAGAAATTGAAGAAGATATCAGAAGATGGAAAGATCTCCCATGTCTATAGATTGCTAAGATTAACATAGTAAAAATGGCTATCTTACCAAAAGCAATATATAGATTCTATGCAATTCCCATCAAAATATCAACACAATTCTTCACAGACCTTTAAAGAACAATTCTTGACTTAATACGGAAAAAAACAAAAACAGAATAGCTAAAATAAACCTATACAATAAAAGAACTTTTGGAGGTATCTTCATCCCTGACTTCAAGCTGTATACAGAGCAATATTATAAAAACTGCATGGTATTGGCATAGAAACAGGCTGGTTGATCAATTAGGTAGAATTAAAGACCCAGAAATAAACCGACACATGTATGGACACTTGATTTTCGACAAAGAAGCCAAAACCATGCAATGAAAAATAGATAGCATCTTCAACAAATGGTGCTGGTCCAACTAGATGTCTACATGTAGAAAAATGCAAATATCCATATTTGTCACTCTGTACAAAACTCAAGTCCAAGTAGATGAAAGACCTCAACATAAAACTAGAAACACTAAATTTATTAGAAGAGAAAGTGGAAACAATCCTTGAACTCATTGGCACAGGAGACAACTTCCTGAACAGAACACCTACAGCTCAGGCTCTAAGATCAACAATTAATAAATGGGCCCTGATGAAACTGAAAAGTTTCTATAAGTCAAAGGATACTGTTAACAGAACAAACCATCAGTGTACAGACTGGAAAAAGATCTTCACCAATCCTCCATCTGACAAGGGGCTAATATCCAAAATATATAAACAACTCAAGAAATTAAATACCAACAAACCAAATAATCCAATTAAAATAATGGGGTACATAGTTAAACAAAGAATTCTCAACAGAGGAATCTCTAATGGCTGAGAAACACTTAAAGAAATGCTCAGAGTCCTTAGTCATCAGGGAAATGTAAATCAAAATGACTCTGAGATTCCGTCCTACACCTGTCAGAATGGGTAAGATCAAAAACTGAAGAGGCAGCACATGCCTGAAAGGATGGGAAGAAAGGGGAACATTCCTCCATTGCTGATGGGAGTGCAAACTTGTACAGCCACTTTGGAAATCAATCTAGTGCTTTCTCTGAAAATTGGAACTAGTACTACCTCAAGACCCAGCCATACCACATCTGAGCATATACCCAAAAGATGCTCCACCATACCGCAAGGACATTTGCTCATCTATGTTCATAGCAGCTTTATTCATAATATCTAGAAACCAGAAGCAACCTAGATGTCCCTCGACTAAAGAATGGATAAAGAAAATATGGTACATTTACACAGTGGAATACTATTCAGCTATTAACAAACAAGGAAATCATGACATTTACAGGCAAATGGATGGAACTAGAAAGAATCATCCTGAGTGAGGTAACCCAGACACAGAAAGAAACAGATGATATGTGGTCACCTGTAAGCAGATATTAGCCATATATTGCAGGGTAACCATACTATAATTCATGGGCTCAAAGAAGCTAAGTAACAGAGGGCCTGGGGAGGCTCTTCTGGAACCTCACTCAGATAACAAACTAGAATGGACCGTGGAAGTAGAGAGGGAACTGGATAGGAGAAGGTGTGCGGAGGGAAACAATGTGAGGATCAGTTGTGGGGAGAGAGGGAAGGGGAGGTTTGCTGTCCTGGAGAGAAAATGGAAACCGAAGGCAGGGTGTCACTGAGACAAGTTGGAGGCCTGCAACAGCGTAGACTGCAGGGAGGAGAAGGGGATGCCTCCAACTGAGCCTCTAGGAGTGGGTGGACAAGGAGACTGTGGAGGCCACCTTCTAGGCGTGCAGGACTTATAATGGTGGGAGGGGAACACCAATGCACCTACAGAACCTTCGACCCATAGTTTACTCTGTCTATAAGATGTGTAGAGATACAGATAGAGTAGAGATTGAAGGAATGACCAACCAATGCATTTAGGTAATTCTCATCGGAGATAATTTTTATAGGAATGATGGATTTGGGGTAAATATACTGTGTTGGCCTTTTTCATTTTTTGTGTTTTTATGATGACACCTGGCCATGTGGACTTCTTTCTTTATGTGTCTGTTATAAGATTTTAAACTTGCAAACTTAATACAGGCACATAGAAAAAAAATGCACGATGATCAAGTTAGCTTTATCTCAGAGATTTGAGGGTGGTTCAATAAATGTAATAGATCATATAAACGGCCTTAAAGACAAAAATCCATAATCCCAACCGGTGCAGAAAAAGGTTTGGATGTAATATCCAACATACCTTCATGGTAAAAGTCCTAGAAAGAGTGGGTCTGGAGGAAACATACCTCAACATAATAAGGGCTCTATAAGACAAATCCACAGCCAATATCATCTTAAATGAAAAAAAAAAAAAACCTAAGAGCAATCTCATTAAAATTAATAATGAGACATTTCTGCCCACTTTCACCCAATCATTTCAATATTCTGCTTGAAGCACTAGCTAAAGAATAATAAGAAAAAAGAAAAAAAATTAAAGAGATTCGAATAGGAAAAGAACTATTCAAATTGTCCCCATCTTCGGATAATATTAACCACAGAGATACTAAACTTCATCAAAAAGCTTGTAGAAACTATCAACAAATTCAGCAAAGTGGCAGGATACAGAATCAGCTTACAATACTCAGTGGCCTCTTGCTGTAGCAACACAAACATGCCCAGAAAGAGGTGATGCACACACATTCACAGTAGCCTCAAAACAGACTGGTAAAAAGTCTAACAAAGGAGGTAAAAATACTTCTATACTAAAAGCTCTAAATAAGTGAAGAAAGAGCTTAAGAACAGCACTAAAAACTGGTGGTGGGGAGAATATGCTAGTGGTTTGGTGGAATTAATATTGTGAAAATGACAATTCTATCAATTTACAGATTCAACACAATCCTAATCAAAATCCCCACAACTTTCTTCATGTAAGTAGGAAGAAAAAATCCTAAAGTTCATATATGTATAAGTGAGGGGTCTCTAGAGAAACAGAACAGATAGAATATGTGAATATATGCATATGGGTGTGTGTATGTGTGTGTGCGTGTACGTACGTATTGTCATATATATGAAATGTAACTCATTAAAGTGGCTTACTTGCTGTGGTCCAGCTAGTCCAACAGTGGCATTTCCTGATAGAAAGACCAAGAACCTGGCCATTGTTTAGTGAGCAGAGCTGCATGTCTCTGGTAGTCTTCTGTGTTTAAACAATGGGCTGTGGGCCTGAATAGAGGGTTCTCAAAAGAAGAAATTAAAATGTATAGTAAGTAGCTCAGGAACTACTACTCATCATCCTTAGCAATTAGAAAAATGCAGATTAAGGCAACCTTGAGATTTTTGTCTCACCCCTGGCAGAATGGCTAGTATTAAGAAAACAAATAAAAATGCTGCTGAGGTTACACGAATTGGAGAACCTGTATTCATTGTTGGTGCCATTGCAAACTGATACAGCCACTCTCAAAATCACTGTAGAGAATTTTCAAAAAGGCAAAAATAAACCTACCACATCAGAGCTATACCACAGTTTGGCATATGTCCAATATTTGCTCAGCCGGGCTCATTGCTGCTGTATTAAAAATAGCAAGGAAATGGAAGCATCATAAATGTCCTCCACTCAGTGAATGAATGATGACTATGTGGCACATGCACAATGGAATTTTACTCAGCTATAAAGAAACATGAAATCAAGGGTTTTCCAGATAAATGTATGTCACTACACATTATACAGGGTGAGGTAATCCAGACTCAGGAAAGTATTTTCTTATTCATTTGTGGTTCTTGGCTACAAATTTATAGTTATGGAGTATATAACCTGGGGAGAGAAGAAAGAAGGCAATACAGAAGGAGAGGAAGGTGGAAGGAATAAAAAACACTAAGGATGCTTTAATTATTATTATATTTACCTAAACATACATACACATATGCACACACACATACATATAAGTACAGAATTGGTAGAATTAATGAACATATACATATATGTGAGCATATATGTACATATATATATGAAATATATATCAACTTTCAAGGCTGTAATGCTTCCCTTAAGAATTATGAACTCTCTTAGAAAACTCCAGTACAATGCATGAAACATGAAATACTTTGTCTTGAGTTGTGGATCAATAGAGTCCAAGAGACCCTCAAAGCAATATAGGATATTGTCATTGCTTATGTATGCCTCCTAGAATTTGAATATACAGTCTTTTTTTTTTTCCTGAAATAATCACGAACTTCAAACATAGGACTTAGAATAGTTATGCTGGAATTGATGCAGAAGTCTTATCCCTGAGCAGTGGTTCTCATAGCATCAGAAGATGCTATGCAAATTGCCAAGGGAAAGGAATGTTCTATAGTCTTACTCAGCTGGCAAATATATTAACCACAAGAACTGCACTGACCACACTTCTACAATGGTGAGGTAGTGGATTTTCATCTTAAAGGTTACCAACAGCTGTCCAGTTAGCTTTAAAGCCTGTTCAACAGGAGGGAACTTGTACTTGGTACTATGAACCTAGCCGAAGACCTGTGGCTAGTAAGGTCATAGACTTGAGAGGAGAACCAAGTACTGCAACTTTCCTAAGTCAGTGTAATTTCCTAACTGCACTCCAAATACTCCTTATGCTCTGAGATAAGTGCAGATCTCACGCCTCATCAAAGAAAGTTCTTTTTGGCAAAAGGAGACTCTTACAGAAAGGCACAACTAATTAAAAACAAAGAACAGGTCATCATGGTTTTCCAGCCCCAACTGGTATAAGACACTCTACACTTAAGGTTCATGGAACATTCACAATTTGGAGGAAATTGCAGAAACCTTGTTAGATCTAGCAGACTAGGCAGTATACTGTCAGATTGTACATTCTAGCTATGACAGGGAAACTATACCCAGGAAATCTCAACTACACCACTGCTCAAAGAAGACCTGAGAAACTCCAACAACAGTTCACATCTCAACATAGCTGGAGGACATCTCATGGGACTCCCACACTGAATAAATTCCTACAAGAAATTATTAGCTGCTGTGAGAGGGAGAATCAGCCTTCTCCAGGGAAGTGGGCCCTGATTGGTTATCCAACATCAAGCGGTCATCTCTGGCAACATACACATTTAGATAACATTGAACTGACTCAGAAGGCTGTGTACATATATTGCTTTGTTTGATGTATGCATGATGACAATTGTTAAGGAAGAAGAAGCTATGGATTTGGCCGGGCGTGGTGGCGCACGCCTTTAATCCCAGCACTCGGGAGGCAGAGGCAGGCGGATCACTGTGAGTTCGAGGCCAGCCTGGTCTACAAAGTGAGTCCAGGATGGCCAAGGCTACACAGAGAAACCCTGTCTCGAAACCCCCCCCCCCCCACCAAAAAAAGAGGCTATGGATTTGGGAAGGAGTGAAGGGTGAACAGGAGGAATAAGTGAGATCAGAGGGAGGGGTATTTGATATTATTATATTTGTTTTTAAAAGATCCATCACGAAGCTCTAAGAGCCAAAATAGATTGTACTTCCATATTACTAGATGTATAGCCCAATGGAATCAAGTTGAAATCACCAAAATAAATCCACTTGTGTACAACTGATTTTCAGCTATGATGCCAGGAATCCACAATGGGGAAAGGTCGTGCTTTGCAGAGAAGGGCACTGGGGGAGATGGACGTATATGAAGAAGAGTGAAGCCACATCCTTATCGCACACCAGATACACAAGCACACTCAAAATGCATTAAAAATTTACACAGAAGACGTAAAATTGTAAGACTACCAAATAAAACAGAAATCTCCGTGGACTTTTTCTAGGTGAGAAATCTTTCAATATGTTCTTAAAAGCAGAAGTAGGAAAAATAAAAACAGACATATGAGGATATATCAACCTAGAAAATACTTCTGCCTATCAAAAAGAAATCAAGTGAGGCAACAACCTATTGGGTGGGAGGATATTTGTAAACCAAAATCTAAATATTTTTTAGAAAGACATTCTCACCAGGGGCTGGAGAGATGGTTCAGCTCTTTCAGGGAACCCCAGTTCCATCCCTAACGCGCACACACACACACACACACACACACACACACACACACACACACACATACAATGGCTTACAGTTCTTTCTAACTCAAGGTGTAGGGTCCAGCACTCCCTCCTATTAGACCCTGCATGTGTGTGGTGTCCATATATCCATGCAGGCCAAACACACATACACATAAAATAAAAATGTATCTTACAAAAGAAGTATTTCTAGAAGCTATAAGGAATCAAAGCAAGCCACTTATGAGTGCTACAGTTTAGGTGTCCTTCAGCGTTTGTATGGCTGAAAGCTGGGCCATGAAGAAAGGGAAATATTGGAAATGCCAGAACTTTTAAGAGGCAGGGCCTGGTGGGAGACCCCCAGTTGCTGAGAATGTGCTCAGAAGTAGTTCCTGTAAAGGAGCAAAGCAGGTTCCATCCATTTCCTACTCATCCTGTGGTCTTCCCTGCTCCTGCTCCACCATAGGCCATCAGCCATGGACACTTGTCAAAGGAATAGCCCAGCTCAACAAGCTGCTTGATCATAAGTGTGAGATAAACTCTTTCCTTTATAAAGTTACCCGGGATTGAATATCAGATGAAAATCTGATTAACATAGTTGAAAAAAATCAATAAAATCCAAAGGACGTGAATGGACGTTTCTCAGAAGGAGACATACAGATAACCAATAGGTATTGAAGAAACACAGCCTCTTTAATCATCAGGAAATGCAAATGGAAACTGTAATAAGATATAACCTCATAGCTTTTAAGTCAGGATGGCTGTTATTAAAGACAAAAATTAATAAGAGCTGACAAGGGCATGGGGAAAATGCAACACTGGTGCCTCTATTGTCTCCTTATTAGCAGGGATGGGAAATGTACAGTCACTAGGCACGAAAATGTCAAAAACAATAAAAAAAAAAAGAGCACTAATACATGCCCTAGTTATCCTACTTCTGAGTATACACTCTAAGTATATGAAACTGACAAGCCAAATAAGCACTGGCCCACACATGTTCATTGAAGTATGATTGAAATTAGCCCATACACCGAACATCCTAAGCATCCATTATGAAATGAATGGGTAAAGAAATAGTGCACACACACACACACACACACACACAGAGAGAGAGAGAGAGAGAGAGAAAGAGAGAGAGATGTGCACACACTCATACATACTAATACACAAACACATGTGCACACACAGTCATACATGCAGATACACAGTGAAATAGTATTCAGAATTTAAAGGAGAAGAAATCTTACCATCTGCCACAAGACAGCTGCACCTTAAATGGAATAAGGCAGGCACAGAAAGAAATATACAGTATGATTTCTCTTATGTGTAGAATCTAAAAATGTTAAGCCCATATAAATGAAATAAAGTTCTAACCAGATTCTGCAGAATGGACACACTAAAAAGATACTGGTCACAGAACATGACATTTTAGCTGTAGGAATAAGTTCAAGGGAACTATTTTGCATGCCATGATGCCCATAGTTAATAAAATATTTCATATACTAGGAAACTGTTAAGAGATTACATTTTATGTATTCTTACCACAAAAAAATAAGTATGTGAGATAAGACTCTTGGACAGCTTGCTCTACCCAGTCCAGGTATACAACTTGCTGTGAATCATAAATTTACAATGGTTTTACTTGTCAATTAAATAAATGAGTAAAAAAGTAAATAAACGAAAGTTTAATGATTTTTTCAGGAACCACTAGTTTTCAACAAAAATATGAGTTATGGAAAGAAGCAAGAGAGAATAGAGAGAATGTGTCACTTATAATACAAAATTCAAAACATGAAATTATTTCTGAGGAATTACAGCCAGTAAATGTGCTACATGAAGATTTCAGATAAGCTACTTTAAATATAGCCAGTGAACCGAAAACATAAGACATTCTTTTGCCAAGTGGTAAATAGTAATAATCCTTCAGAATGTTAAAAGCAGATCACCCAGAAATCTGAGAATTGAAAGGTAAAAAATTAAAAAGAAAATTTTCATTTGCAATGTGGGAAACAGTCATAATATCAACCACATTCAAAACACAGATTAATAAACCGAGTCTTAATAAAGTGAAAAGCTACGTGAAACCACACAGTTTTTCCAACTGCAATGGAAGAAAACTAGAAGGTCATGGGTAACGGGCAGGATGATCTGATATAACTTAGGGATTTTTTTATTTAATCAAAGAGAAACATAAAGAGTTTGAAACAAATCAAAGTGTAGTATATACGTACATATAAAAACAGTGAGGCTGGGAGTGTTAGCAGCAATAAACTATACTAAGAAAGAAGACACAAAATGTTTAACTTAGCTGCGAACTCAAGGAGCAAAGAAAAGAACAAAATCAATCCAAACTCTGCAGAAAAAAAATCCAAGTTGTGTCTTAGTTAGGGTTTCTCTTGCTGTTCAAGACACTATGGCTACAGAAATTCTTATAAAGAAAAACATTTAATTGGGCTGGCTTACAGGTTCAGAGGTTTGGTCCATTATCATCATGGTGGGAAGCATGGCGGCGTGCAGGCAGACATGGTGCTGGAGAAGGAGCTGAGAGTTCTACATCTGGATTTGAGGGCAACAGGAAAAGAGATTGAACCACTGGGCCTGGCTTGAGTTTCTGAAATCACCTACTCCACCCTCAATGACATACTTCCTCCAGCAATACTATACCTACTCCAACAAGGGCACACATGTGACGTGTCCCAGCCCATGGGACAAATCATATCAGGGTTCACCTGAAAGAGGGAGTGGGGATTGAAAGTAGGGTACAGAGACGTGAGAAATAACTGAGTCAAGTCTAGAAATTTCTGATCAAGACTCACTTTAATGCCATCTAGTAAGAATATATAGAGAGCAAGGTCAATAGGATTTATTCTAATTCCACTCACCCTAGCCCCCAGGCAAGAATACAATAGCCTGAATTGCTTCCTAGTTCTCTGGGTAACTCCCTGTGAGAACTTCCTATTTCTATGAGTAGTTCCCTCTAAGAACTTCCTTGATCCTCTGGGTGGTTCCAAGTTGGGACTTCCCTACTTCTTTCAAAGGTAAATAGTCCAAGGATAGCCTAGAACACAAGACCTTGTGAGGCAAAGGTGGCAACTTGAAGGTCACAGTGTACAGCCTAAGCCCAGGGTTTCTGACATGGCAGAATTTGGCACGGCTCCCCACACCTATGGGGGCCACCTTCATTCAAACCACAACAATCCCAAATAGATAATAGCAAAGAAGTTAAAAGGACAGTACATAATAAGTAGAAAAGATCAATAAAACTGAGTTTCTCTTTTGAGGAGACAAACTAACTTGATAATTTTTTTACTTATAAAAATAGAAATTCCAACCAATAAAACTAAAAGTTACAGGGAGAACATTAAAACTAACATCACAAAAATACCAACAATCCTGAGACTGGTGTGAATCAGCATATGCCAACGAGTCAGATAACATGAAAGACATTGAAATGTACAAGCTACAAAGAAGACATAATCAATTAGTATACAGTTTAAAGACAGCAGTAATGAGCGCCAGATTGAATAGTGATCAAACAACTCCCAACCAAAAAGAATCCTAGGCCCAGATGTCTTTATTCATTTATTCTCCAAAATATTGCACTTCTATATTTCAAAGTATTCCCAAAGAAACTGAAAAGTAGAGAATGTATCCTAATTTCTTTTGCAAAGTTGGCATTAACTTTATACTAAAGTTGAAACACTACATGAAACAATACCCAGAGACCAATGCCTGTTATTAGCATAAATATAAGAAAATCAATAGGATGGCAGTGAAATTTTTCCATAACACGTTGAGGATGATACATCTTACAAAAGTGGAATTTATTTCAGAGATGAAAGAGCAGTTCAGTACTAAAAGTCACAAAGTGACTCAGCACACACCACACACTAATATCTGAAGTGCTCTACTCTCCAGCATCCTTCCTTGTCCACAGATAGTTTTAGAAACGTGGTGTCTTTTTGTAGTTATGTATGAATATCAATTGTTCTATTTCTATGAAGCATGATATAGGGATTTTTTTTTTTTTTTTTTTTTTGGTTTTTCGAGACAGGGTTTCTCTGTGTAGCCTTGGTCATCCTGGACTCACTTTGTAGACCAGGCTGGCCTTGAACTCACATCGATCCGCCTGCCTCTGCCTCCCGAGTGCTGGGATTAAAGACGTGCGCCACCACGCCAGGTGATATAGGGATTTTGATGGGAATTTCACTGAATCTATAAATGGCTTCCTATAAAATGTTCTTCACAATGATCTACCAATCCATGAATATGGAGTGTCTTGACATTTTCTAGTATCTCTCTCTCCTTGTTTAAAGGCTTGAAGTTTTCATTGTAGATATGCTTTGTTTTCTTGATTACATTTATTCCTTTTTTTTTTTTTAATTTTCTTTGCAGGCTATTGTGAATGGAAGTAAGTCTACAACTTCATTCTCTGGATGCTTGTTGTTAGTTATAGCCCTGTCTCCTTGGTTAACTGCTCCTTTACTAGGATAAAGTGTCCTCCTGTAGCTCTTCTGATTAGTTTAGTGAGAAGTCTATTTTGTCAGATATTAGCAAAGTGATTTGTCTTGCTTTGTGATTCTGTTTGATTAGAATACTTTATCCATCTTTTTACTCTAAGGTGGTACCTATCTTTAAAGCTAAGATATGTTTCTTGTAGACAACAAATAGATGCACATTTTTCTTGCTGCCCAGATACGTATGGCATGGAGTTCACCCAACCTAAGTGTTGGAATCCTGTCAGTAGCCACATCCTCAAAGAGAATGTTCTCCCTATTCCAGAAGCTATCCCCTCGAATAGTCCTCAGTAAGCTGTGTGTCCCAGGATTACAGTTCTAGGCATGAATCCCTTTCTGTGACTCAGACTTCAAACTCAGTAAGAAAGTAGTTAGTAACCTTCATAACTCTTGTGCCACTGTTGCATCGGTAGGTGCATCTTACCTGACAAGTCCGTATTGCAGTATCCAGAGGCCAGTGATGGAGACAACCATTCATGTATTTCCTTCCTCAGCAACCAGTTGGGGGATGGTCTGGTGTATTTTGATGCTAATTAATCAGAAGCCATACCACCTGAGCAGGGCAGATGAGAGAGGTGTGGCTAGGGTTCCTGGGCTCAGAGAGACAGAGAGGATCCTGGGAAGGAGGAGGCAAAGAAAGACCTGAGGAAACAGGAGGAGAAGAAGGCTGTCATGAGTTAGATGGAAAAAAAGCACATGTCTGGCGTGGATGGAGATTTGGCCAAGATGAAAAACATTAGCAAGTATTTCGGATTATAGATGGGAGGGGGTGGCTTGATAGAAATTATTAGAAACAGATGGCATACCTGCCCTGCTATGGGAAGTAGTTTAGAGGATTAATGTCTGTCCTGCCCAGGATAACTAAGGCTATGTTAAAATATAACAAGTGTCTGTGTCTTGATTGATTGCTAGTGGAATTTACTGAAGTAATAAAAATTATAGGCCTGATAATAAACAATTACTCGGCAATATAGATAATTTTAAAACAAAAGCAACTCTTATAGTAATTTTCAATACTATGAAAGACAGGTGGCGTGGAGGAACTTTCATGGCCAGTTTAAGAAAGAATTCCATGCTCTTCAGTCAAAGTGATTGGCTCACCTGTATTGAATGTGTATTTTAATCTGTTGTTGTTGTTGCTATGCTGGTTTTGCTTGGTTTGGAATAGCTAGAATATACTGGAACCTCAGTCCTGTGGCCAGGTAGTGTTGATTTGTGAGACAAGAAGCAGAGGCTCTGAGCTGCCCAGCAGGTGCTTTGTATGGGCTTGTAGACAGGATAGTGAACTACAGGGGGTGGGGGGCGGTTAGTGGGATATGGCCTCTGATCGGAGGGCCATTGTTCCATGCAGTGCTCAGCTGGTGAGGCTAGTAGGCTCAGGTATTGGAGATATGGATTCTGATTTGGGGAGTTTGGCAGAAACTCCATCAGAATCCTGACATGCAGTGGTTTGAGGACCAGAAGTGGCCTCTGTTGTTAGGAGTGAGTGGGTGACCAACGTATGTCATGATACAGAGGGGTAAGTTGCCTGCAAGGGGGCAGGTGAAATCACTTCCTGTGAGAAAAGCAGAAGCCCCACATGGTGGCATTAGGATGCCAGAAGGCTGGGCTAAAGTGATGGCTCTACAGTCAAGACCATAACACTGCTCTTCCGGGGGACCAAGGATTGATTCCCAATAGCCATATAGCAGTGCAGTGCCAGAAGATATGATGCTCACTTCTGGCTTCTGCAGGCACCACGTGCACGTGGTGCACAGACATGCATGCATGCAAAGAACCTGTGCCAACAAAAATAAAAATAAATAAATCTTGTACTGAAATGGCATAAAGAAATGAGAAGTTTGCCTATGCAGTGAGCCGGGGCACAGATGGTGAGAATGGAAAGCCAGGAGCTGAGGTAGACAAGTACTCTACCTGTCAAGCAAGTAACACACTCTGAGAGGGTCCTGGGATGGTAGCCTCGGAGGGCCAGAAGGAGGGGAGGGTGTGCTCATTTTAGAAGGAGGGAACTGAAGTTCCCATGGGGAGGGACGGTGGGGCTCAACTTTCAAAAGCAAGAGGTAAAGTGCTGCACGGAGTAGCTTGAGACCAGACCCAGGATGGTAGCATTAGTGTGCCCAAGGGAGAGAGATGAGATTCCACAGGGAAGAGGAGAATGGGCCTATTGGCAACAGGAACAGGCAGAATTTGGGGGGAAGGCTGTGGGGTTCCAGAGGGAGGAGAAAGAATGAGCCCCATTGGTAGTGTGTGCAGTGGGCGTGGTGAGAAGACCAAGACGTTCTAGATGCTCACCCATTGAGAAATAGATATGCAAATTTGGGTGTGTAGTGATTGATCTCATAGAATGTATAACTATTAACTAATCTCATATATGCAAACTTGAATAAAGATGTTTAAATGACAGTCAAAATTGCTAATGCAACACAAGTTCTGTTTACTGAGAGTAGTTTCAATATCTTAGGTCTCTACATAGAAAAGAGTTGGTCACAATAATTGCAGTTGCCGCTACGGTGTTCTGTAAAATATTGGTGTGTGCGATAAAAATAAAATATTAAAATATAAACACAGACATTGCACCTTACAAGGGATAAACATTGAGATGTAACAAGAATAAATTATTAAAAAAAAATGCAAAAAAAAAATGCAAAAAAAAAAAAAAAAAAAGACAAAAATACTCACCATGAATCACAAACATAATGTAATACCAATAATCTCATTAGTGAGTTGCAAATCAGAACTATCCCCACTAATCGTGTGTTATACACATCAGCCAGTTTAAAGAAAAGCGGACAATACCAAACACTGGTACAAATGTGTGTTAAGAAGAACTTGCACTCGCTGTTAATAGAATTAAAAATGAGACAGCTGCTTTGAAAACCAGCTTGACAGGTTCTTATGGAGTTAAGCATAATCTCACTACACAGTTGGGCAATTGTGATCACAGATGTTTTGCAGTTAAGTGGACAACTTATATCCACACAGACACATGCATAAAGGTGGTTTTAGCAGCTCTAATAAGCACTAAAACCAAGATGTCCATCAGCACTTCAGTGGATTAACAAAGCATGTCATGTTCCTGTAATATGGCAATGAATATATTTTTCTAAAATATGAGAAAATAAGCTGCTGACCCACATGGAGAAACAGCAAATCAAACAGTTACATGGAAGGAGCCAACCTAGTCAGTCAAATACTCCGTGGCTTCAGCTTTGTCACGTTCTCAAAAAGGCAAAGCTGTGTCAAAAACTAACTCAGTGGTTACTGGGATTTTTACCAGGAAAGGATGACAAAATACGCAGAGGGCACTGCTAGGTCAGTGATGCTCATTTGGATAGTACTGATGGTAGATGTGAGTCCTCACGCCATGTTAAACCCACAGGGTGCAGCCTAGGCATTGATATCATATCGAGACTGGTCAATCAGTTTAATACCACATGAATGCAAAAATATTAACACCTGGGAGTATGCAATGTGATGTAGGCAACACAGGAATTCTCTGTCCTGTGTCTAGAATTTTGTAAACTTAACCTCATTCTAAAAAAAAAAAAAAAAACCAAGTGCATGATTTTAGAGTCAGTTCAAGAATAGTAGTTTACATCAACGCAATCTGGTATTTTCCTAAGTAAAACCACTCTGCTTCCAGCAGCTAAGTCTCACTTCCCTTTGCAGAATTTCCCTGTATGTCACCTTCCCTGGGTCATGTCTGTCAGAGCTGGGGGTGGGGTGGTGAGAAGGCAGACATGTCCTCAGGCTGCCATCTGCTCTCCGAATGGCACCCCATATGCTGTTGGGGTGTAGAGTTCCCATTGTTGACATTTATGCATCAACTATAATTGTACTGTGATTTCCTTCTTTGCTTGAGTTAATTATGAAGATGTTTGAATCTCTGAGTGGTATTTTCTAAACGTTACTTATTTTAGCTTTGTCACTTGTTTGAGATATGTGACTTGAATAAGTCCTACTTTTTGGATTCCACTAAGAAATTTTCTTTGTCGGAATCTAGTGTCTCACCAAACTTTTCTATGTTGTCTGGATATTTTACATTCTGTACTATGGAGTTCAATTTTTCCTATTTATATTTTGTAGGCTGTTTTGCCTATAAATCCCTGAATATTTTTGTTACATAAATTTGGTGTTACATTACTTATCACATATAAATTTATCAGTATTCTACTGGCATTATGTGTTGTATCTTTTATCAGCATGAATAAATCTCCTTGGCACATGGGGATGCTGCTGGCTTCGAATTTGATTGGTATCATGCAGTATTTTAATAAAGACCTTTAATTTTTTTTTTTTACTTGTTTAATATGTCTCTGAGCAGTCCTCTATCTTTAAATTTCAATGTTATGTGGTTTTATTGATTTCTATTCTGAACAGAACACAAGTAGACCATAGGGAAGGTTTTGTTTTAAGTAGTTCTTCTTTTAATGAAAGAGATTAAGCCATTTCTATTTACAGTGGGAGCCGATGCCAGCTACTACTTCAGTACCTCACTGTCACTGTTCTCTTTGAAGTTTTGTTCTCGGAGTATTTGTTTCAGATGCAGTTGTTAATTGTGGGAAGCTGAAAGAATATTCTTCCAGGACATCTGCACCATAGCCCTGAGAACTATTCTTTCTACCCACCGTATGCGGCAGCAAAGGAATTGGCATGTGTGACTAAGAATCTGAAATATGCGATCATCCTGAATTAATTTAGGGAATCCCAAGATGCACTCGTAAGAGGAAAATAGAGGGGAGGGGGACACTGCAGCACAGAGGAAGGGAATGTAGTGAAGGCCACAGGGGTGGGACGCTGGGGACAGATTCTCTGCTAGAGTCTCAGAGGAGGAAGGAGCCTGCAAACATCTTGATTTGCGGCTAGAAGAATTGTTTCAGGCGTCTGGTCTCCAGATATACAGAGGGAATCAACTGATGTCATTTAAGGCACCACGCCTGTGGCTGTTTGCCACAGTAACCACGGAAGACAGAGAAGTTCATTTTTCTCTATTTTTAAGTTTACTTCATTGTAACTTACCTTTCATCTTTAGATGGACCTCTATCAAAGGCAGACAGAAAAGTCTCTAAATATCAAAGTGGGTACTCAACAGGTGTCTCTTTTCACTCCCTCCCCTCACACCACCACCCAGACTCTTCCCTGGAGTGTCCCATCATGACAGCCCTAACTGTCTGGTAAGCATTTTGTAGTTTGATGCCTTCCTTGAATGGCTTAGTTATTTTATCCCCTTTCCTCTTGATTTTGAAACAGTTTTTATTCAGCTGGCATTTCCTCATGAGGACTTCAAAGGGGGATGCAGGGTGTTATATTTCCTTCCCTCGTACATATCCAAAAAAAGCTGTTCTGTGCATTGGCACTGAAATGAAATTTACAAAATTCTTGGATCACAATTTTTCTTTCAAAACACTGTGAACGCATTCTCTGGCATTTTGCTTTTTATAGAGAAGCGCAATCATTTGAGATGTATTTCTTTTCGATATCCTTACTTTATTTAACTGCACCTAGATGTTTGAAGGTGTTTCCTCTCAGAAGTTAAATACTCGCTTCAGCTGCGTCTCATCATTAATCTCCTTCTTGCCAGTTGCTTCTGCCCTGGAAATCTGTTTGGGTGGCTTTTCCTCCTGTCCCAGACTCTGAACTGTGCCAGTCACCCCACCGAAGACAGACAGATGTCTAAGACTCTCAGAAACTGCCCACCACAACTTTCTCCCTGTCGGCTCCTGCTTTCCTGTCCTTTTCTGATGCCAGCTTCTTGGCCCTGTGTGGTCGGTCTCAGCTGTTCTAAATTCATGTTTCGCACACAGAAACATCAGTTCTCTCTAAGGAGGCAATGCTTCAGCTTGTCTTTAAACTTAACCATTCTCTTTCTGTCTCTCCCTTGGTTACATTTTACACAAGACAATTTCTTTTTATGTCCCTCAAGGGGGGGGGGCCATCAGCCTCTGATCATTCTTGACAAATCTCTCCCTTCAACATGGATGCTGGAATGCATTTATGGCTATGTTATAGAGATAAAATAAAGAATGTCACATACGGTCCCTGCCTTCTGATGAGCCAAGGCATGGTCTTTAGACTGTATGATGATGGTACCCCCTTAGAATCATGGTTTCATGATCAGCACCATGGCCCCTGCAGCACAGGAGCTTGCCAACTCCATAATAAGAGATAGGCTGCGTGTGATGACGTTGCCCAACTGAGAGCTAATATAGGTGTTCTCAATATATATAAAGCAGGGTAAGCTATGATATTCACAGGATTGGCGTGTTTGCTAAATGCATTATCAAATATGACCCCATTTTAAGTACAATAGCTTGATTCTCATCTGACGCGCAGCTATGGTGGACTGATATTTGTCTGAACTGCAGAAATAACAACAAAGGCACAAGTTTCAAACAACTGTGACCACCAAAGGGGAAGTCAGAGTCTCACCCCGGCACTCCTATTTTCTATGGCCTCTAGATTTGACCACAAAAAGAGACATCTCACTGGCTTGTAGAAATTGCCTTCAGGTTACTCAGAAACTTTCCATTGTGATCATACTTTCTGATATATTTCAGGTAATTATGTTCTAACTAGGAAGCCCTTCACAGACGGGATGTGAACTTAGAGCCCAGTTTCTTCCTCTACAGAGACTGCAGCTAAGTCTATGCCTGGAAAATCAAGAGGGTGTGGCTGAGCTTAGACAGCGGAGAGTTGGAGGAGGGACACTCGGAAGCTTAGGCCATGTACAGCTGGAGACCTGGACGAAGCAGGGAGCTCTCTGGGGGTGATGTTGGGGTAAAAAGCTGGAACAGCATGTGTACTCCTGGAAACCAGAACCCTTCTTTGACCTCTCACCTACTCTCACTGCTAAAAGCAAATGAACTTTTTTGTTGTTTCTAACTATTCTCGGATGCCATTCTAGCTATTCTAGCACTTTTAACTATTCTAGAAAATTAGTTTAGCTTTAAGAGTCAATTACAGATAACTGTACCATGCAAATGTCATGAGAGCCTGATCCTGACGTGTGGAATGTCCAACAGTGCATAGAAAGAGATGTGACCATCCTCATCCTATTGCCGGTAGCAGTGCAGAGTCTGCCTGCAAAGCCCAGATCTGCTTCCAGCAGGGAGGGTCAGGCAGTGCCTCTCTACCTCAACCCTCGCTGGTACCGAAGTTCAATCCCCTGGTTTCTAAGTAGCGAGAACACTATGCTTCTCCCGTGTGAAGTCATATGTGCTGTGTGGTTCCCATCCTAGGTTGTCCTGCTCTATGCCTCTACCTACGTGCTGGTGTCCCTCAGCATAGACAGATACCATGCCATCGTTTACCCCATGAAGTTTCTTCAAGGAGGTGAGCAAGCATTCTTTCATAAAGGTCATTTATGAGGGTGGAGACATTTTTGCTAATATTTTATTAGTGTTTTTCTCTTTCCGCAACCACACCCTTTTTTCTTTCTAATCTCTTTTTCTCCTATTCCTCTGCTGCCTAATGGGTCAGAATGTCCAAAAAGGTCGAAAGAAAGTTTGGGTGCCAGGGGAAAGCTACCAGCCCCCTACAGCATAGAGGAAGCCCTAGGTGGCCCCATGCTGTGCCTGTGCACCTCAGGGCAAGATCTTTCAGCACTGCTAGCAAGCACACCCTGACAAAGAGATGAGTACTGTCTCCTCACGCTCTTCCTTTTCAAGAAACAAACACCTGTCCCTTCTTTGCTCCAAACCACAAAACTGGAAGGAAAAAAAAAAAAAAAACCAAACCCTTTTCATTTATTGAAAACAAATGAATGGCTCTTTAGTCCAGGATCCCTGAAAGAGAAAAGTAGGCGGCCAGTAATAAGCCAGCTGATGCTCATGGCAGGAAACAGAGCTTAGAATGCTTTTTTGGTTTATTTATTTATTTGTACACAGTACTCTGCCTGCATGTACACTTACAGGCCAAAAGAGGGCATCAGATCACGTTATAGGTGGTTGTGAGCCACCATGTGGTTGCTGGAAATTGAACTCAAGACCTCTGGAAGAGCAGTCAGTGCTCTTAACCTCTGAGCCATCTCTCCAGCCCCAGGAATTGCTTCTTGATGTCCAGTGCATGGTGTAGAGGGAGAGGCAGAGCTCAGGAAGTTTCGAGTCCTGAGACATGGAGGCTGAACCACAACTAGCACCTGTCTTCTGCGTTCTCCAACCAGGTGGGAGGGATGGAGGCTCTACTTCCATGGGAAGCAGCAAGCAGATGCTGCTGTTGGGGTCAGAGGAGCCATCAGTGCTTTGGTGATGAACATTGCATAGGACCAGGCGGCTACCCTCTGCTCTGTACACAGGGAGGCCTGGCCTCATGGCTTCCGAACCTCCTGATCTACCTATGGCAGCTGAAATTTCACCACAAAAATGGGGAGAAAATCAGGGATATTTTAGATGTGACAAAAGCTAAACTAGGGAAAGTAAATTATGCACTTAAAATGCATCCCACAGAATTCCTACCTAAAGAAGACAAGTCGAATGAGTCAGCAGGACCTTTTCATAGATCTACAGAATGTCATGGGAGAGCTACAGACAGGGGAGAGCTGCGGGGATTTCATTATAACTGACTATGCATGAGTTTGTTTGTTCTGTTCTTGAATAAAGTGACAATTTCCTTAGCCAGCAACTACAGAGAGATTGGTACTACTACAGGCTTTTAGCGGAACTGAATGTAAGAATAATTAGTAATGTACCAGCAATGCTGACTCAAAATATGTGTCAGGTATGAATATAATCTCAGACTCTGAAGAAACCAATGTTAGCAAAATAGCACATATGCATAAACACTCATTCCTGTGTGCTTGCACACACACAAACACACACACATACACACACACATACACACACACACACACACACACACAGAGAGAACATAACACTTTAAATCAGTTGGGAAAGAATGGTTAATACATAATATTGGACAAGCTCTAGAGCCAGTTGAAAGCATTAATTCACCACAACTAATTAAAAACAAACCCTGTTAGACCAGAAAAGCAAGCCACTCAAACATACAGGACTAGGGAAATATAATGACAAATCTCCCATCATCTTAAGGACAGGTATCTCTAGGAATCATACTGAAAGCAGAAGCAGTAAAGGAAGTCATTTGTCACTGCATCAAGGTCTTCAACTATTTATACAAATAAAAATTATAAACAACAGCAAAAGGAAAAGTGGAGATTTGTACCAAAACCAACTAAACAAACAAAAAGCTAATATTTTATGTCCATTTTGACAAAGACTTAAGAATATCAACTGAAAAAAATAAAAAAGAAAGAAAGAATTAGGAGATGTGCCGCTAATTAAAGAATTGCAAGATTAAACACGTAGAGAGAAGCTTGTATCAGCCAGCTAAATGAGTGAAATAAAAATCTTCTTAAAGTTGGGGACCAGTAGGAGGAAACTAATACTTCTGGTGACACTGACAGCTCCCAGTGGCTCTTGGCCAGAGACCAGTCTCTAGAGTGGATCCTGTGTGCTTTCCCAGCATGTTCCGAGGTGCTCAGGCCTCTTTCTCTTTTCTTTAAGCAGAGAAGCAAGCCAAAGTCCTCATTGGAGTAGCCTGGAGCCTCTCGTTTCTGTTCTCCATCCCCACACTGGTCATATTTGGGAAAAGAACACTCTCCAATGGTGAGGTGCAGTGTTGGGCACTGTGGCCGGATGACTCCTACTGGACCCCGTACATGACCATCGTGGCCTTTCTGGTGTACTTCATCCCCCTGACAATTATCAGGTAAAGGTCAATGGGCTAGACTCTGCCTGAGCAGGGTTCTACTTCACCTCTTCACATCCATCAGTCACTGTTCCAATCTCCTTGTGGGAAGCTGTTGGAACACAGGTCTCTATCTAACATTGTCTATGGGCTCAGCCCAGTTCTTCTGAGGCAGGCTTAAGAGAGGAGAACATTGATTGAGGATGTGCTCAGACACCATGCATGGGGCCAAGTGGCCAATCCTGTCTTTCACAGTGCCACCCTGTGAAATATATTACTTTATTTTATGAAAATTAAGACTCAGGATCAGAGCAGTGAAGGAACTGAATGTTACATGGGATTGAAATCTTGGTCTGTCCAATTACTCTCTCTGTCCTCTCTCCTATATTATAATCATATAACCTTTCACATTGTGTTACAAATTGTAATACTAGCTTTGGAGAATATTAGAAACTAAACAAACCGAACCAAAAACAATGCAATAGTATATTAATTAGTACATGCTTGACTCTATGGACGGTGGCCATTGATATCACTAACACATCTCGCAAACCACCACTGAAGGATAAAAGGACTCCAGGAAGAGAAGGCGAAGGAAAGGGAAGAAGCAAGCTCCTTGGTGATCAAAGGCTGGAAATAGCATGGAGGCAATGAGTGCACAGGCAGATAGTGTCTATCAAGGAGAAATAGATAATGACTTTCTCTCCATGGCTAGATGCAGAAGAAGGAAGCATAGTTCATTGCAAAAAGCCTTGGCGATCAAGTCACAGAATGGAACTTAGTCCTGAGGCCACAGATGACTACAATGTGGTCAAAGGTAGGGTCTCACTCATCCACACAGCAAGACACTAGTGCAACAGTGGCCCAACTTGTGTAGATAAGGCGCATGAAAGAAACTGCCATGACAGGTGTGCATGTGGGCTGTGGTATCTTGCATTTTTTGGGTGTTCCTTACCTGCTAGGAAGGGTCACATCAAGCCATGGGGAAGGCAGGTCAGCCTTTGGGTTGTGATAGTACACAGCATAGTAAAAGGAAAAACAAACAAAAGAAATCCTCTAATTAAAACTGCAAATGAGCCTTTAATGGTTGCCTAGGAACTCACAGGAAGATGTCCAGGTCGGAGACGGTACACCTTTAGGACTTTGGATGCATGTACACAAACAGTCTACAAATGTAATTTCTGAAAGACCATGTGGAGGGCTCTTGGCTCTTCTCCCAGCCCAGAGAAAGGCAATACAATTTCTTTATTTCATCTTTTCCAAACTGTGAGTTAGGAAAATTCAACTCTTTGCTTTAATGTGCATCTATTTTACTTATCAGTCAGCTTGGCTATTTCTAAGCATCTCCTGACATTATGGAAAATCACCTGCTTTGTTGCTCAGTGCACCTTCGGTCTCCTGAAACTCTAAAGCCGAGAGGAATGCAAGCTATTACCCTCCAGCTGTGACATTTTCTCAAAGGTGTTTTACACTAAAAAGAAACTAAAGGTGGCAGTAGCAGTGACTGGGACAGTCAGGTCACTAGCTCCTCTGAGATAGGTAGCTGTCCAGTTGTCTTTGCTGAACTGACAAATTAGCATCCACATTTGTTTCAACTTCCTGGCCTCCTGCGCACCAATTTGAATGAGAGAGGGCTGCGTGGAAAGACGAAGGTCTAAGATGATGTGGCCAGCCAAAGGTAGACTCATCAACAGTGTTGGAAGAAACTGAGTGAAGGAGAGAGACTGGGTTATAAGGAGGAGCGGGGCTCAGCAACTGAGGCTGAGGCTGGGATTCCAGAGGCTGGGAGTGGGTGGGGCTTAACACCTGATTGATTTCCCATCCTCCACTAAGCCAGGCCTTTTAAGTGCCCACTTACCAGGAGGTGGCCCCAGCTGGAGACCCACACAGCTAGCTCTCCTTGGCCGTTTCCTAGCAGATTTGTCTGGGGATCTGTGACTGAGATTTCTTTTCCACTTTTATTTGGCTGCTTTTTGCAGTAGGATTGCTCCTCTGGACTGCCTGCTTTGTTGTTCAGTGCATCTTTGGTCTCCTGAAACTCTATAGCTGGGAGGAATGCAAGCTATCACCCTCCAGCTGTGACATTTTCTCAAGGGTGTCTTAAGCTAAAAGGAAGCTAAAGATGGCAGTAGCAGTGACTGGGCTTGAAAGGCGGGTTAGGGTGGGACTAGAGGAGAGGAGAGAGGGCTGCAATGGATATATAAAGTGAATAAATTAATTGATTAATTAAAGTGAAGAAAAACCAAGGCTTAATTTGTTTGGAAAATAGTTTCAAAGGAGTTTCACCCAGCTCCCACCATTGCAGGGCCTCCATTAGAACTGTGCCTGCTTCCTAGCTGCTGGTGACCTTCCATGTCCTTGAGCTTCTTGGAAGCATTTCCTGTCTGACAGGAAGCCAGAAGGTCAGCCATCAGCTTTGCTCCTTTTTAAGCCAAAAGCAGCTTCTCTCTTGGGGGAGACGAGGCTTCCTCTATCTCTTGAACCAAGGTCAAGCACACACTGCACTGCCTGCCCCCTGCCCCGCCTCTCTCTCTGTGTCTGTCTCTCTCTCTGTCTCTCTGTCTCTCTCTCTCTCTCTGTCTCTGTGTGTGTGTGTGTGTGTGTGTGTGTGTGTGTGTCTGTCTGTCTGTCTGTCTGTCTGTCTGTTTCTCTGTCTCTCTCTTCCTCTTCCTTCTTTTCTTTTTTCTTAACTCTGACCCCCCTGACTTGAATCTGTTGTTGATACCTTTTATATAAGGTTAAATAAAGTCATAATTGCAAGCTTACCTAAAATAAGAAACAACTCAATGGTGTTCACTCACTTTGGTTGTCACATTCATGATTCTTCAGTCAGTCATGCTAAATAGAAACAAAAGTATGATACTCTTTCCCTGTCACCATAACACACACACACACTTCCTATTTCACATGTGTGCTTCTAATGTGAAATTTTCATGTCTACATCAATTTGGGGCATATGTTAGTCCACCTGTTAGTATATATGGAAGGAAAGAAGAAAAGAAAAGGTGAGGTGTCACCAGAAGCAAACTCTCTTGAGAGCTGTACATGAATAAAGATGTCACATTCCAGCACCAACTAAAGCAGTCCCCAAGGCTTGAAGTCACCGTGACTGACAGCAGTGGCAACAGCACTCTGCTTTTCTGGGTCAACACAACTTCTTTCTTTTCAAAGTTCACAGTGGAGCTGTCTTTTTGTTCCACTGGGGTTGTTTGCCCTAGTGAAATTCTTCTGCTTTCGCTGCACTTATTTTCTTGTGACCTAATTGATTTCTTACCTTCCTATTATTTTCTCTCTCAGAGACAAAGGTAGAGGCAGACAAGATCCATGGTCACAATTGCAAAGGTAGAAGTGGGAAAATGCGTGTTAGTTACAGAGCACAGATCTGTGTTGTGTGGAAAAAAATCCATTCATTTCGCTTGGGCAATAGGGCTCAGACTGTGGGTCAGCCCCATGGTAAGGCAGTCTCTTGTGGAGTACAAGGCTATGGTGGCTAAAAGGGCCTCAGACACCTGGCCAGCACTCGTCATAACACGAGGCCTAAGGCCAAGGAGAATGCTAGGGCCTGAGTCAACCTATCACATCAGGAAAGGAAGTGACGCTCTAAAGACTATACTCTAACAGGTAGTGAAAGTGTCCTGTTTGGAACAAAACAAACAAAAATGCGCTGACTAGTTCACATGAACTAGTGAGTGGATGTTTCTGTGGAATGTCCGACTCCTTCCACTTCTATTCCTAGATTCTCCTAGCTGCCCCTTGCCTTGGCATCAAAATGGCTCAGGAATGGCTGGGTGACCCAGATCAGACCAAAGAGGTGAATGTCTTCAGGAAAAAAAAACAACTCTGATTTTTAAGAAGTCTGAGAACGAGGTCATCTCTGGGTTGATGCACAACTGGCATTAAGATCCTGCGTTAAAGAGAAGTCTGAGAGCTACCGAAGGGATGGGGACTTTAACGTTTGGACAGCCGTACCTTTGAATTTGCAGTTATGACATATTCATAATATCCCAATTCTATGACCCAGTTCAGAGTGCTCTGTAGTTTGCTCCAATGGGCAATCTTCTGAATATGAGACTCTGAGTACTTGGTGGCACTAGACTTCGTTGGCACGACTGTGGGAGTTGAGTGACTGTCTTCTGCTAAGTGCTGACTTTTCAGCCAACCTATGCAGCTCTTGTCTGCTGGTCCGAGGATCTAAGGACCAAAAGAATGGGTCAGACTACAGTCTGATACTACAGACAACGTTACTTCAGTTCCAGTGCACTTTTATACACAAATGTAACAAAGAAAGCAGTGATCCAAGTAAGGCTGTTTGAGTTCAGGAAAACATGTAAATAAGCATAAGTAAGCACACGCTAAATATTAACAGAGCAGCCCTTTCCAGAACTTTCTCAGGACAGATCAATTTAAATACAATTGCCTGGCAGGTACCACAAATTATATCTGTGATAAAAGGCAGGCAGAAGGCCAAATCCAGATTCACAGAACAGTGACCAGATTGAGTTCTGTAGCTATGTTCTGACATCCAACAAGAATAAACACTCCTTATAAATTGAATATAAATGTTTGTCACGTCTAAGAGCAATCCAGGAAACAAAATGCTCCTGAGGTAAAAGCCCCGCTGCCTTTTCTCCTGAAGCTTCTCTCACAGTTTCCCAGGCACTATTCACCATGGCTTGTTCTTTCGACACTAACCTCAGAAAGAGCACAGCTAATTTAGTGGCACCAAGACACTTAATGGAGCCATTTGTGGCCTTGTCTACTCTGAGAGCCCGCTCAGTCTGGTACAAGTCATGCATATAAAATGTTCAGTTTCTCTCTAAGTTTCTTAAGGTACAAGTTGTCTCAACATCTCCTCTCAGACACTGCTTCTCCCTCCATCCCTCCCTTAGCCCAAGTGCACACAGATAGGCTTGTGGATCTGTTATCCTTCATGCCTTTTTTTAAAAAAATGTTTATTATTATAGATATTCTCAGATTCATGAGCTACAGCAATGGCAAGCCAGTCCTGGCTTCAAGAATATTCCTGTGTGTTTTAGTTACTTTTCTTGTTGCTGGGATAAAATATTCTGACAAGAGTAACCTAAGGGAAAAAGTTTAATTGTGGCTCACAGTTCGAGGTTACAGTTCGTCACGGTGTTCTCCATGTAACGGCAGCAGGAGCTTGAAGCACTGACTCTGCATCCCTAGTCAGGAAGCAGAGAGTGGGGATGGCAGAGGTGACTCAGCAGCTAAGAGCTCTTGCTGCTCTGTCTGATCATCTAGTGGACAATTCCCAGCACCAACATACAACACACAATCATCTGCATCACTAGACCCTCCTCTGGCCTCCTTGATCATCAGACTTACATGTGATACCTATACATATAAGCAGGACATAACCATACGATAAGCACAAAATAAAATAAAATACTTAAAAAAAAAAAAAAAAAAAGCAGAGAGTGCTGAACGCTTATGCTCAACTCATGTTTCTTTCATATCGTCCAGGATCTCAGCTGAGGGAATGTTTCCACCTTATCTGCAGGAAGCCAGTCTTTCCAACTTTATTAACCTCATTAAGATAATCCCAATAAGCATGCAGAGAGGCCCATCTCTTAGGTGACTCTAGATGAAGATCAGCCATCACATTGTATAGCACAAAAGATGTGGGGAGTGTTAAGAGCAGTTAGGATGGACTTTCCCATAGGACTACAGAAGGGACATGAGCCTGGTCCACTGAGGAAGTCCAGAGATGCATTTGGCACATGCCTGTCACATACATCCCAAAGAGAAGCCTGTGGTGCTCTGTTGGTGAGAGAGTACCACACAATGGTTAGTGTGTGATCCAGCTCTGACATTCTCTACCTGTGTAGGGACATGACCACTAGCACTGACCACAAAATGTTGCCAGGGACAGGAAATAGGATAGTGTTCACCAGAGGCTGGTTGACTCTTCTATTTCATAGAATATGAGGTTTTCTGTTCTACACTCTCTCTCTCTGACATGTCCTAATTGTGGAACTCTACCTTTGCCATCCATAAAGTACAGGATTTATGTTTTTATTCCCATAACTCATATATAAAATCACAGAGTAGGAGTTTGTATGCAACAAAAAGAAAGCTCTCACACCTGGCATAGGTTTTTACATTATGGTTTCCAACACCACAGTAAGAGACGGGGCTAATGAGACAAAGAACACTTTATGGAGAGGTAGGCTCAGCAGGCTCACCACAGAGTACTTAGCTCTCTGATGGAGTACTGACTGCCTTTCCATACCCACACCCTTGAGATAAGCAGCAAGCATTCTCCTGGGCATATTCTCTCCTCCCTTGCATCAGGTCACTCCTAACATGGTGACACCAAAGCAAGGATAAGTGAGCAGCCCTGGCAAGACTGTTGCTGTCCTTCACTGAGTTAGTACAAAAGCTCCCTTCTCATCATGTACCCCTTTTAAGTCTCGACTCCACGCCATACCTTGGGCCGCAGCTTAGTATGGGCATACAAGACTACACATTTAATGTTCAGCATGTTAAAATGAGCCCAGGATATTGGAAAAATGACCACATAATTCAAAGCATTTTTCACAAGGTAGGTTTTATTTCTGCAGAGAGGGTTTAACTACATGAAATCCAGCAGAGAAGCGCACCCAGTGGGCATCCCTCTATGCTTTATTCCTAATGCAAAGAGAGCCCTGTGCATCACTCTCAGTGATCAGAGTTCAGCCTCACATTGTTGCACTACTGGCTAACTTGCAATGGTACAGTACCATACATACAAATACAATTCCAAGCACCAAATGAAACTCTGGACACATAGTTTGATCTCAGGAAAAGCTGACTCTGAGGGAATTTGAATTTCTGCCAAGTGGTTTCTTTACAATAAGTTTTAAATGGAGTTTTGTCTTACATAGCCCTTTTATAGAAAAGATGCTACGTTTCTTTTACCTTTCCATGAGGCCATGTGAGTATAAAATCAAAAAAATAGAGATCTTCCTGCAGTCATCTTTTTGTCCACAAAAGCATTTGCAAGCACTTGTTGCTCTGTGTCAATCCAGGACTCTCCTGGGGCTAAGCAAGCATTTACATGTACTTATTCCATTTATTTGCACAATTGGAAACAAATGCTATATATTGAACCTAGTCAAAACAGTGAAATGTGTAATCAACTCTTTCACTTTGCTGCTGTCCTGGGAACACAGTTTCTGCTGTTTCAGTGTAGAGCCAACCTGTGACCTCACAACTCTGTGCATTTATCTGGCTGCTCCTCATCCTTCTGATCCACCATGAAGGCACATGATCTATCCCTGGCATCTTCCAGAGACAGACCTGCAAGCCTGGCTCTAGTGACTTAACTTCTCCAATCCGACTCCAAATTGCATAAAAGAGACTGGGCTGTTTATTGCCTTCTATACGTTCAGGGAGTAAAGTAGACAGTTATAAGACAAGGATGCTCTCAAACAGAGAAATTCTTCAGTTTTCATGTTTCCAAGAAGCTTAAGTCTCCAGGACAGGAGAGAAGTTGCATTCAAAACATCAAAGACTGCCTCTCCTTGGACTGTTTCTAGGCTACATGGTCATCAGCACAGGGCTGCCACAGACAATCTCTACACAGCCTGTGTTTTTCCAACAGGGTGTTCCAAGGAAGAGAATGTCAACAGGGCAAGTAGAAGTGTTTCACTGAAAAGTAGCATGCAGAGAGTGGTGGGCTACAAACATGCAAAAGAAAATATATCCCAAGAACAAAACAAGGAGGGATGGAAAAGTCTGCAACTTACTCTTACCAGAGTCCACTATTCAGGAAAGTGGGGTCCATATTCATTTGGTTGACCTGCTCCTGTTGGCTGAGAAAAACCCAAGACAAAGACATGCCAAGAAGCAATGAGGTGGTAAGAGGCAGGAGTATAGAAGGAAATGAGAAAATAGTGAGAAGATTTGATGCCGTGACAGTGATAGCATCTCACTGGAATGGACTTGCTCAGTGGGGCCAGGAGTTAAGCTAAAGAGCAGCTGTCTGCCCTGCATCACCATCACTAATGGTGCCTTGGTCTCCGGCTACAGCAGCAGAATGGAGGTGTTTAAAGATTATGACATCACCAGGAAAGAGGGTAGAAGGTACATGTGTTTCAGGAACACAGGGACTAAAGTTGGGGAGATTAGCATGGCTCCCACAAAGGGAAAATAGGCAAATTTATGAAACATTACCTTCTTTTCTTGGATAGCTGCAGTGTTTGACAGATGAGAGTGACCTCCATGGGCTCCTAAGCTTGGTCCCAGTTAGTGGAACTGTTTGGGAAAGACTAGGAAGTGTGCTTTTGTTGGGGGAGATGTGTGACTAAGAAGTGGGCTCTATCTATCTATCTATCTATCTATCTATCTATCTATCTATCTATCATCTATCTATCTATCTATCAGCAAGCCCCTGGTTAACTGCTTCATTTTATAAGAGTGTCTCGTCACTTCAATAGAACAGAAACAGATAGCAGAGAAGATGATAAGTTCTACAGACAGCCAGTACAGCAGTTCGGCTACTCCTATTGCTACAGGACAATTTAATTAGACAGATTAAAATGTAATCTGTGTACATGTTATCACAGTGAAAGAAATTTTCAAAATGAAAAAAGAGATTACAAAGATTTGTACTAACCCTGAAGAAATGAGAAGGAAGGTGCGGATTCTGCAGTCATCTTGAAGGGACAGACAGCCTGCAGCACTTGCTCACTAATTAGACAGGAAAAAAAATGAGAAAGAAGGAGAAATTAAAAAGAAGAAATTTCTGGTGAGGAACTGCTGCTCCTAAGTAGTTTGGCTGGAACAGTAAATGACAAGGATACATATGCAGTGCTTCCATTATCCAGCGAACTGTCAAGGCTGGCCTGGCTTTGTGTCTCTCCACTTGCCTGTAAGGAAAAAAAAGGGGCCAAGTAGCAAGACCTTAACTCATAAGACCTTCTCCAACTTTTTCATCACACACATCCCATATTGTCCATAACATTTGAATTCCTGGTGAGTTGAGTACTGGGATTATCATTGCCCGGTAGCAGTAATGTTTCTCAGTGGTTGAGACCTCACGTTGTGCTGACAGCATCTCTTACAGGTTCATGTGGTCTTCTGCTCTTTAGAGGGATTGTGCAAAGTTTGTCACGTGAAACTCAGCTGGAGGAAGTAGTTCTTGGAGGAGACAAAAGGGGGGGTTTAAGGTTAAGAGCCCAACTCTACTTCCTGTTCCATCTCTAAACTACCCAGATGTGGACTGTTGATCCCGATGTGAGCTCTCCTGGTCTCCGTGCCTTCCCCTTAAACCCTGAGCTGAACCCTCCTTCCCTGAAGCTGTGTCTTACCAACCCTTTAGTAATAACTAAGAAAACAACTAGTACACCTTGTATCTTCTTTCCCTGGAAGGTGAGTTCTGACCTAACAACTGTTCCATGTACAACAAATGCTCACTGCTAGCCTTTTCTCATTTTTTTTTCCTTAAAGAAAAAAATTAGACCCCAGGCGAGCCCCTGGGTGAAATATCAGAAGGAAAGGATTGCTCTCCCAAGGCCTGACATTCCCTGGAGCACTAAGAGGAGCTCCCAGAGGAAGAATGGAAAAAAACAATAAGAAACAAAGTTTTAACATGGTCATTAATTAAGCTATAGTCTAAAGCTCATTAGAATCTATTAGTGCTTTGTCAGCTACTACAAATTGGAACTCTTTTTTTAAACTACCAATTCTCAAGAGGGAAGATTATGCAGTTTAAAAATAAGGCTGTGTTTTCTCCCAAAGTTTTTAGTTGAAGCGTTCCGTAAAGTTTAAATGTCAAGTAATGTTGAGACAAGTTGAAAATTTTTGAATTTACCAAAGAAGATGGAAAATACAAAATTTGCTGATGCGTGTATGTTATTAGCATTCTGCTGGCGTAGACCTCATCATGGAAGGAAAGTGGGTGTGATGGAAAATTGGAGGGGGGTGGGAAACAAGAAGGAAAACTATACTCGTACGTCCACTGATAAGCACTATGCTCGGCTCTTTAAATATGATGATACTTGACACTCAAAATTTCAAGAGGCTTATGTTACAGAATCTCAACTTAGTCTGAGTGTTGGTTATCAACTACTGTGTAACAAGTTATCCCAAACCTAGGGCATTGAAACAGTGAACATTTCCAATCTATAATGTGTCTGGGTTGGGGCCTGGACAAACCCAGCTTGGTCTGTGTTTGTGTAAAGTGATCATCACTGGAGTAACTAGGGGTGGAAAGTCACTAGAAGCAGCACACTTAGGAAGGGTCTTTCCAAGGCTCCTCATGTTTTTGCAGAACTAATTATCCCGGGGCTTCTGGCTCGATGGCAGCTGTGCCTTGAGAAATATGCAGTTACACACTTGCTCCATTCTGTGTAACCTCAGGAACCACAGCAAGCTTAGCTGAAGCAAGTACCAGATCCCTGTTGAATTCAAGGAGACGGGGTCACACTACTAGAAGAATACACGGGAGGGACATAGAGGCTAGCAATCCTAGAGTGGGTAATCATGGTGGCTATTCCTGTAATTGGGCCTGTAGGGAGTGCATTCAAGAAACCTAAGATCTTGAAGCCAGTCTGAGCTATGGAGTGAACATTTTCCTAGCATCTGTAAGATCCCTATATAACTCCAGACTTCGAAGGAAGGCAGAGACAGGGGAATCTCAAAAGCAAGATGGCCAGTCTTAATTTGGGATTAAGAGACCAAACTTGACTAAAAAGACAGAAGAGAATCATAGGAAATGACTCCTGATATCAACCACAGGCCTCTACATAACACACACACACACACACACACACACACACACACACACACACACACACACGGAAAGATTAACTAAAACCAAATAGCACATATGTAGTAAATGACCCCTACCTGCAAAGGCTGGGTTTGAATTATAATCAACACTGTACTTCTGAATACCTGGGTTATTTAACCCCTCCAGATTTTCATTTGCTTATTTAAGACACGAGCAGTTCATGGATGAACTCAATCTTAGGGTACCTTCAGTATCAGCAAGCAATGTTGTCAGGGATGGTTGAAACCTCTCCCACTATACCTTTCCAGAGGGGAAATAGCAGTGGTAAGCTTTCTGAATCCTCACACGGGGGACTTATCAACCATGTTAATGTTCTCTGTGGTTCCTTCTGCAGCGTCATTTATGGCCTTGTGATCCGAACTATTTGGATTAAAAGCAAAGCCCATGAGACGGTGATTTCCAACTGCTCAGGTAAGGTTCTGAGTTTTCCAACTCTCCACTAAGTTATCTCCTACAGATCGGCTCCTCTGGAAGTACGGGGTGGAGCTGCCTGGATCCACAAACCAATAATGGAACAGACCCCCCAAAAAAATCTTCCCATAGGTCTGTCTTTTACTTGGCCTCCCTGAAAACTGCAGGAGAGGGCTGGTGAGATGGTTAAGGATATAAGGGCACTTGTTGCCCAGACTAAGGACCTGAATTCAACACCCAGAATTCACCACAGTAGAAAGAGAAAGTGGACTCTAGAGAGCTGAATAAATAAATAAGACGCAAATAAAAAATACATGAGGGAAGGAAGAGGGTACTCTGGGCTTGTCCAATTGTACAAGCATCGTCCTTTACAACAGCTTTTGAGGCAGCTGTATGCCAGGAAGGAAGAAGATTAGGGGCACAGCACATCTACCCAACCTGTTTGGCTTGAATTAGAAATAGGTGACTCTGCCATCTGACCACAGGATGCTCTTAAGCCGTAAATCAGGCATGGCTTAGCCCACATGTTTTTCCTGCCATTCTACTCCCAGACAAGACCGACATGGAGACAGCCCTCTAGGACCCTTCCCTAAGTTCCATTTTACTGAACTTAGTGCATGGCACCTCTACCCAGCTCTGTGAGACCTGGATGTAGCCCTGATTCCCAGGAAGTAGTGCCAAGCCTGCTTAGGTTATGTTGGAGTAAGCAAAGCAAACCGATGCGCCAGAAAGAAGAAAGGTTTCTGGTGTTTCTATAATGTGACAGAATGTAGAAAAGATGACTCTGCTTCGGTCTCATGCAACTCCAATCCCTTATGTCAACACATGCATGCCCCGCAGGCTCATACGCACAAAATAGCTACAAATGTTCACACACCAAGACTCATATACACTATAACACACACACACACACACACACACACACACACACACACACACACACACACACATCTGTACTCAGACAAGGACCACAAACAAGTATACAAAACTCTGGAAGAAGTTGGCTTCTGCTCCAGATCTAGCACTGGGAACTATGACACCTTACAACGTCATACAACCTCCCTGGGCTCCAGGGAGTAAAAGGAGTAGCTGCATTAGACTCTGTCTAAATCTATGTTTCGACTTGGGCTCCCTAAATCTGCATCAGCCATAGCTGGAGCTCGGCATATCACACTAGAAGCTTTCTTTTCCCATGAGATAGGAGATGGCGGAGAGGTTTATCCGGCGTGAGCCTCTGTTTCTTTCCTTAGAGAATGCGGAGAGGAATGTGAATCTTGGCATCTTCGTCTCAGTGCAGGTGGTAGGTGGTTCTTCTGTGTTCTCCCGTGAGCCAGCAGCCGGAAAGGCAACGGGCACGAATCTCAGGCCCTGTGCCCCAGTGACACAGACAGGGCAGAGGGAGAGGCAAAGCATCTGCTGTTGGCCAGCGGACAGACATCCTTCCATTTGTTATCACTCTAATCCCCACCGAACTTCCAAGGTGGTGTTCTGCAGATAACAAACAAGCTCAAGAGCGAGGCACCTTGCTGTTTCTCTGTGTAGCACATGATGGCAAGACCAGGATCCAAGGGCATGTGACTGATGAGAACACCTATGGTTTTCCCCTTAAGCCCAGCCACCTCCCACGAGGAAGAAAATTATAGAAAGAGAAGTGATAAATGACTTTAACAACAGGTCCAATTTGGGGAGCGGGGGGACAAAAATGAATAAAACAAAACCCGTTTTTATTAAAAATCCGAACTCAAGGTCTTTGGTCCAGAATATTATACATGCTACTCCCCTGAAGCAGCCCCCAGGCCCATGTCTAAAGCATATATATATGTATGTATATACATACACACACACACACACACACACACACACACACACACACACACACATATATATATATATATGTTCAGACTTTGATTTGGTTGAGGTACCTGGGGTCCTGTTGTTCTTCCAGACTTTGATTCTCCATCTTGTGACTTCTGCACATTGCAGAAGGCTTGAGTGCTCTCTGCCTTCCCCTCTGAGAGCTTACCCACCCTTCCTCACCCCAAACAATTCTTCTGTCTGCACTCCTTGCCAGTGAGCTACTGGGAAGCTTACCTCATTTTTCATAAGTTCACCATTCAGAAAAGGGAGCAAGGCACATACAGCCAGAGATCTGAAGTGATCTAAGGTGGCCTTCCCAATCATTGTGGCAAGCTCTCTCTCTCTCTCTCTCTCTCTCTCTCTCTCTCTCTCTCTCTCTCTCTCTCTCTCCCCTTATATCTCTCTTCTATTTTTGTTTTCTAGTCACAACATTGGACTTCCCCAACCTCCAGTACTGAATCAGTACAAAGCCACTAATATGCATAGCATTGCCTTTTCCTAAATCAGAAATGGCTACTGTCAATTTTTACCACTTAATATAATTTTGAGTCTTCATTGCACCTGTGTTTAGTTTGTCACCATCTGGGACCTTCTTCTGGAAGGAGGCCAGCTGCTGTTCTCAGAGTATCATCTCCTGTTAGTATTTTATTCATCAGTGGACTTTCCTTGACATCCCATGTGTCACAGCAGCCAAGAAGCTCAGGAGCTGGCTGGTAATGCGATCTCCAGCGGTGTTGTCATGCCAGGATCACTGCTCATCAGCAAGGTACATTGGCTCAGATTAATGTGAACAGAAGCTCACTTTGTAAACACTGCCTGCCAAGCCGAAGTTGTCCTTAGTGTGGAGCCCTTCTTCTCTCTGACAAGCATGTTTACTTTCTCCCACTCAGAGGCTGACGTAAAGGGGGGGGGGGAGGAACAGCTTCATAAATGACCCGAAGACTCCCACAAGCAGATGGCGTAGACCTCAAACATTAGCTCTCACAGCCTCACGGGTTTGAATTCTAGAAGAAGCTACATCTTATGGTGAGGACATTTACTGTATGAGGAGAGGAGATTAGGGAGGGAAAGCCATGAGATGGAAAGACTATAACATTTCTAGAGAGAACTGGATCTCACCATCGTGGCTTCGCTGGTGTGATATACCAAACTACAAGGTTCAAATTCTATGAGGGCAGAATGAGGCAGAGAAATCACACCTTCAGATTAGGAACTAAGTTAACATTCTGCTATGATGAAGCCCAGTAAGTTTTTTTAACACCAGCGCCCCCCCCCCCGCCCCAGTAGCTGAGGACAGACAAGACACCTTTCTACACATAGATATGGCTAACAAAATGCATGCAAGAAAAATGCAAAGACGTAAGCAAATGACTATTGTGGAAGTTTGTAGCTAGCACGACTCCATGCCATTAACATGTTGGCTTGCCCCAGCTGATCTGCAAACTAACAGGATTTTGTGGCAAAGGTGAAGTAAAACTCCATTTTGCTAAGCCTGGTAGATGTTTTTAAAACAGATAGAAAAATTCAAGAGCTGAGAAAATCCAAACTATTCCTGGAAAAGTAGAACAAAGTAGAAAAGTTTTTTTGGTTTCAAACATGAGTTCATTGTAAAGTCAAAGCTGTTAATAGAGTGTCCTTGACATAAAATAGATAACAGTAGGAAATAATATGTCCCTCAAACAGATCCAAATACATATAAGGACTTGACATATGTCATTGGGTAAAAATTACAACTTTACTTCAATCCACAGACAAAACAGAACTTCAGGGTCTCATATGTAAAAATGTTTCTTTACTTTTTAAACAAAAGTAAGATACCATCTTTATGACACTGGAAAATAAAAGATTTGTAAGACAAGATATGTGGTACATTACATTGCAAATGAAAGTGTGTTAGTTTGAATCTCTTAGTGCTTTAAAAAAGCAATCTGAGTGCTCGAGGAGAAACTATTTGGAACACATGTGCCCAGAAAAATGTGATATACAGAATGCAAGAAGGACACTTAAGGTCACATAAAACAAACAAAGAACAATCACATGCTAACACTCAGCAAAACATGAGCAGGCATTTATCAAAACAGGAAAGCCAGATCTTCAGCCCCATCAGTAATTAGAGAGGTGTGAGTTTAATTCTCAAGTAGACACAACTGTCCACCAATGGAATTGATTTTTGAAGGTGCTCTGATCATTCTAAGGGCTGCATACAAACAAATCTCATAGTTTCCTCTTTGCTTAGCTGTAGCATTCTTCACATATGCATCAGGCTGCTGGTCTGTCTGCTTCTGGTCTTTCCCACATCCTGTCAGTCATGACCAAGACCTAACCTCATCAGATCTTCCCTTTCTTCCCTTCCTAGTCCCCATTTCTCCTCAGAGTGGAGACCAGCTGAGGCAGCTGAGGCATCAAGTAGGAAGCCACATCCTTGGTTTAATTATTGTCTCAAGGATAAACCTTAAAAGGGTATTTCCTGGTTAAAACCTCTGGTGTCAATAGCTTCATCTGGGAACTAGGCGGTTCTTGTTGGGATCTGCACACACTTAGAAGGGACCCCTGACTGATTTAAGGTTGTGTTGTATTTTCACTTCACAATGGCCCACACAAGAAACATAGCCAGTGCAGACCAGAAGCTGTTGGTATTTACAAATCTATAAAGTCAGGAATTTGGAGACTTTCTCTAACTCCTTTATAATCCTTGTTAAGCCAAGCATCTCTGATCTAAGGTCATTTCTTTTCTCCAGCTCTTTTCTAAGTGTTCCTGGTAACAAATCAATACAAAAACGATCAATGTAATATGCTCTTAACATTATAGTTAATCACACTCATTTCCATCATCTGACAGGGTGGGCACACTGGCCCCACATGTGGCACATCCAGCAAACATGTCACCGTTATCCCATCCTCCTGTCACTCACCGCCTGCCTGTGTTCATCCCATAGTTGAGTAAAGGATGCATGATGCAGTATAAAAAAACATTTAACCAATAAGCCACAGGGACCAAAATGCTCCCCAGTGGCCTGTGTTTTGTGTTTCTAGTAAGACAGCTTCTATACATGATATAAACGTCTGAAGGGAACTCCAGAGCTACATACACTCTAAAACATAAGTAACCTTAACAAATGAGAGGGCTTTTAAAAAATATTTGTTCATTTTAATTTTATGTCTATGAGTATTTCCCTGAATGCATATATGTGCATTACAAGCATGCCCAGCACCTAGGAAGGCCAGAAAAATCATGAATTCCTTGGAACTGGAGATTTTTGCCTGAACTGGAGTGTGGAGTAGAAAACAACTAACAAGCAAGTTTGTTGACACTTCCTCAGAGCCTGTTGTTACCTCCTGTTAGTACTGAAATTAAAAACGTCCAGAGAAAAAACTTCAAAATGCCTTCATCTTGAAGGGTCAGACAAGGAAGCAAACTAATGGTGTGTACAGGCGCACCTCAAGACAAGAAAGGGGCAGGAAGTTCTCCCGGGCATTAAGGTCAAAGGGCTATGTAAGTTTGGGGTCCGCGGGAACATTCTGAAATAATCGCGCTCCTCCCTTGTGGTCATGGAGGGAGAAATGCTGGCTGTGGAGCTCAAGGGACCGGAAAGTCCTGAAAGCTTCGTCAGCTCTGCTCAGGCCTCTGTGGACAGCAGAGCCCAGAGCCCAGACGGGGGAAGCCACAGCTTGCCTCCGAGTAGTAGAAGACTGGGAGCAGGTACCTAGGGAATGGCAGTGATGCTGACCCATCTGAAACCCTGGGACTGAATGGAAGAATTTTGAAGGAGAAAGCAGGGAGGTTGCACAGGAGCACGGACATCTTCAGAGAGCTCATGAGGGTGTTTCTATTTTTTATATATATATATTTTTTTTATTTTATTTTATTTTATTTTATTTTATTTTATTTATTTATTTATTTATTTATTTATTTATTTTTGGTTTTTCGAGACAGGGTTTCTCTGTGTAGCCTTGGCCATCCTGGACTCACTTTGTAGACCAGACTGGCCTCGAACTCACAGCGATCCGCCTGCCTCTGCCTCCCGAGTGCTGGGATTAAAGGCGTGCGCCACCACGCCCGGCTATGAGGGTGTTTCTAAAGAGGTTGCAGCTGTTGTACAGATGGCGCCGAAGCCCGAGGCTCTCCATAGGGGTGGTGGCTGGCAACAGTGGGTGAGGTGGAATGGCAGGGCTGCCCAGACCAGCAGCACGGATCCAGACCTGGTCAGGGTAACATGGTGGCCCCAGGGAAGAAGTGGCCAGGGACGATGTGGAGACATTCTGAGATGTGCTCTTGTGTTTGCCCGAAAAATTAGCACCACAGGATCCTGGGAAGGAAATGGCCTATCCCATAATTGAGCAAAGGACTCCTAATATGATCAAAAATAAATAGTAACTGATAAACCCCAGGGGCAACTAGGCTATATTTTTGAATAAAAAGTTCTCATTGATGAAAATTAATAAGTTTCAAAAACTTCAAAAAAAATTTTTAAATGAACCTGAAATGCATAAAATTTCTATACGTGAAACATACTTGTTTTCAAATGTCTCTCTCCTGATAGACTGCCTTGTTTCAGGGCAACTCACCTGCACACATTCCAGGTTCCAGGGGGAAATCTGTAAATCCACAGGAGAGAAATTCACTTTGATTTAAAGTTCCAGGGGACCGGTCTCTGGATCCAGGTACTGGGTCTACATGGAGAATGGGATTCTGGGATTCTGGATAAAGATGCTTTCTGCTTAAACCTGGGTCGAATCTGTGGAGCCCCTGGAAAGGCGGAAGGAGAAAACCAACCCCACAAAGAAGCCCCCTGACTTACACATACACAATCGGCCATTCAAGTTCTGTTCTCCGCAATACTAGCTAGATAATCGCATAACCACACACGTAAGAAGTAATGAGATCATGAAGGGATCCTGAGTCCTTGGGAAGGTGAAAAACTGGAGCCAACCCCTTGGAGACCAACTCTCTGGCCTGATCTGGCTCCAGCCGCACCCTGGAACGCAGGCAGTGTTGGCAAGCGTGGTGTTTCCAGCCTCAGATCTAACGAGCCTGCTGCCTCCCAGCTTCCTAAGCCATTCATCCGACGACAGCTGAATTTCACTGTTTTCAGTACAGCACAGTGCCAAGTCCGGAGTAGAAATAATCCTTTTATCTCCCAATAAAGGAGAATTACCTGCATTCTGTAACTCAGCTCTCTTTGAAGAGCAGCCTTTGGAGCTGGAGGCTTTGCATTGCCTGGAGTGGTCACATAAAAGATGATTTTTCACTGATCTCTTTGGGAGATCCAGAGGGCAGGGAGTTGATGATATTGTCATTTAGTCACCCTGTGGAAAGTGGTGAGATTTTCCATTTTAAAAGATTTCAGAGCACAAATGTCATTCTCAAAAACTTTTCTGAAAGACAAATTAAGTTTTCAAAGCCACACTGTTTAGGGACCAGCTGTTACCTTGGGCCAGCATGTGGGGACACTTCGAAAGGATATAATTTGATCTGCTATCATCTCTCCTTGCCCCTGTGGAGATAATCTGACCCTGATAATTTCCTGCTGTCTATGGCCACGTCATTATACAATGGACTATCTAGGTAGTAATACTGTCAGTTTTCTTTCACAAAGACAGATCACCTTCATCCTTAAACACTGTTAAAACTTAGTTCATTCCAAGTGGCAAGGTGACTGACATGTCAGCACAGAGCCTGACACTCGGAATATCTTCACAGTACCTCAGTGGGCTACATTTTATTTTCCAAATTAGGAAACCAAGGCTGGAACTTTAGGCCACTTACCCAAGCATCTAGTCACTGGTGGAGGGGAAGGATTTGCTCAGGTCTGCACCCAAAGCCTGCATCCTTCCTGTGATACCACCCTGGAGATGTGGGCTTTTACCCTTTGCAACTACAGAAATGTGAACTGTTAATTCTTCATGGGAGCAGGCTAGCCTAGACCTTAGAGGATACCTAAAAGACTCTCTGGCCTCTACTCTCTTTAACAGTGCTCCCACCCCTACACAAGAACACTTGTGGCAACCTAAACTAGAACCAGAAATTTCCAAAGTCCTTGCAAGGTAAAAAGCACGCCTCTTAAGAATCATTGCCGTGGAAGAACTCTGGGGTGCCTATCCTCTTAGACTGCTAAGGTTCTGTGATTCTGAGAAATATGGAGAATAATTTAAAGACCCAAGCTGAAGAAGTAAGAATAATTACAGCCAGTATTTAGTTCTTTGTACCTATAAAAGCCCATTCATTAGTAATAGCACCATCAACTCCAATGCAGAAATAGCCATATTGTAAAAATGCTTAGTAGCACTCAGTAGGCAAGGCATTCAGGAGAAGCCCAGAGTCTTCCTGATTTGTCTTCAGTGGTACCCTCCACTCCAAATCTTACACAATCTTAGGCAACATCAAAATAAGAGCACATCTTCCTCATTCTTGCTTGATGCCACAGCTTCTGGTTCCCCAGTCCCCTGTGCGTCCTTGCCTCTTTACTTTTGGAATTCCTCTCCCTCGTTAGAGTTCACATGAAGGTAACCACACCCTTTCATGACTTCCCAGCACACCTCCTGGAATGGAACAGGCAGGAAATCACTCTCTCCTTTGTCCATGTTGTGCTGTGTCTCTCTGATCTCATCCATCTTTGTGGGGATTGGTATATTTCTTACTTCTTAAAAGTTTCTAGAAAACAAGAAAAAGAGCTCTATCTGGCCCTTTTTAGTCCATCTATACCTAGTGTCAAATGCGCTTTGCTTGGTGGACAAGGCTACGTGGTATTAGAAGCAAGACTGAGTGCTTAGAACATAGCTTAACTTCTGGCCAGTTCCCACAAGGATTAAAATATATTTCAAGTGCAAAACAGTGAGGACAGTGGGGTCTGCAGTTGGCTTCTCTGGTGAAATACCATCTTTTTCCTGAGCTGTCTTTCTAGTTGTGCTTACTGGGGCCAGCTCCAGCTCCTTGGCATCCAGTAAAGAGTGGGGGCTAGCATTTTGCCCATGCTTCACCAAGTGTGTGTAAAGTTCGCACGTCCTATGAGATGAGAGGCCTTCAGGCACAGGGTCCTGTGGCCAATGTTCCTTCTCCCCGTCTCCTCTTGACCCATTTCATTCAGCTCTATTGCACTTTCTGCAGATCTTAAGCAACCTTAGTTTTTAATCACTGCTCCTCCACTGGAAGAAGTACGTGTTGATTTCTTCAACAAGCATTCAATAATCCTTCAATACATGAACTTTAATTATGACAAAGCCTTGCTCCACAGATTCTCACATCCATCCTCCCTTGAAAGTCTTGCCTTCAGATGACAGTTACATTTGGTTAAAGTTTATGTGAAGGTTCAGTTGTGGTTGTTTCTTGTGCCTTGGGCTTTTACTGAGAGCCGCTTCAGAATGAGACTAGTGAGTTGACCTGGAGTAGCCATTCTAGGGGGTAGAAGTGACTGCTTGGGCTTCTCAGCACAGCATGGCCTGAGAGCAGCCCTCAGCAAGGAGGCCCCATCCCTTGTAGCCTTGTGATCTAATTATAGCTATTCCTGACGGACTAAGAATCCTAGCACCCCTTGGCATTTGCATTAGGTTGCAAATCAAGCAGTTCCTCTCAGCCACCCCTGAGCCATCTTAGTTTAAGACTGTCACAGAGGAGCAGGACATAAGCAGTTTTGGAAGTCTAACCGGCAGTGTTCCTCAGTCTTGTCTATTTTACCATCCCCTTCCCTTTCTATCTGCAGATGGCAAACTGTGTAGCAGCTACAACCGAGGGCTCATCTCAAAAGCAAAAATCAAGGCCATCAAATACAGCATCGTCATAATCCTTGGTAAGCGTTGTCCTCCCTTGTGTTACAAAACCGTACAAACATCCTGAAGACAAGCTGATGATATACAGGCCAGGCAAGGAAGGAATGTGTTACAAGCACATCTACCTTTCATTAAAAAAAAAAAAAAAATGTGGGGCTCCTAATCTTTCTCTCTGTGAATACAGTTGCCCACCAAGTTCATGGACTGGATCACTTGGAGAAAATCTTATTAAGACTGAACTACCCAGAGATTATATACAAATTATCCTCAACTCAATTGCTTCATTTAAGACATTGTCTCCCCAAGGAAAAGAAGAAGTAGATGTGCATTTCTTTTGGATATTTAGTTTCAGACAGAGTCAGCAATACTTCCCTTACAGCCACAGTGTATGTCCCTCATGCTTCTTGTCTGCTGCCTTTTTCTTTCTACACCTTGGATCCATAAAATCAGTTTGCACTGCTGTGATTATTTCCTGTTTTCTATTTTTATCTGGCATGGTAGATATTCATAAATATAGTTTTATTAAAGTATATCTTAATATAGAGAATCTACAAGTATATGTAGAGGCCTACTATATAAACACACACACATATGTATTTCTTTCTTTTTTTTTTTTTAGTTTGGTGGTTGGTTAGTGTTAATTGTTTTTTTTATTAATTCATTCATTTATATCTGAATAGTTATCCAATCCCTTGTATCCTCCCATTCCTCCCTCCCTCCCATTTTCCCCTTATTCCCCTTCCCTATGACTGTGACTGAGGGGAACCTCCTCCCCCTATATATGCTCATAGGGTATCAAGTCTCTTCTTGGTAGCCTGCTATCCTTCCTCTGAGTGCCCATTAAGACTTTCTCTCCTGCCACAATCATAAATCCATGAAGGCAATGACTTGCTCTTGAGTTACACGTTATCCCCAAAGCCTAAAGTATGGGAACATATACATGACTGAGTTAATATTTGACTCAATATGAATATGAACAAGTGAATGCAAATATACAAAAAAGGAAGGAATTGGGGCTATTTCCTTTTTAGTTAGATGATATACCCCATCTCTTCTTCATTAGAAGCAGTTCGAAACCCCAAGAAGGTATCAGCTATGTGTCAAATCACCACAATATCTCATCTCCCCTTTCTAAAATACAAAATGCCAAAAGGACCACATGCAGCATGCATGACTCAGCCACCCAAGGACAGGCACACAGCAGCCCTGCACACTCAGCTACAGAGGCATCCACAACTCAGCAGGGCTCTAGGAACTCTCTCAGAGACTTTCGGAGGATAGCAGAGATGCTCTGCCTTTACACAAGAATCAACAATGCCCATTGTCTGGATGACGATCTTCATGCTGGTGTATGCCTGGTCAATCAGAAATTATATTCACAGCCATATGAGGTCTGTTCAGTGTTCAGGCAGAGATGCCCACAGGAAAGTCAGAATACTGTCAGATTAGCTATAGCAAATAATTTTGTAATGCCCCTTTACCATCCTAAAATGATAAGTATCTGTAAAACTAAATATTATATTTTTTCAAGTCAGCATACTGTTCTATAAATCAGCTGGAACAAGAGCAAAAGAAAAGGAATTTATAATAGAACAATGTCAATCTTATATGCAGCTGTATGGGCACAGCTACACTAGAAAAGTAATAAAGAAATCAAATGTCTATACCTGTACAGCTACAGGTGACAGGCAATACAGATGTTTTTATGGAGACATTCAAATGTAAGCTGTTTTACTGTCACTAACCTGATTTTCTGAGCAGGCAAACAAACCCTGGTAAGTTTCAAATTAAATAAAATCATTGCTTTTCTGTCTACAATGGAAGTGTATTCCTGAAAGCTTCAATATTTATTGTAAATATTTAGGTGTACCTTTAAATGTGGTAAGTTCTCTAAACCAGGGAAATTATAGACAGGATCTCTTTATACTTAAATGCCACGTTGACCATTCAAAATGTATGTGAGGCATGAGACATTATTGGCTGGCTGAACTGCTCACTCTAGAATATAAGAAGACTGACATTCCTGCAAAACACTCAGGAGAGAGTGAAAGAGAGAGAGAGAGAGAGAGAGAGACAGAGAGAGACAGAGAGAGACACAGACAGACAGACAGACAGACACAGACACAGAGAGACATGAAGACACAGAGAGACAGAAAGAGACAGAGACAGAGACACACAGAGAGAGAGAGAGAGAGAGAGAGAGAGACAGACAGACAGACAGACAGACAGACAGACAGACAGACACAGACACAGGGAGACATGAAGATACAGGGAAACAGAAAGAGACAGAGACACAGAGAGAGACAGAGACAGAGAGAGAGAGAGAGAGAGAGAGAGAGAGAGAGAGAGAGAGAGAGAGAGAGAGAGAGAGAAACAGAAGAATTGCTATTGGCGTACCACAGCTATTCCAATGATGGTATCAACCACCCACAATGCAAAAAGATAGTGATCTCAGTTTTTGAATAATTCCCATTTAAGACATCAGCATCACCTATGGGGCAGGGAATCATGAGTTAATTTCTCATTTCCAAATTCTGAATCAAGTTTCTGAATCCCTATCAAATGATAATGGAAGATAGTTGCTCCTGCATGTAGATGTCCATGGATATTGAACTGCTACTCTGGGGCAAACTCTGAGGGTAAAAAATGATGGGAGAAATAAAGTTGAGACATGGAGAAGGGGAACAGTTTGTGTGCAGGTACCCAAGGCTATGCAGTTCTGTATTCACTGGTATTATCCAGAGAAATGGCAGATAAAAAGGTGATAGCCAACTAGATGACAGAGCAATAGATGATAGATAAATAGATGATGAATGAATAGACAGACAGACAGACAGACAGGTGACAGACTGGTTTTCTCTAAGAAACTGCTTCATGGGACCATGACGATAAAGAAACCTCAAGCTCTGTGGTGAGGTTGGAAACCCAATGTAGCCACTCTTGCAGGTGCGAGTCCAGGTCTGAAGCCAAAGGCTTGAGAACAAAATTGACTCTGTATGTTTCTGTTTAGCTCTGAGTGTGGGTCATTGCTCTGGTTTGAAGATAATCAAGCAGAGAAAGTGAATTCTCATGGGACTTTGTTGTTATATTTATGCCTTCAATAGGTCAGATGAGGCCCATTCACCAGCGGAAGGCAATCTGCTCTACATACGCTACTGATGCAGATATTATTCTCATCCAGAAACATCCTCACACACATGCAGAGTAATATTTAACCAAATGTCTGGGCACCCTGGTGCCTGGCAAGATGACACCTATGCAAACCATCACAACAGATTCCCGTATCCCACTCCTGTCCTTTGATGCTTTGAACTCACACATAGTTGATTTGGACAAGAAGAATGAGGGCATGTTTTCTGAAGAAGTCAACATAGGCATAGAAAAGAACTTTGAGATCATAATGATACCGTCATGATCCACACTTTAAAATTTTTAAGATCGCTTTATCCTGATACATATCCTAGAACTAGTAGTTAATGTCTGGTCTGATTTCATCCTGTTTTGTCTATCTCAGGAATCTCTAAAGGATCTTGCTTTCTTTCTTTCAGCACTGTGATGGTTGGGAGGCCATGGCCATGCCTATCAGATCCCACATGTTCTGCAATAAGTGCACACTACTGGAAGTCAGAGACCCCTTTCCAGACAAGATTGGGCTAATCTGAGCATAGGGATATTGTCTCCAGGATATGTGCATACCAGCACACATGTTTAAGCAAACATGACATTTTATTAACAAACACAAGTGTACATAACAACATGTCCAAGGCCAATATTCCTGAGAGATCTCTAGTACCAAAGAACATCCCAGTTAAAATTCCAGTCACAGCCAACCAAGAGTGGTGTTTCAGATGCACTCATGGTGGTGCTAATGGCTTTCTTCTCCCTAGCTTTCATCTGCTGTTGGAGCCCATACTTCCTCTTTGACATGTTGGATAATTTCAACCTCCTTCCGGACACCAAGGAGCGTTTCTATGCCTCTGTGATCATCCAGAACCTGCCAGCCTTGAACAGTGCCATCAACCCTCTCATCTACTGCTTCTTCAGCAGCTCCATCTGCTTCCCCTGCAAGTAAGATGTGTTCTTGCTGGTGTCAGGTACACCAGCAGGTCTTACATCTAGACCCTGATTCTCATTTTCTTCCCAAAGCTCATTAGTGGGGCACAGAATCCCCATCTCATAGATGAGGTGCTTAAGGGTTAGGAAGTCCCCACTAATTTGATGAATTCAAATCCAGACTGAGGGCATGGCAGTGCTACAAATGTGGAAATCCTTGATTTTGATGGAATCTTCCCCAATGAACTTCTTCAGTATAAATCTACCAGAAAGTGATAGGCAACATTTTCACTACTTATAGGGAAAGCTTTACAAAGTAAGGCTCACAAGACTGAGTGACATTGTTGAGGTTCTACTGATCATTAGTAGCAGAGCTGAAATATACTCTTCTGACACCTACTGTCATTCTGCTGTTTTTCATCTGTTCTCATCAGGTAAAAAGTAAGTGGAGAAACTCATAGCACAGAGACTAATAGGATGCTTTAAGTCTTTGTTTAATGGCAGTAGCTGAGGTTCAGATCCTGCTTCTACAAAGCCAGGTGTGAACTTGGGGTGTGAATATCCATATACTTTCTTTCCTGCATGTGAAAGTGGGGATAACACCAGGGTCTACTTCTTGGTAGATTATGCCACTGTCCACTGGGCTGTAATGGTAGATGATGACACTGTCCACTGGCTGTAATGGCACTGGCAGAGGAGGAGGTTCAGTTGTTCTAGCTTAACAGGTCTTTGGTCTTTAATGACCTTTCTTAACTATTACCTCTTAACACCTATGATGCCTTTTCAATGGGTTAAATCACTTTTCCTTTATTTCTTTATTCTGACTTTCTCTAGGAAGCAAAGATCACAGGATTCCAGAATGACATTCCGAGAAAGAAGTGAGAGGCATGAGATGCAGATTCTCTCCAAGCCAGAATTCATCTAAGCACTAAAGCAATGGTGCTAAGCTCTACTCAATCAGATTTCCGGACCTTCATCACCAGTTAGTGTGTATGCATGAATCTTGAGCCATTTCCTCCGCCCTACTCCTGCATCAAGTAGCGGATGCATGAGGCAAACTTCTTCATGAAGGCATGTTAGTGCAATGCAAACATTAGACAACATGAGCTCATCATGTCTTTGTGTCAGCTAGGAAAGATATTTCTCTCTTCCAGTTTCTCCCAGCCCCCCTTCCCATGGCTTGCCACCTGTGCCGGCAGTTGCCCTGCATCCTTGTGAACTGATGACACAGACAAGCAGAAGATATGGGAAGGCTATTCCTGAGTCATCTAATTACAAGTTTGAAAGTAAATACAACACTTAACAAAGGCAAGACTGCTTTCTACCAGTTTTGTATTGAAAATTGTTGGGTACTGATGGGATGTGTGCCCCTGAAATGCCAAGAAATTTACTTTCAGATCCTGGAGGAGGAGGAAGTGTTGGCAGGAGTAAGCTCTCAAGCATTGTGACTTCTAAAAGGGACAGTGCATCTTCCTGCTAAACAAGAACACCATGCAAGCACATTCTCACATAGCAGAAAGATCACACCAATAGTCATAGACCCTTGACCAAGAATTCCAGAGAAGACAGCTGAGACCTGGAACTCACAGCTCCTCGAGGCAGTGTTAAAGCTCTTTCCCTCCTTGTATTCAACGTTCAAACCACACTGAGCCCCATTCCACACACTTCAGGGATATTTCTGCCCATTTTCACTCTCACAATTCTTTTCAGTGGCGAACTTAGCTTCATGGCTTTCCCAACATGATGTTCTTGCAAGCTCTTTGCTGTCCTGTTTGCTGTACCCTTGGTCTATCTGGCTGCTCTGCAAGGAAGTGCTGGTGGGCCTTATTTTGACAGGTCTGCAGTTCAGCATTTATGAGTATCATTCAAATGAAATATAACCAAATGTTTTCCAGTCATTTTTTTCTTTAGATTTTTCCAGAAGTGGAAATGGCAATCATTTGACTGTGTGTACATCTCCACCCACGGCCTTGTGACGCGCATGAGCACCCTATTTTTAGCTTCTCATACAGTCTTTGACATTGAAATCTCCTTGGCAAAATCATCCCTTCCAGAGTTTAAACCTTTTCTTGTCCTTTTGGCTGACTGCTGTGGAGTCATTAAGATGCTCAGTCTATTTTAAAAGCACCCCATTCCTCTTTATCCTATCAGCGCAAAGACTGCTTGCTTAAGGTCATGGTGGCAATTTCTCCACGAATTTCTTTTTCAATTCCATCTGACATTAGGGAAATCATCTCTTTAGGCAGAAATCAGACACTTCACCAACTGTCTCTCAAAAAATTATTCCCTAAGTTTGAAGAGATAGAATGATCCACCTTTCTGTCTGCACAACACTTTTGAAAGCTACTTTCCTCTTCATGCAATCAGCCAGACGTGAGCAAGCAGAAGCTTTGAGTGGCTGAGACTCACTTTTCAACATTTCCCTTTAAATCAAGATGTGCCACAGAAAATGCACAGAACTGCTGCTGAAAAAGCTGCCTGCACAGGAGCCAATTAACAAGCAGAATCTGGCAGGAGCCCTGGCTAGCAAAACAGGAGGCCCGGGCTCTTGATAGAGGCTTTCAATCTCTGTCAAGCTCTGGTCTGCAGGACCTGTCACACGCCTGCATCATCCATCAATCGATCCTTCAAGTTAAAGAGAGAGTGCAGTGAGGGCTTTTGTGCTGTCTGTGGACTGTGAAGGCAGCTGTTGTGAGACTGTCTCTCATCCCCAGAGGAGCCTGGAGATCAATAAGATAATGGGGCAGGTTGCTGTAGGAAGCTGCCACTTATGCAAAACTTGCTTTACATTGATATGGGGGTCTGAAATCTTCTCTGGCATTATCTTCCAAACTTGGGAAGCATGCATGGTAGTCATTATTCTTAGGACCCTGGATGAATCATCTCATACCTCTGGGTAGCAGTGTCTATCTGCAACAGGGGGCCAAAATAGCCCTGGATCAGAGGATATTGATGTTTAGAGACTGTAATGGATTAAATTAGACCTGCAGAGAGTGCTGCTGCCAGGGTTCTGCCTTTTGAAGACTAGCACTTCAGTGACTCAAGGTTGAGTCATTTGCCTTTTGGAAGTATAACTTTTCTCCCTACCACATGAACTCAGAAACTAGTATAACAGCCCAAGCATGATAGAAAATTAGAATGTAAGCCCCCAGTGTTGCCATCGGTAGCCCTTGATGCTCCCGTGGGACTAGAAAAGGCTGCATGGTGGTGTAAAAAACAAAGGTGCCTACTTTCCACACCAAGGTGTCAAGAAATGTGTGGGGACATTGTTACACAGCTTCAGGGGGCAGGCCAAACACTAGGCTGACAGAGTAGTTGTGTTTAACACATTCAGTCACACTACCCAAAATATCTCTGCTTTATTGAACTAAATTCAATATGAACGGTAAAAGATTCTCTTCTTTCAGGCCATATTTGTAACATAATTTAATTGAGGTCTAATTTCACCAAGCAACCGATTCCACAGGCCACCCCACCCCTACAGCAAAACACTAATACCTTTCTAATGACTCTCCCCTGTGATAATCATGAGAATAAAGTGCCTTTCAACTTCTTCAGTACACAGCGCAAGCCTTCTTCCCACTTTCACTCAGACAGCTCTGCATGGAATCATTCAGGAATGACCTTGTATCTCCCTTCTACATTCACGAGATGGATTTTTAAAAGGTGGAAGGCCTTAATTTGATGAGGAAACAGGAAGACAAAAGGTATTTTAAATCAGGAAATAAGGCAATTCTAGTCTTCTGCTTTAGTCGACGTTTTAGGCAAGCCACCTACCTGCTGCTGAGAGCCTGAGTCTGTTTTTGTGCATGGTTTTGTTTTGTTTCGGTCATAATTTGAGGATAGCTCATTATGCACATGGCCCTATTCCCTACATCCTGGCAACCTCCATTCCTGGAAAAAGAGATGGCCCTTACCAAGCTGCCAACCTACTTTCTTAGAGAAATATGAAATAGCTATGCTTCATTTAAGAATTCATTATCCACAACAGTCCTGGACCAGTTAACATTTTAAACATGCAATTCCGTCCTTGCAGAATGCTTACATGAGTGGGAGTCAACTCAGAGACTCCCAGAAAAGGTCTCAGTGGGTAACTCAAAGTGTCCAACATAACTGAATATGAAGATAAATGTGGTTAAATGTATTGGAAGTATTTCAAGTTCCTTGAATCACTTTAAGTGAACATAGAGGGTAGATTAGGATTAGACACTGACATAGCAAGAATGGGCATAAGGCTTTCAGGATAATTGCTAAAAGAACGGAAATAGTTCAGAACTTCCAGACTAAAAGAGAGTCACGGTGGGTGTGGTGGCAGACACCTGCAAACTCAGCACATGCAGGGAGGATCGGGATTCAAGGCCATCCTCATCTACATAGATCTGGACAGTGCCTCTGTCTGAAAGAGAAAGAGAAAGAGGCGGTGAGAGTGAGCCAAAAGAGAAAATCCCTGCACTTCTTTCTGTTTCTCATCCTACCCCACCTTAGCCTTGGATAACCACAGTTTTCCTTTACAAGTGAGTTCACGAGACATTTGTTTTTCCGTATCTGGCCTATTTCATTTAAGTTGGTATTCTTTAGGTTCCCCATGTTGATGCTTATAACAGGATTTCATTCTCTTTCATGTTCAAGGAACATAAACATCTTTATCCATTTATATATTAATAAACACATTTCATTCCACATCTTGATTGCAATGAATAGAGGAGTGCAGATTATCACTTATAAAGCTTTGTCATTTAACTAATCATTATGTGTTAGTTGATTTTTTTCCAAGAAGAAAATCAAGAAATATGAAAGAAGACAAGAGAAAGAAGGTAATAGAACGGCTAGAACAGGTAGAAAGGGTATAGGAAAATAATGAATTTTCAGCAAAATATAACAACACTTACAGTAAATGAAAATAAATGTTTCAATTAGTTTTAATGCAATTATCCATTCTTTGATGATGATGATAATAATAATAATAATAATAATAATAATAATAATAATAATAATAATAATTTCTAAATATTCAACAAACTTGAAAATAAAAGGATGACCCCAGCTAGTCTATGGAAACATTAACTCAAAGAAAACTACTATCCTCAATTCACATAGACTACCCAACATGAAGACCAACAGTGGGAAGAGCAACAGAGACACATCATAATGATAAGTGTTTTAGTTTAATTAGACGGAAAATCATTCTAAATTTCTCTGCATTTAAAAATAGCCTTAGGGTGCATGCTTTGCGTGGGTGTCAGAAGTAGGAGAAAATGAGTTACAAAATGCACAACTATAGTGAAGAATTTTACCTCACTTAATCCTAGTAATTACAAGCAGGCAAAACTCCAGAGTAGGCTAGATGCACTATGTACCCCTCTCACTTACCTGCGGGCCATGTGTCTTCTGCCTGACTTCATGCTCTCCTTACAGCTTGTCCCCTCCAAGTAAAGACCACAGACTCACACTATCAACATGGGCTCCATCTCTCGGCAGGAAGCCTAGACAACTGGCCACTTAACACACCCATCCCACGGCCTGGGGACCATATTTTCATTTTCATCCAATTCTATAAATTTTAAAAAGTCATCTTTATTTTTTTCCTTCAGACAATTGCCATTCAGTAGTGTTTTATTTTACATAAGTTTATGTACTTTTTGCTATTTTTATTTTAAAATTTTATACAATATACTTTGATAATACTTTCTCTTTCCCAACTCCTTCCTACCTCCCTACCCACTGAACTTTATACTCTATCTCTCTTTTTCAATGCTCTCCCTAAAAACCAAAAATCAAAGCAGGCAAACATACAAAAAATAAAAAAACATCCAAATGAAACAAAACAAAAATAATTAAAGCAAAACAACAAATCCTTTGTGTGTTGTCCATGCTCCTTGGCATGGAGCCTGTCTGGTGACCTTTAATTGGATAAAGCTGACTTTCCTTTCCTAGCAGGTATCACTGTAAATAAGTTTTATGGGTATTCTGGGTGTAGGCAAGGAACTCTTTGTGTACTTTTCCTTCTCAGTGCTGGAATTTTTGTCTAGTTTTGAACTTGTTCATGCAAGAATAACTATAAAACAGGATCAATCTTTTGTGGCCTCCAAAAAGGTACCCTAAGGTCACTATAAATAATACCTTATGGTAACAGATGGAAAAACTTATTATAAGCAAGTAAAACTAAGAAACAAACAAATGCAGCTATTCTAATATCTGGCACAAAAAAAGACCTCAACCCATAATAATCAGAAGAGATAATAAGGGATACTTCATACTCATTAAAGGAACATTTCCAATTTTCTTTTGTGAAGCCAGTATCATACTATTACCAAAACCAAAGATCCAACAAGAAGATAAAATTATAAGCTAATAGTTCTGATTAACATTGTTGCAAAAATCAAAATGAAATTAATTGTAAATAATATTCAAGGAAACATCAAAAAAGCTCATCTATCACAATCAAGTCAGCTTCATCTTAGACATGCAAGGATGGCTCAACATATGCAAATCAATAAATGTAGACCAGTCTATGACACCACATGATCAAAATCAGATTTAACATCATGGTGTTCAGTATAGTGCTTCGAGTCTTGACTAGAACAATAGGAGAAGTAAAGGAGTTAAAGGTGCTACACATCAAAAAGGAAGATGTTTAAATATCTTTATTTGCACATATATCATGTATATATATTAAATATTCCACTAGAAAACTGACACAGGAAAGTAAGAGGGTGCAAGGCTAACACAGAATAATCAGTAACCTTCATATGTACACTATATAAATAACAAACGCAATGAGAAGAAAATTAAGGAAACAATACTATTCACAATTGTCACAGAAAAATAAGGTTAAAATGTCTTGGAATACTAAGGAAGAGAAAGACCTCAACAATAAAAACCTTAATACACTGAAAAAATGAGGTGAAGCAACCGTACATGTGACATAGCGTTAGCTAGAATATACAAAGAATTTAACTCCAAACATCAAAAAGCAGGCAGCCCCATTAAAAACTGGAGCACAAAACTAAACCCAGAGTTCTCACAAATGAAATACAAATAAATGAGAAACATTTTTTGATATTCAACATCTTTAGCCACCAGGGAAATGCAAATTTAAACTGCTTTGAGATTTCACCTTACTCCATTCAAAATGGATCAGATCAAAAACTAAATGACAACAGATGCTGGTGCAGGTGTGGGGAAAGGGGAATATTTATTCACTGCTGATGGGAGTGCCAACTGGTGTAGCCACCAAGGAAATCAGTGCCAGTTGGAAATCAGTGTTGAGGTTCCTCCAAAAGCTATAGGCCGACCACATGACCCAGCTGGACTCTTGGGCTCTATAACCTATCATAGAGATCTACCTGCTCTTCGTATTCACTACTTCTCTATCCACAGTCTCCAGAAAATGGAAATGACTCAGATGCCCATCAGTGTATGAATGGATAGTGAAAATGTGGTACATTGACACGACAGATATCATTAGACTCTCAAAAAAAATGCAATTATGAAACTCACAGGTGAATGGATAGAGCTGAACACAGAGAATAATAGTTATAAGTAAGGCAACCCGATTTTAAAAAGACAAACACTGCATATCGCATGTTTTCTCATTTGTGCATGTTAGCAATGAATATCCAGACATATGTTTTACATTTAGAATACCCACACAGGCCTAGGGGACTTTTTGGTGCCATGGCTTTCAAAGGAGGGAAGACAGAACACAGTGGCCTAAAGGATTGAAGGGAATATTGGAATAGGAAGGGTAAAGTTGGGGTGGGCAGGTTAAAGCATGGGCTATAGAGAGGGAAAACTATAAAAGTAGGCCTTTCAAAGGAATCTGTGGAGGGCCCATGGCAGCTGGAAGAAAGACACCCAAGCACTTGCCACGGGTGACACTATGATGGGCTAATGTGTGATGGAGGGATGGGAAAGAAAGTACAAGGAAGAATGATGAAAGAGGAATAGAAGCAGAGGGGATCACAGACTGTGAAGGATGGGACTGGAGGCTTGACAGTGGTGAAGAGCAGGCAGATATGAGGGGCCATAGTGAGGTCCTGGCCAGGGCTGTGGCCAAGGGCCGTGTCTGGGTCTGTCATGGAGACCCCATGGTTTTGAATCTGCAGGATCAGCCTTTTCAAATGCTCCAGAAGATCATAGATGAGGGAGATGTTGAGGTGGGATAAGTCAAAGGCTTGGATCTGAGTCTGGGAGGTAGCTGAGTTGGTCAGTCTGCCATCTCTCCTGTACCCACACCACCAGGGTAAGCTCTCCAGTACTGCTCCTGCTAGCTCACTCAGTGCCACAGCCAGCAAGAGGCAATGTCAACTCTCCTGCCTCAATGCCTTGGACCAGCTCACCCATGCCTTTGCCACCTATGCCAGCTCTACTGTGCTGCTCAGGTGAAGTGCAGGGCCATATTAGCACAATGCCTCAGGTGGCAGTCCAGACCAGGGGCATCTGCATGGCCTTTGGTGGTAACATGGACCTGGGACATCAACACAGACCCCTGCTGCCATAGCACCAGAGACCCAGACATGGCCCCCACAGCAGCATGGCCCTGATGCCCCATGGTCTCTGGTGGCAGTGCAGGCCAGTCAGATCAGCTTGTCCACCATGGTAGCATGGCCTTCAGACATCCACATGGTCTCCAATGGCAGTCCAGACCATGGACACACAACTGGCCTTTGGTGGTAACTCAGACCACAGACATCAATATAGACCTCAGCTGCAGCAATAAACATTTACAAGTAAAGATGTGTGGACAAAAGGGAAAACTGTGTGACACACTGTTATACATTGTAGCTTTCATGACAACATTTTTGCTGTTGCTGCTGTTGGTTTGGTTTGATTTTGTATTTTATTTTATTTTATTTTATTTTATTTTGGAGGGAGTTTGCAAAGGTAGAAGGCAAATATAAAGGGACAGGGAGATAAGTGAGATTGAGGCACATGATGTGAAATTCACAAAGAATCTATAAAAAGTTAAAAATAATACCCATGGAGTAGGAGGGCTGTAGAGATGGCTCAGCCGTTAAGAGTACAGCTTGCTCTTGCAGAGGATCCAGGATCAGTTCAGTACCCACATGTAGTTCACAGGTATTCAGAACTCCAGTTCCAGGGGACAGAGCACCCCCTTCTGATCACTGCAGTCACCGGGCATCCATGCCGTGTACATATAGATGTGCAGGTAAGCACTCATAAACATAAATAATAATTTCTCTCCGGTCGTGGTGGTGCATGCCTTTAATCCCAGCACTCGGAAGGCAGAGGCAGGCGGAGCGCTGTGAGGTCAAGGCTAGCCTGGTCTACAAAGGGAGTCCAGGACAGCCAAGGCTACACAGAGAAACCCTGTCTCAAAAACAAAACAAAAACAAAAACAAAAACAAAAAACCCAAATAATAATTTCTCTTCAAAGTCATAGGGACGTCAGGCATGGTGGTAGTCTTAAATCCCAAGACTCGGGAAGCAGAGGCAGATGGATCTTTGTGAATTTGAGGTCAACCTGGTCTACAAAACAAGTTTCAGGATGTCCAGGGCAACACCAAGAAACCCTGTATCAAAAAAAAAAAAAAAAAAAAAAAAAAAAAAGTCAATTAGAAACCTAGTACCACTACTATAGAACTATATAAGTGTGTGTGTGTGTGTGTGTGTGTGTGTGTGTGTGTGTGTGTGTGTGAACATATATACAGAGAGATACATAGATACATACATAAAAATGTTTCCCTATAGCTGGGTCACAATGCTCCTATTATATACAACAGATTAACAAATCCCAAAGTCCAATGCCAGTAATGGGTTACCTCTTTTGGAGCTTTTGCCAATGAGGTTCTTTATACCTCCAAACAGTACAGGCTCTTGTCATTCCTCTTGGGTACCTTCTGGAATTTGCTGGTAAGACCTTATTGCTGAAGATGACACATATTTAAGTCATAGAACACAGCGTGTTCAAGGTGGTACTGACCTGAAAGCGTCATCTCTACTGGCTAGCTTTCTTCATGCTGGATGGTGCTATGGATGCTACTGGAGGGGGAATTATTATCACCACACTTACCCAGATGTGAATTCTGCAAGTTATTGTAAGGAATGGCCCAGCCAGACATGTCTACTGGTAGGACAGTGGCACAAAGTTATGGGAGTAGCCAGCTACTGAGTCTTAATAACTTATAATTTTATCTATAGATCAGTGTATCTATATTCACCCTTATGAGAGAAGCTTATATTTGTAGTTGATGGTGATTAACACCAAGACCCACAACTTGCTATGATGCAGAGAATAAGAGGCCGCGGAGCGCCCATCCCTAATTGTAGCACGTATCACTCTTCCTCCTCCTTCTCCCAATGCTCAGGGATCATTGCTGAAGAGGATTGGGAGGAGGCTAAGAGCCAGAGGAGCAGCTTCATGTATAAACAAACTCACAGCAGGTTTGACAACAGGCATAAGGCCTGTGAAGGCTTACTCCAGACCAGTGCCCAGCATGGGCAGGGGAGGAAGGCACAGAGCCCAATCTCCAGCTGAACAACTATTTATAATTGATTGCAACTGGGAGGAAGAGTCAATCTTCTTTGAAAATGTGGCCCCTGGTAAATTAACCACACTCCAATAGAAGGGTAGGTATCCAAGATTACAGAGGCACCACAAATCATATTTTATGGGCTTTTTAAAAGATACAAAGTTGAATGGGTAGGAAAGGAAGGGTGGATGTTATCTTAGTTAGTGTTCCATTACTGTGAAGAGACACCATGACCGTGGCAACTCTTCTAAGAAAAAGCATCTAATTGGGGCTTGCTTGCTGTTTCAGAGCCTTAATCCATTACCGTCACAGTGGGGAGCATGGTGGCAACTTGCAGGCAGCCAGCAATGAAGAAGTAGCTGAGAGTTCTACATTCAGATCAATAGGTCTGGCTTGGGCATTTAAAACATCAAAGCCCACCCTCCAGTGACACACTTCCCCCAACAAGGTCTCATCTCCTAATCCTTTTAAATGGTATCACTCCTTAGTGACCAAGCATTGAAATATATGAATCTATGGGAACCATTTTCATTCAAACCACCACTGATGTGGAAGTAGGTGGGGTGTGTGAATATGATCAAAATACGTAGGATGAAATCTTCAATTAATTCAAAAATTAAATGGTCTGGACAAGTCACGTGACATAATTAACATGCATAGCATGCTTATTCTACTGTCAAGAGTAGACATTGCTTTTCAAGCTAATGTGTAGCAGCTGCGTGCTTTCCCTGAAAGCATGAGGACTTGAGATTGACTCTTAAGCTCCCATCTAACAATCTGGTCATGATGTTGCATGCCAGTCCTCCCAGCTGCGGGGTAGCAGAAACAGGAGTGTACTTGGAGCTTACTCACCAACTGACATAGATGAATGAGTGAGAGTACTTATCTCTAAAACTAAGATAGACGAAGATGTGGACTCTGGCCATCACAAGCATGCACAAACACACACTCACACAAACCCACATTACTATTTATAGGAGTCCGAATTGCAATTCCTGTGAGAGGTGGGGGGATCTGAATTTGGGGTTGGGCATATAGGAGGAAAGCCAGTGGGGTTCTATATCCTACTACAGCTAGATGACAAGAGAGAAAATGACCCAGTGGGTCTCAGGTACAAGCAGAAAACAGAATGATGGCCCAAAGACCTTTTTTCTTCACCCAGAGATATCATCAGTCATTGGTTATTAGTATCCACCAACTGCATGAATGCTGATGCCAACAACACTTTTTAAAGTTGACAGAAGCAACCATGCTCCCACACTAAGATGTGTGAGTCAGATTAGCAGAAATCAATACCCGCCTTCTGTTCTTCTCTCTGTAAGGTGCCCTGTGCCCTGGGGCTCTTGCTCTTGGACACTCCTTTTAGTGCCTATCCAAAGGGTCTCTCCTTTCCTCACCCTGAGGATGGATCAGGTACATCATAGGCCTGTTAACGTGGTACCTCTGAGCAGAAGAGAATAGATAGCACCTCTCAGAATGGATAGCACAGCACCTTTACATATTGCTGTGTAAATATGCAAGACTGGACATACAGTCCCCCAATCCCAGAGAACTAATCTCCAAAGTAGTTAGTCCAAGCTTGCATTATGTGGACAGAAGTAACATTCCCTGCTAATCACAGCTCCTTCATGTTCATGGCTAGTTAACAGCTTTTTAAACAGCTGATCAAAAGGTCCCAATCCTGAATGCTTCCAAACTCACTCTAGAAATTGAAAACATGAAGGCTTCTGGATTCATCACAAAGCTTTACTTCATTGGGCTTGGAGTAGAGTACATAAATCTAGGATTCTACCATCCAGCCAGGTGAATGACATCTGCGGCAGCTCCTCAATGGGCTGGTCCTTAGGAACCTGGGTGTTAGAGCCCAGGAGCCTCACAGCAGGTTGTTCACACCCCCAGGGTTCCCTTGTTCATCCTGACCATGAATATGTTCTCTTAAGAGTCCATCGTCTTATCTCTCACAACTCTCCAGATAGATAGCTGTGAGCAAAAGTACATTTTGTAGAGGGCTAGGGATGTGCTTCGTGGGTAGAGTACCTGCCTAGTCTGAGCATAGTCCTCCCCAGCACCTCAAAAACGTATTTTCCCTGAAGGTAGGCCTTCATCTGAAGTTGTTGTGCACATGTATAGATACCCCAAAGACAACTGAGCTGGGAGACTTGGCTGTGTGCCTATATGATATTTGAAACAAGGAAATAGACTTTGAAAGCAGCCCCTGATGGACCCTACCAGAGCATGATGAGGGGTGGCAGCATCAAAGCTTTCCAAGGCACTCATTCTCAAATCTTAGGACCTCAAAATACCAAACAAACCCCCACTTTTGATTATGTGGATTAAATGTGTTGATAATTACTTTATTAAAAAACTAAAAATGTGGGGGGAAATTAATGTTTATGAATTATTTACAAATAACTACAAGTTTCTCTATTAACATAAATTTGCCTTGGATGAAAAGCAATTTCATTTTCAAAAAAAAAAAAAAAAAACATGTAGTGAGAAGAGTGGCACATTTTAACTTTTTGCAAATCTCTTTAAGTTTGGCTCAATAGATGACAGCTGGATTCCCATGCGTTTGCACTCAATCTGTTGTAATATGTTATTTTGATGGAAATATATAAAGAGAATCATGACTCACACAACTATGTAGCTGGAAAAGAAAGGGCTTCAATTTGCTTCTGAACTTAATCTATTTTTCTATGACATGCTGTATAACGTCTGGAAAATTCCACCAGAAAAAAAAAAAAAAAGTTCACATGAGAGGATGAAAATGAAACAAGCCAGTAAGAGCTTATTGCTGTGCAAATGCTTGCCCCTTCCGAGACCCTTTGAAAGGCTCCCAGTCTTCCCTGGTGTGGGCTGAACACCAGAGTTCTGAACACTCCTTTTGGCAGAAAGCAAAGCAAATCCACCAAGCTCATTTGTTGCGTTTATTGAGCTGCTGTTGTGGTTCTTGTTGTTTGAGATGCGAGACTGATGTAAGGGAGGTGAGTGAGCTGAGAAAGCTACTCAGATACTGATAAAGCTACTTAGGGTGCTAAGTATAGACTCAATTGACAGCTTTGCTCAAATGAGAGAGATGAATGCTACCTGGGCCCACAGGCTGTGCCCACACCAGCTGCTCAGTGACTATTCAGGACTGGATACAAGTGATTTCTCCGATTCAGGAAAAGAATAATTAGAATTTACCTCACTAGGCTATGAGTGTCAAGGTTCTGAGCATCAAGCAAAGATCTTTTGTGTTGGTACGGGTGGGCCTGTGGGACTCTCGCTGTCCTCTGAGACCTCCCTTCTTTCTGTAAATTCTACCAGCCCTTGCTCTCCCTCACATACGCTGGACATACACATTGGTCCATTTCAGAGTTTTCCCCTCTCTGATGACATCATTCCCCCCAGACAACTACCTATCCAATGTCTGTTTCCTTCAGAAAGCTCATCTCAACTACGTTGCTTAACCCTGCACTGCCAGCTCAGCAGCCTTGATCCCCCAACCATCTTACTTTTGATTTGCTTAAAACATCTTATTGCTGTGCAAATGCCTGTCCCTTACAGGTCTTTATTAAATTTTATTTTATTTAAATATAAGACACAACAATAGTATTTAAGCATGAAATATCCTTAAGTATTTTATATTTGAATAATAAATATTAGACGCGCATGTGCACGCTTGTACAGGTATATGAAAGGTAGAGTACAGCTTGCTGGAATTGATTCTCTCCTTCCACACTGTGGGACTGGGGAGAGAGAACACTTCTGTTCATGCTATTTTTTTTCTCTATTTAACATGATACTTTTAACTGGCTATGGGAATTGCTTCTTGTCTTTATTTCTTATAATGTAAGGACCATTATCTTTTCGGTTCAGTCTAATGTAGCTCAAGGCCAGAACAGTGGCCAGAATAGAGAAAGTGCCCGTGCATACTGGCTAAAGTAATTCAGAAGTAAGGCTTGCATATGAAGGGACAGTGGGCAGCACGGACACGTGGAGTGTGCTCCCAAGGGAAGGACAAGGCAGAGCCATGTATGCTCACTTTAGTATCCCCAAATTCAAGACACAGGCTAAGTCCTTTGTCCTCCTCTCGGTCATTGGAAGACAAATATAAACTGGAATATGACAATGAAATGAAGTGTCAGGAAGGGAGAAGGCATCCGCCATTGACAGGCTTTAATAGCGAGTGCATCATACTTAAAGGATGTGGTCATGCAGGAGTGCAGTGGAGAGCCACAGTCCTAGGTAGAACATTCTGTGTGCCCTCCAGGTACTCAACCAGACCCAAGGGCTACACACGCCCTTTATTTCCCCATAGTGAGCATTTTCTGTGCAGCATTCCTTTGCTCCTTCACCTGTCCATCAGGTGTTCAACCAAGCTCTACACTGGATGATCTCCATCTCAAATCCTGTCTGCTGTGTCTGATTTCCTGCCTGGATGCACTTTCATCCAGTTGCTCTTTGGAAGATCCTCCGGGAACCATTGCTAGAGAGATTTGATTTCCATGCCAGAAAATTCTTATCCGGATAAGAGATTCTGAATGATTAAATCATTCGCAGGTTTGGTCTATTTCCCTCTCCGTCGTTTCTTCCTGATTATGGCCTTCCTCATTGTCCAATATTTCTACAATGACTGTACATATCAATTTATCCAAAACAGTTCAAGTTTGTGCCTGTTGTTCCCATATAATCATTAATAGATGCATTTCTTTCTCAAAACCATTCTGTTCTGGGTGGTGGATCACACAGGTATTCTAAATATAGAGCCTTTTATTTCTACAATGAAATTCAGTGACAATATTAAGAGGCTTCAGCAGTGAAATGCCAATTAGACGATGTCCCACATTTTAATATAAACTACTTCTCATCATGAGTTTTCTTTGAAAAACTTAAAGTTCAATGATTAAATTAAAGTACAAAGATATTAAATTCCAAATTCATATTCTTTTTTTCCCTTGTGATTTAAAGTTCAAAGAAAATTGAAGTCCAATACCTACCCTGATTTTCTATTCAGTTAACTCCTAAGTATTTTTTCCTAATGTTCTCAGACCATGGACGAAACATCAGAATCAAGGTGTCCAAAAACAGGTTCTTTCTTCCCCATGAGAGTTTTGACTCTGTGATAAAACAATGTATTATAGGAAGGAATTAAAACAACACCTTTGCCATCAACAAATACAATTTATATTTGCAGGCAAGACAGCCTATTTGCAATAATCTGGTCTGGTCTTCCTCATATCTGGCATCTAGTGTTTACCAACAGCTCTATTCTTCATTTCTTCTAGGTGCGCGCGCGCGCACACACACACACACACGCACACACACACACACACACACACACACATGTGGGAAGCCAGGTGCACCATAAAACATGTCCTCCCAAACCTCTCATGAATATTTCTTGCATGTTTAAAAGCTAAGTGGAGTAGGTGGTACCTTAGGAATGCCAAAGACAGGCAGACACCAAATCCTTGAAATGCTGCATGGCACGGAGCCCGCTTTTCTGACAACCAACTTATTAAATGGAGACATGAAATACTCTTTTGTTAAGCTACTGAACTGCTGGAAGTGGTTTGCTGTAGTGGGTCATAGATTATCTTTTATTATTATAACAGAACACCTAAGACTGGATACTTTATGCAAAGTTTATTTCTTTGAAGAGATTTTTTTCAATGCACAGTTCTGGGGGTCCAAGAGCATGTTGCCAGCCTTTGCTTATCGTGTGGGTGGCATTATGAGGTGCAACAGAGGTGGAACCAAGAGAGTCAGCTGAGAAAGTTAATTCATTTTGTAACATCCTTGCCTCATGGTAACTAATCCAGCATAGTCTCATAAATAAGAATTTATTCCTGAAAGAAAAGTTTACTCATTCTCAAAGACCTACCATTCCTTGGACAGTTACATTGGGACCAAGCTTTCACCATAAAGTTTTATTGAACAAATCAAACTTCAAAAACACAGCACAGCAGGTGGCTCCTCTGACTGACATCCAAAGATCTGGAAGTCTTGATTTACCCTGTGGACAGACCAAACCAATACAAAGACAGTGGTCTCTGCTGAGCATGCTCAGTGCTATTTCCCATATTCAAAATGACCAGTCGATGCCCCCATCTTCTTCTGAGTTAAGAATAGGAAGTATTTTACCAGAGGCAAAAGTAAATCCCTATGTAAAAAGAAAGAACTCCCCCACCCCACCACAAGAACCATGTTTGTATTTTGTGTGCCTCTTTTCTGGATCTCTGGAGATCACGCCCCTTGCTCTACTACAACCAAGATTCTATTTGCTACTTCCCGAGACATGGCCCCTGGCTCCTTGGGCAGCTGCCAAGCAAAAAGAATAGTGCTCCTTTCTCTGCTCTGTCCAACCTTGGAGGACCAGCCATACAGTTCCCTCTAGGAAGAGATGACAGGGACCCAGTCCTTCTGGGTGACTCTCCTCACCTGTTCCACACTCACATTGTCTTCTTTCTTCTTCAAATACATTTAGATTTTTTTTTTAAGGGACGTCTTTGTCTTGCCCCAATTCGAGCTCCCAAGGTCCACACCCACTGTAAACTGACCTCCTCTTCCTTGTCTTCATTTGAAAATAAATTAGAACATCTCAGATCTTAACCAACCCAAGAATATCTGTGAGACAGATTGCACTTTTATGGGCCTGCCAAAGTCAAGCACAAAGTCTGTATTGAGCAGCACTGTGCTACCACAGTTGGCGATCCAGTGTCATGTGGCAGAGCAGCTCCTGGGCAAAGCCAATTGATTAGCAGCAGTGGGCACCTGACCCACAGACTTATCAGCCAAGTGTGACTAAAAGACTTAGTCAGTTAATAGGAACCGAGAGTTCAAATGGGAATGAACACAAAGGGTCCTCTCAGTCCTAAGACAGCAGGACCCATGAGTAAGCAGAGGAGGTCAGCTGATGGAGCCGGGACAATAGAACAGTGTACAGAGCAATACAAATGTGAGAGGAAGAGAAAGGAAGAGAGAGGGGAAGGGGGCAGTTTGGAGGAACCCAACAACAAAGGTATCGTGGATCCTACAGATGTTTGGGGTTTTTTTTGTTTGTTTGTTTATTGGGCTGTGTTCCAATCTACCATTACAATAATAGCCTTTTATTGGGCCCATCTCAAAAGGGTGGCTGCCTGGGTGCACTAAGACGAGCCATCATCAGACTGGTAGAGATCCCCTAGGAAAACACAGCTGAGCGGGGCTTTTCTCTCTTCCTACTGAAACCATCAGATGCCTAAAGCTACAACCATTGAGAGAAGGTGTGGATAAATGATAGCACTTTGGAAGACTTGTACTTTGGGAGAAAGGCGAATGAATCAGGGGAATGCTTGAGATGCTCTTCAGAGTACAAAGAGATTTATGAACTACAACTGAGGGGAGGTCACCTGCAGCCAAACTCACACCAAACTGAAGAGTCTCCTGGACCAGGAGAGACAATACTACATGTCTCTTTGAGAATAACCATGCTGGTAGAAAATGCATTTACTTTCTCTTTTGACAATAAAGGGAGAGTAAAAGCCAGTCTCCATTGTCAGCTTTCTACCTGGGAAGGAGACTCATTCCTTCTATTATGGGATGCTGAGGTCTGAATGAGACCCTTCCATGACAAATAACCAAGGCTCTGGGTAGAAGAACCCCTAAACAGGGCCTATTATAGTCCAGGATTGTCAAGACTAACTGATGCCCCTAAGGAGCAGCTACCCTGACAGAACTGGAACGGCAAAAGACTTTGTGTATAGCCCCCAAAGCAGAGGAAATGAGCGAGGATCAATTGAGGGCATATTCATGAGCCACACCCAGAAGAGGATGACAAAATATTGACAAGACAAGGAGATGCAAACCCCCTTTAAGACAACATAAACCATCTGGTGTTTAAAAAAAAAAAAAAGCCTGGTACTTACAGACTCTCCAAGTACCTCCTCCCTATGTCTCTCATAACAACTTTGGGTAAAATGGAGAGAGTGTGTCATCCCCATGCAACCATGAAGAGCTGAGTTAAACCCCCAGCACCCATGTTAAAAGCCAGAAATGTAGATCCCTAGAACTCACTAACCATCCATCCCAATCTAATCAGAAAGCCCCAAGTCTCACCAAGAGATGTTATCTTAAACAAAACAAACGTATATAACTCCTCCTAAGAAATGGCATCCAAGGCTGACCTCTTGTCTCCATGTGCACATGCATACATACAGAGATATTTGGGCAACAGAAGCAAGAAACTGAAGGGGACAGACAACTGGCCCTGTTAATCCATCAGCCTAAGAAATGCAAGTCTTGGGACCCTGACCATGTCCCAGTGGAGAGGCACATGCAAGTCCAAGTGACCCACATAAGCCATAGCTGAGAAGTAGAGTCATCTTCCTTTCTAAAGATCGCCCTGTCACCCCAGGAGCAGCAAGGATGATTGATTTCCTCTGGAAACAAGGAAAAGGTTATTCAGGACATAACAGAACCATGGCTCTTTTAATAAGCAGTGTCTCTTAAGAGATTTTAAAACAAGTGGTAGCCTTGTTCAGCAATGCCCTCGCCATGCCCTTTTCAGCCTGAGTTTCAGAACACAATCAAGACTGTGGTTCTCAGACAGTGACACTTTATGAAAAGGAGGTACTCCAGAACCTGCATAGGTATTGAACAGGTGAGGTGTGCCTATCTGAAAGGAAAAAGTCCATTTGTTTATTCAAAAAGCATGAGTCTTTGGGATCAATAGCATATCTGGCACAAATAGTGGGAGATGTGAAAAGCTACTGATCTACCCCAATGAGTTTCCTTTATTCATAGAAAGAGTCATCAAGAGAAAGGTGGGTTTCGGAATAGGAAGTGTGTGGATTTTTCTCTCTCTTGGTTATGGCTTGAGAAATATAAGAGAATACGTTTCAGGTTCTTGTTCCTCTTCTACTGGGTATGCAGTTTAGGGGGTTGTGGGACCCCTCCCACCTCACAGAGCTCTGCAGATCATCTGGCCTATCGCTGTCCCACAGCCTTACCTCAGACATAAGGAAGTTAGAAAATGTCAGCATTCTTCACACATGAGGGGTGACATCCCTCCACATAGGGTGAACCCCCAAAGATCTAGCAGAGAGTTGGATCTGGGTACCTAGATACATTGGCATCCATTGTGACTCTGCAGCACCCACCACCAAGGACAGCATTGTCCAGTTCCATCTAGCAGATGAGATTCTAAGGCAGGTAAGTCGTTCTATGAATGAAGAGAGCACTCACAGCAATGAAAGCAGGAAGAGGGCCATCAGACCAAGCCATCCAAACATGCTTTCTCCTTGGAGGTGACAAGCCACTGTGAGCAGAGGGTAGCATCAGTCACTTGGGTTTTGTTCCTCAAGACAGTTCCCATAGACTCCAACTTAAACCCTAGTATAAATCCAGGTTACGGGGGATCCCTCTGAGTCTGTCAAGCAGCAGGACTGCTGAGTCTGTTGATGAAAAAATTAACACAGATGGAGAAATGGAGTTTGGTTCCCAAGTCACCAAAGAGCTAGGTAGAATGTCCTAGAACAGGGAGCATCATCGTGGACATTAACCCTAGCATAGCTATAGGTAAGAGGGAAAACAACCAGCCAAGTGGACAAGCACTGCCAGCATCGCCCACCCTTCTTAGTATTGAGTCAAGTTCCCCCAGGAAATGAGATCCGCTGTGCTTTATGATCCATCTCCCCATTTTTCAAACCAGACCTATCTCAGAGCAGTAGCAGATACAAATATCGATGGACCATTCTCTTTGGAAACCACTGGGGAGAAAGCAGTGTGGTTGGGTGAAGGCAAAACTCACGCAAGCATGGGTTAGACAATGCAAGAATTCAAGCAAAACAACAAGATAAGTGAAAGGGATAAAACACAGGCCTAGTGGTTGACAGTGCGTTAGAGCAGTTGTTCTGAAATGCAGATTTGAAGAGATCAGAGCCTGCTAAAACCACTTGCCCAGTCCTCAGTCTCATGCATCCTGCCTCGGCTCAGACATTACAAGCAGCTACCAAATTACTGCAGAACCTTCCAAACTGCCATCTTACCTTACACTTCTCTACCTTACAACTTTTAGAACAGACTTTATAAATCTTAAAATGACGCTATATCCCCTCCACTTTCAGAAATACTCCACAGCTCAGATTACCCTGGAGGCACAGTCTCAGGGGTCTATAGACTTTAGAACACCGTCCGTCCGTCCATCCATCCATCCATCCATCCATCCATCCATCCTTTCAAAAATATTTATGGACTGTCTCCTCTCTGCCAGACTACTATTAAAAGTCCTGAAGATATGACAGTGAACAACAAAACAGAAGTCTGTGGCTTTAGGAAGTCACTTGCTAGGGGGAAAATCCTTATGTTGACACTTCAGCCTCACGGACTGAGTCACCAGTGTTGCACGTGGCTTCCATCAGCTCCTGGAGATCAGCTAACTCACATCACTTTCCAATTCTGCATCCAAAATCATTGCTGTGGCAACGTGACATTAGCTATGGTGGGAAGCTGTTAAATATCTGCTAGCAGACCCTCCTGACATGCAACAAGATACAATTAATTACTCAACCCTCAAAATCTCCCAACTGAATGTATGCCTCTCTGTGCACAGAGTTGCTTCTCCTCCTTGTCTGCATGCTAACCACATGTTTTCAAACCTTGACTTTGAAAATACCAGGTGTGTGAAGCAGCTTTGGCCCACAGAGGCAGAGCCGACTCCTCCTCTGAAGAAGCCTGGGACTTCTTCGGGTATGGTCACCTCCCACTATGACTGCACATTTCTCAAAGCTCCTAACCACACATTTCCTGGCTTAGCTTTTGGACCACTCTAAAATAAATTCTTATTGAATAAATTTGGAGTCAAGAGGAAAATTATTTTCTTTTAACAGCTTTCTTCCGACTTCATTTTAGGAATCAATTGGGGACCAAGGTGAGCCAGGAGTCCAAATTGTGAAAATGACCATGGGATTTATAAAGTAAATGACTGTGAGCTGGTGAGATGTTCTTTTCTGTGCTATATTTATTCCATGTCTCTGAGAAGTGCACAGTATGAATGCCTGTATGAATGACTGAGTTGGGGGATACGGAGGAACATGGCTGAGTCTAATGATTGATCTCATGGGTACAGACTGGGGAGGATACGAGCAACATGAAAGGTGATCCCTTGGCATAACTGAAATGTCCCCTTATTCTCAGGAGTACATTTTCAATATGTACTCTTCAATATGTGATACTGTTTGGGGAGGCTTAGGAAGTGTGGCCTTGCTGAAGACAAGTGAAGGCAAGTCACTGGTGGTGGGGGCAGGTAGCTTTAAGATTAACGTTTCTCAGCATTCATGGTTTGTTTTCTCCATTTCCTGACTGTGGTTTAAAGTCTACACTCTTAGATGGTCCTGCTGCCACACCTGGAGCTTGCTTTCACGCTTTCCTACTCCGATGGTGATGGATTCTTCTCCCTCTGGAGCTATATGCCGAAAATACAGCCTTCCTTCTGTAAGTTGCTTTGGTCATGATTTTTTCAGAGAGATTTTTTACAAAGTAACTAGTACATCCCTAAACTGAATAAAGAGCCAAGAGCCAGGCGGCATCAGAAAGTATAAGTTCCCTGGAAATGTATAGAAATCTTTTGGATTCCTTACACAAGTGCTCTTATGGAATAAGGTGTTAACAATGGACAGCAAGGCTCTATGAGACTGAAGAAGGAAATAAATCCTTCTATATTGTGGTCCTGGTTATCAGAAGGATCTGTGGGTCTTTGGAATGTGGATCAGAAATGCTTACAAAATTATCGGGACAAAAGTGACTTCATCTAATCCGGAATGAACCAGATTTACTTCCAGTTAACATGAAAAGGTCAGGCATATTCCTGAAGCTAAGGTCTCCAGTTGACATCTTGATCAGAAAAGAATGTGATGGATGGACAGCTGCCAATGTTGTGAACAGCTTAGTGGAAGTATCATTTGAGACAAATGTCCAACAATGTCTTTACTGGAGAGCAAGTGATACAGGCCAGGACCAGCGTTCAGAGCTTCAGAGACAGCCTAGAAGAGAGGCAGGAAGACAGCACTATAGGAAGCAGCAGGAAAAAAAAAATGTGTTCCTTGACAGTCATCTTTCCCTAGCAAAGCAACAGGAATGTGTGCCCAGCCCTCTTGATGACCACTGATGAACATCTAAAGGTACAGTAGCTGGTACCAACCAACGCCTTTGTGAAGAGCTGCCAAAAGCCCAAATGCCTCCACAACTTCTTTTCACGGAGTTCTGGAAGAGTGAACAAACTTCCAAGTAACAGAAATGCCAGGACTGACTTTGATAGAGCAGTCACCGTTGCCACTGAAGGGCCAGTAGGTAGACTAGCCATAGGCAGCAGAGGGGCATTAGAAAAGCGAGTGATGCTGTTGGTCCATACATGGTTTGGCTCATACATAACATAGATGCCAAGATTTTCTAGTAGGAACTAAATTGCTAACATTTTTTAATAGAGTGGCATCATGTCTGAACTCTGACCACCATAAAAACTGGGAAACCTATCCTGTTAAAGGGCTGTATCAAGAATGAAAGGAAGCACGGAGAGACAGCCTGAGAGATGACGGGGGCTACTGAAGTGTCATTCTTCTTGTCTCAGATCAGACGCTGGAGTTATATAGGGACCCAAATCATCAAACATGGATTGCCCAGTGAGCAGTTGAGTGAAGGTATGGATTTTTTTTGTCTCATTGCTTAGAATACACTGAACATGGAAAGGGCTAGCTAGCTTCATGGAAGTCCTACTGATAGTTTCTGGAAACTCTGAGAATGATGAGTAGCAGAGACAAAGGGTAGGAGAGGAACTGTGAAGAGTTAGATGAGAGCACTGTGTCACCCTCTGACCTGCAGAGACCCAGGTCCCACGTGAAGTACCAAGTCCAGGGGCAGGGGCAGACCACATCTACTCCATACCCACTTTTTGTGTTGCTGCCTCCAAGGCTGAGTGGATTATCAGGGCCTATCTGTCCTCCTGGGCCCCTCTTTCAGCAGTAGAATCCTGTCCTGGGAACTAATTCTCTTTATCCAGCCTGACACACTGTGCCTTAATTATCTATTTAATTGCCGGCATCTACTCCCTACAGCTACAGGAAGGATTTCCATCTTCATCCCTGTGGTGCCCTCATTTCTAAACAGTCGTGGTCCTTTTGCATATTTATTGGATGAATGAATACATGAATGAATGAGGAAAAACTCTTGACAGTATAATTCATGCCTGGGTCCATGAATAAGCAATTAAACGTCAGAGTGACTGGATGAGCCCCAGCCACTGAAGATATGGCCTATGTACCATTGACTAATCTCCCTTGGAAGTTCACTATAATTGTACACACCTTGCACACTAACAAGATCCCTTTTGGGGGGCCTATGCACACTGAAGTTTCAGAAGCCCTATCCTAAGGGTAGTAGCCTTTGAAAAGAACGCAGTCTTCCTATACCCAGTATGCAAAGGCCAATGGAATGAATGAACTAGAGGTCCAAATGGCCCTGTGCCTCATAACTGTCCACTCTAAACCCCATACCTATCTGCCATATACCCCCTACCTGTCAGAGCTTCAGAGACAGCCTAGAAGAGAGGCAGGAAGACAGCACTATAGGAAGCAGCAGAAAAAAAAATGTGTTCCTTGACAGTCAACTTTCCCTAGCAAAGCAACAGGAATGTGTGCCCAGCCCTCTTGATGACCCTGATGAACAGCTAAAGGTACAGTAGTTAGTACCAACCAACGCCTTTGTGAAGAGCTGCCAAAAGCCCAAATGCCTCCACAACTTCTACCCGTACATCCCATAAATATCTACCCTACATCCAATACCTATCTGTTTTATGCTCCATAACTATGTGCCTTTTATCCTATAACTATTTACCCTACACCCTACACCTACCTACCCCCACCCCATACCCTATCTGCTCTATACCCCATAACTATCTACCCTACAGTCAATACCTATCTGCCTTACACCTCATTACTATCTGCCTTGCACCCCATAACTATCTGCTCTATACCCCATAACCATCCGCCCTACATTCCACACTGGCTTAAAGGCCTCCCAAGTTAAAAGAAGGAATCAAGCTGCCTGCACTGTCCAGTCTCTCCTAGGGCCTCCAGCTACACCAACTCATGCTTTTAGCAGCACCCAGCTGCTATTGCTAAGAAACAGAAAGGACCAGCAGGGACAGGGACACTGCCATGGTTTACTGAGAAGACCAGATTCCAGTCTGCCATGGCAAGGACAGGCCCAATTTTGTTTGAAAAAGCACAATAGCCCTTTATTACAGGATTTCAATGTCATGAACTTGCCAGGAAATGACTAAGAGACAAAAGGCAAGGCATCCTGGGAATCTAAGCCTTATTTTGACAGCCAGTGTTCCCATTGCCATGGTATTAGCTCATTGCTTCCCTCGGAAGTGCTGTAGGTTTTTTAGGACCCCTTAAATGTTTTTAGGGGAGATTTTAGGGGAGCAGCAAGGAAAAGGACAGAGAACAACACCAGATCATTCTGAAGCCCAAGTTGAAAATGTTGCTCCCATTCATTGGTTATTTAGCTAGCTTATCTTTTCTGGCTCTCCTTCTGTGATCTGTGAAATGTCATTGTGAGATTTGCCACATGTGCAAAAGAAAATAAAATTAACTGAGGTATGTGGAAGCTCTCATCATGGCAATTGACAGATGCACTGCAAGTTCTAGATCAGAAAGAAGTTGTTTGTGTTGTTTGCCAAAGAGTGTGCCACCTCAGTCTAATTAATAAAAGAATTTTGAAACAGACTTGAAGGCAAATTGGGGGGACAATTTTATTAATACTTGAGGGGGGAAACAACAGGACAGACATGCAATTAAATCTTGGCATTTCCTAGTAGGAGGGAGAGAGAAAAAAGAGAAAAAGCAGCATTTGTAAGCATCCACGTGGTTCAAGTGGGAGGTAGCTTCAGAGCTGGAGTGAAAAAGCCCTGAGAGTCAGAAAAGCATGCATGGAGCTGGAAAAAAAAAAGAGACTGAAGAAAAAGTTGCATTTTACTGAGTAATTTGGAAAAGCACAAAGCTTATCAAAGCTGCAAAGTGGAAGCTTTGCGAAACCTGTAAGGGGCAGGGCTGTAGGTTCTGGCCTAGAAAAGTACATTGAATCATTCGGAGGATAATTATTTCCCTCATCTCCTCAGCTCCTCCTGGGGAGCAGGGGTCTTAGCCAGGTGATTGACAGGTTCAGCTGGTTTATTATTAAGTGAGGGGACTGTGATGTGTAATGCTCCACTTGTTGGGGTAAATCAGAATGTCATGTAGATTTCCTTCTTTTGACCAGGAAGAAATAGCTTTCCCTGTATGGGCCTTAGTAGAACTCTGATAGCCATCCTCAGTGGCCTGGAAGGATACTGTAACATCGCCCCATCAAGAGTTTAGGAGATGGGCTGCAATTGGAGAACAGATGCAGCAAATCTCCACCATGATTCCGAAGCTGCCAAAAGGGATCCCTGTCTCTCTGTATCTGAGTTTCAGTCACACACACGTGCACAAGTGCACACGCACACACACACACACACACACACACACACACACACACACACACACACACACACACACACCAGCTTTCAGGCGAAGATGCTCATTAAGGAAAGGAAAAAGAATCAGAACCTCCAGCCAGGACAGAACCAGTTACTTCCTGCTTCTGACCAAGGAAAAGGATTACAACTCTTCAGTTTTGCTATCCCTGTCCTACCCTGCCTGACCAGTTTCTACGTCCTGTTCTCATCTCATTGTCACAGTGTGCTGAGGTGGTCCTGTGCCTGGTGGCACTTCCCACTGCTTACAGTTGCTCTGGAATACGAGCAGCTCTAAAGATGGACCACAGTTGGACAAGTATCATCTAAATCACCAGGGAGATGAAATTTAGCTGCCAGGTGATTATGAAACATGGCTGGACTGGGAAATTCCTTATAGACACCAGTAGGGCTGATTTAACAAGAGGTGAAGAATGGTATTTACAAGAAGAACTGTGTATTGTAGTACATGATAAATAACAGAATCTTATTCTGCAAGAGTGCACACGTGTGTGCACACACGTTCCCTCGTGGTAAGATGATGTTAACAGGTGTTCCTTTACAATTCCGTTCTGTTTTTTAGGTGTTCGACAGTAGTGAAGGTCTCATTTTGTAAATTCTAAGAAGCAAATCTGGACAAATGTGCTGTCACAGAACTCTAACATGACTTAACTACAAGCCAGCACACTTCCAGGAACATAGTCCCTCCAGACGCAGACAGTCCCTGCCTTGTTCCTGAAATGCGTTCACTCATATTTGCTTCCCTAAGTCTCACAGCTTGTAAGACTAACCTCTAAGAAGAAACCCTTATTTCACAGCATTAAAGGGAGGTGTAGACTTTTGTTTGTAACAAGAGTTGAGGAGGAGGCCAGGGTCCTGAGTGTGCATTTGAAACAAGCCTCTAGAGAGTAGGAAAAGTAAGGAATCAGTAGGGAAATTGAAACCAACATCAACATGACGGTGAGGAAGGGCAGCGTTATTGAGAGAAGACTTCCAGGGATGCTCGCACAGATTTTGGTGCCAGAGACCAGCCAGGCCATGGATACATGTTCTTGCTTCCAGGGGGCTGGGGGTGGTCAGTGAGTCTGCCTGGAGCACATGCCAGTGGTGGATTCCCTTGAGCTCCATCTGAGTGTTCCTTACCTGTAGGCTTCACCTTTGCCAAGCCTATTTTATTTGGGGTTCTTGAAATTCTTATACCTCTCTTCCAACCCCACCTACCCTAGATAGGAGAGATAGGAGATTTAGGGAAACAGGGGAAGTAGACCTTGTTGAACTCAGTTCCCCTGGCGTAGTCAGCAGGATTTCAGCAGACCAGCAATTCCACAAAAGTTGCTGCTGGAACCTAGAACAGCAGCCTGAACCCAGAGCCTCGAAGCTTTGCTGGAGCAGTTCTCTCTAGGAGCATCTAGAAGTGGAGCAATGAACAGCCACATAATAGCAAGACCCAAAAAGCCTCAACCTCCTGTTGTGGACTCATATATATACACACATATACATACGTGTGTGTGTGTGTGTGTGTCTGCACTAGGGTGTTTTTCAGCTGGCAAAAAACAAATCCCTCCCCCCACGAAGTGGTTTGACTTCTAAGTGGATAAACATCACCTCTTCTCTCACAAGTCTGTTCCCCATCCCACACTTGTGATCAAAACAAAACCATGTTTACATCCACTACACTTACCTATATCCTCTCACCTACAAGTGAGAATAAGAAACCCCATCTCAACTCCCTAGTGATGACAGCTTAAAAGTGTCTGAAAGGTACCATGTCTGATAAAAGAGCCTCCATCAACACCCATGCCCTACCATTCAGGCATGCCTAAGCAGTGGGTGGGAGTGGATGTTATTCTGTGTTTCCTGTCAGCTGAACAAGTGCCTGAGGCAGATCAACTTCCAGAGGAAAAGGTTTAACTTTGGCTCACAGTGTGGGAGAGGTGGCATCAGAAGAGTGAAACAGAAGGCTAAGAGTGCACCCAGGACGCCCTTCCAAAGTGGGTGTGGCATCATCTTCATTCACAGAGAAAGTCTTGGAGGCCTCCACACCAAGTGTTCTGGTCAAGGCTGGAAACTGGCATGTCCCTCAGTGAAATGTTGACCCCACCTGGTATGTCCCTCAGTCAGATGTTGACCCCCACCTTACTCAGCTCTCCAAATCCACATCCTTTCCACTTTCTTTTTTGACCTAACCAATAATGTAGACCCTGAAAACCCACAGCAAGATTCTGCATTCTCTTTCTTAATTCTGCCTGGGAACACAGGAAGGGAAGGGTGACAAGGGGAAGACACTAGGAAAGGCTGCCTGATTCTGTAGCAGCATCATAGTATCTTAGTCCATTTCAGAGACTAAAATATTTCTGACCAGTTGGTTTATAAACAAAGAGTTTGATCCCATCAGGGTTCTGGAGGATCAAAGGGGTGGCCCTGGGCTCCAGCTCTGCTGAAAGCCACAATGTTTGGGGGTCACAGGTGCTGTGCCCTCATAATGGACCAGTGTTCTCTCTGGAACAGGTCAGGCTCATAGGACTGGCTCACTGCCTATGAGAAGAGGTTACTGTAAGTGAGTCTAGAACTGCCCCTGACTTCTGAATGCCCTGCTTGACACTACATGTGTGCTTCTTTCTGGCTCTTACAGGTCCCACCATCTCAGCTGGGGACCAAGCATCCAGCACATAAAACACCCGAGGAACATCCAAGCCTTGTCCAAACCACAGTCTAGGAGCATAGACACTGATCATTAAAGGTCCTGGATATGATGCCTGAAACCATGTTGTCAACTGTAGATAGGGCTGAGCAGACAGTAAGAACTGGATCCTCAGAGTCACAACCATATGGCCAAATGCCTGAGGCATCAAGTCCTTTCAACCAGCTTGAGTTGGAGATAGCCATTTTTTAAGATAAAATGTATTTCAGCCAATACAGAAGAATACATCTGAGTTTGGGGGATCATGGTTGATCTGTAATTTCACTGACACAAAGTTCAAAACATCTTCTGCCTGGATCAAATGTAGTTTTGGAGTAGAATTTTAACTGGCCTATAGCATGTATGCAAAAATACTTACAAAATCAAAGTAAATAATTTGACGAATTACACAAAGGAAGGACACCCATCTGACCACTACTCAAATAACTCTCTTTTCATACCAGAACCATGACCTCACCCATGTCCCTAAAGGAAAGGACAGGATGGTCAGAGAGAGGACATCCTGAGCTGGTCCTGGCAGCCCAGAGAATCCTCTGGCAACATAATCACTACACTCATTTCCTAGGCTGCCTCAGACACTCACCACAGACCAGGTGTTTAAAGCACCAGGACTTACTACCATACATCTTCCAGGCTATTTGGAGGAGCCCAAGGCCCCTCAGAAGTGTGTAGGGAGGGACCATTCGGGGCTTTTGCAGCACCGCTACCTGCAGACATTCCTTGGCTTAGGCAACCTCAGTCCAGCTCCTGACTCCATTTCCACATCCTCCTCTGTCTGTGTCACTGTTGAACATGTTCCTGTGTATCTGTGCCCTCATTTTTCCTCATTCTAAAAGGACAGCAGTAGCACTGGATTGAGGTCCACCCTACTCTAGTAAACCTCAGATTCATTGTATATGCAAGTACTCCTACTCCCAAATAAATCAACATATTTTCTTTTTTAATGGATCCAGGGAACAAAATTCAGCCCATGACAACTAAGCATAAAATATTATCCTGATGAGGATAGCAAAAACATCAGCAAGCTTCATAACTGAGATCATAGAGTGGACTTCCAGTCAATAATAACATAAGCCAGGCTATGGATGGTGGTGTACATCTTTAATCCTAGCACTTGGGAGGCAGATCTCTGTGAGTTTGAGGCTAGCCTATTCTGTAGAACAAGTCCAGGACAGCCAGAGTTGCACAGAGAAACCCTGTCTCAAAATAAGCTAATAAATAAATAAATAACATCATAATTATTGGTTCATAAGTTCTGGCACACATACAACAAAGTAAGACACTGGTAATGTGAAGTGGGGCAGGGGGATCATGGGAATTCTGAGCCCTCTTCAAGATTTCTCCATAAGTCTAACACTAATCTAAAATTAAAAGTTTATTTAAAAAAACAAATTTCCTAGGTTGAGAGCTCAAGGAGAGTTGAAAAGTCTCTTGTAGAGAAATCTGCTGTGTCCTCACCCCTCATTAATGTCAGAGAGAGGTGACTGACAAATGAACAGAAATGGATTTTACTGTATTTTTTAAATAAAATCTTCCTATGACTAACTCTTTCTGTATCACTTTTATAGATCTAGCTACAGATATGGGACAGAAGGATACCTGTCTAGCTTTAGTCTTTACACACAAATATTAGTTCTAGAAATCTATATACCAATTGCCATCTGTAGCATGTCTTTTTAAACTACTTTTTATCTGGGGCTCCTTAATGTCCCTACCTCCCTTCCAACCCCTTGACCCTAGGTGGAAGAGAAAAAGGATTAGAAGGGAAAAGGAACATAGACCCCTTTAGACTTAGTTCCGACTGGTTTGAGTCATTGGGTTCTTGGAGAAAATACCAATCTCAGTTGTCAGAATATCCAGCATTACCAGCAGCCTTCCTCTTTCTGAGCTCTGGTATTTATACCCTCTCAGAGTCCTCAGAAATAAACTATCTCCAGCTGGCACAGACCATACACCACACCAGGCAATTATTAATGTAGATAAACTAAAAGCAGCTCCATAGACCACACTTGAAATTAAAACAAAAGCATTTACATAATATAACTTTGTTTCTAAAGAAACCAAAATTTCCACTACAGCCACCCCTGTCCTACAAATTAACCTAGGACTCAGCGAAAAGCAAATGTCTCCAAAGCAGGGCATCAGAGACATTACCACAGGACATTAACCTAGCTCTCAGCCATAACTTTTCCATAACATTTCATAGTCTTTGCTACCCAGAAAATCCTTTCCTGACTCTAACATCACTGTTACAGTTATTAAAGAGCAAACTAAATTCTTTCAAGGGACAGGGGAAAGCTGTCACCAAAATCATATAAGGCTTTAAAACATAAAGAGTTATTTAATGATCTGTCAGCCATGTGAAAGGAGAAAAGGGAGGGGGAAAGAATGAAGGAAGGAGAGAAAGGAGAGAGAAAAAGAGAGGTAGGGCAAGGAGAAAGCCATTGGGAGTTAGCGGGAGGTAGATCAAAGGGCTTTCCATTTTCAGCAAACAATTGCTTGAGTCTTTACCTCTCTCTCTCTCTCTCTCTCTCTCTCTCTCTCTCTCTCTCTCTCTCTCTCTCTCTCACACACACACACACACACACACACACACACACACACACACACACTTCACACTTTCAAAACAGTTGGAGGAAAAATAGACAAACAGAAAGGAAATGACAGAAGGGGGAGAGAGGGAGGAAGAAGACAGTCTTTAAATAGGTCATGTATTTCCTGCCATGTGGCAGGAGCAAGATGTTGAGGGTTTCAGAGTATAATTAACAAGACAACAATGCCAGAGAATCATCTCTGTCCTCTTTACCTAGAAAACTTCACGGATTTGTCTATTAAGACTGTCTGACATTGGCACAGGCAAGCATCTTTGTGGTTGATTTTACAAAGGTAACAGTCATGAAGGAGAAGCTGAAATGTTGCTTGGATCACTTCTCCCTGCTCAACAGTCATTAAAACAAGCAAAACAACAACAAATCAGATGGGAGGGTGATATGCTGGGTGTGTTATGCATGCTTCTCAAAGAGAACAGTGCTTATCAAACTGACTCAGCTGTGAAAACTGCAAGCTACAATGTCAGGCCAGTAAGCCATGCCCACTTGTGCAATACTGGTATGAATATTGTAGAGCAGTTGACCACTTTCTGACTGAACTAAAGTCCTTCTCCACAAAATGAAACCCTGGACCTTGGTGCCATTATGGGGCTAAGAACCTGTGTGGTGTGTGGTGATTTGAATCAGAATGGTTCCCATAGGCTCTCGATGGCAATAGAATAGTAACTAAGATAGAACTTGGTACCAGGGACTGAAACACTGTTTGTGACAGGCCTGATTGTGCTGTTGTTTAGAAGAATGTGGAAGGCTTTGGACAAGAGAAGTGGATGAGCACTTCAAGCAGGAGTTAATGAGCTGTACTAGTAGGACCGTGGAAGGCAGCAAAGCTGAAGGCAAAGTGAACTACACAGGCCTGGCCCAAGAGGTTTCAGAGAACAAGAACACTAGCACATGGCCTGGAGACCATTCTTGTGATAGGTTAGCAAAGAAAAGGGCAAGGAGCTTTGTCCTTGTCCTAGAAATTTGCTGGAGAATAAATTTGAAGAATTTGGTATTTATGTCATCAGCAGAGATTTCAAGATAGCTGTGGGTTGACTATGTTATGTGATTATTAATGACCTCTCTTAGGCAGACCTACAAAAAAAAGGGGGGGGCAAAAAAGAAACACAAAATGTAGTTTCAGATGAAAAAGATAACCAGGAAATGTTGTGTGGGAGTCAAGGCATATGCTCAAGGAAACAAGAAGTTTAAAGAAAAGCCTGATTGGACAGGTGGTGGTAGCTGCACACATTTAACCCCAGCACTCCGGAGGCAGGGGCAGGCAGATTTCAGAGAGTTCCCAGCTAGAATGGTCTACAGAGTGAATTCTAGGACAGCCAGGGCTACACGGAGAAATCCTGTCTCAAAAAAAAAAAAAAAAAAAAAAAGGAAGGAAGGAAGGGAGGAAGAAACAGAAACAAAAAAAGCAAGCAGACATCCAGGCAGGCCTGGTGGTAAATGAAATTAAGGTTGAGACCCCACCCAAATAATCCTGCTGCCTGTGAAAAGAAAAGGCTTAAGGGATTTTCTAGGATGAAACAACAATGGAAAGCTCATGAAATGTCATCCAAGTATGGGGCACGGTGCCAGTACCAGGAATGAGAAGAACTTGTCAGTTTAGGCCACATGGTTCTGGATTGAGTGTAAAGAAGGATGCAGGAAACAGGTAACAGAATTTCCCTCCGTAATTAAGAAAAGTTGCTGAGGTCACACATGGGACAGGGAAGTCCCAGCATGGAGGCCCAGAGAGGCCATGGCATGAAGCCGTGAAGGTGAAGCATAAAATGCTTTGGGAGACCTCAATGTGCTGGAGACGCCAGAGCCTTGTGGCGCCTTCCTAGGAGAGCTGCTGCTGAGGCACGGAACTGACCTAAGGAGAAAAGTGTGTTACAGTGAACAAAGCTTGAGGGAATGGGAGTTCTAAAGAATGCTTTGACTCTTTCTGCTTCTGGGTTAACTCACTCATTATGATCATTTCTAGCTCAATCCATTTATCCACAAATTTCGGGAATTCCTTGTTTTTAATAGCTGAGTAGTATTCCATAGTGTATATGTACCACAGTTTCTTTATCCACTCTTCTACTGAGGGACACTTAGGCTGTTTCCATGTTCTGGCTATTATGAATAAGGCTGCTATGAACATGGTTGAGCAAATTTTCTTGTTGTGTGCTGGAGCATCTTCTGGGTATATTCCAAGGAGTGGAATAGCTGGGTCTTGATACCCTATGAGAATATATAGGGGGACGTAATCCCCCTCAGGAACAGTCATAGGGGAGGGGAATAATGGGAAAATGGGGGGGGGGGAGGAATGGGAGGATACAAGGGATGGGATAAACATTGAGATGTAACAAGAATAAATTAATAAAAAAAAAAAAAAAAAAAAAAAAAGAATGCTTTGACATCAGACAGGCATACAGGATTTGAAGTTTGCCCTACTAGTTTTGTCTTTCTTTGGTCCAGCATTTCCTTACTATGCCTTCCCTCTCTTTTGGCATAATGTATACTCTGTGCCATTGGATGTTGGAAACATGTGATGGGCTTTTTTATTCTAATTTCACAGGAGATTATAACTAAGAGATTGCCCTGAGTCTCCAAAGAGACTGTAGACTTTGGACCTTAAGGTCACATTGAAACGGAAGGACTGTGAGGCGTTTCAAAACTGGACTGACTGCGTTTTTGGTACAAGGAGCTTACCTGAGAGGACCACTCAGACATGAGGTATAGCCAACTGAAAGTCTGTATTCCAGCCAGCTGGGGCCTCAAGTATTTGGGGATCTGGGTATAGTCTTGAGTCTACAGAATGGGCGCATTGTTTAAAGGCAGAAACTACATCCTAGCATCTTGCTTGGCAGCCATGGGAGAGCTTTGCAGAAGTAAGCCATTTGAAGAAACCATTTGTAACAGGAGCTAAGATAAGTTAGCTGAGGCATCCTGGCCTTTGGTTCATAGGATAGAGCTGGGTAGATTTGCATGGGATTCTCCATGAAGGAGATCAGATTCTAGTTAAACCTGGAATGGTCTCAGCAAAACTACCAGATAAAGGAACCTCTGCACTATCTTGCCCTGTCACATTCTGCACTGATTTTAGGACTATGAGTCAAATCCTTGACTTATCCTGTTCTAGGGACACATAGTCCATCATAAGGACCAGTAGTTTAGCTGACTTTATTCTCTGTTGATGTGGCAGGCCATGGAGTTGAAGATGCAGGGCCCCACTGTTAGCTCAATCAAGGTAAGAATCAACACTCTGGATAATGCTGACATTAAGGGGTCAGCCATGGTGACATTGAAGATTCAAACAAAGACAATATATTCAGTGAAGAGAGAAAGGTATCTTAAGAGAGGACAAGATAATTGCAAGGGAAGCTATTTTATGTATAATGGCAGGGGCAGTGTCTCTGTTGAAGTGATATTTGAGCAAATTACTGAAAGAAATAATAAAGAAAGTTTTATGAATATCTGTAGGAATAACACGAACTTAGGATAGAATAAATGTAGAAGACCTAAAATAGTAGGATGTTCATCATATTTAAGAAACTACAAAGAAAGCCCTGCATCTAGTGTGGATAAAACGAAGGATCTTGTAACAGGAGATAAGATCTGTGTGTTGAGAAACTATCATATAGAGTGTTGGAGGCCATGACGAGGGCTTCGGTCTTTGCTTTAAGTAAGATCAAAAGCTGAGGAAAACAGTTAAGGTGAATAATGATATGATATATCATTCCAGAAGGATCCATGTGCTGCTACATACAGGCACAACTATAGGGAACATAAGCATCCTACAGCTAAAAACCACCCATCTGCAGTTGTTTCTTGTTGACTCGTGCAACATGGATAAGGGGGCCATTTCAGTGGAGGAAAGAGCTTAATACAGGACGTTGAACCATGTCTGGTCATTTGGGGTCATGTAGTTTGGGGAGAAGACCTTTGCTCTGGATCAGACACTGTCAGGCTAACCAGTGACTACATACTGTTAATAATACTTATCTCAAGTACGATAGCAGAGGGAGGCTAATTCTATTATTTACAGTAAGAACAAGAATTCATACATGTTAACCAGACTAAGATGAGGCACAATACCTTTTGTTCTTGCACCTTTTTGTTTTTGTCTTGATCCATTGAAGTAGCAGAGTGACTTTGTCTGTTTTTGTGTCCAACAATGACTCCTGGGAATATCCCTGCTATAAAGGTTGCTTTTTCTTTATTCTGGAAACAAGGGAGTACCAAGAAATCATAGATAGTTTATTGAAACTGGGCACTGTGGCTTCCTAGCAAAACTACAGCATTTCACATCATGTGAGGTTGCATAATTCAAGGAACACTTTGAAATCATGGCTGATAACATTTTCAATTGTGTGAAAAAGGCAAGAAGTTTAGGGTGATGTTAAGGGCTTTCAAATGATAAAATGAGTTGCACTTATTAAAATGCAATAAGGTTACAGCACTGAGAATAAATTCCTGTGAGTGCTCATCCATAAATGACACATTTATCACCCTCTTGTGCCCAAGGCTCGAGGAATATCATAAAGATGGGACAAAAAGAGTATAAGAGCCAGAGGATGGGAAAGAGTGTTTTGAAATGTTATCTTTTGAGTGTGACATGGCTATGATACTCATGAACTCACAGCAGCTATGGTTACCTGCCCAAGACCTACACAAGATCAAGCCAACCAAAATTCCAACATAGACCGGGAAAGATCTCACAAGGTCCTACCCCTAACTGAGGAGCTATTGGGAGTTTATAGCTGATGAGGGACAGGGTGTGACTTAGTCAACATTCTATTGCTGTGAAGAGACACCATGTCCATGGCAACTCTTATAAAAGAGAGCATTTAACTGGGGCCTGAAATCCAGAGGTTTGATCCATTGTCATCATGGTAAGGAGCATGGCAGTTTGCAGACAGAAGCTACTTGGAAAGTAGCTGAGAGTTCACTGGCCCTAGATTGAGCATTTGAAACCCCAAAGTCCACACCCAGTGATACACTTCTTCCAACAAGGCCACACCTACTTCTATAGAGCCACAACCTCTAATCTTTGTCAATAAGCACGACTCCCTAACAGCAAAGCACTAATCTATGAGCCTGGAGTACAAATGGTTGTACAAATGGTTACCGTGTGGTACATATATGTCAAGTTGCTGAGCCCATGGGGGCATTTCTATTCAAACCACTGCAGCATGTATCACTTTTCCTTGAGGATGTGGTCGCTCTTAATTGACCATAGCCAGGGGACAGCCTCACTTCAGTGCACATATGAGCACCATTTAGACTCAATAGATTATTGAGAAAAAAAAAAACACAAGAGGGCATAATGCTAGAAAGGATTCATGTTTTATGTTGGGGGAGGTGCTGAGGGATTCTGAGGATGGTAGGCACAGATATCATCAAAACACATTTTAAACATGTGTGGGTATGTATGTGTATATGTATGTGTGTGTATATATATATGTTTGTATATATACATATATATGTTTACTTAGCTCATATTATCAGAGGGTGAAAAGCCAAACAAGTCTGGCAAGGACCCCATGACAAACAGTAAAGAATGCACAAAATCAAAGATGGCAGCTTTAAACAAAAATCAAGAGACCAGAGGGAGAGGATGGAATTCTACATCTGTTCCCTTAGTTGCCTTAAGTGCCTGCTACTTGGCCCTAACAGTTAATGTTCCACGCCAAAACTATATGCATTAATGACACACAATATGATGTTTTGACCCATACACACTGTGGAATGATTGAATCAAGTCGGTTAACACAGCTGTCACCTCATCAAGCACGTTCGTTTCGGTGCTTGCAGTTGATCCCAGGGCCTCATTGCATGCTAAGACTGTATTCTACCTTTATGCTACAGCCGCAACCCTCTATCATTTTTATGTTAATAAATGTGAAGTTACCCAATAGTTGCTCCATAATGCTGAGTATATTTAATCTGCTGTATTGTAGATTTCAAGCCCATTCTTCTGAAACTTCATTCCCATTGTTTGTTTCACATAAGTCTTACCACATGCTATAATTATTTTGTTTTCTCTTTTATTATGTTTCTCTATTAGATTAAGGATAAGACTATATCTGCTAGTTTTCAGCAAAGTATTACTGTACCTAACATGGCTTGCATTATCTTGCATATGTAGGCAAGGAGATGGGAGCTAAAAAGAGAGAAAGGGAGATTTAGGAACATAGAGGGAGGATAGAACAAAAGCTAGATGATTGAACCTACTCTTTAACTCAAGGCAGTAATAATTGTGTGGGTTTTTTTAAAAAGACGAAACAAAAATACAAAAGAACAGAACAGGAAAAGACATGAAGATGTATTGTGCAAACAGTAAGGTGGAGCTTCAGCTTTAATCAGAAGATTCCACTTACACGAGAAGGTGGCTCTGATTCAGAGCTTTGTCTGAAGAGGACATGATTTTTAATGGGAGCCTCCGTACCATGGTTTACATCAGAAACAGCACTGCCTCCTGTTGTTTAGAATCAAGGTCTGCAGAAAGGCACAGTGAAAGTGAACATGGACGGTTTTATTTCTCCAGCTGGTTTACAACTAACTGCCTTGATGGCATTGTCTTCCTTTATCAGACTGATCAATGTTGATGAGTTTGGAGGCTCAGTCAGCTATGTGGTACACATCCTAGACCCAAAGCATGAGAGATGCTCTCTCTTCATGGTAGTCTGTGGAATTTGCCATTGCTATTTTATTTTACATGGCAAATATATTTTTTAGCTACTTTTTTGGGTTCCTGTATCTACCACCCTTTTCCATCCCAAACTTTTCCAACCTCCCAACACTAGAAGAGAAAGAAGGTTAGAGGGGAAGCAGGTAGATCTCTTTAGACACTTCCTGCTGATTATGGGTATCGAGTTCCTTGGCACTGCAGCAAGTCCAATCTTCATTCTCCAAATATCTGCAACCAGCAACCAGCAATACAGCAATAGCAAAGGTAGAATCAAGAGCCAGTAGCAGTAAGGGCAGCATCAGGGGCAGCAACAGGGGAGCAGCAGATACTCCCAACTTTCTGGGGCTCTTGAAATATATATCCTCTCAAGTGTTCCCAGAATTTCAAATGTAAACTATCTGTAGCTGGCAAAAATCACACCCCTGAAGGAGAGATAAATCTGTTTTTTAGGATCCCAAGTGCAGGATCAGAACAGTCTTGTGAGAGAGCAGGTGAGGTTAATCCATTAGAAGACCAACCACTTCGTGCGGAAGCTTGATTGTTGCCAGCTGAAAAGATCCCATGAACAGACTCTGGGAGGAGATAGATAATGAGCCCAGAACTGGAGTCAGGGCCGTTGGAGACTTTGAGACGCTCCTAGAGAGAACCACTCGAAGGAAGGCTTCAGGGCTCTAGGCTCCTGCTGAGGTTCCAGGTTCTGGTTACTCCAGGTTCCAGCAGAAGAAATCTTGCTGATCATACCAGGAGAATCCTTCCTCAGAACTGATATCCTTACGGTTTTGTTGTTGTGTTCCTTAATCCTCATTTACTATTGTTTTGGTTAGTCAGGTTATAAGTGACGTACACTCCGTTAATAAGTTGTAATAAAATATATTGGTTAAGAAAATTGAGCCTACACACCCCTCCATAGTTAGCACTTTTGGACAATCTGAAACACCCCCATATTCCACACCTGGGAATAAAACAAAAACATATTTACATAACCAAAATTTTCAATATGCTTCCCCTTTTAGTCCAATAAATGCCCTTTTCCCCTAAAATCAATCAACTATATACAGTAAAGAAAAAATAAGAGAAATATCAGGTAAGGATTATATTTCCAATGTCCAGTCCATTTATATTTGGCAACCTTGGAGAAAGTGCTACACTAGCTATCCTATCTTGGTAAGTCCAAAGGTCTGTACCTAAGTAATTTTCTCATCATAATTTGCATTTGTCAACCTAAAAGCATCTTTTTAAACCCGAAAACATTTTCTTAGATCCTAAAAAACTTGTTCTCTTACTCTATCTAGTAGTCTTTAGCACCATCAGAGACCTGAGAATGATAAATATTATCTAAGTAAACAGGAAGTGCAGGGCAACAGCTTCCAAAACTATAGAAATGACAGAGATGGATGGTTACCTGGTCAGTCGCCCAACATTCCTCTGTATCATTGGGACATCCAATCTTCCGCCAACAGGCTCAGAATATCTGGCCTACTTGTCTGTGAAGCAGGATTTTTGAAGGACTAGCCTATCTTGTCTCCACAAAGTTGGGCAGTCGACTTCCCAGTGTCCTGCTTGTCCACAATTTGGACAATATGCTGTCAGTAGTTGGGGTAAGGAAAGTTTTTTGCTCAATAGCTAGCTTTGCCATATTTACAGCTTCCTCCATTCACCACATTAATCATTGTAAGTACTGACCAGCATCTAGCACAGATGTTATCAGACCTTTCCAATTTTGGAAGATAACTCTATTTTGAGTAGCCCTGTTATTTAATATTTGTTTAACATAAGGTAAATTGATTCCATAAGAAACAAAAGCCTCTTTAAAGTGCCTCAGATCTATCATTTCTTTGAGATAGCATGTTATCTCATTATAATCATGATCAGCAACATTAGCATGCATGTGAGGCACAATTACTAGGAAAACCAGTAGTGACTTTATAATCCCAGATGCCTGCTCTGTTGGAACAAGATTAACCCTTTCTCTCAAAGAACCCTGTCCCCCAACATGGCCTCCCCTACTCTCAGCTCCATTCCTTGCACAGGGGCTTGAAACAGAAAGTGTGTGGCACATGGTGGAGCCAAGATCTGCCTTCTAGTTGAGTTTGCAACCCTTCTTTCATCCTACAGGAAGCTCAGTGACTATCTTGCTCAGTCACTGGTCTCAACCCTTTTGTTCCTCTTTTTCTGGCACTACTCACTTCCCAAGTACATTAGCCTCTACCTTTAACCTCTCTATTTGCACAGCCACTTGCAACATTTTCAAAAATGAGAGACTAGAATGACCTCTTTGGTTTTCCAAATTCATCCTCTTTTTTGTTTCTTAGACCCATTTATAGTCACTTATAACTTTTCCAGTTGCTCAGCCATTCTCCCAATCTTCTTTGAAATGGATATGAAGAGGAAAAGGAGAAGGAGGAGGAGGAGAAAGAGGAAGAAGAGGAAGAGGAGGAAGAGGAGAATGAAGAAGAAGAAAAAGAAGAAGCAGAATCCCCCCTGAGAGTAAATCAGGAGAGAACCCAGTGGCAGAAGCTGTCATATAACTTATGATGATGTCCTGAAAGAGAATATCTCTTTCTTCATATGCTGTTATCTCATCTACATAATTAGAAACCAAGTTTCCCATTATGCCTAGCTCCTCATCTGGGCACCACTTTTAGGCATGTTTTCTGGGGATACATTATTGGTTTCTTATATCTACTACCCTTATGATCCTTATTCCACCCTAATTCCTCCCAAGCTACCAACACAAGGTAGAAGAGAAAGAAGGTTAGAGGATAAGTGAGGTGTAGACCTCTTTAGACTGCATCCTGATGATTAGGGATGTTGAGTTCCTTGGGAAAAATTCAATCTTCCTTTTTCATGATCAGCATATTCAATTTCTTCTTCTCACCTCTTTGCTCAAGACCACTTGACAAAGTGTAGCAACGGCAACCAGCAGTAGCTGGGTAAGCAGCAGACAACCCCTGGCCCTCTTAGGGCTCTCACATTTATACCCTCTCAAGAGTCCCCAGAATTCCAAACGTAAATTATCTGCAGCTGAAAAAAATAATGCCCCTCCTAGAGCATGAGATAAACCATAGTTAGTGCCTGTGGATAATTTGAAGCAAAAACAAAAAATAAAATAAAGGAAAACAAATAATAAAAATAAATGCAATAACTGATGAGAGAACATGCTGAATGTAGTATATTTGAGACATTGATCCTAGATGTGTGATATCAGACAACCAAGAGAAAGCACTGAAGGTGGTCACAAGTACAAATCAAGAGAGTGGCCAAGGATGGAGCATGCCATTGCAAGGGGTGCTCTCTATGTGACCAGTGGAGACAGACCCATGGTGTTACCTAGAAATTGTATGTGGGAAAAGGAAATGGAATGTCTCTGAACATTAGATACTCCAAAGTTTACCTCTGGCATGGTGACTGTGCTGAGAGTATTCTTAATAGCCAGTCTGAGTTATAGTCACAAGATTGACAGTTTCATTAATTCCACTTAATGTGGGAAAGAGGGAGTTTCCTGTAGCAAAGATGTTTCTTTCTTTTTCTAAATTGGTGTGTATTCATTTTATTGCAAAGAATTTATAATTAACAAATTCCATTTGTCTGCCATGGCATCTAATGAAGCACTTTCCTTTTGTAATCATTGTTTAGGTAATTAACAGATCTTCAGAACTAGCACATGTGACATAGCCTTACATAAATCTCACTCCTGTGGGTGTAATTTAAATACTGATCATCTTGGATTCAAGATCACAGGAGGTTTTTTGTTCCCACATTGAAAGAGATTCACTTTCTCCTGCATAGCCCCTTGAAAGTAGATGAAGAATACTTGATTGATGTTTCAAAGGCACACTATTTAGCTCAGTGTAAATCACTTAGTGATAGCTACAGACCTTTCACAAGTTAATGGAACTTTCCAAGTGAGTGAACCCACTCTCATCACAGATGCAATCATCAGAAGGGATGCTGGGCTTATACTTTGAAGGCAGAAATTTGGGCTCTTATCTCCCTTCATCATTTACTAAGTGACCTTGGGCAAGTCATTTCTTTCCTTGCTGTGCTCTAAATAACTACACCCCCTAAAATTCATGTATGACACTTAACCTACTATATGATAGTATTAAGAAATAAAGAATATTTGGGAGGTGATACTGTTATCAGTCGGCCTTTGCTCAATTTAAAGAAGAGTTAAGAGAAGGCAAAGTATAGCTCTTTTGGAGTCAGCAGCTCTCAGTGCTCACAGTTCTTAGTACTGGCAGCTCTTACTGGTAGCCATTCAGCTACAGGCCCTTCTGCTCAGTTCCAGACAGAAATAAAAAAGAAGACAAATCAATGCCAACTGAATAAGGCCAACACTTCAACACATGGGTAGATTTCTCAAGCTGTCTGGCTTAAGACACACACACACACACACACACACACACACATGAGAGAGAGAGAGAGAGAGAGAGAGAGAGAGAGAGAGAGAGAGAGGGCAGTTCACACAGGCATATAGTCCATCGTTGACCACAGACTCTCTCCACAATCACGCTACTTCTTAGCTCTTGGCCCCGAGGTCTGTGTTCATACTGATGATCTAAGAATATATGGATCCACCTTCAGCCAGCTGTCATGAGATGGGAGAAGTGCTTATGACCACCATCCCAGGAAATCTGGAAACAATTCCTTGGCCTTGATGACCACAGGCTACTATAGGGGAGTGGCAGCCGTTGCCACTGTGACTAGAGGGAGAAGCAGTGGGGGTTGGTGGGTTGCTGATGCGGCAGGGAAAGGGTTGTAGCTACAGTAGTTGCCATGGCAGATGGGAAAATAATCATGGCCGAAGTACTGTGGTGGCAGTTGATGAGATAGCCACAGAAAAAGCCTGTTACCGGTCTGGTCAGCTGGACATGAAGAAGTGGCTGCAGGCTAAGTGGAATTTGGTGCTACAGCCTCAGAAGCAGTGGCTACAGTGATGGTCAGTCACACGATAGCTGGAAAGATGGCAGCGACACTGACAGCAGCAGCGGCAGTGATGACAGAAGTAACTGTTTCACTTCTACTCACTTATTTATGCTGAGAATGCTGACCTAGATGCACATTGATACAGCAGTGACTATTGGCCGAAGTGGCTTGACGTGGGGCCATGGCACTGCACATTCCTGGTAGTGGCACATACCAGCCGTTCACAAAAGCAACCTATTGTCACAGAATTGAGAAAAGATAGAAAAAAGAAATAAGAAATAGTGGGGGGATCTGGGTCAGTCCTTCTTACTCTGTCTCATTAACATCACGAGGGAAGAACTCATGTGCATGTGGTTAGTCCACCTGGGAAGTCTGTTCCAATTTATTTCATGTGACTTCCATAAATACCATGGACAAAGACAACTTGATGACTGAGAGGTATATCACCTCCCAGGTGACAGTCCATCATGAAGTGAAGTCAGGGCAGGAACTCAAAGCAGAAAACCTGGAGGCAGGAACTGAAACAAGGCCATGGGAAAAAAATGTTTACTGGTTTGTCCCTCCAGCTCACATTCAAATACCTTTCTATACAATTCAGGACCATCTACCTAGAGATGGAGCTACCCAACAATCATTAATCAAGAAAAAGTCCCCAAAGACTTCCTACAGGCCCATCTGAAGGACGCATTTTCTCAATTGAGGTTTCCTCTTTCAAGATAAGCCTAGCTTATGTAAAATTAACAAAAACAAACAAAAAACCACGCCCCCAAAAAACACCAAACAAATGAAAAAAAAAAAAAAAAACCTAACCTTAAGATATCATCAATTGCCCAATGATTGATTTGGTCTGTTTAGATCAGCAGTTCTCAACTTGTGGGTCATAATCCCTTTGGAGGTCAAATAACTCTTTCACACAGGTCATATATCAGATATCCTGCATATCAGATATTTATATTATGATTCATAAAAGTAGCAAAATTACATAGTATAGCGACAAAATTAACTTTATGTTTGGGGGCCGCCACAGAATGAGGAACTGTAGTAAAGGGTCCCAGCATTAGGGAGGTTGAGAGCCACTAGTTTAGACGAACATCGTGAAAAAGTACAACTATGAGAGTTTGTCTGCTTCAAGCCCTCAGTGTTATAGGTCCCTGGTATTTGGGGCTGCTATCTCTCAATAGCTTTTCAGAACTCTTCCAGCTACCAGGATCTGTGGGTCTGTAGTTGAGGCCCTTCATAGCCTTCTGCATGCCAATTTCTTTAGCTGCAACGTTTCCATACCCATTCAAAGTCTCAACCATAAAGAGTTTTTACTTTCACTCTCTCCTAATACTCTTCTGCTGCCTTCTAGCTACCACCTGACAGCAGGTGTGTCTGAGGCTGGTATCCCCAATGGTGGGCCATTCTTTGTATTACCAGGTCACCTCATCTCCTCATGGTAAATACTACAAACAATAAAGCATTAGAGTGTGCCCCATTTTGCTACAGTATGAAGGAGCGGTGGTATATAAAAAGGTGGTCTCCCCAGATTGTTCTCCAAGCGCGAGAACTGCGGTCCGCATAGCCAGTTACGTGGCACATTAGCTATCATAGACAAGTAAGGGAGCGCCTACTTCCTGACCAGATTGAGGACTGAATCTGGGAGATCCGGAGCTGGTGATCATGGGGTCATCCAAATGACACAGAGCCAAAGTGGCATCTGGACCCACATTACCTGTGATGGTAATAGAGACTCTTGAACCAACGCCATGGTTTTAGCCGCTGTGGCGGTCCTCTTGGCTAGAAGAAAATTTCCTCCAGGAGTCAGTGCTGGTTTGTTGTCTTCTCAGGCCATCTGCAGCTGGATCAAAGTCTTCTCAAGAACAGCCATAACTGTAATGACAAGAGCTGGAGAGATCGTGGAGTGGCTGCTTTATAGCATCACGGTTGCTGATGGCCCCTGTGGTTTCCGGGAAAATGGCAGCGCAGAAGTCAAGGCTATCGTACCACAGGAAACTTCAGCAGCAGCAGCAATTTACTCCCAGCCCCACCGTGGCACCTGAAATAGTCCCAGTGCAGCCTCTGTCGCCACCTTACTTAGAGGGGTCACCTGGACTTCTGCCTCTCAAGCCGCTGTTGTTATACAGGAGAAACATCTAACATCTGTCAATCAAGCCCCTGATATGCCCCCCTTCAACACCTTTATTCCTTAATGCTTTGCTATAACACATTGGCGCATCCTCTGAGGAAGCAGGCTCCCAACGTCATCTTGTGAAGAATAGGGAGCTGGGTTCCTAGAGGACGCTGTAGGTGGGCGCAGGGACTTTTGACTTACCTCTTGGGCTCTCAGCCAAGTGGCTTACACAGCTCCATCGACTGCATTTTCTGTGAAAACGGGCGGGCCTGTGCTCCACGAGTTGACTGGCACAAAAAAGACACCATTCCTGAGTTCGGAACAGTGCTGGCAGATAAGAAGAACTTTGGGCAGTCGAAGGTGGGGACAGAGAGCTTGAGTGACATAGACTTAAAGTGTCTAGAGGTGAAAGAGTTATACAAGCATCTGGACACATTCCCCCTCTTCCCCCCCACGTCATCCACGTCATCGAAGATGCCCTGGAGGCATCTGTAGGGGTTTTCTCTAGTAAAAGATCTGTGAGGGGAACTCACAGAGCTATCAAGGTAAGGAACACAGAGGAATACTCCAAAAATGATGTTTGCTTATTTATTTATTTATTTATTTATTTATTTATTTAGATAATAAATACATGAAATCCTGAACTCCTGTTATTTTAAGCTAACCATTGATGCATATTATTTTTTTCAACGCATCCCTAATGGACGAGAACTTTAAAAACATATGCAATGTGCTATAATGGAGATACATGTGTACCCATAAATACGAGTGTATTCTAGGAGTTTGGGAGAAAACTTTAACTTTTTAAGGTAAAAAAGGTGATATTTACCTAAATACCAAGTTCTCTGGTCTAGGAGCTGACAGCTGATAGGTGGTTGCCAACAGGCGGCCCTGTCCTTGTTAGGCATGTTGGTTGATCTGCTTAGTGCGAACGAACACTTTACACAAGCATTTAAAAGAGGAACCTGAGCACCCATGGTGTGTGTGTGTGTGTGTGTGTGTGTGTGTGTGTGTGTGTGTGTGTGTGTGTAAACCATGATTAGCACAAGAAGGAATCTGGAGCTTTTACAAAATCCCGAGGCAGCACTTATCGCAGAGAGGCAAGCCTGAGCTCGCCCGTACCTCCTCACAATCATTCACCTCTACCTTTATCTGGGTTGGACACTGAAGATGTCACCTGGTAATCATTAACATTCACAAAAGATCCCCTCTCCTCCTTCCTTGATGTCATCCATAGGGACAGTAGTCACTAGGGATTCCTGAAGGAGGAGGTGCAGTCAAGCTTCCTCTGACTCCTGCCCCTCCAATTACCCAGAGAGAACATTCTGTACCTCCCCCAGGGTCTGCTCAGTGTGCTGGAGGTAGCACAAGTCACCAGTACAATTGTGAGCCGAGACATTTGTTCCTGAATCTTGTCACTGTTGAAACCAATGTGTGGAACCCTCACAAAGGGGGCATAAAAGGCCATGAGCACAGCTGGCAACAGCGTAGTTCTCCCAGCTAGCTCTTCAGATCAAAAGATAACGAGGTATTGTGTTGGACTAACAATGTGTCTCTTAAAATCTAGGTTATATTGCAAAATTGTGGCCATACACAACAACTTCTTGCTTACTAAAGACACATGCTAAAATATTTATGAATAAAATAATTAGTTTAAAATAAATAGAATGTATAGGATTTCATTTATATTAAGCAGGAAAGTCTGTTTTTAACCTGCTAAGGTCAGGCTGTTGGGATGAGGATGGGTGATGTGTGTGCTGTGCTCTAGTTTATGAAAATTACATTGCTTTATCTTTGTAATACATGTGCTTTACTATGTATACATCTATATATGATGTGCATACATATAATACTCCAAAGAGTTTCTAGAAAAGTTATAAGGGAGAAAGAGGGACAATGGGTAGAGGTAGTTAGAGGGGATGGGGATTGGCTGACACCCCATAGACTGAATACTCTGCTGAATCTGGGTACAGGCATAAGGGGATTCATTTCACTACTCTCCTGCCACAGATGAGAGGGTCCCAACTCTTTCTAGGGCATTTGGCAGGAAGTTAAACACAATTCAGCTCTGTAAAATACCATTAAAATGCTATTCCCATGGTACTTTGATACACACACACACACACACACACACACACACACACACATCTCCTTGATTGTTTTCCTTTGGATGATTTGAACTGTTGAGAACAAGCCACTCAAGTGTTCGAGCACCAGGTATCAGTTATCTCCTGAATCCCAGCTGCTTAAAGGAGGAGCTGCCAGGCAAACAAAGTCCAGACTACACTCTTGGCATCAGCTGTTTTGGACACTTTTTGATCACTTTGAGAACATGCAGCCACTGTAGGGGGATTAGTTCAAGCATCACTACTGCTACAGATACATAGCTCTGGCTTCAGTCAGAAAACTCACCCCAGCCTTGGATGGCATCCTTACCACACAAGCTTCCATGAACTCCGAGTGACCCTACTTCCTCTAGCTTTTCTCATTCAGGTCCAGGTGGCCCAGTGGAAGGCTTATGACAGGTGCAGGGCAAAAGGACTTTGGTTAGTCCTTTTATAAGATCTGTGATTGGTAGAACTGGAGGCTGTGCTGTGACTGATGTAGACAGTGTTTCTTCATTTGCATGCCCCACTTCCTTCCTAGCAGTAGAAACAGATTATCTCTTTGGTTTGTTTTTGAAATCAACCAGTCTCCTGTACTGCCTGTCTGTGTTTGTACGACTTTAGCCTGGGCTGCTTCTGAATAGCCACTCTTGTGTAGCTTGTGTAACTCATCCTGAGTTGCCAGAAGCTACAGCGACAATATAAAAAGGAGGCAAGAGCCACACAGCAGCAGTAGCAATGGCAGTGAGTCATGGTAGGGGTATCAGCACTGGCAATAGTGATAGCAACAAGAAAGCGCGGAAGACTCCTGGGAGCAGCCAATATCAGGCATAGCAGAGAGTAAAAGAGGCAGAGGTGATGACGGATAGGAGAAGAGCAGGTGTAATGCTATAAAGAGCTAAAGGTCTGGTGGCTGGAGTACTAGAGGGCAGTTAATCTCCCCTGGGAGGGGGCAAGAAATTCAAGGCCTGTAGGCTGTATTTGTGATGAGGTCTGGGTCTCCACACCCAAGGCTGAGGAGCTACAGTAGCTCCTGCCAGCTCTTGCCCAGAACTGAGAGGTTGCACTGGATGTGAGGTACCAAGCCACAGTCGATCACATTCCAGGCTCTAGCAGGAGCATGTGGAGCCATAGCTCTTAGTCCTTTAGAGTCCAGAGCCACAGGTATCTAATTATCCGGACTCAGAGCTACAAGGCCATGCATCTCTCAGACCAGAGCATACGCGCTTGGCACTTACGAACCAAGATTCTGACGCTAGAAGACCGACCGACGCCTCACCTGCTTCTCACCTACTCCAGGTGTTTGGCATTTTCACACACACAAACGTTCATACACGAGTGGCTGGGAAAATTAAATCTTATTTATTCTTACATGCTAAATTATAAGCAAAATTGTCATTGGGTGTTGAAGCTCTTAAGGATTAGTGAAGAGTAGGGGTTATTTGTCATGATTTGAAGTATGAATCGTATTATCTGTAGCATGTTTTAAAGATTGTAAACCCACTACACACACACACACACACACACACACACACACAATGCACGAATGTATACACACTCATGAATGCATGCACACACACACATGCACATGCCACATATGCACACATACACACACATGCCACACGTGCAGGCATGTGCACACGTTCACACACACACACACACACACATATTCAGGAGCTTTAAATCAGTGGTCAGCTATGCAGGTAACTGTAAAAGGAAGATCATGTCAGGTTCATGAGTTTGAGGTCAGGCTGGGAAACAAAGTGAGACTATGTCTCAAAAATTAACAGTTAAAAAAAAGACACACATATAAACATGTTTTAACATTTGTTAATATTTGAGTATATTTAGTAATGTGTGCTGGCTTAGTCAATGTTCTATTGCTGTGAGAGAAATAATGGCCACAGCCACTCCGGTAAAGGAAAGCACTTAACTGGGGCTAGCTCACAGATTGAGAGGCTTAGTCCGTTATCATGGCAAGAAGTTGGTGATGCTCAGACAGACACGGAGCTGGAGAAGTAACTGAAAGTTCTGCATCTGCATTGGCAGGCAGCAGGAAGACAGAGTGACACTGGGCCTGGCCTGAGCTTCTGAAACCTCAAAGCCCACCCACTATGGCACATTTCCTCCAACAAGGCCACACCTCCAATAATGCCGTGCCCTACAAGTCTGTGAGGGTCATTTTTATTCAAATCCCCGCTTGTGCTAATTAAATTACTAATCTAAATTTAATACACATACTACAAACAAATGCTCCTTGATATTTTTTAATGGGACTGCATTCTAATAAAGTCATTCTAAGATGAAAATGGGATTGATATATGAATTTCTCAAATGCATTCAACAATCTGAACCTCACAATTTCTCCTGCCCTGCTTTAGACATCCTCAGATCACTTTATACTAGCAGTTGGGAAAACCTTTCTGAAAAACAGCCTTGTAAAAGTGTATTTATTTATTTTTATTCTGTGTGTTTGTGCCGCATGAATGGCTGTGTAGACATTAGAAGAAGACAGTAGATCCACTGGAGTTGGAATTAAGGGCAATTGTGAGCTGCTGGAGTTGGGTGCTGGGACCCAAACTCAGATCTTCTGGAAGAACAGGAAAAACTCTTAACCTCTGAGCCCTCTCTGCGGGCCCTTGAATCCTTTCTTTCACTTCATTTCCTTTCCATTCTCTCTTCTTTTTTCCTTTCCTTTCTCTTCTTGTCTTTTCTTCCTTCATTCTTTTGTCCTTCATTCCTTTCTTGCATGTGTGTGTGGGTGTGTGTGTGTGTGTGTGTGCGCGCGAGCGTATGCGTGCGTGCACATGGGTGGGAGTGTGGGTGGGCGGATGTTTGCCAGCCTGTTTGTCTGTGTACCACTTCAGTGCCTTGGAAGCCAGAAGAGGGGCTTGTATCCCCTGGAGCAGGTTTACAGATAGTTGAATCAAGGTCCTCTGCAAGAGCAGCCGGTGAAGCATGGAGCCTTCTCTCCAGACTCCATGGTTTTCCTTTTTTCAAGCGTTGGATAGCTTACATACATTTTAACACTTGTGTTCAAGAAACCCACCAACAGTACAGCACACTGAGGACTGTTGCTGCCCTAGCACATATATGACTAGGTGATGATGCTCACTGCCTCTTCCTAGGAATGTGAGTGTACCAAACCTCAGATTACCAGTACAGGAAAGGCCAGAAACTCAGAGTGCCATCTCTGCTGAGTGCCCGAAACTGTAACACCACTATAAAACCTTAACGTCTGCTCAGTTGAACCACTGAAGGAGATCTGTACAAGTATATTACGGATCATAACACAAACATATATATGAAATTTCAAATGAAGAGTTCAAAATATACAGGAAGATAACCAGTTGTATTTATTCTATATACCAATACAGATATAGCAAAGGCTCCACGAGTATATAATTTATAAAAATAAATAAAAATGAAAACCAGTAATTATTCATTGCCTATCGTCTACTAGCCAGATATCCAGTTTTTCTCCGGGAACAGGACCATGGGTTGCCTTGAAGAGCAGCCATCTAATGTGAGAGAAGATTCATGAAGATGTAGCTTCATTACAATATGCAGCAACACCAAGATGGGAGTGCAACGGGGCAGCCTGCAACTCTCCCTGGAGGAGAGAAGTGCTGAGAAGAAGCAGGAAACTCAGTAAAGAACTTGGCAAGCAAAGAAATGGAGGAACTATGTTTCCCATTCTTGTGGTTTGAATAGTGTTATCAAAAATGTGCATGAATATCCTCACTCCTGTACTGACAACATTACCTCACTTGGCAATAGTTTTCCCCCTTGGAATCACGTTATGACTAAAGCCACTAGGCCAGAGCCTAGTGTGACTTGACTAGTGGCCTTAAGAAGGAAAAAGTACAGGGGCAGACACACCGTGGAAAAAGTCATATGACTACATGGACATGTGGGCAGTTCATAGTGTGTGTGTGTGTGTGTGTGTGTGTGTGTCTATGTCTGTGTGTGTGTGAGTGTGTGTGTGCATCTGTGAGTGTATGTGTGTGTCTGTCTCTCTGTGTGGGTGCGTCTGTGAGTGTGTGTGTTTGTGTGTGTGTGAGTGTGTATGTGTGTCTGTGTGTGTGTGAGTATATGTGTGCATCTGTGAGTGTATGTGTATGTGTGTGTCTGTCTCTCTGTGTGGGTGTGTCTGTGAGTGTGTGTGTTTGTGTGTGTGTGTGTCTGTGTGTGTGTGAGAGTGTGTGTAGGCATGTGCACACATATGAAGGCAAGAGGAGGTCATCAGATGTTTTTGTCTATCCTTCCCCTTATTTGCTTGAGACAGGGCCTCTTACTGGACCCTGAGCTCATTGTTGTCCAGCATGGCTATCAACCTGGCCTGCAAACTGCAGTGATCTTTCCTTCTCCTGATGCCCCAGGTCTTTGATTGCAGGTGCACTCAGCCATGCCTGGCTGTTTTGTATGGTCTGGGGACCCGATTCAGATCATCATATTCAATGAGCCATCTTCTCTGCCTAGGAGTGCTATTTTGGGACACTGTGGAACCTTTAGGAGGTAAGGCCTGGCTTGGAAATAGGTCACAGTCACTGAGGACAGAGCTTTGAAGGCTACATCCAGCCCCTAGATCCTACCATGCCCTTTGTGAATAGCCTTTGACCCACACTCCTGTCACCATGAGTGAGCTCTTCCACCAAGCCTTCCCTGCAATGAGGAACTGAAAAGATCCCAAACCCACCCACAGGCCAAGATAAACCATTCCTCTTCATCTATGGTAAGCTTTGTGTGTTGGATATTTTGGTCACTGGGACACAAAAGTCAGCAATACATCAGAGTGCCTCCACACTGCTAGGAGCGTGAACATGCTCTGCTCATCTGCTGGTTTCAGACTCCTCCCTTCTAGAATCATTGGAGGGTACATTTCTGTTGCTTTAGGCACTCAACTGGTATTTTGTTTACAGTAGCCTTAGTATAAACTGATAGATCAAGAGGAAGAATTGACCAGTGTGTAGGCAGCAAAGCCATGTGCGGCAATGTTTGCTATGTACATGTTTGTACATGTGTCCTTGAGCATAAGGGCAAAGGCGTGACTACAGTAGATGAGAACAGAGAAGCCTGAAGGAGCCATTCAAGTTGTACCCCAAGTGGGAGGCTATGGAAGTGGCTCCAGTGGGAGGCTACAAAGCCTGACTAAGATCACGGAGATTGGATGAGAGAGAGGTACCAGGTACCGTAGATGTACTAGACAAAAAAAAAAAAAAAAAAAGAGGTAAGATTGGTGACTTAGTGTGGGAGAGACAAACAAGAGACAGAAACCTAGGTTGGCGGCCATCTCCCAGCAAAAGTAAAGAATGAAAGCTTCTCAGGTCAAAACAGGAGATGACAGATTAAGTTTTTAATGCAGTGATTTCTGAAAAGCTTTTAAGCATACAAATGTGTTGATAAAGAAGTTGAATATATAAATACGAAGCTCAGCGTAGGTATAATACATGGAGCTCAATGTCAGGGAGAAAGCAGTACAAATGTCCATCGAAAGTATGGAGAGTACACCCCAAGTTCCAAGGAGAATCTTGAACATGCATAGTGGCATGGAAGTGATGGGCCAAGGGGCCCAAGCAAGAGATGGAAAGTGAATGGTGAAGCTGAAAGGGCAGCATTGAGAGAGTGGGACCCACCAGTCACTGTGGAGGAGTCACAGAGACAAGCATGGTGAATGAGGTCTCACAGGCTGGAGAGCAAGAAGAAGTGACACAAACAGTCCTGGGCTGAGAAATGGCAGTGGGGATGGGTGATGACGTCAGCCAAGTGGGAAGAACACAGCAGGCTGTGCTAGTCAGCACTGAATACTAGGAAGGGAAGGGGCCACTCAGTCATCAGTTTCTAAAGCACATGTGGCCGAGAATGAACAAGAAAGAAAAGGAGTGCAATCTGCAAAGAGAGCTGTGAGGTCAAGGTCATGAGCAGAAGAGACTTAAGCAGGCTCCAGACTAAAAGGCAAGGGAGACTCTGAGAGTAACGAAAAATGTTGGGATAAGGGAAGAAGAGTGTAGGACTCATGCTTCTTGGGACAAACTGGGGCGGGCACCACTTTGGGAGAGACAGGGTTGGCTAGGAGGCAGATGCTTGCATAGGAAGCTTGTATTTTAAAATCGATTTTGAAGGGTGTTTTTTAACTGAAGTACAGTTCACACTGGAAAACAGGGTGGGGCAGGACGTGTTAAGGATGGAGGCCTTTTAGGGCACTCTTTTAGTTTCCTGGCCTTTCCTTTGTGGTTTGTCCTCTGACCTTAGATTCACAACCTGCCCTTTTAGGACTAGCTCCCAAATGTCTGAAGACAGATTTTTCTGCCACTCTGAGAAGAATCCCTTATTAACACACACACCCTCACCACATCCCAGAGTGTCTTACTCATTTTCCAGTCTTTTCTAAAGAGCTCTTCCATTGAGTCAGCTAAGCCAATTACAAATTTCTCCACTTCCTGTCCTGACGCTGTCCAGGTGACTAACCTCTTTCTACCTCTGTTTATGATGCCTGATGATTCCTTTCTCAGGTGACAGGAAGCACTACGGCCTCATCCTCAATTTTACTTTTGGCTTCTGGAGCAACATATGTCTGCCTAGTTGTTGTGACATGTGGCCAAACATTGTCACACTTTTAAGGCCATTGTGTACTTCCAAAGAAAAATCCCATCCTTTGAGATGGGATCCCAGGTTGGAGAGGCATTTCACAAAGAAAAGGAGCCAAGGTTAGAACCATGGTGTTTGTGCAACCTGAAACCAGCCTGGCAATTTAAAAAGGAAGAAGAAACAGTCATAAGATCATAGGGAGGATAGTAAAGATGGACAGACTGTGGCACAAGGGAAGCTTGGAGTGGCTACTGGAAGCCTAGCATAGGAAAAGGGGCAAGGCACCCTATTTGGACATAATTGTATAGTGTAGGGCAGACTAAGCACTTATTGCATGGCTGTATTAGGAAGGTTTGCTAGGGACCACCTAGTCTATTCCCTTCAGAGAGCTGTGGGCAGCTGTGGCCCTCAGGGCAGGTTCAATATTATCCCCTCAAAAATGTCCATATCCTAATCTCAAAACCTGCTAAATTATCCAGGTGAGGCCCAAACAGCAAAGGGGGCCTAATAAGAGGGAAACAGGAGGATTGGAGTGTACAGTGCATGTGCCACTGACGAAAGCATTGGTAGAAAGATAAGAAAAAGCCTTAAGATGCAAACACAGATGTCCTAGTATCTGAAGGTGATTCTCCTGTGCAGAGTGCACACGTCCCTGCTGGTGTTTTGACTCTGGCCATCTGTCATTCAGAACTGTGAAAGAGGAGACTCCTATTTTAATCCATTAGTTAGAAGTAATATTTTTCCCAACAATGAGAAAATATTATATATTTATATGACTAAAAAATCTAATTGAAGAATATGGGAGTGCATGGGAGGAGCCTTGGGCTCTGCGGAAGCTTCAGGGCCCACAACACACTCCTAGATGCTTCTATTTACCCCAATTTCACACCTTCTGTTGTCCTCTGCTCCTTCACTGGTTTGTTCATCACATAGCAGCATGTTTTTCAATTACACCTATTTTTTTTTCTGTATATTTCATTTTAACAGATTTGGGGAGAGACAGAGAATGAAAATGGGGAAAAAGACAAAAACAATCCTTTCTGGTGCAGATACATGCCCATTCTAGGTCAATCAATTGCTTGAGAGACAGCAGAGAGCCAGACCAAGAGCCTGGTTTTGCCATGCAAGACACCCACCCAGTCCTGGGCCATAGCTCCTCTCTCTGTCCCATTCAGGTCAGACATAAGCCTTTATTGCTTTATCTCTATCATCCCAGGACCAGAAAACCCAGGAAACCAACTGTATAATCAATCACCATGCCTCTCTACTGAACCATGTCCTGCCCCTGTGGCAATTACGAACACTAGGATGTCTGCTCTTCTTTCCCAATTCAAACCAGAAGATGCAGAGCATCAGACAGCCAGTGCGGGCAGGCTGTAGATGAAAGTAGGGCACCTCACCCTCGCAGACAGCCCTCAGAGCCAGCTTCCAACAATAACACCCTGTGGCAACTCTACAAAAGGCAACAGGCATCCCAAGCACTGCCAGTTGAAGGTCAGGAGACAGGAGACTGCTGGCTGCCAGCGGGCTTCATTTCCCACTCTGTGTGTCCCACTCCCACTATGAAAGTGGTCTCTTCCCTCCCTCCCTGTGGGGGTATCAGTGAAACAGCCTGAGCCTTAGCTGTACCATTGTGAGTCTTTCGTCTGAAGCATATGCTTGTTATAGGTTTTCTCTAGGATAAATCATATTGTGGTCTCCAAAGGAGAGTATTACTCTGGGCTCAAATGAAGACCCCCAAATGACAACAGAATCCCATACTCCGTCTCATGCCAGTCACAGGAGCTTTGCTGTCAAAATATGAGAGCCTACTGTGCTCTTAAAATAAGAAATTCTAATATGTAGGTGCGTGTCCCAGATTGTGGTAGCTCATATGCATATGCTTTGACTGAAGGAGGCTGGAATAGCAGTATGGCAAGGACAGAAGCCCTGGCCAGGGCCTGGAAGGCTGTAGAAAGTAGTTGTCCAACGCATAGGCCACAATGACGGTCATCTTGACTGTCCCTCAAGTCCCAGCATTTCTCCTAAGAGTATGACTTTACACCTTACATTCCTACGGGCCACTAAAAGTTGTGTTGGCTACAATCTTCTTTTGACTAATGATCTAAGCTTGGCTAAGGCAAAGGATGCTGGTAATAGCATCTTTTTAGTCTCCCCAACATGTGTCTACATGGAGAAAGTGATTGATCCCAGAACCTTTAATGGCTCATAAGTCCTAAAAAATAAGTCATCAAGAGTCATGTTGGCCTTGGACTGTCATCAACAAGGAATGAAATAAGTTCTGCATTTTGAGCTGCCCCTGCTTGCTTCTGCTAAGTCCATATCATAGTGTCCCAAGATTATAAAAATTTCCTGATTATCAATTCCAGTAAAAGCATTAAATCAATTTTATTTAAGATTAGAATGCAGCCAATATTCTCATGACAAGGACAGGACCTTTGTAGAAGGCAAAATAACGATCCCCAAAGATGTTCCCAGTCTAATGTCAGAACCCCGAATGTGTGAGGTGGCATGGTGAAGGGAATTCAGATTGCAGATGAGATGGAATCTGGTACCCAGGTAGCCTGGCATCAAGGAGTTAATCCTGTAATTCTGGAGAAAGCCAATGTCAGCACATGGGCCTTGCAAATGAAAGAGAGGGCACTAGAGCCATGCAGCCTGGGAATACCCTAGCTTAATAGTACTGTCTTTAAGGAGGAGAAGAGAGGATTCAAACAAAGAAAAGGAGTGCCCTTTAGATGCTGAGAAAGCTAAGGGCGCAGATTCCCCCTAGAGCATCCAAAAGAAAGGCACATAACAATGATGCTTCAATGCTAGCACAATGAGGCTACTTGAGACCTCTGACCTTGAGATCTGTGTGACATTAAATATGTGCAGTTTTGAGCCCCCCTGTCTTGTACACTCATTCTGGCAGCAACAGGAAATGAAAGTCCCTCCTCAATCTAATTTTCTCAGCTTCAGCACCCTTTGTTTTGGTCTGGAAAGCCCACGTTCTGTATACTGCCATGAATAGTGTATACTTGGTAGACTCTTACCCACTAGATGCCAATAAAGCCTTCTCTTGAAGTCTTAACAGTAAAAATGGTCCCAGACACTATGGGGCAGGGTGATGGGACACCCACCAGGGTCACTCATCTTAATATGAGCCAGCCTCTGTATAAGTGGCATACACTCCCACGCATGAAGCTCTTGTCACTGATACTTCAGACAAGGACTTTGATCTAGGATAAAATTAAATTCCAAACGATGTTACAAGCAAAGCTCTCATCAATCTTTGATGCTCTGAGAGAGCATCCATGATTTCTAATAAGCAGGTTTCTTAGGTGAAAGAGAAAGTGCTCAAACGTACCAGTAAAAAGCAGGACACAGCACTAAAGGGTGCACGGCAGACTTTACCTACTTCTCATGTGCTCTTTCTGCCACTTGACTTGGCCACAGTCCCAAAACAGGCTCTGTACTGTGACATACAACTGAGTGAATCACAGCTCCTAGGCTGAGGGACATCACCATCTTATAAGAGAGACTTGTGCATCATTTGGGAAATTCCTCAGTGGAGACTGGGAAGTGTAAAAACATACCATGGTGATATATTCTGAGTCAAGACCCCTCAATCTGGCCCCAAGCAGTAAGAAACTACAGTAACAGGGCCAAATGTTTGAAATCAAATTTGCCTAAGTAATGTAGCCATGGCTCCTGAAGAGGGTGTATTCAGATTGTCGTATGAGGAAATTGAGATGCACAATTTGTGGAAAGAAGAGAAGGAGGGGCCACAACCTACCAACTGCAGGAAGATCACGTGCACAAGAAAGGAGTCCTACGTGACATGTGGAGGGTTGACCAGCAGTCTCAGACAGCTGAGATCATTCAGATATATGCCTGAGTTTGGCAACAGATTTTAAAGGAATGAGGTGGGGGGAATCATTCCTAGTTAGAAACAGCTGTGTTGATTAAGAGGGCCTTCAAATGCTGCCAAGAATTTAGCCTAGAATCCTCTCTCTGAAACCACTCTCCACGACATCCCGTATAAGGTGCTTCTCTGTGTGGGAACAATGACGTCAAGACCTGAGTCCACTGAAGGTGTTATGAAAAGCTCTTGACAGAGTGTCTGGAACCCAGGGAATACTTTGTAAGCTCCTCCTGTTAGTGTCTAAAATGTTGTGAGCGAGTAGCGTCTAGTTAATGGACAGATCACAGTGAACCTCCTACAGGGTACAGTATGGGGTTGAGTCATACAACGTCACCAGCACAGAGCGAGGGGAGGAGCTATGGGAGGAGGGAGTGCCACCATGCTCAAGAGCATTCCCATGTGGTTTATAAGCCTGGTGGAGTACCGCAGAGGAAGTCCAAGACGCCTTGACAATCCAGAGGGATGACTGCTCATACCGCCCCAGCTGTGTATGTGGTATCTCAGATTGCAACGCCCCTGTATGATAGCACAAGGGGCCTTCAAGTGAATACTCATCAAGGCTTCTCAAGCTATAGCTGGGATGGCCACCAGGGAGTGGCTGAACTTGTGATGCATCAGAGATGCAAACATCTCCCACTGTTGCTGCATCACAATATTAGAGATCCCCCCTCCTTTTCAAGAGAGGGAGCAAAACAGAAAGATAGTGGGACTTTCCCAGTCTGAAAATTCAGCAGCAGGGTAAATGAGCCGGTTGCAGATTGCAGGTCACAGTTGTACGACCCTGGGCAAGAGGCTCATAAAATAATCCTCTCACGATACCCTTTGATGTGAGAACCCACTGGCAGGAAGTCGGAATACTTTTCTTATAAGACTCTAATGAGTCCCAGAGGAAGAAATTCCTTCTGACTTCTCTCTGAAAAGAAAATCCATATATCGATTAAGGAGGTGTTGCTGCTTTAACATTGCTCCTCTCCCACTTTGACTGGCCCAACCAGCTGCTCAGCAATTTCTTCAAGGTCACGGGGCTGGCAGCTGTTTGCTATCTTCTTCACTTTCCCAGCGCAGCCCTCTATGGCCAAGCCCTAGAGTGTTCCGGTCTGCCTCAAATCTATAGCTCCCCTGGCATTTGAGCGCCCTCTTCCCTTGGCCACACTTCCTCACTACTCCTCATGCCACTCCCTGCCCATGCCCTCACCTACAGTCCACTCTGCAGTTACTATCTTGTAGCCAACTGTGTTAGGTCGAGAAATCAACTAAAGCAAATGCTTCTGACTGAACCTGGGAGAGTATTTTCAAGAAGGACTAACTTAGAAGGCCTAAGAGTCCTTCCCCAGAGAGGGCAACCCTTTCTGACAGCAGCTCAGATAAAAAAAAAAAAGAGGCCCTAGGGAAGTGGCCTCAACCTGGGTGTTGTGACCCCTTTGAGGGCATCAAATAACCCTTCACCTAAGACCATCGGAAAACCCAGATGTTTACATTATGACTCATAACAGTAGCAAAATTACAGTTATGAAGTAGCAATGAAAATAATTTTATGGCTAGGGGTCACCAGAATATGAGGAGTTGTATTAAAAGGTGGCAGCATTAAGAAGGTTGAGAGCCACTGAGCTGAGGGAAGCCATGCTGCCCTTGCCTGTCACCTTTGCTCTTGGCAGATGAGTGCATCGGCTTTGCTGCTATCACCCTTCACTGACCTCAGAATCTGTCTTCTTCTGCATTCCAACAAAGACTAAAGATTAGCAGGTCCCGAGGAGTGACTCTCCAGGCCCTCTGCACCCGATTAGCATTGCAGATGCACCCACTCTCGTGCACTGACCAGTGACCAGGTTCTCAGTATCTCTCCAGTGTGCACACAGCATTGGTGGGTTATCCAGTCTGTACAGTGTAAGCCAATCTAATAAACCTCCTTTATGATGTATGTTCATTTTATTGGGTCTGTTCCTCTAGACAACTGGTTTCCAACCTTCCTAATGCTGCAACACTTTAAGAGAGTTCTTCATGTTGTGGTGACCTCGACCATAAAATTATTTTTGTTGCTAATTCATAAGTGTAATTTTGCTACTGTTATGAATCATAATGTAAATATCTGTGTTTTCCAATGGTCTAAGGTGACACTGTGAAAAGGTCATTTGATTTTCCCCAGTAGGTCGCGACCCACAGGTTGAGAACCCCTCCTCTAAAGACTCCTAATATACTTTTTAAATCTTGGAGCAATGAGACTGTGTTACACTGTATGTAAAGCCACCCAAAGGCAGTTGGCCATGCCTGTCATATTGGAGGGCACCAGTGGCTAAGAGCATCAAGCAGAAGCCAAGTTGTAAGGAGCGTTTGAATGTCATGATAATGATCAGGGCCACACCATCCAGGCAATCGAGAGCTGTTGAAAGGATTGTTAACATTTAACATTGGGTAATTATTTTAGTAAAATCAGCTGTTACTCCTTAACTAGATATTTGCCCAAATAACCACATAAAAAGAACAGGATCTATTTGATTAGCCTATAGCACAATGCTGGGCAATAATTACTCCATCCTCAACCTCCAAGCTAGTGTTTGTTTCCTCCCATTCAGATTTCCCATATTCTACTTGTTTTCTACTCAGATCTTGGGCCTTGATCATTCCTCCTGGTGCTTCCAGGTCCTCCCCAGTGTCTCCATTCTTCCCTTCCCTTTTTCCTCCCCTCACTGGACCAGGATGGCCCACCCTATTCTCTGTTATTGCTCAACATTGCCTAGTTGGGTTTTATTGGCAATACAGAGAACAAATGATGGCATGTTTACACAAACTTGGAACAGGAGGAAAAAACTAAAGCTTGAAACAAGATGTACATAGAATAAGCATCACAATGCAATGTCCAGATTGAAAGCAGACACTGAGGTAGAGAAACCAGCATTGGAATAAACAAGGATAAACTGTACACAGTCCACAAGAACATTATGCCAACAGAGAGCAATGGGAGATTTGAAACAGGAAAAAAAACTTCCTTTGGTCTGAATTTTGTCAATTTCAATATCGTGTTTCCTTCATGACATTTTTCACAGTTTATAGTTGTTTTCCTTGTCCCTCATACTTTCCACTGAGGTTTAACCTGTAAGAAGAGAAGAATCATTTCTATTTTATACAGAATTATGTCTCTTCTATTCTATGCTTGAAACATAGTGGATTTAATAAAAGGTTGTTGGATAAATGAGTAAATGAATGATGATGAGAAGGGACGAGTACAAGCAACACCCAATTAGCTATTAGTTCCACATAATGTAAACCTACAGCATCCTCTCCGTGCGTATGACAGATCCTTCTGAAATAATAAAAAACGCACTGCGGTGAAACACTAAAGCACTGGCAGACAGCAGCACAATAGACCTTTTGTGCACAGGGCAGCACCTAGCAAGTAATTAGAGGAATAAGACCTGCCAACATGCACCCACACCATAACTAATTGAAAAAAAAAACATTTGTAATATTACTGAAATCATAAATACCAAGGCTTGGTATCAACTATGTAATCATGAGAGCAAAAGAGAGTGAGCCATCTCTATTCAGGTACGCCTCCTTTGAACTAAAACCAACCAGGTTGTAGGTCCTCTGCATATATGCCATGGTGGTGTAGCTTTGTCTTCTTCTTGGACTCCTAACTGTGGGAGTGGGGCCTGTCTCTAACTCTTTTCCCCCTACTCTTTGCTTCATCCAGCCTTAAAATGAGGGTTTGTTCCTAGTCTTACTGCAACTTGACAGGCCATGTTTGTTTGATCTCCCTGGGAGACCTGCCCTTTTCTGAAGGGAAATGGAAAAGGTGCAGATCTAGGGGAGGTGGGAAGGAGTGACTGGGAGGAGAGGAGGGAGGGGAAGTTGCAGCTGAGATATAATATATGAGAGAAGAATAAATTTTTAAAAATTAATCAGGTAATTTAACAGTTTGGGCAGAACAACAAAATATTAGTGGGACCTACTATAAGTACCGGGGCATTTTCAACTATCGAGATTTTTAATTTACCAAACAAAAATCCAATAAAATATCAAGAATGATTTTCAAAACTGAATCAGTTTAGTATGGGTTGCATGAAATCCCACAGTTAATGCATTTAGACACCATCACTCGATTTGGGTCCTAAGGATCTTGAACGTCTAATGGAAGTAGACATCTTGCAAGCACAGCTCTTGTTACACAGGTAACTTTTCATGATCTTGTGTCTTCCCCTGATCCTGTGGCATAAGATTTCAGTGTCCCTGACAGTCATAGGGATAGGCAGGGTCTGAGGAGAATACAAAAGAGATGAAAAAGGTTTACACCCTTACCCAGAGTGACTTAAACATTTTACTTTTCTGGAAAGAGTAATTAAGCCGGAAGTGTTAACATTGCTCAAGCAGCTGGGCAGGGGGTTACTCTCCTTTTCTTAGGCCTAAGCCACAGGTGATGCATCAGTCAAACACGAGCGGCATATTTACCTGGCCCCATTCCTTGTACTTCTCAAAAGAGCATTAAGCCAATAAATTATCCTTTTTGCCGAAGGTTATAATTTTTCTGTCCCTTGCCTCAGGAAGAATTTTTAATAAATAGCCACCTATAACTAATGTGACCTGCCCACTTAAAGGATGAGGCCTGAGTCTGCCATTTCAGTAATTTTTTTAAATGGTGACACAAAATAATAATTTCTTATGTTTGACATATACGTTCTCCAATAACCTTAGGTTCAAGACTTCTGTTTCCACCTGAGAAATACTAATAGGATTTGGATATACCTTCCCAAAGAAATAAATGACAAAAACAGTCAACATATATAAAACAAAGATGTTCAAGTTACTAGCTAATTGCAGTCACCAGCAGCAAAGGCCAGCACCCCTGAGATGTCTAACTAATGAGGTGGGACCTTTAGTTGCCCCAGATTATCACCTTCAGAGAGTTTACAGGCTGCAGCATGAAGAGAAATCCTAGACAAAGGCTGATAAACTCTTTGAAGTGAGGAAATATAGCTGAAAGTCTGGGAAATAAAGAGAAACGGAGCTTGCAAGACAGAATACCTTAAGGGAGAGAGCGGCAGAGGCAGTGATTGGAAGAGGCTTTGTCTCGATATTCAGCTGAACACAACTAGGTTTCCACTTAGAGAAAGTTAGAGGGCGTCTGGTGAGCTTAGAGAGCAGCGTCCACAGAGACAAGCTAGTGGCTAGTGCCTGTGTCTACTAGACAGATTGCAGATGCAAAGTACTCAGCAGTGCTGCCCTAGACCTACCTAAAAATAAAGCACAAAGGCAACACCCAAAGGAACAAAATGTTCCAAGGTAGCTAAACTGCAGCCCAGAATCAAGTTTAAAGATACTTATGGAAATAAGAAAAATAATAACAATCAGGATCCTGCAAGATAAAATTCACAATGTCTGGCACCCAATGAAAGATTATTAGATGATCAAAAAGGAAGGGAACATGCTTCAGAATTAAAAGAATAATCAACCAACACAAATGAGCACAGATGGTATACCAAACGGGAGACAGGAAAGTTTTCATTAAAATGACATGCCAATATGTTCATAAGGTAAGTAGAGAAATGAATACTTTTTAAAGACTCAAATGCATGCCTGAAGAAATGAATGGCTGAGTTCAAATCCCCAACATTCATATAAAAAGCCAGGCTTGGCAGCCTGTGCCTATGACTTCAGGATTGGGGGTTCCAAGACAGGTGGATCCTTGGAGCTGGTTGGTTAGCAGAACCAATGATCATAAGGTCCAGTGCCAGGTGCTATCTGAAGTGAACAAGGTGATGTGTGACAGAGAAAGACATTTAATATCCTAGCCTCTGTGTGTGCTCACACAGGCACATGTACACACACACAAAGGTGGGGGAGGGGGGGTGAGCCTGTCAAATATTGCTTTAGGGAATGAAAACCATAGCTTTGACATAAAAAAAAAATTAGCTGGCATGCACAATGACATTTTAATGGAAAAGACTAGTTTACAGAACTCTTTCAAAATGAAAAACAGAAACTACAAGAACTCCTCTCTCCAGCTCCCATCCCACATAAGAAGAGCACTGACGAGCCTCAGGACGTTGGTGCCTGGAGTTAGCATCTCCCAGAAACAACAAGGACAGATAACAAGTTTGAAGAAATAATGTCCAGTCAAAGAAGTTCAAAAGCAGACCAACTGAAGCACAAGAAAACAAAGCAAACTGTACCCTGACACATTACAATCAGGTTGTGTAGAACCAAAATAAAAGGCAAATCTGGAAACATCTAGACAGCGGGGCTTTAAGAGAGAGGGACCAAGTGAGAGCTATGAATTCCTCCTTAGAAAGTGAAAGTAGAGAGACTATTAGCAATGTCATGCAAGTGCTGAAAGAAAGAAAAAAAGCCCAAAAGCCTGTATTCTATGCCCATTAAAAGTATGTCCCAAAAAAGGTGACAAAATAAGACATTTTTATTCAGACAAAAGCTGATTAGCAAATACACAGTAGGAGAAGGAATTCTTACAGGAAGTCCTTTTGACAGAATGGGAAGTGTGTACACAAGGACGTAAGGAACCCTGAAAGTAGCATGGGGAATATTTGGTTTTATTCTTTTATTTAAATTTCAAATTTCTTTCCTCATCTGCTGCCCATGATCTACATTTCCTCAGTAAACCCCTTCATATAAACAGAAAGCAACCATAGTGCCTATTGCTCACCTCTCCATGTAATTTAACATTTCCACACTTATTTGTATATTCAGAACCCATATTGCTCTTCACAGCTTCCATAGCTTCTCCCTCCCTTCTTGAAGTGTGGCCACATGTTCAGGAGGAGGGCCAGATGTCAATAAACCTGTAATGATAAACCCGATCCATCAGAAGACTTGGCATTGGTAGCAACTTTCATATTATCACTGTTCTAGAAGTCCATGCTGAATATCAGCATATTAAAATTTCTAAGAAAGTCGTTACTTCTAAGTTATTTGTCCCAGCACTTCGTCAACTCTTTGGAACACAATCTGAACATCATTCACCTCATCCAGTGTCCTTATTTTGTGAAAAGACTGAGTCTAAAGAAGTAATTTGTCCAAGAGCAAATGGGAAGTCACGGGTCTGACAAGCCACTGATATTTAAGTTTCTGGAATAGGAAATTCAGTGTTCCTTATGCACATTCCCCTCAGAGATCTTGGAATTCTGTACTTCTTCCTTAAGAATCCCCTAGTTCTTTGTGATCATCAGCTTTCTGTTGCCATAACACATATCTGAGATAAGTCAATTTAAAGAGAGAGAAGGTCTATATTGGCACACAGTTTCAGAGTCTTCATTGGCCCTGTGGATTAGGACCTCTAGTCTTTCATAGATGGAGCAGATGACTGCAAGACTGCTTACTCATACAGTGGGAAAATTTCAGGGGGCAGGAGTATAAGGCTCCAGTATCCCCCTTCAAGAAGAATTGGCCCTACCTCTTAAAGTTTCTTCAATCTTCCAGTAAATACTATACTATTAGCCAATGCCCTTAATGTTTGACCTTTTGGGAACAGTCCAAATCCGAACTACAACAGGCTTCGAATCCATCCTACAGCCTACTCCTTAGCTTTAGCTTGACACTGGGTTTGCTTGGTGAGATCCTCCAAGACAGCACGCCATAGCTCTATGGAGCAATGTAAGCCTGTGCGTGTGAACAGGAATCTAAGCTTCAGGTGTGCAGACCCAGAAGACAGAGCAGGCTCATGCTCAGAGCACCTTCTGAATAGATGATGCTGCAGCTTATTGGAGGTGGCAAGTCTTCTTGGAGCTGGCAGCCATTTTTCTGTCATCACTCAGTCACTTTCCCCCCTTTCTCCCCACAGCACAGCTCACACGGCAGTCTGGCTCTGCTGGGAGTGACACACTCTGTGCTGTGTGGAGCCTCCACCCTCCTCCACCTGCCAGACTCATTTTGAGAAAAGGCTGAGTGAAAGAGGCAGGTGTGGAACTCAGACTATTTTGACAGAGGAGTCATTTAGTTACTCTCTTTTGCCCCCACCCTACATTTCCATATGTTTGAATGAATTATTTCTATACTGAACGAAAAGCAAGGAGACGTGTCAAGAAATGATTTTGGATGGGTTGGCAAGGCACTTAAGAGGAAATGCTAAAAAGAAAGGCTCTGAGAGTGGGGTGATTTTTGGCATTAAAATGATTAGGAACGAGGCCTGATGAGCCCCAGTTTGCTTACTTGTGCTGGGCACTGTGATTAAGAAAAGAGAAAGTATCAAGATGGTATTTGTTTTAAATGCCTATTACTTAAGCTTAATGATCAGATAATTTATCTCTTAGAGACCTGAATCACACCATTAAACAAAACAACCTAGAGGGACACATTTGGCTCTGAGTGCAAATTTCCCTAGGAAGAGAAAGCCCAGACCGGAAGGTGAAGCAAACAGGAAATAAAGTGTTCTACTCAATGAATGGGAATTTGTTATTTGTTGACCAGAGGATGAATGAAATAGAGACCCAAGAGCAGCAGAACAATGAACAAGGGGTGCAGAAGGAATCTGAGTCAGTGAGAACTTCCCCTGTTGGAAGAGGCAACACAATGGCATCCATATGGCTCAGCCTTCCTATAGTCAGAATTTTGGAATTTTGATTTCTTTAAAAACACAGAAATATGATCAGTGACTCCTGCTCTGTCTCCTCTGTACTCTATTCCTAGCCCACAGCAAGGCATGCATCCTAGTAGGCCTGCTGCCATGCATGACAGACAGGTGAAACCTCTATGCCACAGTACCATGCCTCATGCTCCCACCCTCAAGGCAATGGAAGCAGTGAGCTATGCCCTGTACCTTGTATACTCCATCTCCCATCACACAGATCCACCTGCCTTCCCAGAAACCTGCTGCCATCAGGAACTACCAGGGGCCTACAGCTATCAGGGACCACGAGGTGAGACTCCCTTCAGTCCCCTACCTGCTGGTCCCCCTAAAGTCCTCCCAAAAGACATAAAATGCACCCATGTCCCTGTGATCCACTTTCTGGCCCACAACTCTCCTGCATTACAGAAGGCCTGCCAATACCAGTGACAACCAGATGACTAAAGGCCAGCGTAAGGATTCAATCAACAAGATCCAGGGCAATGTGGCGCCATCAGAACCAAGCTGTCTTAACTACAGCAAGTCCAGGAGATCCTAACACAGTGGAAGCACTAGAAAATGACCTTAAATCCAATCTTATGAAGATGATAGAGGCCTTTAAAGAAGAAATGACTGAATCCCTTAACGAAACGGTGAAGGAAATGAACAAAACTGTTCAAGACCTGAAAATGGAAATAGAAGCAATAAAGAAAACCCAAACTGAGGAAATCCTAGAGATAAAAAAAAAATGTAGGTAAGAGAACAGGAATGACAGATGCAAGCATCACCCACAGAATACACGAGATGGAAGACAGAATCTCGGGCATAGAAGATATGATTGAAGAAATTGATAACATTGGTCAAAGAAAATGTCAAACCTAGAAAGTTTCTAACACAAAATATCCAGGAAATTTGGTACATTAAGAAAAGAGCAAACCTAAGAATAATACAGTAGAAGACGATTCTCCACTCAAAGGAGCAGAAAATATTTTCAACCAAATCATAGCAGAAAAGTTCCCTAACCTAAAGAAATAGATGCCTATAAATGTACAAGAATCTTACAGAACACCAAATAGATTGAACCAAAACCAGAAAATTCTCCTGCCACATAATAATCAAAATATTAAGTGTACAGAACGAAGAAAACAAATATTAAAAGCCACATGGGTAAAAGGTCAGGTAACATATAAAGGCAGACTTATTATAATTACACCAGACTTCTCAACAGAGACTTTAAAAGCCAGAAGGGCCTCAGAAGATGTCTTGCAGACTACTATAAAGCAAAAATATTAATCACTATAGATGGAGAAAACCAGATATTCTTTGACAAAACCAAATTTAAACAATATCTTCCCACAAATCCAGCCTTACAGAGGATACTAGAAGGAAAGTTCTAGCACAAGGAAATTAGCATCACCCACATAAACACAGGAAATAAATAATTTCATACCAGCAAACCAAAAGAAGGGAAACACACACACACACACACACACACACACACACACACACACACACACACACACACACAATCTCAATTCTCCCAATAAAAAAACATAGGCTAACAGAATGAATGCAAAATCAGGATCCATCATTCTGTTGCATACAAGAAATATACCTCAAGAAGAACAAAAAATAAAAATTACATCAGAGTAAAGGATTGGGAAAAAGTTTCCAAGCAAATGGAACCAAGAAGGCAAGCTGGAATAGACATTCTATTATCTATCAAAATAGACTTTCAACCAAAATTAGTCAAAAGATATAGGGAAGGACACTTCACACTCATCAAAGGAAAAATCTCCCAACATGACATCTCAATTCTCTATATCTATGCCCCAAATGTGAGGGCACTCATATTCATAAAAGGAACATTACATAAGCTTAAATCACACATAGAACCATACACATTAATAGAGACTTCAATACCCGACTCTCACCAATGGACAGGTCATCAAGATGGAAACTAAACATAGAGATAATGAAACTAACCAACATTATTAATCAAATGGACCTAATAAATATCTACAGAACATTCCATCCAAACACATACACACACACACACAAAAATACCTTCTTCTCAGCAATTCAAAGAACCTTCTCCAAAATTGACCATATAGTTTGTCACAAACAAGCCTCAACAGATACAAGAATATTAACATAACTCCTTGTATCCTATAAGACCACCATGGATTTAAAGATGGACTTCACCAACAACAGAAACAACATAAAGTTGACAAACTCATGGAAACTAAACAACTCTTTATTTAATGACCACTATGTCAGGAAAGAAATGAAGAAATTAAAGACTTTTTAAAATTCAATGAAAATGAAGGCACAACATACCCAAACTTATGAGATATAATGAAAGCAATGCTAAGGAGAAAATTTCATGGTGCTAAGTGCCTTGATATGAACTTGGAGAGATCTCATACAAGAAACTTAAAAGCATACCTGAGATCTCCAGAACAACAACAAGAAAAAAAGTGAACACACACAAATGGAGTAGATCTTAGGAAATAATCAAACTCAGGGCTGAAATCAATAAATTAGAAACAAAGACAAGAATACAAAGGATAAAAAAACAAAACAAAACAAAAAAATCAAGAGTTGGCTCTTTGAGAAAATCAATAAGATAAGTAAACCCTTAGCCAAACTAACTAAAAGGCGGAGAGACAGTATCCAAATTAACAAAATCAGAAATGAAAGGGGAGAGATAACAGTAGAGACCACGGAAATCCAAAGAATCATTAGGTCTTACTTCAAAACCCTGTACTGTACAAAATTGGAAAATGTAAAAAAAAAGATAGTTTTGTTGATAGATACCACTTAGCCAAGTTAAATAAAGATCAGGTAAACAATTTAAATAGCCCTATAACCTCTAAGGCAACAGAAGAGTCATTAAAAGTCTCCCAACAAAATAAAGAGGGGGAAGGTAGAAATAAAAGCTCAGAGCCAGATAGTTTTAGAACAGAATTCTACCAGACATTCAAAGAAGAGCTAATACCAATACTCCTCAAAGTATCCCACAAAATAAAAATAGAAGGAACATTGCCAAACTCATTCTATGAGGCCACAGTCACCCTGATACCTAAACCACAAAAAGACTAAAAAAATAATAATTGCAGAACAAGCTCCCTTATAAACAATGATGCAGCAACACTCAACAAAACACTTGAAAACTGAATCCAAAGAACACATAAAAAAAAAATGATCAAACAGGCTTCATCTCAGGGATGCAGGGATCATTTAACATGAAAATTCATTAATATAATCCACCATATAATCAAACTAAAAGAAAAAATACACAATTATCTCATTAGATGCTGAAAAAAAATCTTTCACACAATCATAATAAAAGTCTTGGAGAAATTGAGGGTACAAGGCACATACCTAAACACAATAAAGGCAATATACAGCATGGGAATAGCCAACATCAAATTAAATGGAGAGAAACTTAATGCAGTTTCACTAAAATCAGGGACAAGACAAGGCTGCCCACTCTCTGTATCTATTCAGTACAGTATTTGAAGTTCTAGCTAGAGTAATAAGACAAGTAAAGGAGACCAGGGTAATACAAATTGGAAAGGAAGAAGTCAAAGTATCACTACTCACACATGATATGATAGTATACATAAGTGACTCCAAAAATTCTACCAGAGAACCCTTATAGCTGATGAATACTTTCAGCAAAGTGGTTGGATACAAAATTAACTCAAAAACTCAGTAGCCCTTCTGTATACTAATGACAAATGGGCTGAAAATTAGGGAAATAATATCCTTCACAATAGCCACAAATAATGTAATATGTCATGTTGTAGTTCTAACCAAGCAAGTGAAAATTTTATGACTAGAATGTCGCCTTTGAAGAAAAAAAAGCTGAAGAAGACATTAGAAGATGGAAAGATCTCCCACGCTCATGGAGTAAAGTGACCATCTTACGAAAAACATCTCTAGATTCAGTGCAATTCCCATCAAAATTCCAACATAGTTCTTTACAGACATTGAAATGGCAATTTTCACCATCATGTGGAAAAATTTAAAAACCCAGAATATCTAAAACAATCCTGTACAATGAAATAACTTCTGGAGGTATAGCCATCCCTGATTTCAAGCTGTACTACAGAGAAATAGTAATAAAAACTATATGGTATTGGCATTAAAACAGACGTTGATCAACAGAATAGAACTAAAGACCTGGAAATAAAACCATACACCTATGGACACCTGATTTTGACAAAGGAACCAAAACCATACAGTGGGGGGTGGGGGGGGGGAAGAAAGCATGTTCAACAAATGGTGCTGATGTAACTGGATGTCTGTATATAGAAGAATGGAAATACATCCATATTTTATCACCGTGCATAAACTCAAGTCCAAGTGGATCAAAACCTCAAGATAAAATCAGATACACTAAGTCTATTAGAAGAGAAAGTGAGGAAATAACCTTGAACTCACTGGCACAGGAGACAACTTCCTGAACAGAACAGCAATAGCTCAGGCTCTAAAATCAACAATTAATAAATGGGACCTCATGGGACTGAAAAGCTTCTGCAATGTAAAGGACACTGTCAATAGGACTAAACAGCAGCTTACAGAATGGGAAAAGATCTTCACCAACCCTACATCCAACAAAGAGCTAATATCCAAAGTATATGAAGAACTCAAGAAATTAAATACCACCAAGCCAAATAACCCAATTTAAAAATGGAATACAGAGCTAAACAGAGAATTCTTAACAGAAGAATATCAAATGACAGAGAAGCACTTAAAGAAATGTTCAGCATCCTTAGTCATCAGGGAAATGCAAATAAAAACAACTTTGATATTCCATCTTACACACATCAAAATGTCAAGGTCAAAAACTCAAGTGATAGCACATGCTGGTGAGGATATGGAGAAAGGGAAACACTCCCCCATTGCTGGTGGGAGTGCAAACTTGTATAACCAGTGTGGATATGCATCTGTCAGTTTTTCAGAAAATTAGGAATAGTTCTACCTGAAGGCCCAGCTATTCCACTCCTGGGCATATACCCAAAGGATGCTTCACCATACCGAAAGGACACCTGCTCAACTATGTTCATAGCAGCTTTATTCATAATACCCAGAATCTGGAAATAACTTAGATGTTCCTCAACCAAAGAATGTATAAAGAAAATGTGGTACATTTACACAATGGAATACTAGTCGGCTATTGAAAAGAAGAACATTGTGAAATTTGCAGGCAAATGGATGGAACTAGAAATGATCATCCTGAGTGAGGTAACCCAGACCCAGAAAGACACACATGGTATATATTCACTTTTAAGTGGATATTAGCCATAAAGTGCAGGAAAACCATCTTAAAATCCACAGACCCAAAGTAACAAGAAGGGCCCAAGAGAGGATGCTTGAATCTCACTCAGAAGGGGAAATAAAATAGACATTTGAAGCACATGTAGGGAGAGAGCTGGGTGGGAGAAGGGGTGGAGTTGGGAAGGGGTTAAGGATCAGGTGTGGGAAAAGGGGAAGGGCTTGGAAAGAGCATGGAAATTGGTGGGGGGACATCTCTGGAATGCAGGTAGGTTCCAGGTAGTCCATGGTGATAACCCTAGCCTTGACTCCTAGCAGTGGGTGATATGGAGCCTGATGTGGGTGGCCACCTCCTGTTGACAGGCTGGGCTACAAGTGATGGAGAGGGACCCCAACTCACACACAAAACTTTCAACCCCAGCCAACCGATGACTGGGCCACTTGAGTCACATGCCACAAGAGAGAAAGCCCACCACTGACACTATTAATCACGTTCTGCTATACTTGCAGACAGGAGCCTAATATAATGTCATCTGAGGTGGCTTCACCCAGAAACTAATGAAGACAGACATAGAGACCCATAGCCAAACATTAGGCAGAGCTCGGGGAATCTTAGAGAAAGAGGGAGAGGAAAGATTGAAAGAGACAGAGAGGTCAAGAACACCACAAGAAAGTCTACAAAATTAACTAACCTAGACCCATAGAGAGCATCCATGGGATGATCTAAGCCCCTCCCCCACATATGTAACAGATGTACAGCTTGGTCCTCATGTGGGACATCTAACAGCAGGAGCAGGGGCTGTCTCTGACTTCTGTTGCCTGCCTTTGGATGGCTTTCCCTTACCTGGACAGCCTTGTCTAGCCTCAGGAGAAGGAGATGAGCCCAGTCCTATTTGATATGCCAAGGCAGGTTGACAACCATGTGAGGTTTCCCCTTCTCTGAGAAGAAAGGGAGGGGGGCATAGAAGGAGAGGAGAGGAGGTGGGAGGGAAGGATTGAGAGGAGAGGAGGGAGGGGAAGTTCTGACCAGGATGTAAAGTAAATAAATTAATTAGTAAAACCCCCACACACACACAGAAATATTATAAGAATATGTTTTTATTTTAATCCCATGTGTGGGAATATGAGGTTGCTTTGCAGCAGCTGACCATGGTTTGCCTTGTGCTCCGGGAGGGGTGTGGTTTTTCCCAGCAGCAGATAGTTTCTGTAAGTGTGTGATGTTTAGAATTCTGGGGTGAGTTGTTGGTTACTGTTGGTAGCAGTTTCTAAAGTAGTTGTGTGTAAAGAAGAAACAGGATCAGTTAGATATCTTGGCTGGGAATATCAAACTTGCTCCAAGGAATTCAAAGACCCTAGCCAGCAGGAAATAGTCTAATGATACTGTTGCCCCTTTTCCAACCTTTGGCTTTATTCAAGGATCTCTTTCTTTTCTTCTCTCTGCTTATTTCTGCCATTTCTAGTGTTAGGAGGCTTAAAGGGAAGAAGAAAAATGGTGGAGAAGAGTGGAAGAAAGAACCCACAAAGTAGCAAAGACCAGTTCTAATACCCTTCTCTTATCGGGACCCACCCCCCAAAAGAAATCCACACATCACATTGCTACACTTCAAGTTGACTTACAGGCAAGCAGGCTGCCTGCTCAGACCCTGGAGACATAGATGGGAAAGACATAGAAGAGATGTTGGCGTGTGTGTGTGTGTATTGATTGCTAGAGCCCCTTTTTAATGCTAAGTAAAAGACTAAGCATTGAAAGATAGTTGAATGCCAAAAAAAAGGGTCTCATTAAGAATTATCTCATACACATGTACTGTAGAATCATTATTCCTGTATGTTAGACACGGAGAACTTGAGAAATCTTACCACTATGCTGAGGGCCACTCAGGCTTTCCTACAGAATGGCCAAGGCACAATGCAGTCCCTACTCTGAGGCCCCAAAGCTAGTGAAGTAGTTTTAAACTAGCTTGGTTTTGATGAAACTCCTATGTTCCCAACATACCTGTGGCCATCTTTGCTGGTATGGTGTGTGTCATTTATTCCCTAATGATTGCCCAATCCTTGACATGCAGTAGGCACTTAATATGGATGTTCCAAATAGGATCGTAGAAATGAAATTCTGCAGGTTGTTGTATAGAGAATATTCCACAGACAGCTCAAAAATAAGTTAGTTTTGTTTGCAGTCATTCATCCAGAATGTGATGCAATGTGATGAGGCCCCATCAGCCCTAAGTAAATGTGAACTTTATTTGAGCCTGGCAAAGGTAGTCAGAAAACCCAGCCAGCATTTAACAATGGACATATCCAGGTGCTGAGAGAGCACACAGCATGGCATCCAACTAACTGGGAGAAGGAAGGGGGGTAAGTACTGCTTTTTTATACCTGACAGGTGAGCAAGAGATGGCCAAGATATGCCCAGTAATAGGCACAATTAAATCAGGGAGACATGGGAGGAGAAAATTAATTCTTTTCCCAGATAATGGATTTCCCACATCTTCACTACTTCAGAAGAGACAGAAACCCAATCCTTATCTCAGAGTTTGAGTCTCAAAAACTACCCACCCTCACTCCGTGGAATATAATCGGTCCAAGAGACCCAGCTTGTACCACTGTGCACTCTTACCATATGACCCAAGGCTGGTCCTATCAACGCTATCCTGGATGAAGGCCTGTGATGTCTTACTTCGGGCTTTGTCCATTAATCCTTTGCTTCTTTACTGCTCACCCCCATGATGCTCTCAGTGCCGACACTGGCCTCATGAACACTCTTTGCTCTCTATTACTGTAACAAATATCAAATAATCAAATTAAAGGAAGAGATTTGGCTTCATTGCTCTTGAGCCTATGGCAAGTCAGCACGTCAGGATGAGAGTGGGTGGCTGAATAAAACTGCTCATTCATGGGAGAGCCAAACAATAAGAATAGGGGTAAGGTTCCACCATCCCCTCCCAGAGAACACCTCAATTACCCAAGGACTCCCAATCGGTCCTGATCCTAAACTTTCCTCTATCTTCTAAGCTGCTCTAACCCATTAAAACAGGTGCACATTCCAGATCTGAATTATACTGTCTACTGTTTGGTACCCTGGGGGAGCCCTAGTTCACCAGGCCTGACTTTACCAGGGAGTTATCTCTGAGGAACCCATGACCTGATGTGTGGCAAGCTCAGACACCAGAATGAAGACTGTTCTTGTCCCCAGGGTGCAGCTGTCTGTCTTCATGGGCTTTGTGGTGCTTTTTTGCTGCCTCAGAACACAGCTGGCACTGCTCCCTGGCAGAGTCTTTTGCTGGCTTTCTTCAGCCAGCCTCTTTAAATACACTTCCCACACAGATAGCAATAATAATGGAATTTTAGAATGCCTGTGCTGTGAGTCCTGAGCGCTGTGTGAAGTGCCTGCACACTCTTTCCTACAACACCTCTGCAGGGAAGCGGGCATTGGTTCCATGCTTTCTGAAGAGGAAAATTAGATCCCCAATCAACTGAAGACTTCAGAGAGCAAATGCTCAAGCTATAACCAGAAACCAGGCACACCTGGTTCCTCACTGACATCCTCCTTGCCCAGTCTCCACTATTAATGAGTCAGAGTGCCTGAAGTGTCTTACTCCTTCAGGGAAATTGGCTTTGTCAGAACTCTAGAAATGAGCCCTAATTCAAAGATTCTTTGTTTCTATAATATTATTACTATTAATATTAATATTAGTATTGCTGTTAGTATTATTGAAGACATGACTACCCTGTGTTTCTTGGCTGTTTTGGACCTCACTCTGTAGACCAGGCTGCCCTCAAATTCACAGAGATCTGCCAGCCTTGGACTCCCAAGTGCTGGGATCAAAGATGTACGCCATCACTGCCAAGCCAAAGATTCTCTTTCTAATGGTTGGTTTATAGAAATCCTGACAAGGAAGTCATATTACTTTACAGATAACTTTCCAGTCTCCCTGTGTGGAAATTCTCACAATCTTCTGCTTTGGGCCAAGTACATGGATCTAAATGGGAGCAGAGAGGGGGATATTGCATAGTATCACCAATGGTAGGGAATTCCTTCCCAGTTCTTTCTTGCTTAGGGTAAGATTCTAGTATTGGCTAGTCTTTTGTCAACTTGACACAACCTAGAATCATCTGGAAAGAGGGATCATCAGTTGAGGAACAGCCTTCATCAGATTGGTCTGTTGGCAAGTCTGTGGGGAATTTTCTTGATTAGTGATTGATGTGGGAGGATGCAGCCCACTGTGGGTAGTGCCACACCTTGGCAGGTGGTCCTCCGTTGTATAAGAAAGCAAACTGAGCAAGCCAGTAAGCAGCATTCTTCCCTGTCCTCTGCTACAGTTTCTGCCCTGCTGGAGTTCCTGCCCCAACTTCACTTCATGACAGACTACAAGATGAAATAAATCCTTTTCTCCCCAAGTTGTTTCGGTCTGTGTTTTATCACAGCAATTGAGAAACAAGCTAGGACAATTCTAAAGTAAGAATAAGATACCGGGCAATTGGGGTGTCTTAGGGTTTTATTGGTATGAAGGGACACCATGATCATGGCTATTAAAAGAAAATATTTAATTGGGGCTGGCTTACAGGTTCAGAGGTAGTCCATTATCATCATGGCAGGAAGGATGGTGGTGTATAGGCAGACATGGTGCTGGAAAAGGAGCTGAGAGTTCTGCATCTGGATCCAGAAGCAGCAGGACCAGAGAGTGAGTGAGTCACTGGGCTAGAGCTTCTGAAATCTCAAAGCCCACCCTCCACAGTGACACACTTTCTCCAACAAGACTTCACAAGGCTAACCCTTCTAATAGTGCCATGCCCTATGAGTCTATGGGGACCATTCTCAGTGGCATAAACGAGGATTGCAGTTGACATGAGTGTTTCTGTTGTGGTTTGTTAAGAGTGCATTTGTGCAGCTATTTGTATTTTCTTTTAATTTCTTTTTATATGTTGCAACATCAGTTATGAGAATATTAATAGTTATCAGATAAGTATGAGATACTAAAAGGATCTCCCCAAGGGTACATTGCCACGTATTCTAAATTTATAATATATTGTCAGTTGTATGAGTGATAGTTATATCATGTTAGGAGTAATTATGACCTGGTTAAATATGTAATGTATTTGTGATTATATGTGGGAAAGCTATATTATGTTCAGATGTTATTATGACATGGTTATTGTTTTCACTTGAAAATTAATCATGAGGTATGATTGTGTGTAAAACTGACAAGGGGTGGATTTGTGATCGATATTCTTGATTGTCAACTTGACTATATTTGGAATGAAGTACAGTTCAAAAATGTGAGATATATTCTTCCCGGTTTGAAGAGGGTAGACTCTACATCTACTTTAACCCAGATATTGAGGCTGGAAGACATATGCCTTTGATCCAGATTTTGTTGTTGTTGTTTGTTTGTTTGTTTGTTTGTTTTTTGTGACAGTGTTTCTCCGTGTAGCCCTGGCTGTCCTGGAACTCCCTCTGTAGACCAGGATGGCATCAAACTCAGAGGTTAGCCTGCCTCTTCCTGGCAAAGTGTTTGAGCTCAAGGTGTCCTACTTCTGCCTGAAGCTGACGCACCTTTAATTTGGATCTTGAGTCGAGAAGACACACACCTTTAACCCAAATCTTGAGGTGGGAAGACACACCTTTAATATGGGCCATACTTTGTGCTGGAAATCTATATAAGGACACAGAAGAAGGAATCTTTTGTTCTTTGCCTACTTGCCCTCGCCTTGCTAGCACATCCATTCCTTCACTGACATTGGAGCCTACTTCTCAGAGGTTCTAGGACGTACAGAAGATGAGCTGACACATCCAGCCTTGTGGACTGAGCAACTACTGAATGCTTGGCCTTTCTTTTCACAGATAGCCATTGTTGGAGTAGCTAGATGGCAGCCTGTAAGTCACTCAAATAAATTATCTTTACACACGCACGTGCGTGCACACACACACACACACACACACACAAATATATAAATATATAAAATATATGTGTGTATATTCCATATTGAGAAGGGGAGACTCATTCCATAAATTCTATGACTCTAGAGAACCCTGACTAACACACAGGCTTGGGAATATTAAAAAACAGAGTTAGCCATTCTTGAGAAGAGGGTGGGGAAGATAAAGAAAAATGAAATGCTCACAGACTGTGAATGCTAAAGCCTTCTAGCTTAGGAAATTGGTTCAGCTTGATTTCTTTGCTTCCCACAGGGATGTTTTAATGATAAGAAAAAAACTTTCTGGTGCAGAGTAAATGAAGAACCACCACTGATGTTTTCACGTCTGCAAAATAAGGGTCCTCTCCTCGGGCTGGAAATAAATTCAATGTTAACATGAAACTGTACAAGGGCCATCAAGAAGACACTGAGACTAGTGTGCCCTACCATTTGAGCACACCCAGGGAAACCTAGAGCTCCTGACTCATCTCTCACCAGTGCTGGGCTGACACACTGCATCATTTCAGGATCCTTGCCCTCCAGTCCTCATGAGTTGGATGTAAAGGAAGGAGCTAGCACCTGAAAGCCAAACGAGGAACATTTGCACACAGTAATTTAACCTTCCTAGCAACTGCTGCATCATTTCTTTGCTTTTTAAATTTTACTTATCTATTCACTTTACATCCTGATTGTGGCCCTGTCCTCCCAGTGCCGCCCCCTCACATACCCCTCCTTTCCCCATTCTCTCCTGTCCTTCTCCTCAGTTTATCCAGGAGAAAATGAGGTTTGAGGACTCCCTCAAACTGACTTGGGCCAAGGAATAGAGCCTGCATGCTCAGCAGAGTCATTGAATTCTCAAGTAAAGAGAGTGTCTTCGGCTACAACCTACGGGCTATCTTCCTCATTTAAGCTTCACTACTAATTTCTTGCACAAGCTGGGATAAACAACTTCACTCAGAGGCTCATTTTTTTTTTTCTAGAAAAGGATGTGCTGGTTACAATTTTATCTAAAGATTGGTCTTGAGGTAGCATTTGGTTCAATTATCCTACATGGCCTCATGATTGTAAAGAGAACACGTTTATCATTTCATTCAGCTTTTCACTTTCCACAGAACTCTGGGGGCCACCAAGGTCCCAAGGGAAATGTTATTTGTCTTCTGTGTTTGATGGAGAAACTGAAAATTGACTCTCAATTCCTGACACAACTATTTTGGATAGTTTTTTTTTTTTTTACATGGATTTGCATCTGAGAGTTTCTTACCTCCATCAATATTGAATGGATAATCATAAAATATGGGTAAGACATAAATTAAATGTACTTTTCAACTTTGCAAAAGTGCAAAATGATATGCTTTCGGTAGAAACTCTATTTCAAACATTGATTTCTTTTTCTGAAGTTGGAGACAGAGCTAGAGCCCCACGGGTGGTAACATGTGCTCTATCTAGCAACAATTTTGAATTTTCATCTTCTCCCAAGGTAGTGAGAAATAGTAGAAGCCCCTGTCAAATTGCTGGACAGCCACAGGAAACCAGAGCTCCCAGTCAGCCATGCATCATCACAAGGGACACAAATGACACCTGCTACTCTACTGTGTTGCTGTGACTTTTGGTAAAGCAGGTGAATTCAATGCATTTCAAGTTAAGGTATTTTCAAAGCCATGATAGATTTATCACAGCACAACACCATTATAGGTCAGGGAGTATCTGCCAGACAAAATTACATCCACATACTCAGTCAATTTTAAAGAATGTAATCTTTAACCTTGAAGACCCTTCATGCTCCTCTCTAGCCCATTTTCTGAGAGATGGCTACTAATTTAATTTTAATTTTGTTTTGTGTTTTGTCATGCTTTACCATGTTTTTACTCCTTAAAACAACACAGTTTGGCTGTGATCAGTTTTAGAAAGTAGGCTTAACATGTTTGTCTTGTGTAAGGCCCTTGCTATAATCCTCAGTACTTTGCATGTTATTGAAATGTTTATAAGTGAATTCATGTTGTATATATTCTGCCAATTTTGCTTTTGCCCTTTATTTACATTTCTTGGGAATTATTGATGCTGCTGTAACGATGGCTCTTTTAGGGTTGTGTATGGACCCATCATGTGCTTGTACCATGTGTCCTTGTCCATTCCAGACATTGCTCCTCCACAGCATGAAAGGAATTTTCTAGTTTTCTGTTTCTGTGGATTCTCACACAAAAAAAGGTCATACAAGTGTACCCTGGCTTAGAAACTTTTCTGGAATCATATATTTTTGTAAAAATATATTATTTATATATAAAGATATATATATATTATATTTCCATATATGTATGTATCAATACACATAAATTTATATATATAAATACATGTGTTTGTCTATATATTTGAATATATATATATATATATAGCAATTAGAGTAGAGAAGGAGAAGAAAACACTGAGTCACAGAATGAAAATTCTCAAATTTATTGGGTGGTCAATTACTGCAAAGTGGTTTCTCTTCCAGCAGGAAGATGTGAAAGCTCATGTGCACTGTTTCACTTGCTTCTCAGCACTAACATTTTAACCAATTTCACAAGTTAAAATGATGTCATTAGAGAAAACTGATTTCCCCTTTCCCAGGAGGAATCTATTCCCAGTAGCTTCTTGGTTAGGGGTGGAGGCGTTGTATCCACTTCCCTTCTCAGTGCTGGGATTTTGTTTGGTTTGCACCTGTGCAAACCTTGTGCATGCTGCCCCGCAGTCTGTGTGACATCACATATATAGCAACCTCATTGCATATGGAAGACACTGCTTTCCTGGACTCACGGAGTTATCACCTCTAGCACTTAGCCCACTTCATCCTCTTTCACATAGATTCCTGAGCCTTGCAAAAGGGAACACAATGGTAGCGAGTTAAGCCTTACACCCAGAACCTATCTAGCGTCAGTTCTTGGCCACATCCCTCAGTGTTGGGCATGGGTGATAGCTCATGAAATGGGCCATAAGTCTAGCCAAAAGTGGTTGGCTGCTGGCGGTGGCCATGCAGCATCTGTAGGGAACCGCATAGGAATGTTTCACTGACGGGACTCTACTGCGGCAAGGCCTTTGCAGACCCCTTCCCACTTGGCCAGGACCTATGGAGAATTTTGGTGGCCTCTATTCTTATTGCCTAGATAGTGTGTGCTACAAGCTCTCCTTGTCTTTGCCACCCTGTTTATACTCATGGCAATATTAATTTCACTGTCGGGCATGGGCCAGGCTGCGATGATGCAGGTTGAAAGCCCTGTGGGTGATCTGTGTTTTTCTCAAAAGTCTTTCGAGGGGTAAACCCTCCACGCCTCCATCTTCTTATATTGATCCTCCAGATGTGACTATTAATCCTGGGTATTTTGGGACATGTAATCATGTCCCTAGACAGACAGCTACAGTCCCAGTGAGTGAGTCTGTGGCAGCTGTGGAGAGCGCCAGGTCCTGCTTGCATGACTGTTCTGAGGAAGCTGTGTCTGAGCAACAGAGATTTAGAAAAGGGGGAAGCTGTGTCCAATCAAAAGAAACTTTAAAAAATGGTTCTTGGAAAGATGGCATCAGAAATTGATAGGTACATATCAGGAAAGGTTGCTTGGCACAAGGAGCACATCTCTGTCTGCAATTTAAAAAGTCTTATGGCAAAGGGGTGCTATTTGATGAATAGACTTGCACCCACAAATGGCTAATCTGTCTCTCACCTTGGATCACTGCGTAACCACATTTGCTGTTAGCTAGGTATGTGCTCATGTCCACGGGACATGCCTGGCTAAACATTTAATTTTGACTTGCTGAAATTGTCCTTTGTAGTACAAAATAAGGTTGAGGTGTGACTGACCCAGTGGGAGGGGAGAAGAAGGAAGGGAAACTATTGGGGGCTTTTTGTAATGAGGGGGCCTATGTAGTACTGATGTTATGATTTCTATAAATAAAATCACCAATGATATCACTGCTCAGGTGAGCAGGATTGTGGTTGTGTAAGTAAAGACTGCTCAACCTATTTGGGGCCACTTGCTTGAAAGTCAACAGTTGGTCAGTGTTTTCATTTTTCAATGACACCCTTCCCTGTCTTGGGATCTGAACCTTTGCATTTGGACCTGCTCTCCAGTAGGTTACTGTCTTAGTTACTGTTCTATTGCTATGGGGAGACACTACAACCAAAGCAAATTGTAAAAGAAAAGCATTTAACTAGGGGTCTTGCCTGTATTTTCAGAGGTCTGAATCCATGATCATGATGATGGCAAGCAATGCACCAGGCAGGCTGGCACTGTAATAGTACCTGAGAGCTTACATCCTGATCAGAGTGCACTAGGCAGCAGAGGGGGAGGGACGGGAGGAGAGAGGCAGAGAGGGAGGGTGGGAGAGAGGGAGGGAGCAGGAAGGAGGGAGGGAGTAAGAGGGAGAGAGGGAGAGAGGGAGAGAGCGAGAGAAGAAGGAAGAGGAGGAGGAAGAGGAGGGGAGGGAGGGAGGGAGAGAGGGAGAGAGAGGAAAGAGAGAGAGAGAGAAGAGGGAGGGAGGGAGAGAGTGAGGGAGTGAGGGATGGAGGGAGAGGAGGGGGGAGGGAGGGGAGGAGGAAGGAGGAGGGGGAGAGAGAGAGAAGAAGGAGAAGGAGGAGAAAGAGGAGGGGAGGGATGGAGGGAGAGAGAGGGAGATGAAGAGACTGGGCCTGACACCAGCTTTTGAAATCTCAAAGCCTGTCCCCAGTGATACACCTCTTTCCATAAGGTCACATTGACTTCAGCAAGATATGACCTTCTAATCCTCTCAAAAGGTTCCATTCACTGGTGACTATGCATTCAAATATATAAGCCTGTGGGAGCCCTTTACACTCAAACCAATAAGATGTTATCCATTCCTGGCACTGGGGTTTTACTAGGTGTCATAAGCTGTGTAGTTGCGGCATTGTCTCACAATTATACTGTGACTCCATTTAGATGATTTTCATATATGTATATATTTTAGGAACCTTCTACAGTGGCAGTTTTCTGTACAGCTTTTCAGCTGGGTATATCAACCACACTCCCGGTCAGGTCTCATTTTCAGGAGAAGTTGGCCGACATAAAACACAACGCCTTGTTTTTTGTGTGCATGTTTTGTTTCTTTTGATATTATGTTATTGATTTTTGTTTGTTTTGCTTTTGCTTTTGTTGTTGTTGCTCCTGTTCTTTCCTTCATCTTTGAGGGAGATGAAAAAAACAAAAAACAAAACCCTACAACTTAGGTGGGTAGGGAGGTGGAGAGGATCTGGGATGAGTTGGAAGGAAGGAAAGAATATTGTTAAAAATATATTATATGAAAAAAAGTTTTTTAAATGGATAACAAAAAATGATAGCAACATAGTCTTATTTTGCATATCATCAATTAAGAATTTTTTGACTGTTGTAGAGTTCATGAGTCACTTGCATATGCTTTATTCTGAAATGCCCACCGCCTTTGGTTTTCTAATGGGTCCTGTGTGCTTCCAAGGCTCTGCCTGAGTCGCTTTTCTAGTCTTTCCTCCTACAGCGGCGAATCTCTCCTGTGCTGCCTTTTATAGTCACAGAGGGTTACTGCTCCCTTTTTACGTGATGTTGTGGGGGACCTGGGAACTCCTTGCTTGAGGAGGGAGATAACCTCCTGTTTGGTTCTCTAACTCTTAAAGCGTTGTCTATGCGTTTAGGAATTGGTCCACCTGGAATTCTATTTTTGTGTATGAGAAACGAGGACTTAATTGTATGGATTCTACACAGCTTCCTTTGTTAAATGCACTATTTGGTCCCATGGTGTTTCCTGCTGTTAGTCAGCTGTGTGTGCTCCTGTGCAGGCACGTCACTTCCATAGCTGGTACAGCAAACCTTGCTGTCTGGGAAGAAAATGCCCTTATTTCAGGCTCATCAAACTTATCTTTATTGTATTTCACCTAAAAACATTTGCCATTTGTCAAGTCCCATAAAAGAATCTTACTTGGGTTTGATTAAATACATAGGCCACTTTGAAAAAGCCTGATATGCTTACATTTTAAATGTATCCTTGGCCTCTTATTTGCATCTTTATTGGTGACTGTAGCAGACAAACCCACAGTTTTCCTTCACTGCATTGATCCTACTATACTTTTACTTTTTAGATGTATTTACTTTAATTTTATGGGTATGACTGTTTTGCCTGCATGCATATGTATCTATGTACCATGTGTCTTCAGGGACCACAGATGCTAGAGGAGAGCTTTGGGTCACCTGGGACTGGAGGTACAGACAGTTGTGAGGCACCATGTGGATGATGGGAAATGAACCGTGATCCTGTGGGAGAGTAACCAGTTCTCCTAACCCCTGAGCCATCTCTCCAGTCCTGAACCACAGCTATTAACGCTGTGGTTCCCTAAAAGATTGAGGTTCAGAACTAATGAGATGGCTCAGTAGGTAAAACTATTTGCCAACAACCCTGATGACCTGAGTTTGATAACTGGGACTTATTTTGTAGGAGGAAGCAAACTCCCTCAAAGTTGTTTTCCTACCTCCACATACACAACATTGCATGTGCACACACACATGCACACTAAATAAAATTTGTTTTTAAAAATTTCCTATTCTCTGGAATAGAATTGCAACATCACGTGTCTTAGAGTTTTTGTTGCTGTGGTGAAACATCACAACCAAACAACGTGGGGAGAAAATAGTTTATTTCAGGTTACAGTTCCAATCACAGTCCATCACTGAGGGAAGTCAGGACAGGACGTTAAGCAGGCAGAAGCCTGGAGGCAGGAGTTGATGCAGAAGCCATGGATGAGTGCTGTTATTGGCTTGCTTCTGGTGGCTTGCTCAGTCTGCTTTCTTAAAGCATCCAGGACCACCTGCCCAGAGGGTGCCACTGTCCACAGTGACCAATCAAGAAAATGCACCACAAGCTGTGCAGTGGTGGTTCATGCACTAGCGAGGCAGAGGTAGGTGGATCTCTGTGAGTTTGAGGCCAGCTTGGTCTACAGAGTGAGTTGTAGGACAGCCAAGGCTACACAGAGAAACCCTGTCTCAAAACCAAAACCAAAACAAAACAAAACAAAACAAAAAAAAAATGAAAGGAAAAAGAAAAAAGAAAGAAAGAAAGAAAGGAAGGAAGGAAGGAAGGTAAGTGAAGGAAGAAATGCACCACAGGCTTGCCTACAAGAGGATCTGTTGAGATATTTGCTCAATTGAGAGTTCTTTCCCAAATAACTTGTGCCAAGTTGACCTAAAAGTAGCCAGTCTATCACTGTTCTGAAGGCTTTAGCAGGGATGGTTTATAAGATTGGATGCTTTCTTTGGTGGAAGACTTTTTTCTTTTAAAGAAAAACTTACTCAGTTTCTTTGCTGTGACTGGCTTACTTGCAATTTCTTTTTCTTCTTGGATCAGTTCTGAAAACTTGTACTTTTCAAAGACTGCAGTCGTTTCACTTGTATCCAAGTTTTCTGTATAAGTTGCTTTTGATTTCCTGACATCTATCAGCTCTCTGCAAATTCCATAATTTGCATTTTTAGCCTTTAAACTTCTTGATTCTCTCATGATCATAATTTCAAAGAAAAACTTCAAATTCGCAGATCGCTTGTTTGATTTTACTTCCTCAATCTGTGCTCACTTCCTTCAGCTTTGACTAGGAGGGACTATTGTGTGATTATTTATTGATATTTCTCATATAGCCATTTGAGTTCTTCAGTTTTTTGGCTTTGTGCATACATTTTGGAATAAAAGAAAGGTAACTAATTTTAGCCCCACCTTGTAGGCCCTGAGTTTTTCATGGCATCATAGTTTTGTTTTGTTTTGTTTTTTATTCTTTCCATTTTTATCACAGATTCTTCTTTGTGTTACTGAAAATTGTGTTTCTTTGTTTTGTATGGACTCCAATTGAGGGGCTTTCAGTCCTTAAGTTTGCTCTTGAGAGTTGCTGTTTGGCCCTTTGTATCACCAGGTCCTTCACTCAACATGTACAGAGCACCTGTGTGGCCAGGGATAGTTCTAGGTGCTCGAGTAACCTTATGAGCACAAGAGGCCCAGAAGTGGTGTTTTCCGGGGTGCATGCTCTCCTGTCAGTTCTAGGGAAATAGCTCACAGGTAATAGAACGCACGCTTTCTCTTTGCTGGGTGTTTGTGTTCTATGTCTGACCGCCAAGTTGGGATTGCTTTTTATTTGTATCACATATTTCTTTACTCATCTTTTAATTGTATCATATCAACTGCTAAAGAGCTATGATAAAAGTCCCTGGTGTGGTTGCAGATTTGTCTTCCTCTTCTATTTCTAATTACGATCTAGAAGGCAAACCATTTGAAAGACAAAGGACTCTGCTCAGATTAAGACACCCCGACCAGGTTCATGGACCCAGGGTTGACACACTTGCTTTGCCTCTTTTCTTCCCAGGGTGCCAAGTCAGTTTATACTACTGAACTTCTTGCCTAGCGATTGGTCAAAAAACATTTTTCTCCTATGATACTAACTCATATAAAGATGTGCTATGTCTCATTATTCTCCATAGACTGACTGCATTTTTGTTTTGTTTTGTTTTAGTTTGAAAAATCTTATACCCCCTAGAATTTACCGCATTGCAAACAGAAAGTATAGTTTATTTAAAATATCGCTAGGCTTCTTGACTTGCCAGGATCGTTGCTAGGAGGCATGTGAACCCACAGTGGGCTAGGACACGTGTCCCTTCTGTGAAGGTGCACTATAGTATAGGGAAAGTCCTGTTAGTAAGTGTACATGGCTCAGGGCTGAGGAGACAATGGGGAGGGGGGCGGGTCAGTTCACTTGACAGGCAGTCAGGAGAGGCTTCACAGAGGAAGTGACACTTGAGCTGCATCTTGACCTAGACACCAATCAAGATATGCATATTCCAAGAAAAAAATTGCAAAGAGAAGGAAATTGATTATTCATACACGTTGAATGGTCAAAGTAACTTTTAAAACATTTTTTTTTCTTTCAATTTCTAGCTGGCACACTAGTCAGGGCTTACAATTGAGTAAAATTTACGTTGTCCTTCCTTCCTCAGGCCTTGTCATATGCAAAAAATGTGATTGTACATGGATTCTTTATTTAATAAACCAGCATAACTGAGCTCCACAATGAGTAGAAACACTATGAGAATGAATAATCTCTTTGTGCATGCTTATTTGGATGCATATGTTTGCACATACATGTGGAGGCCAGGGTTAGTAAAGGTTAGGTTATCTTCCTAAATTATTCCTCACCTTATTTTTGCAGACATGACTAAACTTATTTAATATACTTAACTGAGACCTTTTTATTTGTCTAGACTGGCCATCAAGCCCTGGGGATCCTCCTTTTTCTCTCCCTTCCCACAGTGCGTGGTTTTGTTTTGTTTGTTTTGTTTTAAAACTCAGGTCCTGTGGATAAAATTACAGTACTCATGTTTATTCACCAAGTAATTTACTGAGCTAAATGCCCAACCCCATCAATTATTGTTAATAAAAAAAGAATGTACTTGAGAGAGTTCTTTCTCATTTTTGACTGGACAGAGACCTCAGAAGTGAAGCAGGGAAAGAAGGCTCTAAAATGTTAGCAACATGGTAGGCATGGTGCCTGGTGATGGCTGTTCTTGGTTGTCAACCTGACTACACTTGAAACTAATTAAAACCCGAAGATGGAGGGCACACTTGGGAAGGACATCTGCTGGATGTGCAGTGTGAAGAGCTACTTCTAGTCTGTATCTTTGAGGTTTAATCCAGATTTAATCTGGGTCACACCTTGTGCTGGGAGCATGTATACTATATAAGGTCACAAGATAAGGAAGCTTGTGCTCTCTGCCTGCTTGTTCTCACCAGGCTAGCACGTCCGTTCCTCCCCTGTCATTACAGCCAACTTCCTTGAGATTCCAGAGTCTACTGAAGACCTGCTGAGACAGCCAGCCTCATAGACTCTACTGGACTCTTATACTCTCCATTTATAGCTAGTCAGTTTTGTATTAGCTGGACTACAGCCTATAAAGTATTACAATAAATATATATATATTATATAAAAGCATATAAATTAATATATATTCATTCTATAAGTTCTGTTACCACAGAGAACCCTGAGTAATACATGGCCCATACTTTTAATCCCAGCCCTCAGAAGACAAAGGCAGAATGATCTCTTTGAGTCAAATTCAGCCTGGTCTACATAGCCAGTTCCGATGCAATCAGGGCTACATAGTAAGCCTACCTTAAAAAACAGAACTAGAAATTAGCATAAAGACTTTAGGCTCTTCTGGGGGTTTTATGACAATTCTAAGCTTCAGTCTGTACATTGCTGGGATACTGTAGTATTTAAAAATTTGAGAATCTGTTGAGAGGGAATCTACTAGGAAAAGCCCAAATCATCAGCAATGTGAAGGGGTGGAGCCTAATCGGAATGGCACCTGAAGATGGCTTTCCTGAGCCAGAAGGAGGCTGTCAATAAGCAGCTATCAGGAATGGAAGAGTGAAGACCATCAGGGGGCCAGGCCACACAGGACATCATCATCAATGCATTACCCGAGGACCCAAAGAGTGTTCTCATGCATGATGCCACATCTTCTCAAAATGTTCACTTCTTATTTTCACTTCTTATTAAACATAACTTGATAAAGATTAAAGCTATTGGAATAATCAGCATAGCAAATAAATGAGCTTAACTTTATTAAACTCTCCCTTCAAGTATTAAATTTGTGTACCACAAAAGAAAAACATACCTATGTGCAATAAAAGTTGACAGAATCATGTATTGTGTTTAAAACAACATGCCCTCCCAAACAGAATACCAAACATCATTGCCATTTATTTGAAAATCATTTAACAGCATTGTGTGTTGGGAGCATAGATAGCATGGAGGTCCTTGTGCCCACAGAGCTCCAGCGAAACCAGGGATGTTCAGCACACAGGATTGATTGCCTTTCCAATGGGAAAGATGAAAAACCTGTTACTCCATCCAGAAAGCTGAGAATTAGACATTATTAACTGCCTGGTGATCTGTGTTATCTGTTGGTTCAAGCCATACCAAGCTTCTACAACCTGGACCAGTGGAGGTTGGTAGTAATTTAAATGACTCTTAGAGCCAGAAGCTCCCCCAAGCTTCCACAGCCTGCTTATTAGCCAGGTAGCTAAAAAGGAGGAAAAGAGAGAAGGAAGGAGGGAAGGAAGGAAGGGAGAAAGGGAGAAGTTCTCAGCTGCCTTATTTGGAAGTCATAGCAGGAAATATGAGAGTTAAATCTCTAAGACCTTCCACCTTGGTTTGTGAAAATACACTTGCCTGATGCAGCACTGTAAAGATCAACTCGCGAACACAACGCGAAGCTTCAAAGTTGCCCCATGTTTTTTGTGCTGAGAGCGACTTTACAGATTAACACGAGATACATCTAGCTGGGCACAGGAATATGGGAGGCAGGAGAGGTGGGTGGTTGATGACCTAGTACTGATTTGCAGTGCCCTTCTAATATCAGGAGAAGATTGAAGATTTCTGAGGCCAACAACAAAAAATAGTGAAAAAATACAGCTTTAAATTTCCCACATATCACTGAATTTATGTTTTCTCCCAGACTTAATGTTACAAAGGGTAGCTCCACTTCAAGGGATATTTTCACTCAGTTTTTCTATCTCAGAAGTGAAAAGAAAGTCTTGTTTATGGCTTCAAATTACTTAAATAATGCATGACTCCTGTCAATGCTTCCTTACAAATGCAGATTATTTGTTCCAATTAAATCAAGGTCCTTTAGTGTCAGAGGGACAAAGAATGTTAGCACTAGATATAAGGGACCATATAATATATCTTGGTATATGACGGCAGGAAAGGAGTGCCCTTATAGGTCAGCCGTCCATTAGCAGTCATTCTCGAGTTTGGGGCCCTGGAATCTACATGGCCTAACTGGTAAAAAATGTAAATAATAGGTCAACCAAACAATGTCTAAAAAAATGTTAAGAAACCTGCTACTTTATAAGCTAATTAAAAAATAAAAGTAAAAATATTTGATCTGCTCCCAGGAGCCATAAACCTATTAATTCACCTCCTAAATATTTTGGATTATGCCCATTGTGATGCTTAGCATTGACATTAGAATAATTGGGATGATTCTGCACATGCTGGTGGGCTTGACTTTTATGTTAATTGATATGAGAATACTCATCCTAATTGTGGTTTGGACCATTCCCTGGGCCATATAAAGTGTAGAAGGGAAGCTGAGCATACCTTGGCTCCGATTCTCAACAGTGGATGCAATGTGACCCGCTAGTTCAGGCTCCTCCCACTGCTGTGGTTTCCTGCCATGATGCGCTATAAGATGGACCTATGAGCTAGAATAAAGCCTTTCTTCTTTAGATTGTCTTTGTCAAGTGTTATCACCACAGCAGAAATGATCAGTGTTGCTGTCAGCTTTGGTTAGAAACACGTCTTTTCATAATAGGTGGTGGTTCTCTGAAGACTTAATAACTGGTCAAAGTGCTGAGAATAATTTAGTGGCAGAAGCTGTGGCCTCAACAGGACACCACTCACACTCCCTCAAAGGCTTGGGGACCATCATACAGGGTCCAGAAAGAATGAAAGAGCTAGAGAAAGGGGTAGAGTGCTATGGAACATTTTCTTCTCTGCATTCTTGAACTCTCATCAGCTGTGAAAAATTAGCCCATCAACATTGTCGCCAAGAGGGGAGGGAATCACAAGGCCCATCTCCCCTTGAGATTATACAGTTACTGGCTGATGGTGGGAGGGAGATAATTTTCTTCAATAGCCTAGCCACTAGTTAAGTTATTCATGCTCCTCTGTGCATTTGTAATGGGACTCTGAGTCACAATGACAAAGAAAGGGCAACTGACTTGCCGAGGAAGAGGGAGGACTTGGAGGAGTTACACAGTATGATCAAAATACATAGTATACATGTATGAAAATGTTAAAAATGAAAAACCCAGTAGTAGGGATGAACTACTTCTCCATAGGTTGTTGGCCAAGAAGGCCTTTGATGTACATAAAACAATATGGATCATTGCCCCTCGTAATGGCTATGTACCATAGGTATACGGTTAAGACCCTGTTACTGAACACAATGCATACTTTGATTGAAAGGCATACAGAACTCGAGTTGCAATTAAGCTCGAAGCTTCCTTCTTCTGGCAATATTTTATGGTGCTGGGAGGTGCCATGTAAGCTGTTGGCAGGGAGCTGCCCATGCTCTTGTGTACGCTGCAGGACTGGCCTGCTGGGGTTAATAGTGGTGCAACAGTGGCAGGACTGCGGAAGATAGCTGCTTTCTGGTGAGAGTGGTGGCCTGCTTCACTTGCTTGTTGTGGCAAACCCACTCAAAAGCCATGGCAGGGAAGAACTTAGGTCCTCCTGGGGAAGTCTTGCTGAAAGGACATGATGTAGCTGTCAATTTGCTTCTGAATATGATTGTGCCCATGGACTAATGCTGCTGTCAGCCAAGCTTCCTTTTGTACTGGGCTGTAGTTACTGCAGAAGCTCATAACCAGTTGGTTTGGAGAATAAATGACTATGAGTGGGGCATCTATATTCCCCCAAGGTTCAGGAACATTATGAAACAGGATACAAAAAAAATGTGGAGGGGTACAATGTGGAATACCATCTTCAGGACCTAGTAAGGCTGCTGCAATCTTCAGCTCTTGGCAGCTGTGGTCACTGATAAAACCCACACAAGGCTGGGCCCATCAACAGTTTGCCACGGAGTAGGGAAGGAGGGCTTACAAGGCCCACCTCTCCCTGACGACTTATAGGCAATTAACAGTTGCTAGGAGAAGGGGCTCAGGAGGCCCTACCCATCCTTGAAAATCTTTAGGCAGTTAATAGGGGGCAGAGGGATGGTTTCTTCAGTCTTTAGCCACCAGTAAACAGCCTGCTCTTATAATCAAGCCCTCACCCATGTGCCTATGAACCTGTAACAACCCTAAATAAACCCTTTGGGACACACACACACACATACACACACACGACACTTGGGGAATAGAAAAGGGATCAATGAGAGTGTAAAAGGACAAGAGAAGGCAATGGAGAGGTGAAAGAGACTCAACATATTAATGTACATGCTAATAAAAATGTAAATCCTGGGACCCCCATCTCACACCAGCCAAGTGAGAAGTTTCTATGGAAGGGCCAATCTCTCCATCCTTTCTGGATACTTGGGATGACCACTAGCTTGAGAATGATCACATCAGAACATCAGTCGCCAAGGATGTCAGAATCAAAGTGCAGCTGTGTTACAGTTCTAAACTGGGTGGTGGCGGCACACACCTTTAATCCCATGAGGCAGAAGCAGGCAAATTTCCATGAGTTCAAGGCCAGTCTGGTCTACAGAGCTAGTGTCAGACCTACATACAGAGAAACCCTGTGTAAAAACAAAAGTCAGTTCTACTTGTGAGTACACAGCTAAACTGCCTTCCCTCCAAGCAGGCTAAGGAGCACTGCACAAATGTGTAGACTATAATTGAGCAATCTTTTATCCCAAATTGTCTGTGGGGTAACGTATGTGAAAAGCTGTCAGCAACTCTGCAATTATACCAATACATATGTCCTTTGCCGAAAAGGACAAAGTAACATGTGGCTTTGACCATAAACCTAGTAACATTTTGGATGATTCTAGTACCTACCATCAGCAGTGGGCCCCATGGTCGCTACCCTTCCCCTTTCAGTGAGGTCTGCAAGATGATGCAAACCAGCCCATGGCCATCTGAGTACAAACGGAAGTGTGCACAGTCACAGTTAGGTGCGAAGGAAAGCAGAAGGCAAAGAAAATATTTGGTACATTTTTCATGTATTTTTTATTTAACATATATAGTACATGTAAACAAGGGGCATAAAATTCATAAAAATACAATGCTTCTATGCAGAATCACTTTATTTTGGACACATCCTTTTATTTTCTCCTTAATACTATTGACCTACTTTAACAGCACACTTTTTTTTTTTTCCTTTTTTTTGGCCAGGCATTTTAGAGGCTTATCTTTTTATGGTAGTAGTGCCCAACTTATTTTTTTAATGTCACAATAACTATTTCAATTGCCTCCTGTCTTTCTTTCCTTTCCTTGCACTAAAGCAAAAATAGTTGTAAATGCTAAAAATATGCAAAATACTGAGCTTTAATACTGCATTTTCAGCTACACAGAATCTATTACTCTTCCATGTTGCCATAAAAGTGTTTACAGCGCAGAGCACTGGCTGCTCCTAGACATGCCGGAGGCTAAGTGTGCAGTGGACTCCAAAGCCTCAGCTCCACGCTGGCCTGCCTAAAATACAAGCAGAGCTTGCTGGTGGAGTTACGTTAAGAAACACGGTTACAAAAGCTTTCTGCAAAAAACTAATTTAGGCTACTTTTAATGTTTCCCAGCATGTGAACTGGCTCTAATAGTATTTTAATGTTTTGTTTCTCTGTACAGAATTTCCAATCATTACATGTGAGCTTATTATAAAGGGGACTGCTAGAGGGTAAGGATAGAAAATAACTTTTTAAAAGGTGATTTTTAAAAAATCCTAACTGCTGTATACCACAGCAGCCATACTGGGCTGTAGAATGGCTGCAGACAGGGCAGGGCGTGCATGCCCCTCACAGCTAGGCCCACTCTCTCTCTCTCCAGCCTCAAGGGCCCGCTTCCCATTTCTTTGCATTACTGCATCGCCACTCAAACAAGCCTGACCCACTATCTCCAGCTGCTTCCTTATTTTCTGACTTAGTAAAAGCGTATAAAATAAAATTAAGCATCAGATGAGGAAGCTTGGTCACTGTGTGTAACACTGAGTCCCTGGCATAGTCTGCAGCATTGGAAATGACAGTCCCCATGCAGCTCCAGGGAGGGGGACCCTGGCAGGTGAGGCTGGCTCCTCACTGAGGTCACACTCCTCAGTTGCATGTGCTGTCTTTGCAGGTGACCAATAGGAACAAGCTAGTGCTTCCCCAGACAGGCTTGTCCTTGGGCTCTGGGAAGAAGGCAGAAAGAGAACAGCTCTTCCATGGCTGCCAGGAGTGGGCACCGGAAACCATCCCTGAGGACTCAGGTCTCAAGGACAATCCACACTGAGGTTAATCTGCCTGTGGTTAATAAAGAGAAGACTGTATAATTAAATGTGTACTCAGCTATGGTCACAGTTTGCTTAGAATTTAAAACCGAATAACCACTTCTTACAACAATGAAGATCCATGGTTTTGAGGAATCTCATTTCACACAAATTAATTTCTAAGAAAAAAATTTATATAAGAAATTCAAAGCATGTTTGGAAAATTTTCAAAAAGGTGGGGGGGGAGAAGAAACGGGGGAGACTGAATATACTCATTCCTCATACTAAAGTTTTTTTGAGGCAAAATTGTAATATAAGGTTTAAGGCTTTGTCTTATTAAAGACAGGCAATTTTGAAAGCAAAATAGAAAAACTCTATTCATTTATAATTCTTCATTTACATTTTGACAGAAGTTACTTACGTTTTATTCTAATACTAAAAGAAAAATTATGATATACTATAGTCTACCATAAGCGCTCTCCTCCCTCTCTCTCTCTCTCTCTCTCTCACTCTCTCTGCATCATTTTTTGGGTTGTCCAATTTAGGTTTTCTTAAAACTGTAATTAATCATGAAAAATTTTTAAATGAAATAAAGTTATTAAAATATAATATTTGGTTAATACTAAAAATGAGAAAGATACATAATTACTAATTTCTTAACCAAGAACAAGCACTTGCTAATCAATCTAAAGACAAGATAGCATTTATGTGGGGAAAAAATCTGTGTGGGAAGAGACACATGGGAACTGAAGGAGCCGGTCCGCCACCACACCCAGGAGTCTGGGTGACAACAGGCAGGATTCACAAGAGCAATACAAAAGAAAAAGAGCACCAGGAAATGAGATGAACAGGCGGTCCACACACCAGCTACACCTGGCCTGAGTGCTGAGATGGGCTGACAAGACTGCGAACTACAGAATCACTGAGTGTTCAGAGACAGGGAGCAAGGGTGTTGAAAGGCTCTGTGCTCAAAAGCAGCCCCTAAGCAGTTCAGAAGTGACTGTTTTCATATCATCTTTGTCATGACCCATGATGTTTTTCTACCCAGGTGGCTTTGTTCACTGTAACACAAATATTTAAATGATGTACAAGCATATACTCATTTGCATAGCAAATTTTAACAGGTGCACTGAAACAGTAACTAATTGATCTGGTGTAAGTCATTTTTACAATCAGAATGACAAATTGACCAAATAAAATGTTTTCCATTTGAAAACAGTTACTTTAAAAGATTTTTAAAAAAGGTTTTACAATCTGAGTTAAAATGTTACACGACTTAGTGGCAAAGCAGTAAAGCCATTACTGATGCGGTCTCTGAGGGCGGTGCATGCAGCAGTCACTCCTTGATGACTTCTAGGACTTTGTAAACACTGTTCTGGAACACTGTGGTGAAATGTGGCTTGGAGTCCTTCACCAGGATGTTGCACAGGGGTGTTTTCCCGGCATTGGCTGGATCCTCCACATCCCAGATTTCAGGCATGCTGCACCCGGGCCTAGACAAGTAAATGAACGGTAAAATCAATGTACACTGTCCAAATGCAGGCAGCACAGCACATTGTCTACACTTTTTTGTCTCATTTCAACTTTCCTATTTACATTAATTTAATTTTTTAGTGTCATAATAGTTACTTTTATTTTTGTAAGCTGTGATAGCTCCTCTTTAGTACAAGAAGAACACAGCAACAGAGAGTGTAAGTAAGATGTACAGGACACATGTGCTCAGGGACTGGATAAGACAGCTGACAAATTCTGGTAAGTTCTGCCTCTGCTGCTCATCCAGAATGTGCTGTTAAAGTTAGTTACTTCCCTCAGGTGGTTTCCTCTGGAGTGAAGTAGGAACATGCCCAAAGCAGTGGTTTGCCACTCAGAATGTGAAGACTGGGGGCAGATATCTACAGCACCAGGCTCAGAGTACAAAATTATTAGCTATTAAAAAATGGGGAAATTTGCTTAGTTCATGGGCAAGGTGCATTTATTATACTCTAAAATGAGTCAATTTAAAAGAAAGTCTTATTATGACTGTATGGGAGGGACAGGGCAAAGAAACTCTCAATATGGCCGCTCCGTGGTATACTTAAAGCTTTTATTGCAGGTAAAAGAGAGAGAGAAAAAAAACAAAAACAAAAATCAACAAACAAACAAATAAACAACCATCCAGAGTCCAGCGCAAGAGAGAAAGAGCAGATTGGACCTGTGCAGAAGGAATCTCTTTGTATGGAAGCATCACCTGTCAATAAAATGCTGTTGGCCTAAAGCTGAGGCAGGAAATAGAAGGTGGGACATCTGGAAGGCAGAAATGATTCTGGAGGACAGAAACATGGGACCTGAGCACAGGTAACCAGCCATGTGGCAGAATGTGAATTAGAATAAATGGACTATTTTTGGTTATGAGCTAGTCAGAGAAGAGCCTAGCTATGTGGCCTTGGTTATTCGTGTACACACAGACACACAGACACACACACACACACAGTCTCATGAGCCATTATTCTAGGAGCTTGGGACCAGGCGAACCACCACAACAGACATGACCAAGAGAGAGAACATATCTAGAGGTGTCTGAGAGAGTACAGAACAGAGAGAAAAGAAACAGATCAGACAAGGCAGGGTTATTGCAAGAGAAGTGAGAAGAGCAGGAGAGAGAATGGTGACGAGCAGGGACAGAGCTGGGACATGGGTATAAAGACCTGAGGCGAGAAGAGCCAAGATGTTAGTGTGAACGTGGAAACACGTAAGCAGCACCTGTGAGAAGGTACTAATGGAGCTTCAAGACCCAGCATGGGCTTTGACATGCAGCCACACCTGCATGTCAATAGAGCCATCCGTCCCTTCTGACAGAGGCAAGGGAAATGACTCCTTATGGCACTTTGGGCAGATGGGAACCAGTTTCACAGGAGTTCTTGAGGAACTCTGGCTTTATCTAACCACCAGAAATCTTCCTGTAGCACAGTTTAAGCGTATTTCTGGATATATGGACTGCCTGACACCTAACAGCAGTAAGCTTACTTCTTAGCTGAATGAATAATTAAATCTCATATACAATGTACTTTTTTTTTTCCCTTCAAAATCAGGGTCTTACTGTATGGCCTAGGATACCATTAAGCATACGGTCCTCCTGCCAGAGTTCCAAGGCCTGGGATGACAAGTGTGTGCCAGAATGCCCAGCTACTACTATATTTTATAAATAGCAATATAAGTAGCACATGGTGGTGCACACCATTAATTCCAGCACAAGGAGGCAAAAGCAGGTGAATCTCCGTGAGTTCAAGGCCAGCCTGGTCTACATACCAAGCTCCAGGACAACCAGGACTACACAGAGGAACCCTGTCTCAACACCAAAAACCAAAACAAAGCCTGGTATAAATAAGATTACCAAGTTATATTTGCCTACATAAGTCATCTAAATAATTTTAACATTTTAAACAGGTATGCTTTATGGACACAGCTGCTGAATTCTCACGTGGTTCTTCTATTTTTACTTGTCTTGGGAGATTTTAAGAAAAAGAAAAGCCTGTACTGGTTGCACAGGCCTATAATCTCACCTACCTCTGAGCTGAAGTAGAAACATCTCAAGTTCAAGGCTAGTCTGAGCAAGTTACTGAGATGATATCTCAAAACGCAAAAAGGTCTGAGGAAAGATGCTTGAATAGCCCAAATGAGGCTCTATGATGTTCAATTCCCAGTACAAAGAAAAATTAAAATTAAAATTATAGAAAGTTGACTATGGCTGTTTTGTCAGAGTCTAAGCGTCCAGAGTGATCTGAAGCCAGACAGACAGTGCTGGTGTTGCTCGGAGGCAACGGTTACTGCCTTATGTTTGTGTGGTTTCCAACCTTCCTAATGCTGCGACCGTTTAAACAATTCTTCACATTATGGTGACCCCCCAACCACAAAAATATTTTCATTGCTCCCTCATAACTGTAATTTTGCTACTGTTATGAATAGTAATGTAAACATCTGTTTTCTGATAGGCTTAGGTGACCTCTGTGAAAGGGTTTCTGACCCCCAAAAGGGTTTGCAACCCACAGGTTAAGAACCACTGCCTTATATCTTCAGTGTCCTCAATGTCCTTAACCACATAAAACCAGTTCTCTGCATACCAGAGGACGGCAGCACCAGAGTTGTGCAAACCAAAGCCGCACTACCAAGACTGGAGAGCACAAAGCGTCAGCAATTGGGACACACGCAAAAATGTCATGCAAGGGTCTAGAAAACTAGGGTGAATCTTGGGTCAGTGTTCCTCAACTAGGGGAAAGTTATGCAAACGATTTTCCTGTTCCAGTGGCCTCCACATTTCTTAAAAGGGGAAGCCCAAGGAGATAAAAAGAGCCCGACCTAGCAGAAGGCTGTCAGGACTCTGAGCTGTTGCCAAGGCTCACCCAGCACTGCCTTCTTACATGTCTTCATAACACAGAGACACTAGGATTCTGTACAATGTACAGAACAGAGAGAAATGGTGAGTATATGGATTCCATTATGTCCACACCCCATAGGCACTGTAACTTTTATTTTATGTGTATGAAGGTTTTGCCTGCATATATATGCGCATCATGTAAGCGCCTAGTGTCTGATAAGGCCACAGAGGGCATCATATCCCCCAGAACTGGAGTTATAAGAATGCTGGGAAGGGAACCCTAGTTCTCTGTAGAAGTAGCTAGTGCTCTTAACTGCTAAGCCATATCCTTAACACTGGTTGTAAGCATTTAAGACATGTTCTACACAGTAACAGCAATAACACTTTCCATAAATGATGACTGAATTCAAGTTACCTGGAACCTACTCACAGGAAGGGCTTTCCATAACCAGTAACTATCTTAGGTCTTGTAGACAAAGCTATAGCAATGCTATGCCATAGAACTGTTTTCACTCATGAAGTTTATATGAGCAATCTCTCTTGATGTCCTATAAAATCAGTGAAGTAAACGGCAGGCAAGGATAGCTGAGCCACAGATAGGGCAGTCTCCTGAGGTTCAGTTGGGCAAAACTAAGAGTTCTGACATAAAACAACAGTGTTCTACTCAATGCTGTCAACTCTTGCTGAAATACTCAAGCCATGTGCTCCCCATTTAGGGGAGGCTTTGGTCCTGTCATGGCAGACCACTGTCACTTGCTGTCTCATCATTTGTATGCACTATTGCTGGGCTCCGGCTTTGTTTCTTTTCCAGCCAGAGCCTTGCTATGCAGTCCAGGCTGTTCGTAAATTCCACGTGTACTCCTACTCAGATCTAGCAACTGGATAGGGCATTCTCCAGTTATGTGGAGTGCACGGACTGACTCTGACATGAACTCTGGTGCCCCATATTTGACCACTTCTCCTTGGTGGGGAGGCCTGGTGGCACTCAAAGAAATAATAAACAGGCTGCCAAGATGAGACTTGATAGCCTATGACCATATCGTGGGGGAGGAGGTCCCCCTCAGTCTTAGACCTAGGGGAGGGGAATAGAGTGAAAGCAGGAGGGAGGGAGGAACTGGAGGATATAAGTGATGAGATAATAATTGAGTTGTAATCTGAATAAATTTTTTAAAAAGTAACTCAAATTTGCAATCCTCCCCTTGGCATGCTGAGATGCCAAGGCATCTGCCCAGCCCATTTCAGAAGTTATATTCGACTCTGAGATCTTTCTGGCATTGTTGCTACACTCTGATCAGTGACCTTTGTTATGGAAAAACAAACTTTCCAAATTATAAGCTTAGGAGAATGTACATAAAGCTAATTATTTGTACACTGAGATGTAAAGCAGCAAGAAAGGAGAGTTTCATTTGAGGCGATGATGCCAGGGAACCACAGGTCAGGGGCAGACTCGCCTGGACACGGGAGTCCCTGCCTCTGCTGAGCCACTGCAGCACAGCAGGACTATCTCAGTACCTGGCTTCAGAGTCTGAGGTCTTTTGAAGGAAAATACACTTATTTCTAACTAAAGTGTTTACAGACAGCAAAGGCAAGTAAGAACAGTTTGGGTGATTATCAACCCCAATACAATCACAGTAATGTAATATATACATGCATGTCACTATTAAAAGTATATATAACAGGCAAAAAGGTCTAATTAAAATAGTTATGCACAGCATGTTCACTCATATTTTTGAAAATGTTTTATTTTACATATATCATACTGATGGACCTCTTACCGTGAGTCTAAACTAGCTTTTTACTCTTATGACTACAAACTAGTAATTGTATGAAATACTCACTTGGATCTTCTTATACACCAGGACTCTTCTAGAATGTAGTAATTCACTTTTAATTTCATCAATTCCTTCTTCACTTCTTCAGCTGCTTTTCGGCTATACATGGAATATACTATTTTTGTTCTGGCTCTTCAGGAAAAAAATAAATAGACAAAAACTTCAAGATTAGAACGGATCCGATCAATGCTCTATGGAAGTGTGCATGGATGCATGGGATGAACCGAGCACACTCCAGAGAAGAGAGACGGTGGAAACGTGCTGCAGGAGTTTGCAAGGGGTCAGGGCATGATGACAACTAGAAGGCAGAAGTAGCTCCGGGGTTCTAGATAAGAGGGGTGGCTCTGATGTAAGGCCCCTCCGTTCCAAACTTAATCTTCTCTTTGTTCCCTTGCTTGTGTGCCCTGTGTGCAGACAGGCAAGAAAGCAGGCACACTAGCTCCAGCGCTGCAAGAGGCAGCTGCTCAGCCCACACAACTCTCCGCTTGACTTCTAGATTTAAGAAAAATGTACTCTACTAAATTGCTTGGAATTCAGTTCTCCAAAATTGATTTTTTAATGAAAAAGCTTTTTATTTATAAAATGTATACCTCATTGTTATGCAAAAAAACCCAATATCCTAATAGTATTCATCTAATCATTTAGGAAATGAATAGCTTCTTTACCTGCTCTGGAACGTGCACGTGTATTAAATCTATCACCCCTTCTAAGAGAACACACGGCATCATTTATGGAAAAACAAGTAAGTCTTACACGACCACACAAAATATTCAAGCTCATTACAGCAAACAATATCATAAAAGCAGAGCAGAAATCCCACGGAATCAATCTCTTGCAACTGACTCCTCAGACTTCAAGAAAAAAGCTGACGTGGAGGCTTTACTACAAACACAAACTGCTGTACGTCTCACAACTGTGGGCGATGGGGCGAAGGAGGCCTCGACACCTTGAATAACTGAAAGGATTTTTTTCTTTGTTTGCTTGTTTTTTTGTTTTTGTTTTTGTTTTTTTGAGACAGGCTCTCTCTGTGTAGCCTTGGCTGTCCCAGACTCACTTTGTAGACCAGGCTGGCCTCCACCTAACAGCGATCCCCTTGCCTCTGTCTCCCGAGTGCCAGGATTAAAGGCGTGCGCCACCACGCCACGCTGCCTTGCTTTCTTTTTGTCTGCTCAATAGGAAACAGCATCGAAGATAACAGCTTTCCTGTACCTTGGCGCCTCAATAGTCTTGTTCCTAGCCCAGCGGCCTTGCTTCCTCACGGCCTCCCCATGGATGACTGCAATAGCCATGCTGACACTGTCTTCTCTGCAGCAGTCCTCTTCTGCTGGGTTCCTCCCTCCTGTCTATTTGTATGAACACGTGTCCTTCCTGCCATGCATCTGTACACTAACCTCAGACCTGCATCTTCATAATGTGGGTGGTTCACCACAGGCCGGAGGGCAGAGAGCTTCACACTTGCCATGGTGGGCATGGCGCCTGCAAACACTGCATCTGGAAGCAGTAACATGGTCTGAGAACAAGCTGGACAAGCATCACCAGGGGCTGCCATCAGGACAGCCCAGTTATTTCACAAGTAACAGAGATGGCTGAAGCCCAGCAAGGCTCACTAGCTAATGATTCAAGGCAGGAACAGAATGAAGGCCGATGGCTGATGGATGAAGGTCTGCAGCCAGGCTTGGGGAGTCCTCAGAGCCGAGGAGCGGTCACCACCTTTCTCTTTTTCCCTTTCCTTTTCTAATATCTCAGAGAGCAATATTCAACTGACTAAGAAAGTTTCGCAGCACCAGCCACTTCATATAGGACAGCAAGTTTCCACAGGAACAGGTTTAAAGGGCACAACTTGCCAGTGAGAGGGACTGGGAAGGCTTATATTCAAATTCCATTAAGGAAGGAACCAACAAAATCATGTTAAATGTAGCACTTTTCAACTTTGGAAAATTTTTACAAATTGAAATTAACATGAAAATAGCAAAGCAAATCACTAAGATGTTTACAGCATTCCCCCTTTAAACCATGGTGCTGGAAGCAGTAGCACCTTTAGAAAACGCAGGTGGGATTTTGTGGTAATTTATAAAAGTAACAGGGCTTTCTTGTAATTCTTACCTGGTTTTGTGCTGTATCGGATCCATTCTATGAGCTCTTCTTGTGGTAAATTGCTGAACTCCCCGACAATGTTCCACTGGGTTTGTAGGTTTGCTGAACCTTGAATAGACATTACTGCTAATACGGCGAAAACAACAGTGCCAGGATGCACTTTGCCGAAGAGCCATCCAAACAGCTGGAATCCAAGTAAAGACCCTGTGACTGTCAGCCCAGAGCAGTGTGTACCCATAAGAAACCATCCTGAGGAAGAGCCCAACCCGGCTGCGGTGCCCCTGTGGACTGCGGAAACCCTAACTGCCTGTCATTACTTAGTTCTTACTGTGGAGGAGACAGAGCTTAGAAGAAACTGTGGAGTCAGTTCTCTCCTTCCATCTTCCAGGACTGGACTCAGGGCATTGTGCTTGGCATCAGGTGCCTTTACCCACTGGGCCACCTTGCTGGCCTGGCAAACAATCCCCAGAGGGACACCACTTCAGAAGCATAGCGAGAAGAGCCAGGCCACCTCTTGATTTACAAGGCCCAGGCCCGAATAAAAATGAGAGCCCATTTATAAGACCTGTGGGTGCAGAACAGGCTAGGCACCCAGCCCCCTGGCAGAGCACGAGCCTGTGAGCCTGGGTGCGACCTCCAGCACCACAGCAGGTACAGGCTTAGCCCAGGGCAGAGTCCTTCTGAGTCCAGAACATGGTGCAGAGGCTAGTGCCCGCCCCATCTGGGGGTTGGGGGTCAAGATGGAGGACTTGCCACCAGCTCTTTCCAGTCCCAGCGCAGCCTAAAAGATGAGGATGAGGAGCAGGGGCCTCTCTGCATGGTGTGCACACTGTGATAAGAGCCCCGTCACATGCATAAGCAGCCCACACTTAGTTCTTTCACCTGGGTAGCCCCTGCCTGACTTTTGGGGAACAGATACACATTTTGATTTTTCCACCCCATAATTCAGAGCTGGTGCTTAGTAAACGTTTGTTACAGCTGATGGAGGTGATGCTTCCGCACCTTGCTGACTGACCGATGAGACAACAGTACAGAGGAGTAAACATTTCTCCATATGACAAGTAAGAGTAAATCATCAAGGATGACTGACCTCTAAAGAGTAAAAGCAGAGACACACATACAAGTGTGCACACAATGAAAAACATTTTAAACTTTGATTCTGAATAAGACAATGTAATTTCAAAGTTAACTTGAAATGCATTTTTAGAAATTATGTAGCTGGGCAGTGGTGGTGCATGCCCTTAGTCCCAGCATTCGGGAGGCAGAGGCAAGCAGGTATTTCTGAGTTCCAGGCCAGCCTGGTCTACAGAGCGAGTTCCAGGATAGCCAGGGTTACACAGAGAAACCTTTTCTCAAAACACCAAAAACAAAATTCCAATAGTAGTAGTGGTGGTGGTGGTAGTAATGATGATTCAATTGTGATATAAATATAAAAATTTTTCTACAGTTGAGTTGCACATTCTATCAGTGCCCATAGAGATCACTGACAGACCCAGGCTGCACTGATTTGGCATTTGCTGTTTGCCAGAACAGTTTTATAAAGTAGAAGGGCAGAGAGTAATCAGCCAGGGCCATTAGGCTTAGGAAGCTGTATACAGAACCAAGGGCTCAGTGGTAAAGACTACAAAACCCCGTCAGCCAGCACGGCGTAAGGCCCCACGTAGCTACAGCTGAGTTAGAACTCACTGTCACCCAAGTTACCTGTCTGGAGCAGATCAGGGACGCCATAACACACATGTGTGGGGTCAGGAAGAGCTTCAGTCGCATGATGAGAACACCAAGGGCTGTGTACGCGATCAGCTGTAGAGCATGGTAAACCAGCTGGAGGGAGGGAGAGACGCATTCATTTCCGCCATTTGTGCTAAGAACACATTGTTCATCTGGACTGGCAGAATGGGGTCTTAAGTGATTCTATGTACTATTCTTATTAACTGTTTGAGGATTTCAAGCAAGGCATTTGAATATATTCATTTCCCACATCTTCCCCTAACTCCTCTCAGATCCACACCCCCAGACTACATCCTCTTAACTTTGTGCCTCCTTTAAAAACAGTATTAGTTCATTTGTGCTGTTTGTTACCTCTCTCTCTCTCTCTCTCTCTCTGTGCTGTTCATACACACACACACACACACACACACACACACACACACACACACACCTCCCTCTCTTCGGCTCTCTCTCCCTTCCTCCCCTGCCTTCTCATGGGGTTGAGATCATCCACTGGAGCATTTGGACCTACCTGGCCATATCTTTAAAGAAAACTGATTCTCCTTCCCTTAGAAGCCACCAGCTGTCCATGGCTCCTCAGTTAATGGTGGAGGCTCCTAAGCCCCACCTCACCCATGCTGGAATGTGGATGGGCTTGATCGTGCACAGGTCTTGTGCAGGTGACCACAGCTGCTGTGTGTTCTTGAGTGTGGCAGTCCTGCATCTGAAGCCGCTCTGGTCCTCCCTGACCCCTGGCTCTTACACTTCTTCCTGTCTCTCTTCCAAGATAGGTCTGGCTTGGTAGGGGAAGGGACCCTATAAATAGCCATTCATGGCTGACTGCTCTATGAATACTTATTTTCTGCACTTTGATGAGAACTGAGAACTGCCTAATCTGTTGGCTACAGACATTGTTCAAATGTACTATCAGGCTATACCACTCTATCAGAGGCTGAACTTAGAAGGCAGCTGAGTTGAGCATTTGTGCAACTGTATTCAGAGGGAAGTTTGCAGTCAATGCAGCCTGATTTCTGGGTCTACCTTGAATCTGCCTTGTTTTTGGCATTAGACCAAAGCATGGAAGTGGTCAAGGGAATGAAGGCCGCTGCCTCAAACCACAGTGCTTTCACGCTGGGCTGTGTAAAGCCAGCTCATTTCCGAAAGGTGGGGACAGCAGCCACTCACACTTCTGAGGCTTCTGGATACGGTGGGTGGAGAAAAACGTGGCATTCCATCATGCAACGGCACCTCACGTGTCTGCCTCACTGGGCTCCAGAAACTAGGCTCTAGTCTGTAAGGACAGACTTCACTGACCACAGTGTTTACCACTTCAGCAAATGAGCCAACTACTCAGCCTGCACATTCACACACACACACACACACACACACACACACACACACACACACACACACACACAAATACATACCATAGAAGTGTGAAGACAAATTAATGGCAAGTGCCAATAAGCCCAGACACCAAGACTACAAAACGAAGTCCACATATATAAAGTAAATATTTACCTCTCCATGATCAAACTGGTGTTTTCTGAAATGAAAAAAAAAAAAAAAATTACTTGTTACTGAGGCAGTCATGTCATTTACTTGTTCTCTTATCTTTGATAACCTCTTATAATCTCTTTAGTATTCCTCCCAAGACACATACATGGAAATAAAAAAACCTAAAAATTTCATCCCAATACTAGTGTACAACCATTTAAAATAGTTTATTTTTTAAAGGGCAATGTGAATCTGACTAGGCATGTATTTACTATGCCAATAATCCTATGGTGGGTATAGCAGGCCCCTTAAGGCATGAGATGAGAACCCTGAAGTCTTCAGGACCCTTGTGCCTGCTTCCTCCCCTGGTGAGCTCTGTACTACTCCCCCGCTGAAGCTCTGTCCTACTGCTGCAGTAGAGACGGCATGGCCACAGAAGTTGCACGCACAGTCTTCTCAGCACTAGGTGTTTAACATTCAAATAGGTACATCTGCCCTCAGCTTTGCTTGAATGCTCTCTTTTTCTGGTTATGTGTTTAGAGACTGAGACGTCCTGCTATCATCTTTCCCTGCCCACCATCAATTCCTACAGTAGCAGGACAAGCAGTTACCGGAAGGCCCAGGCAGTCAGCCACTCCATTGCTTCAACGTCTAAAATGAATGAAGTGTCCCTCTGCAACTGATGCGGACGTTCAGTCCATCAGCTCCAATGCTCCTCTTGCAATGGCCCCACTTCTCACTCTGGACAGCTACCTCCTCCCTTGTCCTCTTCTGATTAAAGTGACTTGGTCACAGGCTAATTGACTCCTAAAGCCACGAGAGAAGTTTGTCTCCTACAAAGTGTCCACTCCACAGTCACGCCTGTCCCACTGCCCTTCTTAGAGGAGACAGGATTCATATTTGTATTTTGCATATCACTTCATTTGCCCCTCTCCATTAAAATGGGACCTGCAGGAGTCCACGGTATAGATCTATCCATCCATCTACTCAAGTTCACTGAATACTGAACACCTAGGAAATAGAGAAGTAACAAAATAGGAAACCATCCTTATCCTCTCAGAGTTTATATATAAATCAAAGAGGAAAAAAGGTAAATAAGCAATTGTCTCACAGTGACCAGAGCTGTAGAGGCAGGAAAAGGTGGACCATGCTGGAGCATGACTGCCTACAGAGGGCTAGCACCACGAACAAGTATCTGCCTGGGCTCTGAGATGGGGGAGAAGGAGACACCCTGTGGACAAAAAGCAGACAGGAGCCACAGGTCCAGGGTAGGGGGGTCTGCTGGGCCAGCCATGAAGACAGTGTGCCCGCAGAGAAGAGAAGACCAAGACTAAGAGGAGGGTGGGTCATGGGAGGTGAGCAGTCAGAGGCTCCAAGGTCCTGGAGGCCAGGATGAGGACTGTGGTGTACTTGTCCTCAAGGGCCCTGAAGGGCTGAAGAGAACAGGGATATGGTGTGTTCTGACTTCCGCTGGAAAAGCTTGCATCTGGGCGATAAGGTCAGAGGCAGAGGCAGTCAGGAGAGGCACTCCACAGAGGCAGCAGTGGCAGGCTGGAGTAAGGAAGGGCCGGGGTAGTCACAGTCCAAATATTCTAAATGTGGCAATGGCAAGATCCGCCAACTGCTAGAATATGCACCTAAGAGCAAAATCAAAGCTTACAGCTGCTGAGGTAAGCCACCGGGGTGTCAGATGGAGGTGTCAGACAGGAAAGAGGGATCTGGAAGATTTCTGACATGGAATTAAGAGACCCAGAATTGTTCCCAAGGCTTGAACACAGATGAACAGCAGTATCAGTGGTCCTCCTCCCCCAGCCTGGCCAGAGCACAATCGGATTTGGGAATCTGGTCTCAAAAAATGTGTTTAGCAAACACACAGGCCAAGTATGAAGGAGGTGGGCTGTCACTCAGTCTCCATTCCCTGAGCAGCCACAGTGTTAACATGCTACAATCATTTGTCACCCCCACAGACAGCGAGGGAAGCCAGCCCCAGTGGGCCTGTCAGCCAAGGCTGCATTGAGGGCCATCTCAAAGCTGATGCAGTTTTTCCGTGTAGCCATGACTACTTCTTTACCTCCAGGTCCATGAATGGAGCAGCTGATGATGATCGCATCCAAGCTAAGGTGTGCCTCTTTCTCCTCCCTCTCCAGTTTATCCTGGCATAACGTTTGCTCTTATGAGAAATGAAATGTCAGCATGCCATTCCCTTTCCACAAGAGCACTCTGATTCTACTGAACTGAAAACCCCACAAAAGTCTGGTTTTCTGAAATCCCCTGTGGAGTTTGGCTAGTCTTGAGAGGCAGTTGTATTTTTCTATGAAAATTTTTACTTTCCTTTTCCAGAGTTGACTACTAAGGTTCTAACTTTGAAGCTGCTTGTCCAAACTCTTCCAAAACAAAACACTACCTCAAATGAAGAGAAATTTTGGCATCATATACCAAAATCACTTGCTCTTTTCTGCCCATCCATGCAGGTGCAAGCAAAGCATAGTTACAGACAACTGTTTCCAAATGCTATACTATACAAGATTTTTCCATTGTGTTAGCAGAGCTTCCGAGGGTCAGAAAATAGTGAAAAGGTAAGAATATTCAAGTTATAAAAGAAACTGCATACAAACGCATAACTTAAAAGTATAGTTGCCGTATGTATGTATGTATGTATGTATGTGTGACTTGGCTTTCAAAAAATCCAATGATGTATGCTCGAACTATTCCCATAAAGATGGTAAAATATTCTACTTTATTCCGGGACCATAATTTTACTCTGTATTAATACATGTTTTGACCATGCTAACTTTCCATATTTTGCACAGTGCCATGCTAAGCATCCTTTGACCACTATCTCCATTTGTGCAGACACTGCCGCAGGATGTACCTGCAGCGGGGAGCGCCAGCTTGAAGGGCCACAGCCAATTGTTTCCCATTTCTTCCAGCTATGTAAGCCTTGGATATCACCAATTCTTACTAATCTGCTTAGTAAAGACTTAGTTTTACTCAAAGTTTCTTCATCACAAGACTGTTTGCCTTTCAACTACTACAATTTTCTACTGGCTATGCCAAGAGTCAGACTGAAAGGGAGTGGAGGACACAAATTACTCTGACAGGAACAGCTGGCCATTACTGAAGTGCATACGGTCCTGGGGCATGGGTGTGGTGGAGACGGAAAACACAGACTCACCTTTCTTTCAGTTCTCTTTTCTGTGTCTTTCACTCATTTCCTGGTGTATGAAGACTTTCCTATTACTTTTTCTAGGTTCTTTATGTGTCCCAGGCTGTCATCAATCCTGAGTCACATGTCATAAGTATTTGTTGCAACTATCCTTTTCCTTTCAGTAATGCTTCTAGCATCTTTTATCAAATGGAAGTACTTCTGTTTGATGTTGTCAACCTTCCCAGCATATATGCTTTGTATCCTTCAGAAAAGGCCTTTTATTTCTTTAATTACAAGGATATTCTGTTCTGTTTGTCAACTTCTAGGTACATCTGGTTACCTATATATTAATACTGCTTCTTAGGGAGGTTGAGAAAAAATGAGGAATAGATCCAGTTTTATACTTCTGTGTTTATTTCTGAAGTACACCAATCTAATCGCTCCCAAGTAGAGTAAGTGATTTTCTGGCAAAAGCTGTGTCCCTCTAAAAAAAGAGGGTATGAGGGGGTGTGGTCAGACTTCTCTGGATAAGATCTGATGAATGAATGCAGAGTCCAGTATCCTCCACAGGAAGGGAATAGTGACAATTGAAAACATCACTTATGAAATTCTGAATGTATAACATATAAGCATACAAGTATATACTGTAGTAAATATTCAATAAACGGAAGTCAGAAAATTAAGAGCATATTTACCTTACATGTGTCTGTTGTTTAGCTATGGCACCCCATACATCACTAATAATCTGCAAATAGATTTTTAAAGACTTTAGAATAGCTGTTATTAAAGATGTTAAAACTCTTAATATAAACATGATAAATATGGAGATAAGAGATGACTATGAAAATAATAATTTCAACATTATTTACAGTCCTTGATTGTGTCTAACATTCAGGAATCCTGTTAGGAAAACTGCAGTATCCCACTTAAGACATTAGCAACAGGCTCAGAAGGATGAAATGGCCTCCCTTAACCATGTACACAGAACTGCCTAAGTGGCTCAGAGACACCAACTCTTCAAATCCTATCTCCAGCACAAAGATCAGCACAGCATTCTGCACATGCCTTAGCTTAACCCCGAGAAGAAATACTGGGCTGCTGCCACGGGTTCTAATACTTTCCTGATTGACCTATGCATTTCTGGTCAAAAGCCCTATCTCTAGAATTTACAATTTGCCAGATTTCTAAGGCACCAAAAGGAATGTAGTCATATTTTCCTAATAACAGGCTTTTTAAATATTTGAAAACAATTATCCATCTTCTATTTGAATCTTTTCTTCTTTTAACTAAACAGTGGAGCTTCGTTCATCTGACCTATTATATTCCATCACACCTTGCTAGCAAAACTGCAGTCTTTTGTTTTATTGGGCATAGTCTCATCTCACTGCGCAGCACTAGCTGGCCTAGAACTCGGTATATAGACCAGGATATCCTTAAACCCACATACATCCACCTGCCTCTGGCTCCCACACATGAAGAGTAAAGGTATGTGCCATCATGCCCGGCCACTGTAGTCTTTGAATAGTCTTTTGATGGGCAATATCTGGTTAATTTTGAAGGCTTTTATATATGAATCATAGTGGAAAAAGGCAAAGCAGGTGCAGAGGTTGGCACACAGTGAAACAGTAAAGTGACATGAGCTGAAACATGCTGAGAGAGTGCCAAGTTGGGCATCACCCGGTGTCTGGTATAGGAGGAGGGTGCTAAGCCTGAGTCTAGTGTGAGAGTGGGCTACTAACAACTTCTGACCTTCCAAGGCACTATCTGTCTAGCCCGTGGGTCAGTGGCTGAATAGCACATCAAAATATGCCATGGGGAAATAGTCTGGAGGAGCATGAAGCACAGTGCAAACATAACGTGCACAGATATCCCTCAGATAAATACTGCGTTAACCTAATCCCTAGAGCTCGTGCTGGGCTTTGCTGTGTCTTCTTCAATTGCACACGATCTCATCTTTTAAGTCTCATGCAGTTACAGACTTCACAAGCTCCTTAAAAAAAGAGCTCCACACCTGCCTTTCTTTATAGTCAACTAATGTTTCTCAGGCCTACTTTACACCAGGGCTTAAAATTTCATTAGTAAAGTAAATTTGGAAACTAACAAGCTATCTAGTTCATCAATACACTGAAGTTTCGCAATTTTTTCTGATTAATAATAAACCTTATTCAAGAGTAACTGAAAACTGCTCGCATACTGTGTACATCAGTTAAAATATTAAATGCTTTTGGAACTATGACTTAGCATTAAAATCTAAACAATGAACACGGGTAAGTCAACTGGAATCTAGGTCAGTGGGTCAGTTACAGCCTCTGGACGTGCCTTCCAAGTACACAGCAAGAACCTAGGCCTCCCTTCCCTGTGGCGACTTTCAGCTAGCAGAAGCAGAACATCTTTGAGATTGGTATGTACCCACCAGAGGCCATCAGTACAAAAATACAGAATGCTTCAATAAATCACACAAACTATCAGATTATCACGTAGTCAAATGTCTGTAACTACTATACAGCGAGGTGGGGTGTATTTAGCGGTGGTTGGCTTCTCGGCGGCGCGCGCACCTTTCTAACCACTGAGGCGAAGATGACAACAACAACAGGAAGCAGCAGCGTCTTCGTGTATCTCAGCGGAGTCTAAAATTGAAGGTATTTGTTAGAGAGAAGTGTTTTAGCCAAACAAAACTCCTTTTCAAATGAGGAAACACATGAATTTCTAAAGGTGGAAGAGAAAGTTCACACAAACATTCATCAGCTGAGAGTCCAGCCTATGCATGGACTCCATCATTGAAATTAAGGCACGTTTCCATAGAAACACACTTTACCAGAGCTGGGCTGAAAACACTAAAAATACAGGTCCCCAACTCCTGTGAAAGGCCGCTAGAGCCTCTTCTCCCTACACACTATTTGTCTAACTGAGGAGCTCTCTTGCTATTCATCCCATTAAAGCGGGTTTGCTTACATGGAACAAGCTACCGTACACATTTTATGTATATTCTTACCCACTGTATTTTTTTCTTTTATACCCAAATACATGCTGAATAATGACCAATGCTTATGAAGGTAACAAAGCTAATCTTTACATCTTATCAACAGATAAATTTACAGAAATATATTTAGTAACACCTGTGCACTTCTCAGTTATCTCCCCACTCCAGCCACTGTCCTTTGTGTGTTAATTATAGGTAAGTAAGATTGCCTTTGTTTTTTCCATTATATATGTTAAGCATCTTCCCAGGTCAGTTTGGAATTGTGATAGGGAGTAGTGTTCAAGGTTTGTCTTTTTCTCTATTGTATGATAACTATAAAAGGTATGCACTCCCTCAAGACATAGACACTCAACTGCCTAGTAACAGACCCTGAATTCAGATGCATATGGAGATAGGCATGGCATACTACAAACAGCCTGACATTCTGCTTACACTGAATGAAGTCATGCCATGCCTCAACACACAACTTCTTTCACTAGACTGAGGCAACGGCCACTCTTGGGCTACAGCCGCACGATGCTCTCCATGGTCTCCAGCCCCTCCTACAGCACTTCCGTCCTTTGATGATGTTCACCTTCTACTTCCTTCACCACTTTCTAAAAGACGTCCTGACTTCCTATAACTGTTATTTTAGGATCTTACAAGATACTCTTCCTTTGCTTTTTTCTATTGCCATTTGCATAGCTTTTATTAGCTATTATGTATCAATATCACAAACAGGACAAATGAAGACCAATGTGTAATTAACTGGAGTCGTCCAGGCACACTTGACTAAGAACAGATGACTCCATGCTGAAGGCTGCTGGCCTGGCACTCCAGACATAGTATTATCACAGAGGGATTGCAGGGGAAATGAATGTGTCAATAAAGCAGTGGCCAGGTTAGTGCACTCCTACACATGTAGCCTTAAAGGAAGAAGTATCGAGTATAAATAGCTGTAAAGGAAAGGAAAATGGGTGGGGCTTCCAAGGCTAATAAAAACATGTTTGAAACAAACTAGCTCATGAAGTATTGAAAATAAAATTTCACTTATGAGATCAAAGTACTTTACTATGTGAAACTCATTTTGTCTTCAGAATATCTGTTTGCAGTATACTACAAGGAACTAGTAGGCTATAACACAAAGAATAAGACAGGTTTGTTCAAGACCATTAGTTCGCATTGCAGGGTTCTGTCCCACAATCCACTACCCCCTCTCTAGCTTTCCTGTAAACACCAAATGTCAGAATCAAATTTTCAAGAGTAATGACAGTATGAAAAACTTGTGCTCACTGCTATTTAAATGCAACGAGATCATTCAAATATCCACATAATAAGTAGAAGCCTAAGAGCCTGAAGCCCGACTGAACAGTAATGCTGTCTCTGAAAAGAGGCAATTGGAAATGCCTGTGTCCACTCATCCACGCACTGTGGGCATTCTGAACGCATATTTCCAAATTACCAACACAGAAAAGGTCATAAATAAATGTACAAATGGGAAGAGCTTTCATTAAGCTGCTAGGCATTCTTCCTCTGAGATAAGAGTGCACTGCGGACCCTGAAACTGCAGGAAAAAAGACTGGAAATGGTATCTTACCTCCTTTTCCATAAAGTCAAACTCTGCTGCACAAGTATACAGTAAAGTATCAAAATCCTTGTAACTGAAGAATTTTGATGTTAATAAGTTGCCAATATGAGCCTAGAAAAAAATAAATTCAGGAACCATTATACCAAGCCAAACATTATAATTTTGCATTTTAATCTTGACAATATCTAAAAATAGTTTTCACTGTATGAAAAAGTCCATTGTTCCAAATCTGGGCCTTTGTTAAAGAAAGTTCTGTTCCTCCAACCCCACAGCTGTGTCCCTGTGCTGCCAGCAGCAAGTGACAAATCCTGAAGCTTCCTACCAATGTCTACCTCACCAATGCCCAAGGCTTACACCCTGGACACTTGCTTCTCATGGTACTACACCGGGTTAACCAGGCTTCCCAGCTCCCACCTAGCTGCCTACCAGGAACTCTATACAGACTTCTGCCCATGACATGGGAAACTGGGTCTGCAGTACAGAGGGAAGGCTGAGTCTGAATTCTGGGAAGAGACCTAGAAGACTGTTTAAAGGTAGCAGACATGGGAGGGACTGGTATAAAAGGTGCCTCTGACTGACTAACAATATGGACATGTGCGTAATCACATACACCTCCCTCCAACAGATAAGGCACAGCCGTTTTCACTTCATAAATGTGAAAAGGCTTACAGACATTAAGATAGTCACCGAACTGTCTTCAAAGTTAATTTTTTATCTAAAACAGCAAAGACTAGGAAAAGAGAGGAGATTATGCCTAAGGCCACCACAGCACTGGAGCTGGTGAGAGTGGAGCAGAAAGACAGCAATGTGAGAAAGCAAAAGCTATCAGAAAAGAGCACTGGAGAAGTTACAAAGCTAAAAGGGAGGATATGGGGCCCCTGAAACAGCACAAGGAAACAAATAAAATGAAGAGCTTTCTAGAAGAAGGTGTATACATACAGAGCAAAAGTTACCTAGTTAACTCACAAAGCTTAAGCTATCTCGTTAATGGACAGGTGCTCAAACTGCCTCAGGGATCAAATATTTCTATGTTGTCTACAAAAGATAAACTTTACACAAAAGCTGAAAGAAAATAAACAACATAAGTCTGGAACAAAAAAACCTAGGGTAGCAATGACAGCACATCATAAAACTAAGTTCAAGACAGTGAGATTCAAGGAAAAGCACCTGTAACGGAAACCAATGAAGAGTGTGGACCCAGAACCACAGTGGAAAGAGAGGATTCCACTGCCCCAACCTCACTCATTCACTCACTCACTCACTCACCCACTAAATACAAAATTCAAGATTGAAAACTACATGGAGATTCAACTTGTAAAAAGACAATACTATGCAGCGGTAAATGAACAACAAAGAAAGCTGGCAGATGCCTGTGTGCGCTCTCCTGTAGAGCCGCCAGTGCAGGACTGTGAAACTGACAACTGCAGGAGAAGCAGGGAAGCTCACAGGATTCACTGGAAATGTTAAGCTTTAATTCAGGAGCACGAGAAGATAAATTTAACACAAATCAGCATAGTATAATTAATAAGTCCATAAATAAAGACTACACACTTTATAGGAAGAGCATATCATTTTCCTTAGGCACAGTAAAAAAAATTTAAGTGTTTATATATGTATATACATATATAAGCACACACACGTACAGCATGTAATCTTAAAACCTAATTTTTTTTATCATAAGTGCAACAAAACTAGAAAACAACTAGGAATGGTTTTACGAGTCCTTTTGCCTGGAAACTAAATAAGGTAAATTTTAATAACCTTTAGATCATATAAAAAGCTAATTTATAAAATATACAAAAAGCACTACTTACAGGAATAATTAAGACAAATTTACTAGAAAGGAAGAGTGGTAAAAGAAAGAGGGCTAAGCATGCTCAATCTTGTAAATGAATTCTACAAAAGTTAATCTCAGCAGAAAAATATGGTTAAAAATAGCTTGAGCAAAAAGGAAGTGAGAGGCGAAGTGGTCAGAAAGGATACATAACTACAGTTAGGTAGGAACAGCTCCGCAGCCCCATGGCACTGCAGGTGACTGCCATGAGTGACCCTTTTTCATTTCAAAATGCAAGAAAGGCTGCTTTTTACCACTCTACAATGTGTGCTCCTACAACATGCCACATTTACTATTCTTGAGTGTCACAGCCTCCATTACCCTTTGGATTACTGTAATTGCTGGGAGGCCCCTATTTAGAGTGTGCTGACCACAGCATCAAAACAAAGTATGTGAGGTGAGGCTGGGGAATGGTCAGGGTGGGGCGGGGGTGGGGGTGGGGCAGTAGCCCTCATGGACGAAACACGAGATTAACCTGTGGACAAGTCCAGCATCCTCAAGGGTGAGACAAGAGGATCCCTGGGGCTTGCTGGTCCCTAGTCTAGCTCCAGGTTCAGTGTCTTGCTTCATGACAGTAAGGCTCACCCCTAGGCACCCACACAGGCACTGTGAACACATACATATCTTCTATACACATGCAAACAAACAAATAAATAAAATAACTGTTCATAAGAATCCTTCATAAAATAGGAATGTTATCAATTTTTTCTCTGTCCTAGCCAAACAAAACAAAATACCTAAAGTCTAACACGGCTCTCACTGTCAACAACCGTATACAAACAGCCATTGCACACACACTGACCACAGAAGATGGGGAGAGCAGATCTCTGCCTGTGACTGTGAAAGCAGAGATGGCTATACAGACCTTAAAATTAGGCCTTAATCTCCAGAGTTCTTGTTTTAAAGTTTCTATATCTTTATGACGTAGAACTTAATTCTGGAGATTAAAAACTATATATATAATCACAGTTTTGTGATTTTCTTTCTGGCATTAAAGAGAGAAAATAATACATACTTCACCTTGGAACCTGGCTTAAATAATGACACTCTAGTCGTTCAATTAAGACACTCTGACCCTTCTCAGGTCTTCCAAGTGTAAACAGCACTGCACTTACACCATCTGCAGCACTGCACTTACATCACCTGCAGCACTGCACTTACATCACCTGCAGCACTGCACTTACATCATCTGCAGCACTGCACTTACATCATCTGCAGCACTGCACTTACATCACCTGCAGCACCGCACTTACATCATCTGCAGCACTGCACTTACATCATCTGCAGCACTGCACTTACATCACCTGCAGCACTGCACTTACATCATCTGCAGCACTGCACTTACATCATCTGCAGCACTGCACTTACATCACCTGCAGCACTGCACTTACATCATCTGCAGCACTGCACTTACACCATCTGCAGCACTGCACTTACACCATCTGCAGCACTGCACTTACATCACCTGCAGCACTGCACTTACATCACCTGCAGCATTGCACTTACATCATCTGCAGCACTGCACTTACATCATATGCAGCACTACACTTACATCACCTGCAGCACTGCACTTACATCATCTGCAGCACTGCACTTACACCATCTGCAGCACTGCACTTACATCATCTGCAGCACTGCACTTACATCATCTGCAGCACTGCACTTATCATCTGCAGCACTGCACTTACATCATCTGCAGCACTGCACTTACACCATCTGCAGCACTGCACTTACACCATCTGCAGCACTACACTTACACCATCTGCAGCACTGCACTTACACCATCTGCAGCACTGCACTTACACCATCTGCAGCACTGCACTTACACCATCTGCAGCACTGCACTTACATCATCTGCAGCACTGCACTTACACCATCTGCAGCACTGCACTTACATCATCTGCAGCACTGCACTTACATCATCTGCAGCACTGCACTTATACCATCTGCAGCACTGCACTTACATCATCTGCAGCACTGCACTTATACCATCTGCAGCACTGCACTTACATCATCTGCAGCACTGCACTTACATCATCTGCAGCACTGCACTTACATCATCTGCAGCACTGCACTTACATCATCTGCAGCACTGCACTTACATCATCTGCAGCACTGCACTTACATCATCTGCAGCACTGCACTTACATCATCTGCAGCACTGCACTTACACCATCTGCAGCACTGCACTTACACCATCTGCAGCACTGCACTTACATCACCTGCAGCACTGCACTTACATCACCTGCAGCATTGCACTTACATCATATGCAGCACTACACTTACATCACCTGCAGCACTGCACTTACATCATCTGCAGCACTGCACTTACACCATCTGCAGCACTGCACTTACATCATCTGCAGCACTACACTTACACCATCTGCAGCACTGCACTTACACCATCTGCAGCACTGCACTTACACCATCTGCAGCACTGCACTTACACCATCTGCAGCACTGCACTTTACATCATCTGCAGCACTGCACTTACACCATCTGCAGCACTGCACTTACATCATCTGCAGCACTGCACTTACATCATCTGCAGCACTGCACTTATACCATCTGCAGCACTGCACTTACACCATCTGCAGCACTGCACTTACATCATCTGCAGCACTGCACTTATACCATCTGCAGCACTGCACTTACATCATCTGCAGCACTGCACTTACATCATCTGCAGCACTGCACTTATACCATCTGCAGCCCTGCACTTACATCATCTGCAATGCCAAAAGTTCTGGAAGTCAAACACTTGAGCGCAACAGTTCCAAACAGCCAACAGCATCCTTGGATAGCCTACAAAAGAAATATAAATAAAATTTAACTTTGCGTCCACCTTTTGTAGCTTGGTGAAGTGAACAAAACAAATGCTTTATTCCCATGTATACAATATCTTAATCTCCAAGGAAAAACACCTGTTGTTCCAAAACTGAGAGTTATTAGAACTAAAATTGAAACTAAAAACATATGACCTTTCCAGCAAAACTGTTTATGTCTTATCAGAGATGTAAACAGACTCCTACAGTGGGGTTGGGGCCCCTTGGTAGTAAAGAAAACTTCAATGGACTACTGCACCCAGAAGGCTCCTCACCTACTTAGCTGGACATTCAAATACAGCCCTTGTGTTTAAGATGCTGTTAGATTTTCAAGAAAAAAAAATGTAAAGGCTTATTCTTACCCATAAACTAAGTTCAGATACATTCATCTTTAGGAACTGTGGTTTCATTGCCAGCATGCCCTAAACAGGAGCACAAATGAATATCAGAAGTTCAAGCAATAATTATTCTGAATAATTAAGACTTTGAAGGATGAAATTCAGCACATGATTGATTTTCTTATTAATTAAATTTGTTATTTGACATTTTCACACATGTATAAAATATATCTGATTTATTCTCCCATCCCATCTTCCTCAGTCCTCATCTCTCCTCCTTACAAATTTCTTTCCCATGTGTTCATGGGCTTTGCTTTGTGGACTTTTCATAGCACTCCAAGTTCCATATATTTGCAGTTAGTGACATTAAAGCATTTCTTTAAAAAATTAACACTAAAAAAATTTATCATCAGTGAGTTTGTAAAATTGAAAAGGAAATCATTATATACAAAATCTAGTTCTCTCTGTTATCTATCTGGTTTGCCTATGAAGAGGTATGCACCAATAGCAGAAATGTAAACAGCTCACGCGTAAGATTCCCGTTAAGCTGGCAATTCCTGACTTATGTGATGAACTATACATGAGCTTCTCCTATCTTAACTAAATATTTCTGTGTTGATTCTGTCCAGGGACATGAATTCTAAGCCATACTAGAACTAGAGAGAAACACATACTTCAAACTTGCCAAAAAATATATTAAAGAATTTACCAGTCCTAATCCCAAGGCACCCCGATAGCAACCCCAAGTTTAGGGTACAAACAGCATCACCGTGTGCCCATGGCTGTGGCTAAACATACTGGAGCTACAGAGTAGAGGAAGCAGCTCGGGTTGGAAAAGGTGCCTTTTTTGGTAATGGTATTTTAAAGTAGGTACTTGCAAAGCAGGCACGTAAGACTCCAAGTTAGTTTATTAACGGGTTCTAGAAACCATGTGAATCAAAGGACAGTTTCTCAAATGGCAGACAGCAGTGGGCTGGGGAAATGCAATGCGCACGTGCACACATGTGTCCTCAGGAAACCAGCTCAGTGGAAGCCCACGTGCTACAGATGGAAGGAAGAACTTCCGTTTGCAAAATATTGTAACACTAAAGCCCATGAATCAAAGCAATTTTCTAAAAGTTCACAAACGTCTAAATTTAAGATGACTTTATATTTAGGCTGAAACTGAAAAGATGAAAAGAAAAATTAGCAAGCACAGAAACCTCCCACAATGAACCCAGGAACACAGCAGGTGCCAGGTGAGCCGCGGGGGAGGGAAGGGTGGATAGAGCATGAGCCAGGCACTGAGGTCTGGCAGTGACTCCACTGAGTGTCACTTTCTCTGCTTGTGACGTGAGAAGCTCATCACTCTGCCAGGTAAACTCAAGGGTGATAAGCACCTGGTAGGGCCCTGCAGACACTACTCTCACATGCCACGGCAGTGACAAACAATGTGAACCCTTCTGTTTCTAAAGCAGCCAAAGACAGACGGACTGAACATAGAGAGTTACCAAGGGGGGGCGGGGGGAGTGGGAAGACAGGAAGCTGGGGCAGTGTGCTGAGGGCACATGGGAATATCTATGGTCATATTTCATTAAATACATGTATACAATTATCAAAAATAGAGGAAAGTTTCTAAAAAGCAGCCAGGAGAACACTCACCCAAATAATTACCAACGAGGATGCATAGTATGAAGTCAGCAGCATCGAGTTCCCAAACATCAGCACAAAACAAAGCACAAGAGAAATCTGTAAGAATCCAAATGAAATGCAGTTAGGCCAATGGACGCAAAGGAAGAACACGGAGTCTCACTTTCAAACGCAGAATTCAAAGCACCAAGCAAGACCCAGCACGCTTTTCCATCCCACATCCCATTCCCCAAGGCAGCCATCACCAGCCGGGCCCTGTGCGCCCTCACAGACACCAACATCAACAAGTGACAGCTTATGCCTCAGTCGTGAGTCACAAATGGACACCCAGCCCTAAGCTACTCTTTCTTGCTTTGACTATTAACATATTTAGGGAAGCTTTCCATATCAACCCAAATTATTCTAATCTGCTGTTTATGAACTGAAAAGCATATTCCACCTGACAGACAAGCCATGGCTTATTTGACTGCCCTGGGTACTACCCAGCACCTAAGGGCTTTCTGCTTCTACCCTGTCTTCCTCTTCCCTGGCGGAAATGGCAAGGCCCAGTACATTCCTATAGGTAACACACTTGTCAGTCAATGCACTGCTATAGATGAACTACCTTAAAAAGAACTGGTGGGTCAAGATACAGTCATTCCAAAACCAAAAGACAGAATACCGATACTGTACAAACAGACTGTACCAGTTTACTCTACCCCAAACAGAGTGAGTATTTCTGTTGTCACATACTGACCTATAATGCGCATTGCTTCTTTAAAATTTCCCATTACACCCAGGGAAATGCTGTGTCATTGTTAACCCCTTCCCTGCTGCAATGGTGTATGAGGCAGTGTCTTCCACAGGCGTGTGCTATGAGTGTGAACCACTTATTTCTAAATGTGTGTTTTTCTATTAGCTTACTGGTTTTCCTTCAGGTTCTTGTAATGTGTCACAGGACGAAGCTCCTTATGAAACAAATATACCGTAAGTATTTCCCTGGTTCATTTTTCATCTCTGTCCTAGTTCTGTATTATGGTCTGTTTATACTTATTATATACCTCCTTTGGGTCTTCAAGACTTATCTTTATAATTTAAAAAGTCTTTAAAAATAAAAAGTCCATACTTTATTCTAAAAGTTTAATTTTTCTTTGATATATGTCCATTTTCTTGTGGATTTCATTTCAAAAATACACATTTATATTTAAAAGCAACCAATGTGATACACTACATCTTGAGAATAAAAGAAAAGGTACAATTTCAACTGATACAGAGAAGTATTTATTAAAATTCAAAATCATCCAGTTACAATACACTGAACAAACCAGGGGCAGGGGAAACCCAGCTTTACACAACAGAGGCCATGCATGTCGCCAGGCAGGCGCTGCTGGGACAAGGGACAGTACAAACTTGTGCCTCTTAGAGAGACAGGAAAGAAGACATCCCAGCAAACACGAGACGAAAGAGTAAAACCTCTGCTCACAGATACAATGAAGAAAAGCCTGAAAGTGGTATAACAATTGTTAATAATGCAAGAAGGTAACAGGCTGCAAAATTAACACCCAAAACCCAGGCAAGTATCCACACACCAACGAGAAACAATCTCAGAGAGAAATCTAGAAAGTAAACCCTTTTGCCAGTACCATCAAAAGGAACAAACACACTTAAAGAAAAATACTATAAAAAGCCTCACAAAGAAATTAAAGCACAAATAATGAGAAGGCAGCTCACGTTTATTGTTTGAATCCTGTTAAAATGAATGCTGTGGACGAATGAGCACTGTGAAAAAGAACAGGGTACGGACTCAGACTTGGGCTGCAAAGCTTAACGTGATGCCAAAGTACGGAGAATGCTGTGGGGCAGGCACAGAGTCAGGGAAGTAGACAGAGGCAGTGAACTCGCCCAGGCACGGACCGTGCAATACATGGGCCAGGAATTCCAGCATCGGTCAGTGGAGATGAGGCAACACGGATGGGCCTGGGAAGACTTGCGCTGTAATGGAGTAATGGCCGCTGCAGCAGGCACAGTGGGCACAGTGGGAAGGGGGAGCTTACACTTTATTTTTTTCCTCTCAGAGCAAAGATCCCTGCAGAAAATCCTTCTACGCTGCCAGTGGAAGGAGAAAATGGTTCTGCTTTGAAATATGCAGCTTTCCACTCTCTCCTCTAGAAGATGGGAGCCCTGCAAACTCTTCAGCTCACTGGACGGTACAACACTATCTTATTCAGACAATGACATCACAGGAAGACGGCTGCCAGTGTCTCCCACAGACGCAAAAGAATGACAACAACAATGAACCTAATTCAACAAAACATCAGGAAATCAAAGTGGACAGTAAATAAAGAGTCATGCGCCACAAGCAAGTGGGTGGACCCAGGCATGAAGCGTGCCGTGTGCAGCACTTGGAAGCCATTTTGTCTCTAACACTGACCACCTGAAGAATGAAACAGGGAAGAGAAGCTATCTGAGCATGCACAACATGCATTCATGTGCAGCAAACTGTTAACACCCATGATATTCCCTCAAGTTCACAAAGAAGATCTACAGAGATCCACAGCAGAGTTAAGGTGATCAAGCCCCGCTGCCAGGATCAGGAGCCAGGCTGTGAGCACCCTCACTGCTTCTCAAAAGCCCTCCGCCCTACAGGGAGGAAGGGTGTGGCAACTAAAGGGAAGGGATTCATTATCTGCAGGTAACAGGACAATTTGTAAAGAATATCCCAAACGACCAACAAACCCAGGGTTAACGAGGAGGGTTTCGCCTGCCTTCCTTCACAACGCAACAGAGTCTGATAATTAAAAGCACATCGCCATTTAAGCTAGCAGCTGAAAGGAGGAACTATGTATAAATCCAACAAAATGCTTACGAGATCTCTAGACACAAGTTTACACACACACACACACACACACACACACACACACCACACACTCACACACACACTCACACACACACACACGCACTCACATACTCACTCACGTTAAATAAATAAAAACATATCTTGGGCTGGAGAGATAGCTTCATGATTAAGAGCACTTGCTGCTTCTGCTAAGGGCCTAGGCTTGGTTCCCGGCACCCACAGGCAGATCATAACCTTCTAGATGTCTGGGTCTAAGGAGTCCAAAGCCCTCTTCTGACCTTTGCAGGCATCAGGCACACATGTAACACAGAGATATGCACACAGGCAAAATATACAAATCTATAAAGAGATAACTATGCAACACTGGTTAGAGTATTCAAATAGGTAAATAAATAAATCTTTGAAAGTAATTAAAAATTCTAACTCTGAGAAAGTCAATGCCAAGATCAGAACAAGCTATAGACTAAGGGAAAAATATTCATCAAAGGTACATGTGCACTGGGGCTGTAGCTTGGTGACAGAGCGCTTGGCTAGCATGTATGAGGCTCTTGGTTTAACTCCTAGTACCCAGATGTAGACAGAAGAGAAAGACATCATCTGCTAAAGGATTGTTATCCAAAATAACAACTAATTATTAAAACTCAATAATAAGAAAACGAACAAGCAACTTCAAACAAAATAAACAACAACAAAACCAATGGCAAAGACCTGAACAAACATGACACCAAATCAGAAACAGTCTAATAATATGAAAATATGCTCAAACACACTGCAGTGAGACAAGTGCGACTCACGGAGCAGAATGGCTGGCATAGGCTCAGAGGAGGGGGCAGAGCAGCAGGGTCCCCTTTCTTTTCCTCACACCCCTCTTTCTTTCTTCCCTCTGTCCTTCTCCTGGTGGAAATGTAAAATAGTGCAGCCAGCATGGAAAATAGTTTGGCAATTTTCTAAACACTAGATAAACTGTTGCCCTGTGATTGAACGATCACTTTCCTTGGTATTTGTCCAAGTGAATTTAAAATTTAAATCTATATAAAAGTCTGCAGGCAAATGCTGCTGCAGCTTTATTCATAGCTACACAAACTTGGAATTAACCAAACTGCCCCTCAGTAAATAAATGGAGAAACCATGGCATAACAAAGAAAAAAAAAGTCAAAATGTTATTCAATTATGAAAAAGTGAGCTATCAAGGCACGAAAGAAGTAAACCAACTGCATTCAGTAAGTGAAAGATATGGATCCGCAAAAGGCTAAGAGCTATGTAACGCCACATGTCTGGCACTCAGCACAGGGCAAAACAACACAAAGATGGCCATTATTAGGCACATGGGGGGTGGGTAGGACTAGATGTATTCTAGGACTGTGACCCTGTTCACAGGATGTGTCACCATCCATCACATTTTATACAATATACAGTGCCAAGAGTGGGCCCTGACGTAGCCCACAAACTGGGTATGTGAGACATGTCAATGCAAGTTTGTCAGCCAAGACAACAGTGCCACGCCCATGCAGGACAGCAGCAGTTGCAGGCATCATGCAAAGAGGACTTTCTTCTCACCTGTGCTCAGGCACAGCTGCTGGTGTAACTGTGTTTCGGCTCAATGGAATAGCACACCACATTTTACTGAGAAGTGTACTTCAAAGTATAAAACTGCACTAACCACTTTAGGGAGAAAAATTAAGTCATATTTAAGAAAATAAAAGTAACGAATAACAGAACATTCTCCACAGTTGAGTGGAGAGTGGGGTATGACTTTCACATGAACTCTAGTGCCTCATATTTGACCATGTCCCCTGGAGGGGGAGACCTGGTGGCACTCAGAGGAAGGACAGCAGGTTACCAAGAAGAGATTTGATACCCCTCAGGAACAGTCATAGGGTAGGGGAATAATGGGAAAAGGGGAGGGAGAGAAGAATGGGAGGATACAAGGGATGGGATAACCATTGAGATGTAACAAGAATAAATTAATAAATTTTTTTTTTAAAAAGTAAAGAATAATTATTTAACCTTAGAATTCATAAGGAGAAATAAAAATGCAGCAATAGTTAGGAATTGTGCCTATTCCCCCCTGCCCCAAATGAAGGGTGTTTGCTTCTTTCAATGTGATGTCACCCTGACAGCAGATTGAAGAGGGAACAGCACACAGATCATCCAGGCAGAGGAAGAGCTTTTCATAAAATTTATAATTATTCATTTCTTTTGAAAAGTAGTTAAAGCAGGATGAGAGAACATTAAAAAAAAGCCACACAGAATAGTAGGCTAACCATGTGTAATTCACACAACAAAAAATAAATACAGTGGATTACATCACTCACAATCAAAGAGATCCCACCACTCTAACAAAAGAGAAAATTTGCAAAAAGATTTGAGCAGAAAGGTCTCAGAAATAAAACAGAGGGTGATTAAACATACTAAAGATGCACAGATTCATGAGTAAAAAAGAGAAAATGTAAAATTATAATTGGATTATTCTATTTTATATACAGGCATTATATGTAAAGAAAATGTAGTTATCATGAACCATTATGTATTGCTTTTTTATTGCTCCTTATGTATTACTCTCACCATTTGAGAAATGGTTTATCAGTTACAAAGTTGAACATGGTAATAATTTAATATAGAGCAGTACTAGGTAAAGACTCCCAAGAAATGCCTAAGTCCTTGCCCCAGGATATACTAGTAAGACTACACATCATTATTTGTTAATGAAGAGACAGAAGTGTCAGCAAAAATCTCAATGTTCTTCAACAATGAAAGATAATAAACTGTTTTATTCATGCCATGGAAAATGCTCAGCAGTGGACATTTCTGAACTCCAGTAACATGCAAATTTCAGAGACCTAAGAAAAAAACTCAGCCTCAGAAAAAGGCCACCCACATCACGAAGAACTAGGCTTCTAGGTCACAAGTATGACTTCTTCAAACTATCTAAACAGCAAAGCGGAAGGAAAGCCACTCAACAACAGCCCAGTGAGGACGGTGGTGACCTCCGGGAGAGGTGAGGATGGCTATGCTGTGCTAGGATGGCAGAGGCTTCCTATAACTAAACATACCAGCATCCCTAGTGTGAGCTGCAGGAAAAGAAAAGGCAGCTTTGGTCCAGTGCAATGACGTCAAGGTCAGCAGAGAAAGAAAACACGGACGTTATGTGTACACGAGGAGTGACAGTAGACAAATACTTTCAAAGCACAAACACGCAGCCAGCATCAACCAACCAGCCTCAGAGGCTCCTCAAGCAGTTTGACCTGCCTAGGCTGTTGTTCTCGGTGACGTCACTGCCTGCCTGCCCTCCAGCCTCTGTCCTGCTCGTCCTTACTTGGGCTGACCACCTCTTTCATGGCCGCCATCTTCTTCCCCCAACTTCGTGCTCCCTAAATGCCCTACTCTCTGTTAGGTTTCTGTTCTTTACTTTTTATCGCTTTCCAACACCTATTACATCCCCAATTTTTCCACTCAACTAGGTCAGAAGCATGAATGCTGAGGGCATGTGTCTCATGCCCAGTGAGTGGACGTTCCAGTTCACGTCAACAGGAGGCTCCACAGGTGGACAGTGCCCTACTCCATGTCTCTGTGCACATGTACATATGCTGGGCAGAGCCCATAAGATAGCAGGATCCAAATTAAAACCTTCGTGGCAGTCTATCTAAAACAAGGGCAACCATCAGTGTTTGAACAACACTGACTGTTAAAGAAATAAACAAGTCAAAACATCGATCAGGAGCTTATTAAGGTAAAATTACGGAGAAAACATATAACAGAAAGCATTACCATGTGTGTATAAATGATCTTCCGTAGTTTACATGTGTCAATGTATCCCACAACATATACTGCAAATAACGACGCAATCTGAAATAAAAAGAAGTTGTATCAAAAATAAACACCATACACACACACGTACAAAACAAGCAGCCAACGAATAAAGACAATGCTACTTTATCATTTCAAATTGTGTTTACACAGGAATTGAGGATTTCTTTTCTCCTTCCAGCTGCCGGTTCACTATTGAATATAACAATTAGCTGATCTTTCCCTTACACAGCTCTAATGGCAACTGTGTGACGTATCTACTCTGTGGATCGTCCAAAACAGCACTCACTTTAATATCAGCCTAATTCTACTGAAACACATACAGGTAAGAAGTCTTCTAGGCAATCAAACACTTGAAAATATAATTAAAACATGACCACTAAGACAATTGCAGAAGACACAGTAAACTAAAAAGTAGTTAGGTGATGTATATTTATGTAAAAACACATGAAGTCCTCCTGTTTGTCACCTCCATTAGTACTATGCATAATTCAGATAGACGGTCACATGCTAATTACAGTAAAATGTCAAGTTTCAAATTTGAAAAAATACTACAAAAAACTTTTCCATTCGATGAAGAATTACAAAATTCTCCAATTTATCACAATTCTAAAGTTACTTGATTTAGATGAATTCATTCAAAATAGCTCTATGCCTCTTCACACGCAAGCATGGAAAACTGCATAAGGGCTTAGTACTTACATACAATCTATGATCCAACCACTAACGTTTTTTGTCTTTGATTTCTAAGTCATTCCTCCTAACAAGAAAAGCATGCTTTCTTTTCCCCAGATACCCATGGGGACCACACTGCTTCAGGGCAGTCAATGTGAGATGGTGTGTGAGTAAGTGTGTTGCTCTGCGTGAGCCCCAAGGGAGGCAAGTAGCTCCCTTCCGCATACCCCTCACCTACCCACACTGAATGCAGGCTAGCCCACTACCTGCAAGGAATCAAAAGGCCCTCGTCACCCCTGGAGTAGAGCCACACACAGCACACTTACAGGGCACAACCCTCGGACTCCAAGGACAACTCAGCTACAAAGTGAATTTAAACAGAGTCAAACTAAAGACAAAGAAGTCTCAAAGATATGATCAATGAAGACATTAAAAAACAAAACAAAGCCAGGCATGGTGGCGCACGCCTTTAATCCCAGCACTTGGGAGGCAGAGGCATGTAGATCGCTGTGAGTTCGAGGCCAGCTTGGTCTACAAAGTGAGTCCAGGACTACAAAGGCTACACAAAGAAACACTGTCTCAAACAAACAACAGAAAATAAAAAAACCTAAAGAAACAAAAACCCCAACTTTTATGTTTTTTAAATAACAAAAAAGCAACTAACAAGACCAGGTGAATGAAGCAACTGCAGGCTCAGCACCCAGGAAGCTGAAACTACAGGGTCATCACTTTGAGGATACCAATATTCTGCCTCAAAAAATAAAACAAATCAAAGCAGCTGACCTTCCTGACATCTGGCTGAGTCCCGGCTACGGCGCTGAGACTTAAACACACTAGCATCTGATGCTACCCTAACCTAGCAAGGTGGGTACTTCTCCGTGTTTCAGAAAAGATAAATCTGGAATAAAAAAAGTTAAGGTTTTGTTTTCATTTTTGTCTTTATGGTTCTTTGTTTTGTTTGTTTGTTTGTTTGTTTGTTTGTTTTGCCTATGAAAGCAGTAATTAGTTAAAACTCAAATACAGAGCTGCCTTTATTTCTGAGTATTTAAGGACGTCTCTCTGACAGTGTTGTATTAATGTGACAAGCATAATTTCACTAATAGCAAGTGAGAGAAAACCCGAGCCCTTGAAAGCCTCCTCTCTCAGAAGGCCACCTTGCTTTATAAATCTAGAAGGGAGAAGCGGGATACATGGAAAGATGATAAATTACAGAGCACCAGGGCAGCCACATCAAGCACACACTTACTGCCTGCTCATTCTCTCCCTCCACATATATGTACTCTACATGTAAGAATTTAAGTGAGCCAGCCAAAACCCCGCACTAGGGTGGGGAGGGGTCCATGAAGTCGCACCCCTATTTGAAGATCTATGGGCAACTGGTGATGGGGGGGGTACTCAGGTATCTTCAGGGATGCGGGGCCCTGAGATGCTTTCCATGTTCCAACTGACCACTGCACACTAAATGCACTCAGTGGGGCAGTGTGCACAGCACACAAGAATGGGGCTTGTGAGCACACAAGCACATGAGTTGGAAGGAAAAGTGGTAAGGAAAAGGGAGAAACTGAAGGGAAGGGAGTGAGGGGAGTGAAGTTGATACAGATAAACAGTACGTACCGGGAAGTATTTACGGGACTAGGCATAGTTTGACTTAGAGACGCACTTTGGGTCAGCCACTAGTTCTCCTTGCACTGTACCAGCAGTTACAGGCTAACAAAGACGTGTGTGTGTGTAAAACATCAATACAAATAAAAAAGCATGGCTATAAAAGGTAGAAATGGGAGGCACTGGGTGGAAGAGTGGAGAGAATGTTGTTAATAAGTACTCATATATAAAATTCTCAGACAATAAAAATACAAAATAAATTGTGGTTACAATTTCATACAAATGCTCACATAATCAGAAGCACTAAGCTCAAATACTTAGGTTTAGAAACGTGCCCACCTTACCTGAGTAAGAAGCACAAACTGGGCGAACTGCCACGGAAGCATGAAGAATACATTGGAAATGCACAGTGCAACCAAACTCCCTCTGTAAATTTTTGTAGTCCTTGAAAAGATAAATATCAGGAGGTTTAACTAGAAAACAGTCTGCCATAGCTCCAAACTCCTGCTAATAAATCACAAACATGATCTGGGGTTCACACAAACTGCACACAAGATGAACCAATGGGTTAGAAATTATACCTTCTAATTCTCAATTACAATAATTTTCTATAAAAAGTAAATACCTATTATTACTGCAAACCCACAAAGCCCTGCCAAATAGAAGGAGCAGGTGAGGTTAGCATAGTCATTATTTTGTTTTCACATTACATTTTGGAGAATTCACAATCAAACTTTTTAAAATGGTGACTCAAGAGATTCATTAGTTCCAGAAGTAAGAGAATGTCTAGGAGAAGTGACAAAAGTGGTGTGTTGTGTGCACTGAGCAGTGTGCGCATGAGCACCGCAGGGATGGGATGCAGGGACGGGATGCAGGGATGGGATGCAGGGATGGGATGCAGGGTGAGAGGGAGTGGAGGGAGCTAAGCAGTATGCGGATGAGCACCTCAGGGGATGGGGATGGGATGGGGGGGGGGGGGAGGGGGGGGAGCAGGGAGGGGGGGGGGGGGGAGGGGACAGCATGGGATGCAGGGATGGGATGCAGGGTAAGAGGGAGTGACGGGAGCTAAGCAGTGTGCGGATGAGCACCCCAGGGATGGGATGCAGGGATGGGATGCAGGGTAAGAGGGAGTGACGGGAGCTAAGCAGTGTGCGGATGAGCACCTCAGGGATGGGATGCAGGGTAAGAGGGACTGGCAGGGATTCTCTGAGGAAGCAGCATAAAAGGCAGCCTTCTGCAGGGGCATCTTGGAAAAGAGATGTGGAGGCAAAGAAAGGGGCTATTCTGGAGCCAATAGGAGTGTCATGTTAGGACCAGCTAGTACTTTAGGAGACTTTCAGGAGCAGCCTTTACTCCCACTTACGAGCCAGTCCCAAGCCCTAGGCCTGCCACCATCTGCTTGCCACCATCCTCACAAAAGTAGAGTGTGCATACTAGCATAGCGAGGAGAGGAGCAGGCAGCGCAGGGACACCACCCGGGGGCCTTCCTCAGCTACCTCTCCAAAGAACTATCCGCCTTTGTTGCTCTAATCTAACCCAAGTATTCTTAACTCCAGACAACCTTAGAAATCAAGTAACTAGATGAAAGGCAGCACTTTAATGGAGTACAGGAGACAGACAGTATCTGGCAGAGCCTGCAGAACAGGGCTCCATCCTGTGAAGCTTCAGCTCCAGCCGTGTGCTCGCCTGTACACGTGTGTGCTGGACCACAGTCAGTCACAGCCATGGGGTTGGAATGCCACTCTGTACAAGCAAAGCTTTTTCTACTACTTTGGAATGTGAGACTCATCAGACTGAACAAGAGCAGAAACAGGAAAAGTCAAAAATGGCATGTGAATGTGGAAATGGCCTCTGGTAAACAGAAGGCAGGCTGGCCTGCAGGGCAGCACTTCCTCCGCAGTGCACAGAAGCTGTTCTCCCAGTGCCAGAGCCAAGAGGGCAGGGCTGCACATCATTTATGGGTGCTGAGGAGACACTGAAACTGCTCATAAGCGGGAACTCAGACCAATGATAGAGGCATGTAGACTTTTAAAAAGCTCACAGGCTAAAAGCCGCCAGCCACCTGACCTGTCTGATGAGACTCTATCAGAGACAGGAAGCTGTGTACAGCTCCTTTGTCGTCTAAATGCATCACAGAGGCAAACTGCCCAAAGACATAGCAGCCTTTTTCTGCAAAACTCAGCAGAGCACTGGATGGAGTTCTCAGACCAAGACGCTTTGAGCATAGGCTCTACTCTATGTTCATGCTCTAGATGCCTAAATTCAGGACATCTCCACTCAAAGAGAAGCTGGTCTTATTCTTTCTCAGTGGTACTTAAACCAAACTCAATTATAGATTCCGCACAGGAATTCTCCCAGCATTCCTCTGGTCTACATAGGTGGTTTCTTCCTATAGCTGCGCTCTGCCGGGCAGCAGCTAAGGAAGCTCAGGAAGCAAGAGGCCACGAAGTCCACGTGTGAGCGCGTCCAGCTGGGACTCGATGAACTCAGTTCAAAGGACTGAATCCCACAGGACGGAGTCCCGACGGCTGACGTGGTGAAAGAGAAAGGTGAGTGACTGTGGGAAGCAGGAGTAAACGTGCATCTGCTCATCTTGAGCAGTCGCCATGGACACAGAGGAAAGACAGGACCAGAGGGCAGAGGAAGGAAAGGTCTTCGGTACTATCTGTAAAGTTACATTTTGAAAAGATACATACAAATTTTCTTTATTAATTCAATATAACAAGATCATATTAATTTACTATGCTAATTTTTTATTAAGGAAATAAGACATCATTTAAAAAAAAACTTTACAAAACTCTGGTTTAAGTTATTTAAGGGAAAACAACCCCCAATAGGAGAAGAAATGAAAGTTACCTGAGAATATGAGTCACAAGCAACATCTGAAGCACAAGGAACGGGTAGGAGAAGCTTTCCCGGAGGGGGGGCGTCCACATCACACGCGTGCACTGCAAACAGACATGCCACAGGACACACTTACTCCAGGCACTGAGTGAGGAGGACACGGTAAGAGGCATGATCAACGAACACCAACTACTTCCCAAATGCACTTCAAATGGCGCACTGAAGACGAGCTGCTGGGTTTCCCATAAACAGAACACTGGGAAGTGGGAGGCCTCGCTGGGAAAAGGCACCCGAGGCTCAAGATGCACGCGGACAACAACCTTTGCTGTTCTTTCTGTATCTTGGATATCGTAAATGGGGATGTGGCAAACACAGTGGTCTGGATAACGTTTGACAAAATGTTTATTTTCTTTGGAGATATACCTGAGAGTAGAACAGTTACAGGTCGAGTAAGTATTGGTTACAACAATGTACTTCAAAAGTGCTAGAAGGGTGTGACTGTTCCTAGCAGTCAGATGTGCTAGGAGAGATGCAAGCACTTAATAGCTCAGACTGTGATCTCTAAATACATTTTTCCCAATGGGATATAAGATTATGTGAAAATAGCTGGTTCTGTATCATGGAACAAGGTGGTCCTGAGATAAGAAAGTGTTCAGAGACTGAAAGAACATATCAAAAGACGTGAAATGCACTCCACCTTCTCTGCAATGAGCAGCAGCAAATGCAGATGCATGGCTGCCTACGGTGCTCCCGAGTGACAGCTGAGTGCTCAGCCCTAACAGGACAGGTCTCCCACCTCTCCTAGGGCTCAGAGAGCATCTCAGGAGACAGAGTGGAAAGGACTGAAGAGCCACAAAACAAGGAGAACGGCTGCAGAAAGCCGTCTCTTGTAAATGACGTAGCCACTGCAGCTGTGGCGGCCTGCCGGGGGCCCGACAAGTCAGCAGGTGGCTGTGACACAGGACGGGCTCATGGGCTCTTCTCTTCTCTGCTGCAGCAGCGCTACTGAGCATCCTGGAGAAAGGTCATACTATCCAACTGCCTTATGAATATTTATGTTCACATGCACAGATCTGTGCTCTCAAGTCTGGCAGAAGCTTCTTCTTGTGGTGGGTGATGGTCAATTCAGACTTGTAGTAGTTCAAAGTGCTGAGAGCAAGACACTATGAGTACTCAGTTGTTTATAGGGCATCTAAATCAATCTGTCGCGGCCCCAAGGCCCTGGTACCACCATGTAAGAGGAGCATAAGAATGAAAAAGCTGGATGATGGGGAGGAGTGCTGTGACTGGTTTTCTGGACATGACTTAACTACCGCACGCACGAATTCACATCAGCTCTGGCGTGAATCCAGAGGGGCTGCCTCAGTCCCAACCTACGAGGAGCTACTGCCAGTGGCTGGCTGCTAAAGGAGGGAGTCACTTTTCTTTGGTGGAGGGTGCTAAGATGCCAATGCCCCGGTGGGTTGCCCAACACCCATGTACTTGTGGACAGCTGACTACATCCACTGGGGCATTAGCATCTTAGCACCCCCTACCAAAACAATGCATGAAATTGGGAGGGAGACGTACTAGAAGGTTCCGAAGGGAGCTGGAGGCCAGGTAGACATGACTTTTCAAAGGAGAAAAACTCTACTAAAAAAAAAGTAGGAATTCAATTCTATAAAGTTACAAAAGTACCAAACCCATAAATGATGACGGAGACAGGAGCTGTTTCCCATGGAGGGGCTCAGGGGACCGCCTGTCGAGGGATAAAACTGTACCTTATATTTGATCTAGAGCAGCCCTTCTCAACCTGTGGGTCAAGACCCCACAGGGGTTACATATCAGATATCCTACAGGCCAGATTTTTACATTAAGATTCCTAAGTAGCGTTAAAATAATTTTCTGGTTGGGGTCACCACAATACAAGAAACGGTATTAAAAAGGTGGCAGCATCAGGAAGGCTGAGAACCCCTGATGTACAGAGAGACAGCATAACTAGGTACATATGTAAAATCTGCTCAGCTTGACAGTTACTACACGTGACGTTAATATATGTAAATTATGCACCATTTAAAGTCAAGGCTACTATTGAATTTGTGGTGATTTTAACATCAAGAATTACGACGACAGAGAAAAAAAGAATTACGATGACAGATTACAAAACACTACATATAAAAAGAACTCAAGTGTATATAATAATAGTAAAAGAAAGCAAGAGTGAAAATTTGTCTTTATAGAACAGCAATTATTAAATGTAGATAATATAAGAGAATCAGGAAACTGCCATTTTCAAAGGCCAGCAGAGTAAATGATTCAGGCAATAATCATCAATGAATGTGAGCACTTGGTAAGATGCTTCAAGGAAACAAGACATTTTATATCTCACAGCATCAAGACACAAACCACTTAGTAATATAAAAGGAACAAGAGCATCTCTTCAACAGATAAATCTGACTTTCACCACCTGAACCATGGGACTGCTTGAAGAAATCCAATAATGTGGCAAACTGGTCTCACAAGTCTCTCAATGTACTGCAATAAAAATGATATATCGCCTGCTACAGTCTTCAAAAACTGTCAAGTCGGGACCCACTGGTAAGCAAACAAATGATGGGGCCTTTACAAAGCAGGAGGCCCGTGTCTGTGTGCCCATCCAGAAGACAGACGGAGGGGCTGCTCTACAAGAGGCCCTCTAGATAAAACGGTAACTAAAAACCACGTGTGGTCCTTAAGCAAGTCCCGTACCCAACTCAAAAGCATAAAGGAACTGGCTGCAATAACTAGGAAATGTTGACTGTGCAGTATACAATATTACCACTGATTTCTTAAGTATGAAAAAAGTCAGTCATAATGTAGCAACTTTCAGGCAACATATAACAAGGTGTTCGCATCTCATTTGCAAATGGAGCAAGAGATGCCTGTCTGAGTAACGTGTGTGCAAACAGAGGCATGCTAAACGAAAAGCTCCGCAGGTAAAGGCACTGCCCAAATCCTGACTTCATGGTCTGAGTTCAATGCCCAGGATCCACAAGCCCACACGGGGAAGGAGAAAACCAATTCCTGCAGATTGTTCTGACTTTCATATGTGGTGTATGTGGTATGAACACGCACACACAATATAATGAAAACTTTAAAAGAAATTTAAAGAAAAATTGATAAATATAAGTGAAGGTAAACATGATCTTACTTATACAGGAAATCCAAAAAGTTACACTCAGAAAAATGAAAAATAAACTGGTGCTTCCTAGGATTGGGGGTAGGAAGAAGATGTGGTGTAGGGGGAAGGGAAAAGTCGGATCAAAGGCACAAAGCCTCAGACTAGAAGAGCGCCTGTCAGGGGCCTGTGCACTCCCGTAACCACGGTGAATAACACACTATGTATTTCAAAATGGCTCTAAGAATACTTTTAATATCTTTTTTTCTCTGTTGCACAAGTTTTACTTTATTAGACTAATGACATAGCATAGAGTATCAGTATCTATAATCATGAATAAAATAAAAGCAATTCAAAGTCTACAAGCTAAAAATATGCCCCTCCAAAACTCTATTTTCACCAGAATGCTTTTCAAATATAAACAGTCTGACCTCACTAGAAATCAGTTATATAACCATGCTATCTGTAATGAGGAAATGTCAAAAGTTTCTTCAGTAGGCTGTTTCAATATTTCACCTTTCTACTTGAAAATAAATTCAACTTCTCATTGGAGTTTATTCCTCTGAATCACAAAATGTTGGCAAATATTTTGACCAAATCTACAATGTATCTACAGATCATATAATTATCAATTTTCAATTTAAAAATACATTGAAAATTAATAAAATGCCCTGCTTAGTAGTCATGACTTACTGAATCTTGAGTGGTTCCATTTAATGCACACTGGGATATTATAGCTTCCTACTATGAAAGAATATTATAAAGATTATCTAAATTGTTTTCAGTGTTCTAAGAATTGTTCTCCAAGTCTTATATAAGCAACATAATCATGCCAATAAGCAATTAGTATTATGAAGATTTATATTTTAATCTCAGTCCAGTTACCAGCATCCCGGAGACGCAGCCTCCTACTGTAGAGACACCTGCCCATCCGTGTTCTTTGCTTCCCTAGTCCAAATAGCCAGGAAATGGAAACAACCTAGATGTCCTTCAACTCATGAATGGATAATTGAAAGTATGGTACATATTCACAAAGGAATCCTGTTCAGTTGCAAAGAAAATTAAAATTTCAGGCAAACGGATAGAACTAGAAAATACTACACTGAGGTCACCTAGACCATAGAGACTGAACGTCCTCTCTTACTTGTGGATCCTGGCTCCAATATTTAGAAATTCAAGAATGCAAAGAAGCAAGGAAAGAGCTCTAGAAATGCTGACAGCGGGAGGCAGCTGCTACAAAGGAAATAATGGGAGTGCAGAGAGGAATGAGAACACTGAGGATGTTTGGAAAAGCCAGTTCACTTAATGTATGTGTGTATCTTTGTGTGTGACAGTGTGTGTGTGTGCGTGCCTGTGTGTGCGTGCCTGTGTGTGTGTGTGTGTGTTTAATGCAATCACACTATATGAGATGATGGTGCTATCCCTATACCTAATACAACTCCAGCCCCAGGCACAGCATATGGCCCTCACGTTGTTGGTCAGAGGAATACAAGAGTCTCCAAAACCCAATATTGGCTATTGCTTTCCATTGCCTTTGGATGACTTCCAGAACTTGAAAGTAAGACCCTACTGCTGAAGACACCACACTTGTAAGATGTGGAGGAATTGTGATGCAAGTGGACTAGGAGCCTCCTCTCTGAGGACTGATTCCACGGTCTCAGAAGGTGCTATATAAGCTGTCACAGAAGAGAAGCTAACAATATTCCTACTGAGCTGTAAGTCCTGTAAACCATAACAATGACTTGCCTGGGAAAAGAGCCACAATGTTGCAATAGTGGCATTTTTGTCTTGGGTATAAACAGCAGCTATCTAATTACACTCAACCTACTCAATACAAGGGACTCATGCCTGGTAATACAAATCCAGCTAACTATCCATGGTGGAGAAGTCACAGACCTGAGCAGATAATTTACTACTGGCATTTTCCTAAAGCAATATAATGTCTAACTATTCTAAAGCCTATCCTTACACCAACAGGTGAGTGGCACGCTCACCTCCAGCAATGCTTCTTTATACAACAGAAGGGACGATTACAGAGACCCACACTGACCAAACTGCAGAGTTCAGGGACTATTGGGCACCCAACTCTAACTGGCAGATCTGTAATACCACACTTACACCTAAGACTCAAGAAAAATCATGGAAGAGGGGACAGAAAGACTTGAAGAGTCAGAGGCCCATGATGACTACTTCTAAATAGTATCCCTGAGACATGACAGAGAAAAATGCACCCAAGAAATCTCAACAATATGGTTGCCTGAGACAAGCCAGTGACATGCACTGTGGACAGGGTAAACTGCAAATGGTCCCACCTCCAAATGAAATGCAGTATCTGCCAGGAACTACTGAAATAGGAAATGAATTTCCTCCCGGGGAGATGAGGACCCAGTTAGGTTGTCTAATTACAAATGGCACATAAGAATAATGCTAACTGGACTCAGTATGTGCTTCTCCTCTCTCTCGCTCTCGGTCTCTGTCTCTGTGTCTCTGTCTCTCTCTCTCTCACACACACACACACACGTGCACATACATATATACATGTAACAATGTAATTAAAGATCATAAACTTGGGAGAGAACAGAGGACACGGAAAAGGAAGATTCAAATGGGTGAGAATAATGTATATTAAATACATTCTCAAAAATAATAAATAAATGAATTTAAGAAACTAACATGAATAAATATGTTGGGGTAGTTTTAAAGGGTTATACATGATCCACAAGACAATATTTCCACCTACCTTCACTTGCTTTTCTAAATGGAATTTACAATTTTAAAAGCCTTTTTGTTTGTATGTGAATATATTCACAAATGACAGTATGTTTTATATAAAACATTGATCATGAATATTAATTTTTAAAAGTCTATATGGAAAAGCTAAATAATCTTATTTCACGTAAAAAGGAACATCTAGCAGTTAATACTTGAAGCAGGGCTGGAGAGATGGCTCAGCACTTAAGAGCAGCTGGTCCCCTTATACAGGTCAGGAGCTTAGCTCCCAGCACCCATGGCAGATGTCTCACAAATGTGACTTTAGCTCCAGGGGATCCACTGTCCTCTTTTGACTTCTGCAGGAACCCATATATACCTACACACAGAGACAGAGACAGCCAGACACAGACACACAGACACACTCACACTCTCACACTCACAAGGCTGAAGAACATACAGTACTAGTTGGTTTTGTTTTGCTCTTTGCAGTGCTGGGGATTGAACCCAGGGCCTTGTAGATGCTAGGCAAGCTCCCTCTCATTAGCCATATCCCCCAGCCCTGTTCAGGGGAATCCTGTGTACTCTCCCCACCACTGCCCAGCCCTTTCATGTATGAAGGCTTCTAACAAATCAAGTCAAGAAAGTTTTTTGCTCTTTCTTTCTTTCTTTCCTTTAACTGGTGTACAATGAACACTGTGTAAGCTTACTTCCTCCTACATCCTCAAGTGTTTCTTCCTTCTCTTTGCCATTTTCCTTTTCTACTCGATGAGATTTTGTTCCCCATTCCAAGGTCCTTCTGTGATATTTATCCAGTTTCAACCTGTGATAACCACCTTGCCAGGCAAATGCCAACATGGACGGTTGTGTCATTTAGCTTTTCCCACTGTATCTGTTAAACAAGGCTGCCGTTCTCCCCATAAGCATGAGCTACTCTATGGGTCTCCTGACATTCACAGTGTCCTCTTACAGCCTGAACCTCGTCATCTTTTGTTTAAACAACATTTTTAGTAATTCCTTGGGAATTTCATACAACATATTTTTACCAAATCACTTACATTCCCAGTTCTTCCCACAAGTTTCCATCCTCCCCACACACCCACCCAACTTAGAGCCCACACCACCACCATGTCAAGTCCAGTTTGTGCTGTACAGACTGCTTGGGGAGTGGGTCTTGCCCTGTGAACATGGTCTGTCTCCCAGGGAGCCCCGTCCTGACTGACCCCGCCCAGAAGCTATGGAGTACTAGTCGCTCCTCAGCTAGGGGTGGGGCTTCTTGCCCACCCTCCCTGCCCTATGCCTGGATTTTTTCTGGTTGAAGCTTGCACATGCTGTCACAATCCCTGTGAGATCACATGTGCAACTGCCACGTAGCAGCTGGAAATACAGTTTCCTTGATGTTATCTACAACCTCTGGCTCTATAGCCTTTCTACCTGCTCTTCCTGGAAGGTTCCTGAGCTATGCGTGTCCCCCAGGGCGGAGCAGCCCCCAGGCTCCATTCTTTTCAGTTCGTGTGCTATACTGTCAACCTAAGGCACACACTTCTGGTTTCATGACAAGGAAACATATGACAAACACAGCAGAGTTGTTGGCTTTTGTCATCTTAGCTTCCCACAGTGGCATAAGAATAAAGAAATAAGCTCATCTGCGTGTTTTACCCTGGAATGCAGACCCTCAGTACTGTCACTTGTGATGGCAAAAAGCCCCTATCTTCCATCACATGTTTCAGACTTCAAGGTCTTCTACATATTTTTAAAGATTGAATTAATCTATTTGTGCTATCCATCATTTTAGGTAAGTGGGGAGCAGGCGCAGGACTTCAGGGTACTAGGCAAGCGCTCTGCCCTCCAGCAATACCTCTTGCCCTATAAACAAACGCTGCTGTTCTTCTGTTAAAGCAAGATTTTCTTTGTGACATAATCTGTGGGAAAAAACATTACAATTTGCCAAATACTGTCTTATATCCACTACTGAGGCAATGTATTAATAAAAACAAAACTTAAAAGCAACTAGCAGGGAGCTGGAAGATGGCTCAGTGGTCAGGAGCACTCAGAGCTCTTCCAATGAGTCTAAGTTCAATTCTCAGCACCCACACGGTGGCTCACATCTGTCTGATGCCATCTTTTGATGTATAGACTAAAGTACTCATATGCATAAAAAATTTGGAAAAAAGGGCAACTAATAAGCCAAGGATATGTTTTGGTGTATGAATAATTCACTCATGTGAATAAACGTCTGGTCTGAGAAAGCAAAGCGTGGGGCAACAGGATGACCCAGCTAGTAAAGGCTCCTGCTGCCAACCCTGACAAGCTACATTTGATCCTTCGAGCACGCGCAATAAGGAGGAACCGGCCCCTGAAAGCTGTCCAGTGATCCTCATGTGAAGCCGTGTCATGTGTACCCCAACTACTCACAGAATCAAATGCAATCTTACAAAGGAAGGCACTGGTTACTAGCGACAGCCATTTCACTGAGCAGTGTTCCACAAAAGGTACTTGATGTGTGACAGGGAGGAGCAGAGTAGATGATTCCTGTCATACAAACATCTGAGACTTTAAAACTTGAATACATTTGTTTATCTGTTTGTCTGTGTGTTGGACAGATCTCATTCTGTAGCCCTGGTTGGTCTGACCCTGTAGGCCAGAGTGGCCTCTAACTCAGAGCTCCACCATCTTGCCTCCTGAGCACTGAGATGAAAGGCGTGCACCCAGCTATAAACAGTTTTAAAAGATTAGAAGAAAAAAGGGTCTAAAGCTGTCATAGTCTGAAAGCAAATGAATAACACTATCGTAGGTTTGGGCTTACTTCAATTCTTACCAATATTTACCAAAACTGTAGCGTATGCTCTAAACATCAATGTCATTATACAAAAATATTACTTTTCTGCCCTAAACTAGTAAAGTGAAATACAACAATTAATTGGTTATTTCCATAAAGCTAAAGTTCTAATTTTATTTGTTTCATGTACCCTTCCTAAGAAAATGATATCTAAGTAAGCATGTTTTAACTAAACTAAACAGCTAGAACATACTAAGAGCAAAAAACCAACAACATTAAAAAAAAAAAAAAATACCCAACCGATCTGAATTCCACTTTTAAAAGTGAAGATTGTTCCTGCTACTTTAGCATCAAGACTGTAAGAAAAACATGAAGGGGGCACTGGCAAGCCAGGAAACCGTGATGGGACAAGGGCCTTCTGTGCTCAACAACGGTGCCTTTCTGGCCGCATCTGATCTACATGCTCAGTAACGCCATGCCCCGCATCCTATTCTTACAGACAATGCCCCTTTCTTGCATTATTAAGCTCCTGTTTCCACTTCAGACACCATTCTCATAGAATCAACTTCAAAACATCCCACAATCCAGGTTACTACAACGTGCAGAATCCACAGTTAGGATAAAGCCAAATTCTTCCCTCCTTTGGTTCAAACTCACACTCTAGCAATGCACTGTTGCTGCTACACTCACTTGCGGAGGGCTAACCCGAGGCCACTCAACTTTGCATTTCTGTGACTCTAAACAGTGAGTGTACATCAGGTGAGACTCTGTTAGCAACTGGCTAACATCTTTGGTCCAGTTTGCGTATCATTACTCACGCTTAAAACCTGTGCATGTTCAAAGACTGCAGGCACTTAGGGCATAGAGAGAAAAGATGCAGACACCTCACACATCCTTTTCCTTCCTCATACAAACTTTTCCATAAGAAGTCTAGACAGACATAGTACCAAAAAAAAAAAAAAAAAAAAAAAATTACAAGTATGATTAACTTAGAGGAAAGAATTTATTGAAAATTTGAACTTATAGAATTTTATTTGAAAACTATTAGTAATAAGTAAAACTACCTATCTGAGCTAACAAGCTCATGGCCCTTTATGTTTTAAAGGCTGTATTAGGCCTTTAACATAGCTGCATTTGATTTATGCAATAACACTATGAGGTGAGTAATGTTAGAATCCCATTTACAAAGCGAGGGAATGCACAGACAGATAATAAATGGGAAAACTGGGATTTGAACCCAGGTAGCACGGACGCAGAGACTACGTACTTGACAACGTTGCTATCTTTGGCCTGCCTTGGATATTCACAAACTTACAGGTTTGGCAAATAGTCTCAATAGGATACTTAAAAGTTCATTAGTCCTAGCATGAGAGACACCATCTTTAAAACCAGACTCACTCTTTGCTCAAATCAGTAAGACTCCTGTCACAGGAGACCACCAGCAATTAAATTTGGGGTCAAAATCAGAGGATTAAATGCTTAAGGAATAAACAGTATTCCAGATTAACTGTAAGAATTAGGTTGAAGAAGCTTGTACTTCAGTAGTGATCGTGACTACCTACCTCTCCATGATTGAAGAAGAAGCACAGCACTGTGACCAGGCCTCCCAGCCGGCTGCCACTGCAAGAGGAGAGGAAAAGGAAAGTGCTTGTCAGAAATGAGGGTGAACCTGTAACTGACGCCTTCAATCACAGCACCACGGTAACTTTCCACCAACACAGCCTGCCTTGGCCACAAAAGACCTCTCCTGCGCTTATTTACAAATGCTCTTTTTCTTCCAAACTATCACTATTCACTACATTTTTTAAAACTCACTTACCAGCTCAGTGAGGTGACACAGGCCTCTGAGTCCAATACTTGAGACACAGGCAGGAGGATCGGGAGTTCAAGGCCAAGCTTATCTGCATTTGAGTTTGAGGCCAGAGTATGAGATCCTCTCTCAGAAAAATAAAACCAAACACCTCATTGGCCACCTACAAAATGTGCACACTCAGAAGGAGGGGCGTAGGAGGTGTGGGAAAAAAAAAAAAACTAAAAGAAGTCATTTTTTAAAAAGTTACTGACATTTTTACCTATCTCTCCTTCCAAATCATTCTCTATAGCCAAACAATTACAAGTGAGCACATAATTCACATCTCTCTGGTATTCTTTCTTTTCTAATTTATTATGATTATTCTTAATAATTGCTACCACAGGCATCTTTTAAATCAATGTGAAAGATTGCATAGTAGAGCACTGCATTTCCTTCAGCTCTTTGTAATGTGTGTGCAGATATGTTCAGGCTCTTGCTGTGTTCACATGTTGGGAATACACATGCTGACACTTTTCTCTCCGTAGGACAGACGTGGGCGTGGCTCTCTCTGGTAAGCACCGCATCAGTTCCCGGTCATCCCGACAGGTGCAGCTCCCCTACACTGTCACTTTACCTTTCACTTCCCTCCCTACTGGGAGGGAGGACCCCTGGACTGTTACAGTGACATGCACATTTTTCTTCCATGAACTGCCAGCAGACATCCTTGTGCATTCAACTATTATGACTGCATGCTTCTCTTATTATAGACTGTGGTAATCAAATGGTCGGTTGTCATAAATTGCTTTGATATAAATTATAATGTATTCAGCTAGCACTTCTAATTATTATGTGGCTAAGTATGTCAATTTTATTTCTTCTCTATTGCTTGCCTTGTCTAGGCAGGGTTTTCCTATTTCAAAATTTTATAGATAAAATTTCTTCTAGAACCATGCATCTCCATTTAGACCTTTCATCCGGAGAGCTCTAATCTAATCTCTTTGAAGTTACCACTCATACTTAAATCCCAAGCAAGGAAACTTCCCTTTCTTGGAGAAACACAGCCCAGCCTTTCTCATACAGTACTTTGCTACAACGCTAGAATCGTCTGTCCTATCAACTGACTCAGGTCTGTAATTCCTTACTGTTGGGCGACACCATCTTTATCCAGTAAGATGCTGGCTACTGTAACACAACTCAGGAAAACTCCCAGCCACTCTTACAGACTGTTTGGTGATGCTCAAAAACTTACTCTGTGCAAAGCATGATCTAACAGTCCACTTTCAAAACAAATGCTGTATTTCATCCAAATGGTCCTGAATTTACACATGATTTATGATGGACGGCTCTGCCTGCTCAATCACTGAATATGCCACTCTCCATTTATTCAATTAATATACTTCAAAGAAATTTTTATGAGCCAATAATACATCACTCAAGCACTAAAGTTAATCCTTCTATAAATACAGAGAACGTGGTGAAATCTGACCGTGGTGGTTGTTTTCGTGCTTTCAAAATGTGGCTGGTCATAGAGGCCAAGAAAACATGCCAGAGATTTGAAATAGATCACTAAAACGATCAATTTTATAAAAATATACAGTAGTCTGACCAGACAGAGACTATGCTGTTCCTTTTAAGCACCAAGCTCTGGAGTCAATGCACTCTCAGATTATAGTAAAAAAATTAAGAACTTAATATGAAATTCCCCCTTTTAAGACTTCCCTTGAGCAAAACAGAACCCAAACTCGAGCTTCCTGTCTTTAGTTTTTCTTAGTGAAAAGACAGAGATAGATGAAACGCAAAGAGGTGCAAAGCCTCAGGCAGGAGCTGCCACAGCCGCCCAGCCTCACTTAGCTGCCCCCAGCCCCAAGCCTCCGAGACTGAGCCATCTCCACCGCACACATGCCCTCCTGCCAAACTGCACAGGTTCAAGCCTGTGCCTCCTGTCTTCTGTGCGAACTACGCAGGGAGGCAAGTTTTTCTGAGCCACTTTCACAACCTGCGAAGCTGGAATGTGGATGTCTACAAACAAGCCTACAGAGCGGGTGTGTCTATAAGGAATTTGTCTATAAGGGATAAGTGTTATCTATAAGTGCCTATAAGGGAGTTGCAATCACTACTTAATGTTGTGACTTCAAAAAAAAAAAAAAAAAATCAAAATTAGTGTCCCTAACACTAAACTACCATCCTGTCCTAGAAATTGCCACCAAAAAATGTTACTTTGCTAACCAGAAAACGTGGTAATCAGAATATTTTAAAATGTTTAACCTTTTCCCTCATCACAGTTGATATTTCAGCATTGCTTAGTAATTAAGAAAAAATAATCTCTCAAAATATCTATCATCAACTGTCAGAAAGCATGAAAGCCATTATTGTGCAAACTTATAAAACATGCCAAGCTTGCTGAACATTGGCCACATACAGTCAAAGATTTCACTCATATTTTTGTGTATGTGGTGGATGTGTATGTTTGTGTGTGTATGTGTATGTGCACACACATGGGCGCACGTGTGTGTGATGATCACCGGTCAACATTGGGTATTTTCTTGTGAATGTCCACCTTTCTTTTTTGAGGCAGGGTCTCTAGGTCAGCCTGGAGCTTACACTGGCTAGCTGGCAAGCTCCAGGCCCGGCCCTCTTGTCTCTGCGGGTGTGTGCTGCAGCACTGGCTGGCTTCTTACACAGGCACAGTGATGTGAACAGGTCAGCATGCTGTGTAAGCACGCTCTTCACCAAGTGAGGCAGCTGCCCAGACTCTTGATTTGCCCTTTGAGCTTCAATGGTCTCAGACAGAAAGTTAAGAAGGGGGCAGTGAAGCTTAAAATGTAAAATTTCCATTAAAAATCCTTCCCAGTTCTGAAATTTAATAATTCAATAATCTTTCTTACTCCTTAATTTGTAAAAATTTAAATCAATTATCAAATTCTAATGGGTTTTGTCAATCCTCTGATTAACAAATGTTAATTTGTTCCCTGTGGCATTATGTAGAAAATGATGGAACACACAATATAACATTTGAGGAGAAGAAAAGAGCATTCAGAGTTTTCAAAACTATAGTAAATAAGACCTAGAATGATTTTTCTTATGTAAATACTTAATAAATAGGGAAGAGAAAAATGTGGACACTGAATGAAGAATTTTCAGTTGCAAGGTTGGGAACTAAGGCACACACCTTGCTGGCCTACTGAAGCTGCATCAGCAGCTAAGTGGAGATGCATGTCCTATGTGTGAGGGACTCAAAGGTACGATAAAGAAAGACAAGCACTGGGCCAGCAGGAGGGCTCGGCGGGAAAAGGCTCTTGCTACTCAAGTGTGGGAATCTGAGTGCAGACCCCTGACCTCACACAGAGGTACAAGTAGAGAAACAACCCAATCATTTTCCTCCATCCATGCACCACGGCTCATGCCCATACATACATGTCAAGTACACATATGTGCACAATTGCAATGATTTAAAAAGAAGAAAGTAAAGACAAGGGAAGGAAATGACAACAAAGGAGGGTTTTAAAAAACGTTCTCTGCTTGGCCTCGTCCAACTCTCAGGCTTACATTACAACTCCTTAACCGTGTGCAGGTATTTAAACAAACACTCCCTCTCAGCATGGCAGGACCTGCACACTTACTACCAGAGCAAGCCTTGTCACGGCACAGACTCACAGATGGCCCCTAAAACAAACAAATACACAAATGGCACTCAACAAAAGGCTGCTGGGATTTGCTGGTTCTGGAGCTTTGCTGTCAAACACGTCGCTGTGGTCCTTAGTCACTTGCCCAGATGTAGGTGCCGATTCACTGTCAACAGCGTGTGGTCTTTCCACTGTGCCCGCCACAGCCTCCCAGCAGAGAGACCTCCCACCTGCTCTGCCTCAGCCGCTCCCTCCTCCTCCTCCTCCTCCTGCTGCTGCTGCTGCTGCTGCTGGAACCATCATGTATTTTGTGCAGTTGCTTCCCTGGAGACTCCCCAGCTCTTCTTGTTAATATCTGTAGTAATAGCACTCCCACACACTGGCCCAGGCTGCCATCCTCTTCTACCTGGAGGGCTATGGCCTTGTGGCCTTCTTCTCCCAGGCCTGTTTCCTTTCCTAAACATACTAAACTGCCACAGGCCACCACCCACAAAGCACTTCATAATGGGCTGCATCAAGCCCCCACTGTCCTCCTCACTGTACTTCACTGCCCTCCTCTCTCTCTCTCTCTCTCTCTCTCTCTCTCTCTCTCTCTCTCTCTCTCTCTCTCTCTCTCTCTCTCTCTCTCTCTCTCTCTCTCAGCTCCATCCAAACATCAAAGCATGCCCAAATGTCTTGCAGGATCTGGCCCCCACTCCACCTCCAGAACCCCTCTCCATTCTTCCCCACCTGAAGTCTGTGGTCCAGCTGCCTGGTCTTTGTCAGAGTCTCAAGTAAAACAACCACATGGGCTGAAGTGTACAAAAGACTGTGGTGAGGGCAAGGCTGAGGCATAGCTGGATAGCCAGTGAACTAAGGCTTTGGTGTGTGGAGGGACTTGAGATGCTCTGACAGAAGTAACAGGATGCTGGGTCCACCTCTAATACAGAGCCAAGGGCAGAGGAAGGCCATAGGTACCTCCTAGAAGTCAGGCATGGGCATTACTGTGAAAGAAGTATCATTTGATAACACAGTGAAGTCATATAAGGGGAAGTATATGGAGAAAAGATGTTAGTATTTTCTAACAACAGCATTCATCACTTTATGCATATCAAAGAGAAATACTTATTGTTAAATATTCATATACAACTGTTAAGCCAAATGGGTGGGATAAAGAATGTGACAGCAAGCCAAGTTACTAGAACATTCAGAGATGTATGTAAGTAGCCAAGTTTCAGATGGTACAATACACAACCTATTTAAGACACATTTTACTAAATCCTGCCTGGGTAAGCAGTAAATGCCTGCTTTACAATAGGTAAGAATCAGAAAATATCACATAAAACTATACAGCAAGACAAGCCGTAAAATATATTCTCATGAGAAACTTAACTTTTCATTAAAACAGGTAGGAACCAGCAGAGGACTAAGAAACTGATAATAAAAAAAAGTATTTTATTCTACCAAGGAGCCTCCAAAGAACAGATGATCAGAAGCTGGACTCGGGTCATGGGGAGGCTGTGATGACTACTCATTTCAGAAGGAAAAGGGAACACACGCAAAGCCAAACAGGGAAAGAGAAAGATACAGATAAATCTTCTGGGCCTTTGGCCTTCTGTAACACATCTAGAAGTAAACTCACATTTAAAAAGGGTCTCTGCTACCAAGAGATCTGCTCTGACCTTCACTGACCAAGGAGGATGACAGAAGGACAAAAGATGAACAACCTGTGCCCTGGTGACTGTCAGAGTTCAGATGCCAAAGAAAAGGTATTCTCTGCTGACTAACTCCATTTACAAAAAAACAAAGAAGCAATGGAGATTTGAGTACACAAAAGAAGCAGTAAATATTCCATAAGAGGAGGAAAGCATTGGGGACAGATCAGAGTGGCCATTGGGACCCTGGTCAGCAGATGGGAAATGGATAGGAAATGCATGAAAAAACCTGTCAGTTCTAAGAAAGCTAGCTCAGTGCAACACAAGGAAGTAAAGGAGGAATGGAGAGTGCACCTGCCTGAGTGCACCACTCGGCCCTCACGTGCCAGTGTTCCAAGTGGGTGGCACCACTATGTAGGTATCACTTCCATACGCCAGATTCATTCCAGAATAAAAATGGTTAGCTTCCTCAGAAAACTAGGAACAACTCTACATCAAGCCCCAGCTATAGCACTGGGCATATACCCAAAAGATGCTCCACCATACAACAAAGACATCTGTTCAACTATGTTAATAGCAGTGTTATTCGTAATAGCCAGAAACTGGAAACAACCCGGATATCCCTCAACCGAAGAATGGACAATGGATACTGTTCAGCTATTAAAAGCAAGGGCATCATGAAATGTGCAGGAAAATGGACAGAGCTGGAAAAGGTCTTCTTGAGTGAAGTAAGCCAGACCCAGAAAGACATGCATGGTATTTACTCACTTATAACTGGATTTTAGCCACATAATACAGGATAACCATACTACAATCCACAGACCTAAAGAAGCTAATTACCATGGAGGGCTCACGGGAAGATGCTTAATTCTCATTCAGAAGGGCAAACAGAATAGACAGTGGAAGTGGTTGAAGAGAGGGAACAGGATGGGAGCCCACCATAGATGTCCTCTGAAAGTCTCCCTACCCAGCAGGGGATTGAAGCAGATGCTGAGACTCACAACCAAACTTTGGGGAGAGCACAGGGAGTCTTACGGACGGGGCAGGGGGATAGAAGGACACAGAGAAGATATGAACTCTATAAAAAGACCAGCAAAGATGGGCCCAGGAGGTGCTGTGGAGACTGACGCACCAAACAAGGACCATGCATAGAAAGGACTGTTCAAACATAGCCAATAGGGAGCTCCGTCTCCATATGAGTCCCCTAGTAAGGGTATCAGGGGCTGTGTCTGCCATGGACTCCGTAGCCTGCTCTTTGGTCACTTCTCCCTGGCAGGGTGCCTTACCAGGCCACAGAGCAAGAGGATGCAGGCTGTCCTGATGAGACCTGATAGGCTGGGGTCTGATGGTAGGGGAGGACTCCCTTCCCTGAGGACCAGGGCAAGGGAAGAGGGGAGAAGAGGGAGGGAGGGAGAGACCTGGAGGAGATGAGGGAAGGATGATTGGATGTAAAGTGAATACATTTTAAAAAATAAACTTAAATTAGAAAAAATGCAAGAGTTTCACCTTGCCCCTTTTTTCTCCATATGCAGATGCTGCTGGGCCCATAAAGAAAGAGCTACAGACAAAGTGGTCTTTCCACTGTGCCCTCCACAGCCTCCCAGCAGGGAGACCGCCCACCTTTAGGACCCGAGAAGACAATGTTTTTAAGGGAGTGGGACTTTCAGACTAGCAGATTTCATGAGGTTGGAGAGCTCTCTGCCAGACTCTGGGTCACTCAGCGTGAAAAACAGAAACTGCACTTAAAGGTGGGAATTAGACATAAGAAACAACACACACACACAAAGTCAGAAGAAAATTGCAGACCTAGATTCCTTAAAAAGTTGAAATTTTACTAAGGAACAGAAAGTATAACAGATAAAATGAGGGAAAAAACAACCCTTAAAATGTAATTTAAAAATTCTTAAGACCTGAAGTCGCCATCTCCTGTGGCCAGGTGAGATTTCTAGTGGGGGAGGGCGGGGACACCAACCCACCCATAAAACCTATGACCCAAACTTTGTCCTGCCTACAAGAAGTATAGGTATAAAGATGGAGCAGAGATTGAGGGAACGGCCAACCAATGACTGGCCCAACTTGAAACCCACAGGATGGAAGAGAGCCACACCCTGACACTGTTAATGATACTCTGCTATGACTGCAAACATGAGCCTAGCATAACCGTCTGTGAGAGGCTTCATCCAGCAGATGATGGAAAGAGATGCAGAGTCCCACAGTCAGACAGTAGGCAGAGTTCAGGAAGTGCTGTGGAAGAGCAGGAGGAAGGACTGAGAGATTAGGAGGGGAGATGGGTCAAGGACACCACAGGAAGACCTACACAGTCAACTAACCTGGGCCCTTGGAGGTTCACAGAGACCAAACCACCAACTAAAGAGTTTGCATCAGCCAAACCTAGACCCCGTACACATACGTAACAGATGTGCAGCATGGTTGTCATGTGGGTCCCCTAATAATGGGAGTAGGGGCTGTCTCTGACTTTGTGCCCTGACTTGGATCCCTTTCCCCTAGCTGGGCTGCCTTGTCTGGCTTCGTGGGAGAGGATGAGCTTATTCCTGTTGTGACTTGAAGTGCCAGGGTGGGTTGGTATCCATGTAGGGCCTCACTTCTCTGAAAAGAAGTAGTGGAGGGAATGGAGGAGAGGCGTAAGGGCAGGACTAGATGGAGAGGGAAGAGGGGGCTGGTATGAGGCTGTAAAGTGATTAAATAAACCATAAAAGTGCTCCAGATGGTACTAAAACAGATATTCCTATTTACCACCACCAAAAAAAAAAGTAGTAAGGTTTTTGTTAGTTTTGGCTTAAAAACTACTAGAAGAGAAATTATCCCTGAGGCAAACATACTGCCACATCATCTAAAATTCTGGAGTCATACATGATAGAGACTGGAGCATGAACCCAGGGCAGATACATCACCCAGGACCTGTAAAGCCACAGGAGCACTGCAGACAGCATGGCACCTTTTCTTCCAATTTTTGTTGTAGTTAAAAAAATCAATATAGTGACATCAAGAAAAAGAAATGAGAAAACTACTCAAATGATTATGAATATCCCCTGCATGATAGTATGAAAATAGAGCAAAATGAGATGGTGATAGATGACAATATTAAAAAGTTAACTTCTAGGTATTAAGTGGAAATAGAAGAGTAGAAGTCTAATGTCTTCTGCACTCAGAGTCCTGTCTCCTTACAGGGAGGCCTCTTCAGACTCAATGACCCCTACTACTAGGCATGTCAGCTAGAGTCATCCCACATCCTCCCAGAAGCATACCCCCACATCCTCCCAGGAGCATACCCCACATCCTCCCAGGAGCATACCCCACATCCTCCCAGGAGCATACCCCACATCCTCCCGGGAGCATACCCCACATCCTCCCAGGAGCATACCCCACATCCTCCCAGGAGCATACCCCACATCCTCCCAGGAGCATACCCCACATCCTCCCAGGAGCGTATACCCCACATCCTCCCAGGAGCATACCTCATGTCCTCCCAGGAGCATACCCCACATCCTCTCAGGAGTGTATCCCACATCCTCCCAGGAGCATACCCCATATCCTCTCAGGAGTGTATCCCACATCCTCCCAGGAGCATACCCCATATCCTCTCAGGAGTGTATCCCACATCCTCCCAGGAGTGTACCCCACATCCTCCCAGGAGTGTATCCCACATCCTCCCAGGAGTGTACCCCATATCCTCTCAGGAGTGTACCCCACATCCTCCCAGGAACATACCACACATCCTCCCAGGAGCGTACCCCATATCCTCAGGAGTGTACCCCACATCCTCCCAGGAACATACCCCACATCCTCCCAGGAGCATACCCCACATCCTTCTAGGAGTGTACCCTACATCCTCCCTGGAGCATACCCACATCCTCCCAGGAGTGTACCCCACATCCTCCCTGGAGCATACCCCACATCCTCCCAGGAGTGTACCCCACATCCTCCCTGGAGCATACCGCACATCCTCCCAGGAGCATACCTGGTCTGGGGTCTCCAGCTTCTCTTGGAGAAGCCTTATCCAGTTTCTCTTCTCTGCAAGCCACTGGTCCTGCTGTCCCCACTCTCCCTAAGTCTGACCTCCACTGTCATTTCTCTCCTAGCTCCCTCTCCTACCCTGTCCCCTTTCTTCAAATGCTTCCACTGTCTATTCTATTTCCTCTTCTGAGTGAGATTTAAGAAGTGTCCTCCCTTGGGTGTTAATTATCTTCTTTGGCTGTATGAATTGTAGTATGGTTATCCTGAACCTTGACCCAAAATTCACACTGCCTACAAGATGCATGTACAGGGATAATAAAGACAGAGCAGAGATGGAAGGAATGTCTAACCAATAACTAGCCCAACCGGACGGAGACCCACCCCATGGGAGAAAGCCAAACCCTGACGCCATTAATGATATTTTGCTATGTTCGCAGACAGGAGCCTAGCATAGCTGTTCTCTAAGTGGCTCTACCCAGCAGTAGATAGAAACAGATGCTGAGACTCACAGCCAAACATTGGGCAGAGCACAGGGAGATGTGAAAGAATGTGTGTCTGTGTGTTGGGGCTGGGGGGAGAATAGAAAGACCTGGAGGGGACCGAAGCTCCACAAGAAGTCTAACAAAACCAACCAACCTGGGTCTGTGGGGGCTTGTGGAGAGTGAAGCACCAACCAAGGACCACGAATGGGCTGGACCTAGTCCCCTACACAGATGCAGCCAATGGGCAGCTCAGGCTTCATGTGTGTCCCCTAGAAAGGGGAGGGGGGGCTGTCTTTGACATGGACTCTGTTGCCTGCTTTTCTAATCACTTCACCCTGGTGGAGCTGCCTTGCCAGGCCACAGGGGAAGATGTGTTCAGCCCTGATGTGATTTGATGTGCTGGTGTGGGTTGTTGTGTGGAGGGGTGTTATATGAAGAATACAAAGGCGGGGCAGAGGGAAGGGGGGACTGGGCAGCGAGGAGGGAGGGGGGACTGGGCAGCGAGGAGGGAGGGGGGACTGGGCAGCGAGGAGGGAGGGGGGACTGGGCAGCGAGGAGGGAGGGGGGACTGGGCAGCGAGGAGGGAGGGGGGGACTGGGCAGCGCGGAGGGAGGGGGGGACTGGGCAGCGAGGAGGGAGGGGGGGACTGGGCAGCGAGGAGGGAGGGGGGGACTGGGCAGCGAGGAGGGAGGGGGGGACTGGGCAGCGAGGAGGGAGGGGGGGACTGGGCAGCGAGGAGGGAGGGGGGACTGGGCAGCGAGGAGGGAGGGGGGGACTGGGCAGCGAGGAGGGAGGGGGGGACTGGGCAGCGAGGAGGGAGGGGGGGACTGGGCAGCGAGGAGGGAGGGGGGGACTGGGCAGCGAGGAGGGAGGGGGGGGACTGGGCAGCGAGGAGGGAGGGGGGGGACTGGGCAGCGAGGAGGGAGGGGGGGACTGGGCAGCGAGGAGGGAGGGGGGGACTGGGCAGCGAGGAGGGAGGGGGCTATGACTGGGATATAAAGTGAATGAATATATAAATTAAGTTTTCTTTAATTAAAAAAAAAAGAGAGAATACCAGAATCCTGGGATTGTGGAGACCTTTGGAAATGTACTATTATAAGCAGAGAGTGGGGAACGGGAAGGGGAGGAGGAGGGAGAGGGGGAACAGAAAGTCTGGATCATTGTAAATGTCATTAATCTTTAAAGCACTTTAGGTGAAGTTTTTTAAAAATAAAACAGGACTCCCCCTTAAAATGGAATAAATCTTTTTCCTTCATTACTCAGAATGTGTAAATAACAAATTAAACAAATCTATAGATAGTTTCTGTAGAAAGAACATTTAAAATGGACTTACACAAAGATACTGCAGAGCATACACTCTACAGCTTGGTCTACATTCAAATCCCAACACTGCAACCGAATAGCTCTCAGGAGAGCTTAGAAAAATTACATAATATTATGTAAACCTCAGTTTTTTTCTAAAAAACTGCTAACTTGCCATGAGACACCACAGGCCTAAGTGAGGTTACTAAAATAAAGAGGATGGACCAAAGCCTGCACATAGTACAGTAAGGCAGGCTTCTGCACCATGAAAAGTACTCAGTGAAGAGCAGGCCAGCAAAGAACGGGGTCCAGGGAGAGCGGACTCCACTGGAAAACACTTCCTAAGGTGGTAAGTTCCAATAAAGCTCACGTGATAAAGAGAAATCCACTTCCACTAAGCCCTTCATACGTAGCAGGTGTGAGCTGCCACTGTGTCATGGTGGAGTCTCCAGACCCGGGAGCCAAGCTTTCCACTTGTACCAGCAATAGAAAGCTAACACGACGCCTTCTTGGTTAAAGTGCTTTCAGGTGCCACCTTCAGTCTTTAGGACCAAATACTTTTGTTTCCTGCCTTTCGTTTCCTAACTCACTATATCCCAACACTGCACTCACTCTTCTGTTTATACTAGTCAGAATATTTCTCATAGACCAATTCCAAAGAGAAAAACAAATCTTTGTCAGAATAATGCTGCAACTTGTACACATTTTCCATCAGTGAGTTTTAATGAATTTTATATGTGCGTATTTTCCCCAGACATACATGAGTGCATCATTACAGAGATGCTAATTCCAAAACAAACCAACCAAGCTACTCTCAACGTACGATGACCAGGGTGAACCCGACACCACAGACTGTAAAGCCATGCTACACTGCAAAGAACAAGCATTTTGCCTGCTTGGTACATGCTCTACAATCCAACAACAAATATTTTTTGTATTTACTAATCAAAGAAGTTCATACCTTGGGTATGTATGAGCTTTACCAATCAAAAAAGTGTATGCCTTGAGTGTGTGTGAATTTCCCCTAAAAAGAAGCTTTGTAGGAAGCCATACTCTTAGAGCTGCTCTCCTGGTACTGTCAATCTACAGTGTACAAATACCAGTATCCTACTGAACGAGGTAACTGTAGCCATAAACTAGCAATAGAGCCTGAAGAGTAATTAGAAGGGGATATTTGGAAAAATACTAAAATACTGAGAATTCCAGGAAAAGAATCATATTGTGAATAGGCTATGGTTGAAACGATGTCTCATTTGTCTTAAGTCAGTTCTTGAAAGCCAGCCCCAATCACCAGGCGGCTGTTCTTTATTTCCCTCCTACTTCCATTTCTGATGAAAAGCAATGATTATCTGGCTCCTGAAAATATATATATCTGCATTGTCATATTATTTTGAAAACAAACATACATCTGAAAAAAAGTGACATACACTTAGCTGCCCTGCAAATTTCTTTTTTGTTTGTTTGTTTTTTGAGACAGGGTTTCTCTGTGTAGCCTTGGCTATCCTGGATTTGCTTTGTAGACCAAGCTGGCCTCAGACTCACAGAGATCTGCCTCCCCGGGTACTGGGATTACAGGAGGGCACCATCAGTTTGTTCTGCAAATTTCTAATCTGCCAGATAAAATCTAAATTTAACTTCTCTCTACCTAACATAACTTATATTGACAAATAGTTATGTCAATTTTTTATATCTTCTTCTTTATTCTTGACTCAACTATTAAAACTCTGCATCTTTATCCCAGTCAAAAAATTAGACAAGTAATTAAACTAACCTTCAAACTAGAAAACAATAAACATGAGACTCTAAAAGTACTTCATGGTAATAACACTTAGAAATGTAACCTGTGGCCAAAGGGGCAGCTTAATTGGTAAAGCACTTAGAGCAGGAACACCTACACTTAAAGAGGAAGAAAAGCACAGGAGCTTCTACTTGCAATGCGAATGCTGGGTAGGCAAAGAGAGGCTGATCCACACACCAGCTAGCCTCACCTCACTGGCAAGGTCCAGGCCAGTGAGGCCCTGTCTCAAATACCCAAGTTCATCCTCTGGCCTTTGCGTGTGTGCATGTGTGCACGCGCACACGCACGCACACACACACACACACACACACACACACACACACAGAGGCACAGCCACAATCAAGAAATGCAATTTTTAAAAACTGAAAGAAACCAGTGATAAAGAATTGTATTCAACACAGTGCTCACCAGCTCAGCCTTCCAGTGTCACGCACCCTGGTGCTCTAGAGAGCAGGGAGGTCTCCCTTCTGAGCTCCCTGGGCTGTAAGGGCCCTCTGTTCCAACAGCTCTAACTAAGCTTTGTGGGAACGGCAAGTGCTGGAAGACCTCTGAGTTTAGGATAATGTGATGCTGAACTCCTTGCAATCTCCGCAGTGACACATTTCTTTTTGTACTCTAGAGTTCACTGACAGCTTGATGGCCACTAGGCAGCTGAGGAATGGGGACTGGTCACAAGGACATGAAGGCAGGGCTCAGGGTTTAGGAGTTTTCATTCTCAACCTCCAAGTTCCAGGAAAGGGAAAGTGGCTAACTCTCAAGTTAGTTAGCAATAGTGACTCAATCTTCCCTAGATGACAAATGTTTCCATAAACTGACAAAAAGACTAAGTTTAAAAAGTATCCAAATGCCAAGCAGAGGAAGAAAGTTCAGGAAAGTGGCGCTATCAGGGCCACAAGGCCCTGGGCTCCTTTCCACAAGCCTTTCCTCCATGCCTCTCACCCCATGCTTTGTACGCATTTTTATAATAATCCAGCAACAACACAGGCACTGAGTAGACCCGTGAGCAGAGGAACTGGGTTAGTTTTCCCATCTATCTTCAGAGATACCTTTGCACAGGCTAACAAAATAATTTGGGGCTAATAAAAGTGATAGGGGACAGGGGACAGAAGAGATGCACAGAGACAAGCTCTACTCTATTATAAAAGGCACAGTGGACGGACACACACACACACACACACACACACACTCACAGCTTGTTTGCTCTAAGCAGCTTCTAACCAGGTGGTAGCTCAAGGCTCTGTGGCCTTGGAGTTTGCAAACCTCATTGCACAGAGAAAGGCCGTAAGAGGGGAAAGTGGGGGACACATAAAGAGAAGCCGAAATACCATGAACCTCAGAGACAAGGTAACTTTGTAATGGCCGACGGGCCCTGTCACCATGCTCTAAAGTCCACTGCCAGAGGACAGGATGGAATGTTGCTCTTCTGCCTTCTCGGGTCTGTGCAACTTAAAGGTTAATTCTCGGCTTGGATTACTGACTCTGTGGTGAGAGGCAGCATGCACTCCCCCTTTGTGGTTATCCTAACAAGGAAGACAGAGCTGGAGAACAGATGTGCACTGGTGATGCAGGCTGTGGGGGCAGGGCATCAAGCTGAGGCAGTACAGAAGGGGTCAGAGGCAGTAAAGCAGGCAGAGCTGAAACAATCTGTATAGGCCTTGACCCTGGAAGGAAAACAGAGCCCATTACTCCCTCACCGCCACCTTAAACGGAGGCATTTGTAGGACTGCAGCTACAGATAGAGAAAGCATTACAGCGTAACCCAGTACTCAGATACAATACAACAAGCCTAAGCTGTACTGACACCATTAAAAATGCTTTACTCTAGCATCTGCCTCAAATATCTGTGTGTGTGTGTGTGTGTGTGTGTGTGTGTGTGTGTGTGTGTGTGTGTGTGTGTGTGTGTGTGTACACATGTGCCTGCAGTAGAGGTCAGGGGACAACCTCTGGGGTAAATTCTTCAGGTGCTGTCTGAAATTCTGTTATCTGAGAAAGCGTCCACCTGTCCCAGCCTCCCTGGTGTCAGGGTGTGCCAGCGTGCCAAGCTTTTTCCCCCTCCATTATGGTGTAATGGCTTGGATGAGAGTGTGCCCCCCAGGCTCAGCACTGGGAACTTGGTCCCCAGGTGGGGCGATGTTCAGGGAGATCGTACAGGCCTGCTGGAGAAAGTCCAGATGGGTTTTGGGAACTGACAGTCTTGCCGCAATTGCAGTTTGTCCTCTCAGCATCCTGCTCTCTTCTGCCATGCCTGCCACGTGTGGCCATGGCTCCATGCCAGGATCACCCCTTATCCCTCTAGAACCATAAGCCAAAATAAACTCTTTCTTCCACAGCTTGCCTTTGGTCACAGTGTTTTGTACCAGTAACAGAAGAGTAACCAATACATTTGGGTTCTGTGAAAAACTCAGGTCTCCATGCTTGAAAAGCAAGTTTGCCCAGCTCCTAAAATACTCTCTTCCGTGCGGAAAAAAAAAATAGAGTACCAGCCTACAAAACTGTTTTCAAAGCTGCTTAAGAGGCCATGCTCTGTAGTGTTAGGCTGTGCTGGGTCTGTGTACCTCTAGGGACAGTGGCAGCTCGAGGCCCTCTAAGATCATAGCCCACTGCTAGTTAAAACTTCTAACGTACTGCAGTCTCTTTGGAATGAGTTTAAAGCCAGCCTGAGAGGAAGGCCAGCATCCAGCCCCCAATGGCTATGACTTTGTCTTCTCGCCTATGGGGAACATGAACCCTCAGGTAAAACTGTCACCTTGGCAGCTGCTTCCACATCTTGCGTGCCCGCTTCTGCCTCACTGGGAAGGGTCTTGGTTATTTCCATCTATCTAATCTGATGCCTCAGGGTTGGGCTCCAGTGTCCTTTCCATCAGAACAAACTTCCGCTCAGGATTCTAGACTTCTCCCTTCCTCCCTCCTCCTCCCACTGATGTGCATTATGCTGCCATGCTCACCTCCCACCCTGTCTGCTCACCTCCCACCCTGTCTGCTCACCTCCCACCCTGTCTGCTCACCTCCCACCCTGTCTGCTCACCTCCCACCCTGTCTGCTCACCTCCCACCCTGTCTGCTCACCTCCCACCACAGCCAACAGTCCTAAGAGAGAAGCTGTCTAGCGTGTAATTTGTGTGTTGACTGAACAACTGAACAAGCATTGCCCATATATGAAGAAAAGCACTTGTTTATCAGGAAAGGTTAGGGCTAAAGACTAAGAAAGTTGCACGGAGCCAGTGCCACTAAAATCCCTTCAATAGGACCAGAACCTTCTATCCTGTTTGCAAATATTATGACTTTAGCCTTCGGTACAAAAGTTACAAGCATGGTAAGAAATCTGTGTGCATGTTTCCTCCAGTAAAGGATGAGAGGGTCTTTCAACAATATAAGCACAAACTATCCGAAGAGAACACCATTTCTGTATTTATCTTACGTGAGTTGAGTCTCCTAAATACAGTAAGGTGTCTGTTAAGCGTTTTAGTCTATATGCAAATCTATCTCAAACTGACCTAGTTGCCTCTTCACTTAATAAGTACTTATCAAGTAACTGCTGTGCACACAAACCTGGGCTAATAACGTAGGTATATTACTGAATGCAGAAGACAGCAGCACAGTAAGAGACCCGAAGTCCTTTCCACTAACTCAAGAGGAAAATCACAGTCATATGCGCACAGTTCTGCACTGCAGACAATCTGCAAGCAGCAGGAAGAAGCATCTGCGACATTTTCAAGGTCAGATAAGCTCAAGTGGCTGAGAAGAGGGTTCAGGCATCAAGTGCTTGCATTCCAAACATGAGGCCCTGAGTTCAATCCCCAAGAAGCTCATGATAAAAAGTGAATAATGCTCAGAAAAGGAGACGGATGGGCACCCGGGGCTTGCAAGTCGGTCAGTCTAGCCTACTTGGTGAGTTCCAGGCCAGCAAGAGACCTAGTTGCAAAATTTGTCAGTGCCTAAGAAAAGACATTCAGTGTTGTCCTCTGACTCCACGCAAATGCACACATACCCTACACTGATGTGCATCCACATACACACACATACACATACATACACAGAGAGAGAGAGGGAGAGAGGGAGAGAGGGAGAGTGAGAGAGAGAGAGAGAGAGAGAGAGAGAGAGAGAGTGTTCAGACAAGCACACAGAGATATTGCAATACATCATCAAAAGAAAAAGAAAAACGCAAACACAAAACCTTTAAACACTATCATGACTTAAGTTGGAGGAAGACTGCTTGACCATGAAGATAGGCAGAGAGCAAATAGCTGTGCGGAATACACTCCTGCTTTAACAGTGCCAAAGCAACGCCATTACTAACATTTGATATTAGTAATGCGTTCTAATTTTACAGATGACCACATGCCTATGAATCATGCCTATGTACCATGCTCTAGTTAAATCTCTGAAACAGTGGTTCTCAACCTGTGGGACGTGCCCCTTTGGGGGTCACATATCAGATCTTTACATTACAATTCCTAACAATAGCAAAGTTATACTTATGAGGTAGCAATGAAATATTTTTATGGTTGGAGGTCACCACACCATGAGGAACTGTATTAAAGGGCTGCAGCATTAGAAGGTTGAGAACCAGTGCTCTAAAGCTATCTAAAATGTGACTGCCATAACAACAGTGAAATCAGATTAATAAAAATCCCATTGTAACCACAAATAGATATTTTAGAAACACTATTAAAATTGAGCAATAAGTTATTAATAATTATTGACTAATAACTTTTTATTATATTTTATAAACACATAGTAAAATATTCTTACCTTAAATATGTGCCATATATGAAGAATAATGCCATCATTAGTCCATTCAACATAAAAATTACAGCAACATAAAAGCAAGCAGGATCTCCCAATCCTTTAAAAATAAACAAAACATATGTTCTAGCCACAAATTATGTTATGAGTCTAGCAATTTACATTAAACTGTGCTTACTGTGAAACGGTTGCCAGATAAATGGTTTCCTTGGTTCCCATATGAAAACAGGACAGGAATGCATAATAGTGATGACAACAGTACTATTCCGATATGCTGCTCTGGAAACAGGGCTGTAAGCCTGTTGATATGCCTTCCAAGGAGGTTCGGGACTTCGACTGGGCTGCAGCTGAGTAAAGCAGAGGAAGCATCTCTGCCTCTGGGAGGAAGACAGCAGCAGCCAGTGGCCCAGGGGGAGTGAAGCTGCCTTGGGAAGAGCACAGCAGCTTCTGACAAGTTCCTTGCTATAAAAATAAACCTCAAAGTCCATAGAAAGGTGGCATGTAGATGTCCCGGGGGATACCGGAACTACCTAGCCCAACGGCCAAAATATGACTGAGACAGCTTCCGGTTCAGTCTGCTTTTCCCAGCCATGTGATTACCCTGTGACCATGGAAGCAAACCAGCCTGCCCATATTTGCAACTTGCAGAATCCTAGAGCATAATAAAATGGTTGATATTTATACCAGTAGGAATGGAATAGCCTACTATAGTCCAGCAGCCAACTGGACAAGGTGTAAAAGGAGCTCACCCTCACAGCTCTCAATCGGACTGAGTCCCTCTCCTCGGGTAACTGTCCAACATATCTTGGTTTGAATGCCAATTAAATCCATTATTTTGGTATAAATCCGGTACCAGCTGGCTAAGATCACCTGTTTAAAGAAAATAAAGATGTCATAAGAAATAGTTCTCAAGCGAGGCAGTGGTGGCACACTCCTTTAATCCAGCACTAGGGAGGCAGAGGCAAGTGGATCTCTGTGAGTCTGAGGCCAGCCTGGTCTACGGAGAGAGTTCCAAGACAGGCAAGGCTACACAGAGAGACCTTGTCTTGAAAAAATTTAAAAGAAAGAAAAGAAGGAAGGAAGGAAGAAAAAGAAATAGTTTTCATTACTAGAATATGTTTTAGAGATTTTCTTTTCTTTTTGTACAAGGCTCAGCCTCTCCCATGCAGACTGACTGGTGACATACAGGTAAGAAAAAAGAAATAAGAAATCTGCCAGATTTAGAATTTTTAAAAAATATAAAATTTTACAAAGAACATAAAAGACCTAAACAAATGTGTATATACATATATATGTCTAATTTTTCAAGATGTAAATTCATATCTCAAATTAATTAGTAAAGACAAAACAATACTATCCAAAATCCCAAAACCTACAATTATTCTAGAAAAGTAAAAGAAAAAGAAGAGAATGCCCTACTGAATAGAAAGGTCTATCATTGAAAGTGACTAAAATAGCATGACATTGGCAGAAACACACTCAGATGGATCAATGCAATCTGTCGAGGTGATGGACATAGCTGATCCATCTTCCAGGCAGAGGCACTCCCAGCCCCAGCAGCTGCCCAGCTAGATGGTTGGTAGTGACAGCTGTCCACTCTCCAGAACTGCTCTGGGCTGAAGAAAGTGTGCACTCAAGGTCACATTGCATGCTATGATAGGCTAATCAATAGAAGTGATCTATAGTTTAGGGGCCTTTGCCAAAGAAAGCATAACTGTGCAAATCTACCCTAGCCCAGAGAACCCATGAGACTCACTGGGACTTTTGAAGAGATTCCCTCACAGCTCAACTCCTTTTATACCTCTTTCTGTGTCCATCAACCCCCCTTCTGGTGTGAACCCAAGGGCACTCCCTGGTAACTTGCTGCAAGCAAACCTCCAGCTCAGAGTCCACTTTTGGGACCTCAAATAAGGCAAGACTGAGCATAAAATCCAAACACAGATGAGCCATTGATATGTACACTAACTTTCCACACAGAAGTGTTCTTCAAGTCAGTGCAGAGAAGATGAGCCTGTTATCAGCAAAAAGGACAGTATGAAAAAATATTCTTTTTCTACAAATGCCTCAACACTAATTCCAAATAAGTTAAAAATATAAATATATAACTGTTAAGAATAAGTATTTTGCATGCAGCATGTATAAAAGTCGTAAGTTAAAAGATTCATGGGCATAAAATGTTGCATAGAAAAATATGTATCCATAGCTAAAAAGATAAATATTTTATTAATGTCACAATGATAACGTCTTATGTATATAAAATGAGTCTTTAAGAAACCCAATAGAAACATATACAATTGGGGGAAAACAGAAATTCTTTTTCAAAATAGAAATGGCTATTTATATAGCACTGAAATACATACATATACATGAATTGAATAAAATACACAAAGTACTTATAATTTCCTTGTCTATCAAAATCAGCAAGGATGCAAATCAACATTTCCCGAACTGCTGTTGGCAGAGATTCAACTGGTATATCCTATGTGGATGGCTTTTGGCAATATGCCCCCAAATCATTACAATACATAGTCTGCTAAACTGAAGGGCTATATGCACAAATTTAGAGTTTAAAACAATGAATAAATGTTTTACTGGTGGGTTCTGTAAATGACACAAGCCTAGACATAACTTAGAGGAGAGAATCTTAATCGAGAGAACATCTCCAAAAGATTGGCCTGGTCACAAGTCTGTGGGGCACTTTCTTGCCTAATGACTGATGGGAAGGCCCAGTCAATGTGGGTAGTGCCACTCACGGGCAGTAACAGGGAGCAAGCCAGTAAGGAGCATCCTTCTATGGTCTCTTCTTCACTTCCTGCCTCCAGGTTTCTGCCTTGAATTCTTACTTTGGCTTTTCTCAATGAACTATGACCATTATATAAGCCACATAAACCCTTTCCTCCCCAAGTTCCTTTTAGTTTTAATGTTTTATCAAAGCAGTAAAACGTAACTAAGGCAGATGTGTACAATAGGATTTAGATGCACGGATGCTTGCTGCACTTTGCTTAAAACAGTCACAAGTTTAAAAAGTTAAAACACCTATAAAAGACAGGCTAAAGGAGACCCTAGTAGATCATGTACACAGCCATCAGAAATGACATAATGACAGCCAAGGCTATGTACAGAAACCAAGAAAAAAAACACACAATGAAAAGGAAGTGGTGGAGAGAGCGGCTACAAATATTGGCAAAAGACAAAACACACACATACAAATAGTGCCCACCTTGCAATCCCATTTTTGTAAAGTTTACTTGCATACAGTCACAGAAAATATTCAAGAGCCATACTTCATGGGAAAACACTGAACTGGGGAGGGCATTCATATTGATTACTCAATAACCAACCAAGTCATTAGCCGAGAAGTGAAGTCCTTTCAGTAGAAAAAGATGGTAGACCCACCCAGACATCAGGGTGTCATTCTGTACCACACGAAGATGTGGGTTTCCAAGGGAGCCTGACTTCAAGTCACAAAGAAAGTGGCTTCTTCATTTAGGGCCCAGAAAAATGCTTAAGAAATATGTCCAAGGAGGACAGTGAGAGTAACGAAAGTCCTAAAATGTCACCAGTATCACAGTTTCCCTCCCAGCCTACTGGATGAGCCCATCTTCCATTTAGTCCTAGAGATTCAAATTCTCCCCCGTAAACTCTTTCCCATGGTGCATTTTTAAAATTAAAATATTAAATAGAATTTACTATGGTGAATCTGAACTTAAATTAGTATTTCCTTTTTAAAAGGCATTTTTTCATGAAAAAGCACAACTGGGAACAGCAACTTACCTCAGGGTAAAGATTGAACCTTTTTAATGTGTTAATAACCAAGGGGTATTCAGTCAGCTTGTCGTTCATTATCATCCATACTCCATTCAAAAATGAGGGCGCTTCCACAATAGTCTTGAAGTAAGAATAATACAGCCCCTGAAAGATACGCTCCAGTTAGAATAAAAAGCAGTTATTCATCTTCTTAGATTACAAATATTTAAAATACACTGGTTTTTGAAAACCTGAGCACTCAAGCAGGTAATAGCTACAATTAATTTCACAGGTTTCTGATCACTTATAAATTCATAGGTTACAAAATAGTACATTTTAGAAGAATTTCATCTTAATTGAAATAATTAAATAGATAAATAGTTTCAAAATAATTTCAGAATTTAAATATGTATACATGTAAGTCAGCATATGCCATGTATGAAAAGTCTATTGAATACCCAAAATGTCATCAATCTTATTTCCTCCAAATGTACATTGAAACATTCAAATGCATTTTTTAAAAAGACTCCACATTATACACACTGCTATTGAACAAAAACTCTACAGATCATTTTTTCCCATAGCAACTCAGCAGAAGAGCAGACACTGGGCACTGAGGGCGGTTGTATTTTGAGGGAAATATTAAAGTTTAGTCTGACAGGATGTCCTCCCCTCTGTCCCAGTTTCCTGGTAAGTGAAGGCTTTGGTGGGACATGCCCCTTGGGCTAGTATGCAGATATAAGTGAGTATATACCATTTAAGTCTTTCTGCTTCTGGGTTAACTCACTCATTATGATCATTTCTAGCTCAATCCATTTATCCACAAATTTCGGGAATTCCTTGTTTTTAATAGCTGAGTAGTATTCCATAGTGTATATGTACCACAGTTTAAACCCCTACCCAGATCTAGCCCATGGTCAGAACATTCTCTACAGTTGAGTGGAGAGTGGGATATGACTTTCTCACATACTCTGGTGCCTCACATTTGACCATGTCCCCTCGAAGGGGAGACCTGGTGGCACTCAGAGGAAGGACAGCAGGTTACAGAGAAGAGACTTGATACCCTATGAGCATATACAGGGGGAGGTAATCCCCCTCAGGAACAGTCATAGGGGAGGGGAATAAGGGGAAAATGGGAGGGAAGGAAGAATGGGAGGATACAGGGATGGGATAACCATTGAGATGTAACAAGAATAAATTAATAATAAAAAAATTTTTTTAAAAGTTTAGTCTGACATGCTACTTTGAAAAGGTTTGAAACAAGGATGAAATGACACAGGACAAAGCAATATGAGGCAGAGCTGAAGATATAGCTCACTCTGTTGAGTGTTTGCCCAGCATGCAGGAGGCTCTGAGTTCAATGCCCACCTATATTGTCTACTATATTAAGTTAATAGGCCTCTAAAACTTTCAGGTAGGCCGGAACTGCTAGCATGGTCGCACTGCAAAGAGAGCCCTTACTGATGTAACCAAGTCCAAGAAAGGACAAAGCAGACTAGGGTGACTCTAAATGGAACATAGCCCTACAGCATGGAAAGACAGACATGAAGGACAAAAGGAACAGGAGTGATGGAGCAGCAAGCCAAGGAAACCCAGACAGCTAGCAACCCAGCTCACCTCAGCAACAAGTTTGCCTTGCTGACCAACAGAGTCCCTTTTGGAAGATGCACTATCAGAAAGCAGATTCCCACTGTTTTCATTCAATGGACCACCAACACCCCCTAACTACTCATTGCATCTACCCTTCTCTGCGAATATCATTTTAGAAACATCCCAACATTTTATTTACTCACAAAACACAAAGCTTTAAATATTTAAGTAACAAAAAGAAGGGAAAAGTGCTAATTATCAAATTGGAAGAGAAAACCAAGTATTTGTACTGGGCATTCTAAGTGGAGCACAGCATAGCACCATGATAAGCTATGAGAAAACCCTGAATTTCACTTAATAATTATATTTCTAGTAATGAGTTTGACATTTTTATTAGATAAATAATTCGGAATTAATACTGTTTAAATAAAACAAATTTAATATTAAGTAAATAGAACAAATCCTACAATTTAAAAATCTTAATATAAATTCACGATTTACTGTTTTTTGTTTTAAAACAAAGTTTGATAATTCTGTTCACTAAAAGGCTGTCTCAACAGGTGGAGGTTCTGGGTGCTACACACTATCTGCAACTGAAAAGAACTGAGGCTCTTTGGACAACTAGCTGCTGCCAGGCCTGGGCAGGAACTGCCACTCAGCCCCAGACACCAAGGAGACGCTAGTGAGGTCACAGTGAGGGTCGGCACAGCCAACTGCAAGAAACTGGCTACACAATATGTGCCAATCAACCTATGGATTCTGACTAGAAGATGTGAAAGAATCTATTCATTTTTTATGAAAAAAAAAACCACTGTAAATAGAAGAATTGATCATTTTCATGTCTTTCCACTAAGAAGTACGCCTCAGAAAGAAACTGAAGCCACATTTGCAGGAAAATTCTTTAGAGTTGCAAGTCAGCATGTGCTGAAAAACAAAGACAGTGTCTACTCTACCAAGAGGAGTAAACTGCAAGGATGGCTGAGCGCTAACAAGGCCTCAGCCAGACCATTCCTTAAGCTCCTCCCCAGAAGGCTATCTGTCCCAGTGTGTACCTTACATGCCATGATAAAAAGTGCCCAGCATCATCAGCTGGGAAGTACTCCATCCAGAAAAGGAGGCGTATTTTCCATCAGTCTTCAGAAAACACACGAGATGGGAACTGAGTGAGAATGTGCATTACAGTGGACAATTCTACTTAACACATATATGTATACAGCACATATATTGAGGAATTGTACACACACACACACACACACACACACACACACGCACACACACACACGGTTCCTCAATAGACAAATGTCAGAAAAACAAAACAGAAAGAGGGACTTATAGACGCAGCAGGTAAACAGAAGTGCAGACAGTCTGCACCTTCAGTTAAGGACACTGTCAAGGGCCAATCAGCTCATTCAAACACCAACTTAAATTTGATGGCGCTAAGAAACTGCTGAGGACAAAATGTCCTTTGAGGAACTTAGAATGTGCTAGTGAGACAGCTGAGGGAAATGCCCTTTCAACCGGATAGGTGAGGAGGTGTGGATGACTGTGACTTGTCTGCTGTTAAACTACAAGATGAGCAGGGAGAACAGTCTACTGCTATGAAATATAAGGTGGTGGTGGGGGTACCTGCCTTTGGCAGGCCCATGCCAAGGTGTGCCCATGGGAAATTATGTCATGCAACAGATCTGGTGTAGGGAGGTTTACTGGGGAAAGGAGGGGAGTGAGGAGCTGGGCAGGGATAAAGGGCCGGCAGGTGGACATGCAGATGGGCTGCGGTGGGGGGAAGGGGGGAAGGTTTGCAGACAACAGAGAGAGCTGCTGAGTGGCTTGTGGGTCCTTTCATATGCACCACACCCCTGTTGCACCTGGAAGTGTCAAGGCATGTCCTAAGCAATTGCTAGGCCCCTGAAGGCAGGCCAGTGGAATGCCTGGATACTAACATCTACTCCTTTTACCTGGGAATGTCTTGCTAAAACTTTTCATGCCAATAAGCTTTAAAATATTTAGAGTCCCAAAATACTACAATGAAATCACACACACACACACACACACACACACACACACACACACACACACACACACAACTAACCATTTCAGTGCGGAAAGCCATCTCCCTTTCCAGTGTTGAGAGGTGAGAAAAATGCCGATCATTTTCAAAGAGGTGCGTTATGTGGCTCCTGGAAACATTAAAACAACAAAGCCAATAGTGCTGAAGCCGTGAGATTACTACAAAGCAAAGAGGGAAGTCCTACAGATCTAGACAGTTTGCAATAAAACTGAAAAACGACTGTATCTATATTTGTTTTCTACCAGTTTTAACAATTCTACTAAAAGTCCTCTTCGTAAGAAAACACATTCCAATTAGATTTTAACATTAACATAAACCATAACAATATTTTAAGTGATGTACTATAAAACTATAGATCACAATGAATGTGCCATTGGGTACCATTCAGGAACTGCCTGGTTCCCAAAATTCATACATCTCTCCACCCAGAAGATTAAAAACATCAATCTAATACTCAACATGCACACCATATTAATGTTAAGCAAATTAGAGTATCAAATATAGTCTCTTTAATAATAGATAACTTTATATAAAAGTTTTATTATTCTGATCCTGATTTATCAATTAAACTAATCTTTCAGAGGACTGTGGTATAAATAAGATACATTCATCCTTAAGATACAGAAGCTAGTCTTTTAAATACATAGGATATAGCTTTTGTAAGGTATAAACATTTATATAATACATATCATTAAAGAAAAAACAATCTTACCAATGCAATAGGGCTGCAAAGGAAGCTGAAAGAAAAAGAAATTTACATTACTGTTTTAGCATAAAGAAATATTTTCTCCTTACAGATAAGCACTTCCAATGAGATGCAGCACATTCAGGGCCAGATGGCTTTAGGCCACACAAAAACTCCCAAGATAAACCTGCCAAGCCTGAGCTGTGGGAAGGTTGATCCAGGCTTAGCACACTAGCACCCTAGAGACTACTGACCCTTTAGAAGGAGCACTGAGGCTAAGCCTACAGAACACCAACAGGCTGGCTCAGGCTCTATCTATGGTATTCACCCACTCACTCATTCTACAACATGTGAGGCCCTACTATTGCCAGACATTGTACGGGAACCATTAGATGGAAGCCGTTACAAAAAAGACCCCAGAGCAACAGAAGCAATGGGTAAGGGTGCCGTACAACAAAGAGCCACGCTGACTAGTGAGGCCAGGGTTACAGGTGAGAGACACAAAGTACCACCACCTGTTAAAACTACCTCAGTGCCTGGATTTTTTCTGGAAGTCCCACACTTATTTATAGATATAGCAAATATAAAATGGAAGAAGTAAAGAGTCTGAGCAAGATACACTCGGAGGGAGTCCAACAGTAACACAGAGCACATCTCAGAGCAGTCCACTCTCTGCCCTAGTACAAAGATCACTGCAGACTCATCGGATTACAGACTCTGTATCCATAAATACTGTATATGCACTCGGTTATTCCAAAAACATTTCAATTGCCCATGAAAAAACCTTTACAGCAAGGTCAAAGAGAGGAGTCGCACCCTCCAGGCTAGGGACAAGAAATGTTTCAAGTGTTACTTATTTTTTATTTTTGAAATATCTGCTTGTACATAATAAGATAGCTGGGGATGGCACCAATGTCTGATTACAAATCTATTCATGTTTCTGAAATACTGTACAGTCAGAAGGTGCTTTGATACTGTATTTTCAGAGTGTTTAAGGTCAGGTCCAATAGTTTCTGCCTGTGCCCATGTGGCAACACTCAAAATATTTCAGACTTTGGATTTGGGATTTCAGATTAGGAGTAGTCACACTATTCCTAGTTTAAATTTTTCTAATGTCCATGAATTAATTTATATGCTAATGTATATTATTGTTAATATACAAGCTATGAAAACTAATTTGTTACACATTTGTCTAGCTCATTTTCTTTCAATTTATTGATTATAGTATTTTCAGCTTATCATTGTAAATTCTCCATTTTAAACAGTATTATTGGCAAATGTTAATTTTTCTGTTTTATAATATTACCATTAGCATCTTCTATTCGGCCAAAATAATATTCTAGAATTTCCTTAAAAATCCAGGTGAAAAGGGACATGCTAGGCTTGACTTCTTCTCTTACTTGAACAAGTTTCATCTTCTATTCTGTAGTGAAAATGAAGATTTGCCAAGGTCACCTTCCTTTGTGTTCTCAGAATACCATAATCTCTTGAGAGAAGGCTGGAAGATGCCAGATGTCTTCAGTCCCTTTAATCAGTCCCTTTAGCACCAGTGTGGACAATAGGAAATCCCGGCATCCTGGCACATGAACAGCACTTTTTCAATCTCTCTCTTTCAAGTTAGTGATACGGCAAACATTTTTTACACACCTCCCCAGCACTTATGACAAGCTTTACCTGCAGGAAGTCACTGAATCTCCACAGCTCCCATGCTGTGCTTGGCATAAGTAAATGGTCAGTTATGAAGAACTAGGGCATACAGCAATTGAGTAACTTGCCGGATGACACACAGCATACTGGGCAAATGGAAAAACTAATGAACTAGGCTCAAGACTTCTGACTTAAGATCCACAAACGGTACAGCCTCTACAGAAGAGGACAGAAAGGAGGGCAGTGCCAAATCTCAGCCACCTTGCCCATAAAGAATTCCTAATCCCAGCCCCACATTAATAAATAGAAAAGAGAAAACTGGGACAATGCATCCTCAACACAGCAAATGTAATTTATAGACACTATTAGTTATTAGAGGCTGGGGGAAGGCTCAATCCAGAAAACATTTGCACACAAACAAGGATGATGACTAAGCCAGCATACACATGAACAACGGGGTGCAGGAGCCAGCAGCATTTGTGAGCCCAGCTCTGGAGACACAGAGGGGGGAGAATTCCCCGGCTCACAGGACAGCCACTTTAGTCTAATCCTCAAGCTCCCACCCACTAAGAGAACCCTGTCTCAATATAAAAAAATGGACAACTCCTGAAAAATAATACCCACGGTTCATCTGGCTTCCACAGGCACAAACACATAAACATAGCACACACATAGACACACAGGTGCAAGAGACAGACACACACATATACAGGCAGGGGCGAGCACACACATACACCGGCTTACATATGGATAGAAATAATTTTTATATTAAAATTTGGAGATATGCTTTACTTAAAATAATGGGTACTGTGTCACTTGAAGTTCCAGTAAGATGCTGCGTGAAAACATGTGATTTAGGAATAAACACAAAGTGACAGGAACTTTTAAAAGCATTTCTGCACTTTTCTTGGCTTCAAAAAAGAATATTCTAATTTATTTTCTCTACATTTATTTCAGTTATTATTAACCCTTTTCTATTTGGGGTGTGTGTGTGTGTGTGTGTGTGTGCGTGCGTGCGTGCGTGCGTGTGTGTGTGTAAAGGAAAGGTGATTACAGAGGGCCCCACTCCTTACAATGATGGTTTTGAAAGCCCTCTGGCTTTGGCTGGAAGCATATTGCCTACACCGAAGCTCAGTCTGGTGCTGGGCTCTGATGCTAACTCTTGACCGTTAAATAGTCTGCGCCAGGTTCTATGCCACATTGTAGCAATTTTCATTCCTGTGGGACTTTGCCGTGAAACATTACAAACAAAACTCTAAGTCTCTCCTTGCAGCTAGACTCCAGCTAGCAAGACAGAGCCTAACTGCCTGCAGAAGGGAGTTTAGAAACAAAGTTCCTGAATTTACTCCAGTATTTGCTAGCCAGAGCGTACAGCTGGGGTGCAAACGCCTTAGAATTACTATGTATAACTAAGTGTGATGGGAAGGGTACACATTACACCCAAATCCTGGCCTTGTAGTAAAGAAGCTAAGCTGAACCTTTTGTTAGACACAAACCTATATGTGATCTTTTCTCCTTACTCCATCAAGTTAAACAACTCACTGGAGGCAGCCAAGGGCCAAACATCAGGATTTTCTGCCACTTCAGTGCACAGAGCATGCATGACCCTGCAGCCCTGAGTTGGTCTCACCTGCTGGGCCACCCACAGCTGCCAGAGGCAGGCGCGGATATTCTGTCTTACTAGAGCTCCTGACCACCAAGTTTCTCCTGCCTGAGCTACATTCACCTGCCAGATGCTGACTTCACATTCCAACCACAGCTCAAGAACCTAGGGACAGGTGGGAAGGAGTCAGCTATGTGCCAGGTATGAGGTACCTCTTTTGAAGGTAATGCTCAGTGGGGCTCCACTGATGGTGAGACCCAAGCATTAAAGCCATAGTGAGTTACACAGAGGACATGGACAGATGGAGCTGGTTCTGACCAGAAAGCTTCTTCCTATTGGCCAACTTTCACAGTGCTGGAAGGTTCTGTGGATGCTACATAATCAACAGTTTTACCCAGCTGTGAACCCCGTAAGCAAGCTACAATAATTGCTGCCCTGTCAAGACAGGCCACTGATGAAATAGTGGCACAAATATTATGGGAGTAATCAATCACTTTCTGAGTGGATTTAAGGCCTGATTCATAAGACAGAACTCACACCTGGTATCATTAACCGAGCTAAGAATCTATGGTTAGCCAGGTCATAAGCCCTCAGGGAAAACCTACTACTAACATTCTGCTAAATGAATATAGTAATAAAATGTCTCTTAACTTATCTTTATACCCATAAATTACTATGCCACTTAACCCTCATCAGGAAAGCCACCCTGTCCTGGCCACAATATATCCAATAACTAGCTGACCTCCTTCCCCAACGACCCATGCCAGCTCCCTCCTCCAGCCACTACTGGCAGCTGGTCCCATTAGCACCACTTCATGAGCCCCATGGACCCTTACCCACACCAAGGTTACAAGCCATTCCTCTCTTTCACCCACCCATGCCCTTTCGCCTTGTAGGGCCCTCTTCAAGATCCCATCCTACTTGTTTCAGCAACATCAGTCACCAAGCCAATGTGTCCTAACTCCCCCACCCCCTGCTCTTCTCTGGTGCAGGACCATTACTGGTTCCTGCATTAAACCCCCATTTCTGCACTCCTGTGATGGCTGTTCCCCAGGTTTATCTCCATGATCCTGAAGAACTCACTGTACAGCTGGGACAAGACTGAAAGAAAAGAGACCTTCATCCCTCTGCTCAGCGGACTGAGCGGGTCTCACCGTCTCCCTGGGTGCCATGGGAGCTGCTGAAGGAGCCCTTGCCCAAACACAGCATCTGGCCAGCGGCTTCAAGAGCAAGCTTGAGCAGGTGATGGCTTCCACGTGGACAATCTCAAGTCCTGTCAAGCACAGATCACCTCCTTAGTGGAGACTGTTCTACAAAACTGAAGAGCCTGGACTTCCTGACTACTGAGCAGAGAGTGACTTGCATTGCGTTGAGGGAAGAATGTTGCTTCTATGTCGATGACTCTGGACTGATGGAACAAAACATACAAACAAGGGCCATCCCTCAATGACCCATTTTCCTCTAGCTAGACCCACCTCCTAAGGGATCTACAACCTCCCCAGACAGAGCCTCCAATAGGGGAAGAAGTGTTTATGGGAGACACTTAACATTCAAACAACAGCAAGCGACTCTGACAGATTGATCAAGGTTGATTATCAGAGAATGACTAGGGTACAGGCAAATGCTCTTTATGAGATTTACACTGAGAACTGAAGGGTCCCTTAGTACTCTAAGTATCCTGGAGGCCAGCAATGGTTTGTTACTTGGGGGCTAGGTGGAAAAGCACAATCTCAAGCCATAGCCTTGCCCCTCAGCCAGCAATCAACATTTCAAGAAGCCAGAGGTAGACACAGACAGCTCAATGACAGTCCCTGGCAGCCTTCCACACGACTAGGTGGCCCTGGAGCACAGCCATGGGAGGAGCACTCAACAGGTAAAGGGGCTTGAAGCCATACATTAAAAATAAGCCCTCAAGTGATTCATATAGTCCATACTTTGAGAAGTGGCCCAGTTATGATAGCAAGTCCAGTGAGAAGAGCGGGTGACAACTCATTCGGGTAAGATGAGGAGACCTGGAGGATGATGACAAAAAGGGATAAGGAAAAAGAATATACAAATTCAAAAGATAACTGAGTAAGAAACTTAAAGCATGGTGGCCACAAATAATAATTAAGAAAAGGAAAGCGTTAAAATTCAAACTCCCTTCTTATAAGAAAGCCCTTCCTAAGAAGAAGCACTTTGCAGGTTTTATAAGACATCACTCATTTAGTCTCAGAGTACAGCGTGGGGGAGGGGCTGCCTCAGCGACCAGTACCTCACTGTGGCCCAGGCTTCACCACCTGCAAGGACTTCTTCATACTCTCAGAAGCGGCTGCAACAGTGGTTTTCTGCCTATTTTCTGTTTTCATTTTTAATCTTCCTGCTCCACAAACATCAAAGCCTTGATAGGCTTGATCTCTTTCATTTGCTCCCTCCTTGGGACTGGGGAAACTGTTCTATTCGTAATAGGAAAAGAAGGCATAGGCTCAATTTCCTAATAGCGACATTAAGCCTCAGAATGAGAAGCAAAGCTGCTTTTAAAATTCACAGGCTGATTTAAAGAAATGGCTTCTGTTTAGATGCACAGCGCACAGTGGCACAGGGTGACGGATCAACGCTGGTTAACTCCAGCCTCCTAATACATTCGGCACTGAGCAAAACAGTACTTGACAACAGCCCAGAAAAAACTTAGAAACTCTTAATTATAATGGTAATAGCTAACGTCTGCCCAATAACACTAAGCAAAAGTGACCTAGGAGCCCATCTAAAGAACCAGCGGCTTTTACTCCCGCAGGGGCCTAAGGCCTCACACAGCGAGGGTACAATAACCACTGGAAGAAAGCTCAGGTTTCCCTGACTGCAAGTCCAGACTTGAAAGTGTTGAGCACATTGGCCAAAAGAGTCAAGTGATACACAAAGAAATGTCTTAGAAATCACAACAGTATCAAAGACATAATGTGTTCTAAGCTGAATATATGAAAATAACAGAGCACAGAGAGGATATGCCACCATCCCACAGACAGCATGCCTGGGATTCTAAACAGAAAACCACACAAAGTCAGCTTGCACATGTTTTAAACATAAATTTGTGTACAACTACTAGAGGAGGCAATGCATGATTAAACAAGACGTGTTTTAAAAGCAGTGAATTCTCTCTTCCTTTAAAAAGTCTTAGCCTTACACAAATATTTCTAAATCAAACAATAACCTACACTGATAATTTCCATAAAGTAACTTCTTCATTGTCAAAACACAATGCATTTTACTGTTTTAAGAACAAATAAAGTATACAACCAAAATACTATGCTTGTGAGCATGTAGAGGGAAAATGCAAAACCTGGTAAATCCATTAGGTAAAATATAGAACACAGGTCTCTTCAATATAGGACAAGATTCAAAGACAAGCACAAGTAAACACACACACACACACACACACACACACACACACACACACACACACACACACACAAATATATAAATACAAGGGAGAAAAGCAACCTATATTCCACTATGAGGACCCTGAACTAAAACCGTGGCCAGCACAGCACACCACCCTAAGTGCTACAGTGGCATACTTATCCTGGTTGTAAACAACAGCTAATTGGACTTAAGGCCCACTCACAAGAAGGAAGCTTATGTCTGGTACGAGAAACTTAGCCAACTTCCCAGGGCTAGACAAGTCATTAATCTTCAAGGAGAACCTACAAGCACCGTTTACTAAATCAGCATAGCCATAGCCTCTAACTGTATACCCACCCGTAAATGTAGTCATCACCCCTCATCAAAACAACAGATGGAAAAAATTACAGAAAATCACAACCAATCAAATGCAGATCAGAAGTGCCCATGTGGCTGGTATAGATGGATGTGGGGCACATACATTTCCAATACAATTTCTACACCTAAGACTTAGGGATTATAGGGGAGTAAGGGGCAGAAAGATTTTAAGACTCTGTAAGTTTTAACAAGCTTATTCCCTGATAAACCATTCTACTGTTAAGATAATGAAACCCCTTCAAATTGCAAACTGCCCTTGAGTATCGTAAAATCTCGCTTACTTTTAACTTAAATGAGTCAGAAAGGTTATTAACTTATTAACTATCTTCCTTTCTTTATAGCACTCCCAAACAACTTCCTCTCATATTTTTAAATTCAGAATTTATACATTCTTAAAAAATAAATATATTAATTAAAAAGTAAAAATGAAGATGAAGGTGGGGCGGGTGGGAGGGGGGGAGTAGATAGACCTGAGGGTATAAACACCACAACGATTCTCAGAATGAGCAGAAACAGAAATCTGTCTCTAAAGAATCAACAGGTCTCAGGGCACAAGAGATCCTCTTCCCACAGCTAGGCTTTGGACTACTGTCTATGCCTTCAGACCTGAGACCTAAAGCCAACCAATATGACTGAAAATAACTAGCTTCAAGTCCAAACCTCACCCAGGGAACTCAGGAATGACGTCCCCATGAGTAAAAGTCTCAACAATAGCATTTAAGTTCTAGATACTTAGATTTCTGTAGACATCAAAGATGAGTGAGAAACAAGAAAAGGAAGTGTTCTAAAAACCACGTTTCACTAGTCGAAGTGCAGAAGCCACGGTCACATGACGAGGACTGTGCAAACAGCCAGGGTCACCATGAGGAGAATGAGAGTGGGACAGTCACGTAATTATTTGAATTGTGATAAAAACTACAAATAAAACCTTACTTTTATCAATTACAACAATCTTCCCAAATCAAACATTCTCCTGGGCAGCAAACTCTTTAAGTGACCAGTCAATCTACACACACACTGAGTGCCAAGATCTGCCTGAAGCCGCAGGGATGTGCATTTAAACCACCTCCCTCCTTATCACACTGAAGCAAAGCAAATCTTGTCAATGCTTTAGGTGACAGTTATGTCAATTGGTCACCTCTACATTAAGTTAAGATCACAAAATGAGATCCCAACATTCCTCTTGTTGTGGCTACAGTGCTAGAAGGCATCCCTGACAATCAGCAAAATCTGAAGGAAGTCAAACATGGGGAAAGACACTAAAGAAGTAAGATAGACAACTTAACTTTTCATTAAGAGCCCTAGAGAAAGAAGGGATCACAGTACATCTCAAACCTGAAACAAAAGGCTGAGATGCCTATTTAACGCATCAAAGTGGACTGGCCCAGGTTCTCCCAGCATCCCTCAGTCCCTACTTGTTACAGGGTCCTCCAGGCTGCCACACCCCGCCCCTACCCTGAACTCTCCAGACTAGGGGCTGGGCGCATTGCCTCCAGTTGCTCCTCCCTATATAACCCGGCCATTTTGGCTGTGTGTCTCTTTTACCTTTCAGCCTCCTGCCTGCTTGGCCAGTGCTCCTGGTTCGCCTCTCTCCCTTCTCCCCTCCGCTCTCCGCTCATACGGTCAGGTCCAGCCTGCTGGTCACATCCGCTCCGGGCTCTCCCAGATATCTCTGCCTCTGCCTGTGTTCTCCATTACGTTTGTAATAAAACCCTCAACTCCTTAGGAACAGTCATGGCTCCCTTTTACTTCCTTTTTCCATTCTGATCATGGTAATGGTAAGAAAATATAAGTGTTATTAAAATATATCCCACAACTGTTGTAGACTGATGCATTCTCAGAATTAATCTACTCTTACTAAATGACTCTTGATTGGATGACAAAAGCTACCCACAGAGAACTGGTTTCTTCACGGAGCTGAAGGTGTGGATCTAAAAACGGATGAGATTTTTACTAGTTTTGATTTCTAGTGAGGAGTGGAATAAAGAAAACTAACAAACTATATCCTAAAAATGTTCCAATGGTAAATTACAGCTAATGGCGAAGGATGAGGCCAAGAGACACATGTCAGTGTGGATGGGGCTAGAGGTCTGCATTTTACAGAAACCATTACTTCTACTTTGGGGCTCCAAGGAAAGAACCTGTGGTGTATGTAATTCCACCATGTAAAAGTAACATAGGAAACCCTTATTTCCCAAAACAGAGCCTGTATTTAAAGTTGATAAACTGGAATTCTTTATCATACTAAACAATATTTTTGATGAGCACGTATTGTTTATGCAAGTGCCATTCAGTGTTAGCTATATGCCTGCTGGGTGCCAGTTAAACCCAGCCCTCCTAATCCTCTTCCCTTCCCCAGCCCCCAACTCTTTCCCTTTCTATAATAATTACTAGTCTACACTCAGGTCAATTTTTCTTTTTTAAACTTTCACATTAAAGAGAGAATACAAAAGATAAGGGCAAAATATAAGTTTAGAAACAAATATGTAAATAACAAAGCTTTGTAGTGTATGAAATGCAAATATCATTAACAAAACTTACAAAAGATATTAATACACCTTTACACTCATTTAAAGGTATTAATACAATATAGTAGGAAAGGGTTTAAAGAATTTAAATAGCCTAGTAACACCTAAGAGCATGTCTGTGTGTATGTGTGTGTGTGTGTTTAAAATTCCATCCTCTTTCAATATAGATGTCCTATTATTGGCAAAAGGAAATCACAAATAAAAAACATAGTCATAATCTTACAAGAAGTGAGCACTTGCAAGTGTAATGCTCACAAACTCCATATTAGATCACCTTTAGCATATTTAGGTGATTATAAATATTCTTAAGAGTTAACCATAAGTCTATTTTAGAAAAGGGGAAAAGAGTTTCAAAATCCCAAATTTCTGTCTTTTTCTTGGTTTCAATGGGATTCGGTAATTAGCACAGGCACACACCCACAGCTGCCTGCTTGGATGGGTCCATGCTCTTGCCTGGCGGGCAGCACAGGAGGCGGCCGATGCTCCCTGGGCCTCAGACTTGAGCTTCCCTGCCCTGCAACTGGCCACTAACCGGCTGCCTCTCCATTCTTCACTCTGCTGTCTCTATGTATAACTCCTTTTTTCTTTCTTTAATTCTTCTGAAGAAAGAAACAAGGAAGAAGGCGGGCCACGCACAAACTGCTGAGGTATCTTAGAACTGGCCAAGAGGCTTCCCGCGTCCTCTTCTACGTGCTCAAGATGAAAGGCTGCATAGCAATTAAGAACATGAACTCGGAGGACGCAGGGCTTGGGTTCAAAGCCTGACCTTAGACATTCCAGACGTACCTTGCATAAGCTGCATTAGTAAGCACCCATGTACCTCAGATTCCCTTTCTAGTAAATGTGATAATCACAATGCCAGGGTCAGGCCCAAGTCTGTTAAAAGTGTTCATCTGCAGCGCTGGTACATAGCAGGGCAGAGTAAGACACCCCCCCCCAAGCTCCACTCCCACCCCCCAGTGTGAGATGCTATTTTGAAGTCAACCAATCACCCTGACTCTGAATACCACTGTTTGCTGGAAGCTCACTATTTTCTAATCCACTCAGAACTTGTCTTACCACCACCTGACACCTGACGCTTAGAGATCCCACAGTCACGTGACGAGTCCTGTCTGAGATGCAGCCCTTGCTCTTCTCCATCGCACCTGTCTTGTTCTGCGTCCATACAGTCCTCACTGTCTCTCCTTTCCCCTCACACCAAGACCAATCCACCAAGGTCTACCAGTTTCACCTCCAAACTCCATCCGATCCTAGCCCCTTCCTACCATCCCTACAGCCACGCCCTCTCGGTGTCAACTACTCGTGGGCCCCAGAAGAGCCCCACTTGGGCGAGGGTGTCCCTGCTTTATCTTTGCATTGCCTCGACCTATTTTTCTAGAACAGATTACTCAAAATTAAAATGCAAACATGGCCCTGTCTTGCTCAACACTTCTCAGGGACTTTCCACTGCCCCAGGAATAACCCCAGCTCCATTCCCAGCTCTGGGCCACAGGCCACGTTTCCTCCTTAAGCCCACACTTACTTCAACAAGAACATCCCTCCTAATACCTCTCAAGTAGTGCCACTCCTAATGACCCATGCATTTTTATTTCAATACATAAGGCTATTGCGGGCCATTCTTCTTCAAGCCAACAGTTCCCTTTTTAACAAGTTTTAGATCACAGTCCTGTACCACTAGGATGTTTTGTGTACATGTTCAATATGAACATTTCTCACTTTCACCCTCCAACATAGCCCTCTCCGACTACCAGAACTTCTCTTCTTTGTTTTAATAAAGAGCAGGACACAGTTGGATATAAGAACTGTGTAGCTCTACCAGGCAAGTGGTAACTGATAGCCCCAGTTTTGAGGAAGCACTAAAGATTACAGGAGCTGTAGCAATTGGATAGTTTATGTGCCCATTTCAAGAAAGTGGGTAGAGCAGAGCAGAAGGCTCAGTGGGTGAAGGTGCCTACCACGAAGCTGGACAATCTGACTTTAAGCCCAGGCACTCACACAGTAAGCAAAAGCTGATACCTGCAAGTTATCCTGATACAGAAGCACTGTGGCACATGTACATACACGCACACACACAGACAGACACACGAGAGAGAGAGAGAGAGAGAGAGAGAGAGAGAGAGAGAGAGAGAGAGAGAATATATAAAAAACAAAGGAGGGGTATATAGCTTCAGCAGCAGACTGTAGCCAAGAAAACCCCATTTCCCAGTGCTGCCAGTCTGCTTCTAGACAGCTCAGTGGTACAGCATGTACCATGAAGCCCTGGAGTCAATCCGCAGCACCAAAAACAAATAAACATTTAAAACCCACTATTGTGCTATATTTCCACCCCTAGTGGTCTGATGTGTGCTTCATTTTAAGTCTTCAGATATCTCCAGTGTACAGCTCAGGTTAAAAACTGCTGGTCTAATGTGTAACAGTAATTTACACATGCACAAATCAAATGTAAAAAAGCTGAAAGGCAGGTGGTGGTGGCACACACCTCTGAGCCCAGCCCTCGGGAAGCAGAGGTAGCCAATCTCTGAGTTTGAGGCCAGCCTGGTCTGCAGAGTGAGCTCCAGGACAGCCAAGGCTACACCGAAAAGCCCGTCTTTTAAAAACAATAAACCAACAACAACAACACACACAGACAAAAACAGAAACAAAAACAAGAAAGAAAGAAAAGAAAAAGAAACAGGAAACAAGGTAAGCAGACATGGAAAGAAAGGCAGGAGAGGGTAAGGAAGGAAGTCTTAGTTTCACTTCTATTGCTGTTATGAAATCTCCTGACACAAAGCAACAAAGCAACATAGGGGAGGAAAAGGGGCATGTGGCTTGAAAGCCCAGAAAGTCCATAACTACAGGGAAGTCAACTCAAGAACATAACACATGGTGTTCACAATCTAGAGCAGAGAGGAAGACTCACATGGATTTATCTTTGCTCACTGGTTCTCACCCAACTTCCTCCTCCCGTACGTGCCCAGGGGAATGGAATGGCACAGCCAAGCACTGGCTGGGTCTTCCTACATCCGTCAACAAGACAATCTCCTACTGGCCAGCCTGATCTAGGTAATTCCTAGACTCCCTTCCCAGGTGATCCTAAGGCAGGGCTACCCTGGCAGCCAAAGCTAAGCAGCACAAGGAAAGAAAAGAAAAACTTATTGAAAAGCAGTGTTAACCAGAACTTTGCTGGTTGGTGTCCACTCTCCACCTTGCTCTGCCTTGACCCTCGTCCCAGAAGGCAGCCTCTACAGGATGTTTCAGTGGCCGGCAGGATCACTAAGGGCAGAAGACTAACGTGGGGGAAGGCTTGTAGCTCCTCTTGAGTGACCGTGACTCCTCAGTACAGCTGAGCACACCTCCAGACAGAAGGCTTGGTCCTCCAGCAATGCACTCCCACTGTTCATGGTACCCAGATGCCCCAACAGCCTTTGCAGGTTTCTCGAACTTGTTAGCACGTCCGAAACTAGCTCAATTATTAATGTTTCCTGCCTGACCACAGAAATCCATACAGACACATCTATGCCCTAGGATGCACTTTCTGAGGTGGGAGCAGGTTGGAGGCCACAGATATTATTTACTATGGTCAGGGAAATTTTTGAAAATTTTTTCAAGATTCTTCCTCCACCATTGCCTCCTGTAGGTAGGAGTAACTGGACAGAAACTTCTAAAATATTTCCAGAACTCTTTGTTGCCATTAAATAAGTAGTGATGTCCATATGTAAGAAAATCATACACACATAACTAACATAGACAAAGCCCATCACTGCCCAACAGTAGAGAGGCCACCTTGGCAAGTGACTTATCGGTGCCCAGCACACATGAAGAAAAACTCTAGCCACTTCTAACATGTGCTGCTACATGGCACTTCAAGTTAGGAAGTTTACTATAAAATAGGAATAAAGCCATTTTATCACAGTTTAATATGTAGTTGTTAGAGCTGAGCAACTACAATTAATTCAGGCAACAAGTGATTATGCAATGCCTCTCAACAAGGAAGACCAAGAAGTTATTTTAAAGTTCTACACTGAAATACAACTCCCACCCACTCTGGGAGGGTAAAAATCAGAAGAAATGAAGCAGCCTTCAAAAACATGGGAATTGCTAGAAGCCGTCTGCAGGGTGAGTGGCTCCTGAGGCTTTGGCAGCATGGCTGTAGAAAGGAGCGGACAGGGCCAGAGTTAAATCAAGCACACCAGGTCTGATCAGTCAGCAGAGCCTTCCCTCCGTGTCCTATGTGGTCTCACAGCAGATGGCCAAGGAGAGGACAAAGACTGTGGTGTTCCTCCAAACTCCACACACCTGGTGACCTCTGTCCATGGTACACCTAAGACTATGGTCTGCCACATCCTCTGTGTTTCCACTTATAATGCTTAAGAGCAAGTCAAAAGAAATGCTACCCTGCTACAATGAACAAAACTGTTATTTCTGCAAGGGCATCACTAAGTCCAAACACAAGCCATCCAGTATAAGAAAACCCAAAGGAAGTACACCATAAAATATGGGGGTGGGGAGAGAAGTATTCTTTAAAATCTAGTATTGTCTCTCCCTGAAATAAAAAACAATGTCATCCCTTACTTTATTACAGTTGCTGTTTATACCAGTCATTCACGAAAGCTGGAGATTTATTCTGTCATGGGATCTGAAATCAAGATTATGTATTTGCTTTTACAATAGGAGCTGATGCTGTTAAATGCTTTAAGACACAAACAAGCAGCATCCACGGAATCTTCAGTTTTGCTCCTCAGGACATCCCTGGGGTAACTAGGGCACGGGGAAACGCCACATTACGGAGAAGAAAAGGCCCTCAAAGTGAGGTTTAAAGCAAAATCAAGCACCAGCTCTGAATGCCTTCAACCTCATCCACTGTACCACGCTGCCTCCCCAAGGTGAACCTGTACACTTGCCAGGTTCAAGCGAGCTACCGGAGGGAAGCATGGTGAAAATAATGAATTTGCCTAATCTTGGCCCAATTATTTATTTTTTTTTTTTAAGGAAAATGTTCTAGTAACAACACCTGCCTTTTTGAACCCACAAACACATAGCCATGACTAGCTTTCAGTGACGACGTGGCTGCGGTCGAGGCTATGCCCAAAGGAAAGCTGATTTTGCTGTATAGCCCATCTAAACCACAAACTTCAGGCTCTAAGCACCCCAAACTCTTAAAGGTCATTAAGCATAGGTGAAAAGATAGTAAGAAAATATCACCAGTAACTACATAACTCAATAGCCAAAGCCCATTGTGGCAAAAATATTACAGGATCTTTATGATGGATTTGGAAAAATTAGGCCTGTTAATCCAAACTTCTATAAACTTGCCTTTCCGACAAAGTCAATCGGAAAACGAACCCAGAAGACTGCCCACAAGTAAATACTTCAACTTATTTCTTTTAGGTGCACAGTTACAACCAACCCATCCATTTGGTGCATGGAATAAAGATGCCAGCAGGGAAGGTTAAAGCTTGAGCATCCAAAACACTAATACAGCCTGCAAAGTGACAGAACTACGAAGTGCCACCCGCGGTGTTTGCGGCCAAGAAGGAAAAAAAGAACGCTAAAATGTAATTAGAAGTTTGGCAACTTTCTAAGATAAGAACCTGAGCTCCTGGAATCGCTCTCATCACCAAGCAAACCATCCTCCGAAGTAGCGGCCGAGCCAGGGGCAAAGAGTGGACACTTTCTGCAGGCAGAAGGCGGTCTGGTCCGCGCAGGCCAGCCCGCCAGCCACCAGCCGAGCAGCGGTTGATCTCGGGGCCATGTTTTTAAAAGCCCGGGCGGACAGCGGGACAGAGGGTGCGCAGAGCTGAGCCCCGGAAGGAGCGGGGAGGAGCAGAGAGGAGGCAGGAGCGTCCCGGGAAAAGTCGGAGAAGGCTGCTAACTGACTCACCTAGCAGCAGCGTGCTCCAGGTCCGGCCGCGCCCGCGCCGCAGGCCCAGCGCCCAGCGCAGCCCGGCCACCAGGCGGCCCGCGAGGCCGTCCGGGGCGGGCGCAGCGGTCTCTGCGCGGGGCCCCTTCCTGCCCGCTGCGCCCCTGCGCCCCGGCGACGGCGGCGCGCGCTCCGGCCCCGGCTCCCCAGCGCCCACCTCGGATGCCCCACTCAATGGCGGAGACGCGCGGGCCGGCCGGGGCGGCCTGGGAGCCGCGTCCCGGTGCTTGCTCCGCGCCTGCAGTACCATCTTGGCATAGTCGCACCCGCTAGCTGCGCGCGCCCGGACGGCGGCCGGGTTCCGCGGACTGGCGGTCGCTCACTCTGGCCGGCGAGGGCGGGCCGGGAGGCGGGGACAGCGCGGGCCGGGCGGCCGCTGCCTACTGCGGGGCGGCCGGGAGGCGGTGCCGGACTCGCGCGCCTCCGCCGTTGCCGCTCGCGGGTTGCCACGGCGACAGCGGAACGCCGCCGGGCGGAGGCGGGGACAACCTGCGAGCGGCGCGGCCCCGCCCCTCCAGAGCGCGCGCCCAGGCGCGTTCCCAGCAAGCAAGCGCGCACGCGCGGGCTGCAAGCGGGGCGGGACCGACGGCCGGCGGGGAGCGGCGTGGACGACCTCCCGGAAGCGGCTGTGCACCCCAAGGAACTGGGGGGTCGGGCTCAGAGGCGCCGTGGCGGGCGATCGCACGGGACGGGAACTGGGTGGCCACGGAAGGGCGGAGTGCGTGCGCTCGGGAGCCCTGAACATTCGTCTTGTGCGGGGTAACTAACGAGGTAAATAAAGTGTGGCCTCGCTACTCAAAACAGCCTCTAGTTGATGAGAAGCGGGGACAGGACCGAGTCTTCCAATAGAGAGTCCAGTAGGTTTGGAGCGGGAGTGTAAACTGAAAGCCTAGGCTGGAACCCAAACTTAAGTCATAAATGAAAAGGGCCTGTCAGCAAAGGTTATCAACACGTTACTTTTACCTGCTGTATCCTGTCTTCCTTACTAGAAAGTATGGAAAGTGCTAAAAGATGCGAAAGTTGACTTGAAAATGAAATTTCTCATATCAGGATGTAGGAGTAAATGAAGAAGCCCAGGGAAAGTTGTTTTTTTTTTTTTTTTTTTTTAAATAATCCAAGTTAACCTTCCTTGCCTTGCCTCCACCCCAGCGCTGATTGCACAAAGCTGTAGAGAACGGCTGCAGGGGCTTATTTCTTGGCTCCTGTCCAAATGAGCTTATTCCAAAAAGTCTGAATTTTGGAAATCAAGGCACATCGTCCCGCTTTTCTCCACTGTAATTACAGGGTTTTCAGAAGGCTGTGGCTTCTCCTGCTCACGACTTTATTAATATGAGCATTCATTAACTCAGGGAAAAATAATGCATTTTGTGAAAGGACTTAACTGCTGTTACACTTTGTTAAGTTTCTTGGGTTTGAGTGTTAAGTTGGGTATTGGAAAGAAGGAACAACTGTTTAAGACACTTCTGTAAAACAAATGATTGGCAGTGCCAACTTGTACTGTGAAACAAGGTATTGCGTCAACCTCCTGTTATTCCTGGATTGATACTGACTTTATCACCCACCGGATTAAAAGAAACTTAAGTCTGTGTCTGCCAAGGACAATGACAATAATTTCATCACCAATGTGCTCATTAACTAGAAGACACATGGAGCTACAGGCCTGAGTTGCTTGGCTCTGGGATGTGGAGGGTCTAGGGCTGCTTCCCAGTCAGCTTTTCCAGTAGAGCATCACTGGGTCTGTGAGCCATGGTCCATGGCAGGCCTCATGCCCGCGAATAGAGATGGCCAACACAAAACGAATGCTACAGTTATGTGTTTGTGGAGTTTTGTTTTGTAGTGTTTTTGATTTTTCCGTTGTACTGCTGCTCTGTTATAATTTTTGTTTTGTGCTTTTGTATTTTGGTTTGTGGAGGGCGGGGAGAGTTGAGAACATAGAGGACCCTGGGGGAAATTAGAGAGGGGGAAACATGATCAAAATCTATTGTGTGAAAAAAATTAAATAAAGAGAAATAAAGAGTATACAAAAAAGAAAAAGTTTTCTTGTGCTTCCTAAGAATACTGAGCTCTGTGAGGGGACTTAAAGGAAGGAGAAGAAAGAAAGAAAGAAAGAAAGAAAGAAAGAAAGAAAGAAAGAAAGAAAGAAAGAAAGAAAAGAAGAAAAGAAGAGAAAAAAGAAAGAAAGAAAGAAAAGAAAGAAGAAAGAAAGAAAGAAAGAAAGAAAGAAAGAAAGAAAGAAAGAAAGAAAGAAAGAAAGAACAGCTTCTCTTTAATTGGCACCATTCTATCAGACAATTTTCTTGTTGCATAAATGAATGCATGAGTGCAGGAAATAGCATAATCAATCAGTTATTCACAACATGATGTCTCTAGAACTTGTACTTTCTCCACATGGTTTGAGTTTCTGGAAGAAACCAAATCTCTCTCATACTCATCTTCAACTGCAACTTGGACCCGAGCTCAGACCTTGGCTGAAATTTGCTCGGTTGACTTGCTAGAGAGCTGGGGCAGACCCCGTAGATCTTAGTTACTTCCCCTTCTGTGAGGAGCAACCCTGTAGACACCTCAAGCAAAGGAAGAAAGTATGAGAGATAGTGGGTGTTGTTGCTTGGTTTTGTGTGTTCAGTTTTGTTTTGTTTTGACTGGCACTGACCTGCCGTCCTCACACCCTGGGACGAGGTGAGACAAAAGAATCTCACATTTGAGGACAACCTGTGCTACATTGCAATGTCCTGTATGCCCCTCCTCCAGTCAATCAATCAATCAATACTCCATCTAGAACCAGCTTGTAATTCTTGCTCTGGTGTCTGGCCTGACTCTCCTATCTATACCCTTCATTTTTTGACTCTCAGTTTCCCCATCCCTTGGATAAGGAGAACAAAAATATCTATCTACCTTGCAGGTTTGTAAACCTTAAAAAAAAAAAAAAAGAATAGGTTCATTTCAGCCTTATTCATAATAACCAGAAACTGGAAACAATCTAGATACCCCTCAGCTGAAGAATGGATAACGACAATGTCGTTCATTCGCACAGTGGATACTACTCAGCTGTTAAACCCAAGGACATCATGAAATTTTCAGGCAAATAGATGTAACTAGAAAAGATCATCCTGAGTGAAGTAACCCAGACCCAGAAAGGCACACATGGTATATACTCGCTTATAAGCAGATTTTAGCCATATAATACAATATAAACATACTACAGTGCACAGACCCAAAGATGCCAAGAGAGCCCAAAGGAAGATGCTTAACTCAAAAAAAAAAAAAAAAAATAGAATATCCATCCGAAGTAGATGGAGAGAGGAAACTGGGCGGGAAATGGGGTCGGGAGGATGATGGGAGTGGGGATCAGGTTGGAGGAAAAGAGGAAGGGCATGAGGAGAAGAACTGGGAGAGAGATCAGAAATTTGTGGGCTGGCATTTCTGGGACAGGGGAGGCTTCTGGAAACCTATGGGAGTGACCCTAGCTGAGCATAAAGTTGACACCTCCTGTAGCCAGGTGAGACTCCCAGTGGAGGGAAGGGGACAACAACCCACATGTAAAACTTTGCACCCAAAATGTGTCTTCTCTACAAGACGAATAGGGGCAAGAATGGAACAGAGATTGAGAGAAAGGCAAACCAGTGGCTGGCCCAGCTGGAGACCCACCCCACAGGAGAAGGCTGACCACTACCGCTATTAATGACACTCTACTATGCTTGCAGAGAGGAGTCTAGCATAACTGTCTTCTGAGAGGCTTTATCTGGCAGCTGATGGAGACGGATGCAGACACCCAAGGCCAAGCAATGGGCTGAGGGTGGGGAATGCTGTAGAAGAGTGGGAAGAAAGATAGAGGGAGCAGAGGGATGAAGGCACCACAAGAAGACCTACAGAGTAATCTAAATCTAACCTGGACCTACAGGGGCTCACAGAGACTGACCCACCAACCAAAGAGCTTGCATGGACACACCTAGACCCCTTATACATATGTAGCAAACGTGAAGCTTGGTTGTCCTGTGGGTCCCCTGACAATAGGAATAGGGGCTGTCTCTAAATCTGTTACCTACTATTGGATCACTTTGCCCTAACTGGGCTGCCTTGTCACTCCCCAGTGGGAGAGGATGTGCTTAGTCCTGTGGTGACTTGAGATACCAGGGTAGATTGGTACCAAATGGGGGCCTCCCCTTCTCTGGGGGGAGGGAGAGGGAGAAATGGGGGGAGGAGGTATGGGGATGAGACTAGGAGGAGAGGAGGGGGGCTGGATCAGGATGTATGGATGGGGAAAAAAAGAATTTCCTGAGGCTGTTGCTCATTGAGTGTTCAAAGAGACTTGGACAAAGAAGTAGATGTAAGTGTTGGGAGCTCTGGGTAGTGACGAGGAAGAGGATGTTTCACCCTGGGAAGGTGGTGGAGCTGAACATGGAGTCTTCAGACAATATGCCAGACTTAATAGACTCTTTACAGAATGCAGAAAAGCCAGAAGACAGTTTAGTCATCTCTTTACACTAGTGTCTGCCACATAGTGCTAGATATTTAAACACACACACACACACAAACCTGACAGACTAAAAGCTACATTTTATTAATAAAAAAGTATGTCGATGATCACCTGCATCAATACAAGTTTACAATGAATTTAAATTGAGTATTAATATTGCAGTCCTTTACTATGCTTTCGTTCTATGCTCGAATGACATACCGGAAAGATCATTCCTCCCATGGTGTATAGAAGTTCAGCCAGAGACAAACACAATCTGAGGCCAGGAATCAGAAAGAAGTAGCACTCAGAAGAAGGATCAAGTCTGACCCCTGAGAAAAGAGTCAATCAATTTCTTTCTCACTATAAAACTATGCTTTGCCCATTGAAACAGATGCCTCATGTTGAAAACACTGTGTGTAGTGTTAGGGATCGTGGTAGGGGATATAAGGACGAAGTAAACATAGAATGAAGATTTAAAGTATAAAATCCTAAAACAAGACAAGTAATGCAGGAAAGTACACTTAGTAATATTTAAGTTTAGGTATCAGGGAAAACCAAATGGGTAATGAGGGAAGTAGGCAGAACCAAAGGAAGGCCGCTCTAGGAACTGGTCTCCTCTGTTTTATCATTGAAGGCTCCATTTGGATCTTCCAAGTGCCTTTTCCTCCCCCCTTCGCTTTCATACTCATGGGTAACAGACAACTGTGGAATTTCTGGTGTTTATTTTTATTCTCTTAAGCTAGATCATTCGTTCTCTATTTTAAAGAAGTGCCCTAAAGTTAGTTCCAGATTCTGGTTTCCTGGCTCAGCAGCTGCTTCTACCAAGACAGGAACCAGAATAATCCTGTCACTTCACTGAAACTTAAATTGGTACAAAAGGTCTATCTGTGTAGAGTCTGGTTTTCAGCACAGCTCCAACCTTAACCTGTCATTGCATCTGTTTTAATGTATTCTCTGAAGTGGGGAGAAAATATTGAAACTGCTACTTTATTTCTTTTTACACTTGTTATCTTGCGTCTCTCTTGTATCTGACCTTGTAATTTAAACTATTCCCCGCTCCTGTGAGTTTTCCCCAAGGAGTTTATTATTAGGCTTAGTTATAGTGCGCAGTCAATCACCCTGCTGCAGAGGGGCATGTCCGTTAAACTAAAGCACAGTTCCAATTATTGACAGCTTACTAGGTCCCCAGTGCCTTAGCATATATTAGAGACATTAAAAATTCATATGTCAAACCTCTATCCTGGAAGCGCCTGAACTTTAATTAGTGAAGCAAAATAAGCCAAAAGAAAATATGTTCACATAACAAAGTGTATTATTTAGAACATAAGGACTAAATTCTAAACATGTGATGGCTGGCGTGACGGGGTAGTTCTCAGAGGGAAGTGAAATTTAGCCTCAGCGTATATTTTGTGTGAACAGAGAGGGACGTGGAAGACTCAAAATAAGCAGGGAGAAGCATATTTCTGAAGCCCTTGGTCTGTATTTGGCAGACAGCATGTTTTAATATGACCATCTGAAATCCTGTTTGGAATGAAGGAAGGCACTGAATATGAGCTACCTTATAAATGGGCTGTGAAACGATCAGTATGTGCAGCCCATGGTACTGTTCAGGGATGAGACAGCATGCACAGTGCTGAGACTCATCCATACTCGTGGTGGTCTTGGGACTAATGGAAGGCACAAATCCACAAAACATGCAAGCACCTAGCCTGTTCCTAACTCCTCGCCGATATCCCAAGCCTTCCTCTTGCTTGCCTCCAGACACGGAGGAAGGTTAGGACTGAATCTCTCAAAACATGTGATCAGTCTCCTATCACCAAACCACAGGTCTGTATCAGGCTGTATTCTTGTCTCTCCAAGGGTAACAGGGTAAAGGCTTGATTTCCCAGCTGGTGGTACTACTGAAAGTAGGGGCATGACTGAGGGGAATATTGGCATACGTGTCCTGCCACCTCTGCTTCCTGGCTGTCATGAGGTGAGCTGCTTTGCTCCATCATGCGCTTTCTGATGTTCACCCTTGCCTCAGGCACAGACAATCAAACCAATATCCTACACTGACACCTCTAAAAGTGTGAACCAAAATAAAACTTCCCTCCTTTGTGAGCTCAGAAGACCAAAAATCCCCAGTAAAGATACAGACAAGGAAAGCTGGCCAGGCTTTAGAGGAAGAGCAAGTGTTGGGAATGGAATCAAAGGTCAACTTTGTGATACTTTCAGTGAGTTTGCCTGTGTTCTTCTGCCTGTGCCCTTGGATGTTGTAAAATGCTTAGTTTAAAGATGGCAGACTAGTTTACACGGTGGAGGAAATTTTAAGGCATGACATCATGCAGGCACTGGTAAGGATACTGTTGGCTACGTTTAGCCAAATTTACACTAAAAATCGTGATCAAAAAGTGTTTGAGAACCTCACAATCTGAACGAAAGGAATGCTTGTTGAGTTGTTGTTACTGAAAATATTAGCTCCACTGAAAGGGAGCCAAGTATTCACCACTGAGAGATGGAAAATACATTGTGAGGGCATTTCATGGATCAGTAAGTTCCACTCTTGCTAGCTTAAACTGAACATGCATAAACCCTCGCTTTGAGAAGGACACTGGTTCTCAAGCATTTGCTCCTGCACATTCAACCATCTGGGCACATGGAAGCTGTGAAGGAAGCAGGTAATATCCAGCTGTGCTTGTTCTACAAGCATACTCAATGTGAGTTGTGGGACCATGGAGGTTTGGGTACAGATATCTTAAAAGCCAAGAAAGACTAGAAGTGTGTAGCAGAGTCAGGGCTCCTGCAGGCAGCCTGGAGGAAGGTAATCCATGCAGCCGAGTGGAGACAGCTGTGGCAGAGAGCCAGCAGCAACAGAAGTGTCAGACATACAGGCATGGCCCTGGGGAGGTGACTCAGTGTGTAAAGTGCTCCACAAGTGTGGGACACTTGAGTTTGAATCCCTAGAGCTCATGGGTAGAAACTCAGTCATCAACATTTGTAACACCATGTTGGCAGATGGAAACAGGAGGATTAGTAGAACTTGTTGGCTACAAGCCTAACCCGTCCCCCACACACAAAAGGGGGAATTTAAGATTGAATGAGAGATCCTGACTCAAGTAAATGCAGGAGAAACTGAGAGTAATAAATTAATTTCATTAAGGGTCTTTGAAAACTTACTTAGGAAACCAAGTTACACAAAGTAGAGTTTAACCAAAAAAAGCACTCCTTGCTTCTCATCTCAGGAAGAGCATCTTTCTGTCAGACAGGCAGACAACAACCTGCTTAACACCTGGCTGCTAAAAGAAGCCCTGGTCTGTCTGGAGATATTATGACAATATTTTACAGTGTAAATCTCCCCCATTAGTCCAAGTAGCAAAACCTTGGACTCTTGTGTTTTTGGAACAAACTTAGTTACTCAACATGTAACTTGGGCTGTAAAGCTATATAAGCCAATGAGTATTTCTGGCCTGGTGTCCTCCCCTTTTGTGCATTAGCCAGAACTAGTTCCATCATGGGAAAGTGCATAGAAAAGGGCACTTGGTATCTTCCTCTGGCCTCTTCATATATGTGAGCACACCCCAACACACACACACACATATACATACCCCAACACACACACACACACACACACACACACACACACACACACACTATGCAAAGCAAAGCTGCAGGCAATGAGCAGAGTCAGCCTAAGATGGAAGCCATGGGATGCAACCAGCAAGGTGGTGAGTTATCCAACCGGTCTCTTTGGTCTGGATGTTAGACATGGCACTAAAGAATCTAATGTTTTCTCCCTGGGGTTTGATCCTGTGTTATTGATTTTCTTTTCATCCTCTTTGTAATAGGATTGTCTACCCAGCCATAATATATTTGAACTTTATTTGTTTTTGTTTTTTTTTTAATTTAACAGTTGTTCTCAGCTAGGAGTTTGCCTTAGATCGCAAAGGAGATTTTGGATTGGATTTTGAGAGATCCCGAAAACATTAAGACTTTGGTGAGTCTCAGAGAAGGGCTGAATGCATTTTGCATTGTGAGATGGACATCAAGCTCTCAGGGCCAGGTATATAATGTCATAATGTGGATTTTAAATGCCCCGGGACAGCTCACATGTTAAAGGGTAATTCCTGTGAGAGACACAGTTGGCAGGGCGTAACCTCTTCAAGGGGTGGGGGCTGGTTATAGAAAATAAGTAATGGGGATCAAAATAAGTAAAAGAATATCTCCAAATAACCTTTGATGGGGACGTGGGGCCCCTACCCCTTCCTCTGTTTCCTGACAGCCACAAGGTTGGCTGACTCCCCTCCCATGTGCTTCTACCAGAATGTTCTGCTTCACCTGTAGGCAGCTGAACCAAGTGCCCATGGCGGAAATGATGAGTAAAATAAAGTTTTCTCCTTTTAAGTAATCTCGAATATTTTGTCACAGCAATGAAAAGTTGTGCCAGGAGAAGGACCTGGAGGTTTTATGCAGGCATCCCTGTGTTTCCTTTATTTAGCTTTCCATCAGTCTTCCCAAAAATCTCCAGTCTGTCCCCAACACATGCAGCCCCTGTCCATGACCTCTACCTAGAACCTTCTATGGCGGGCTCACACATCCCGCCCCTCTACTTTCCCAGAGCTCCTTCCTGCTTCCTGCAAAGCCCCTCTGAACCCCTTATCTGTAGTACTTGTCCTTCAAGATGGCCCTTTTGTTCTCTTGTCATCACTCACTATAGCAAACCCTAAGCCCTGTCGTCACAGTTCCTGAAAACAAAACAAAACAAAACAAACAAACAAAACAAAACCCCAGGCTTCTCATCCCCCTTCATTTCCTTCTCCAGGGACCAGCATCCCTGATCCATCTCATCTACTCAGTTTTATGTGCTCAGCATCTGCCTTTCACCACCCCAGCCTGCCTTTGTGTTGCACAATCCACTGCACCGAATCCAGTGCTTTCCATCGCTTCTTATGCTGAGTCAATGGCAGGCCCACCACTGCAGCTCTGGCAGAATCGTAGCCCCCACCCCTGCCTGGGTCCTCTCATCCCTAAGGCAAACTTTCACTGTACAGCTCTGAGGTCTGCTCCCATGCTGCTAAGGAACGCTGGCGAAATGCTACAGCTTAGAAGGTAGAAAGCATTATGGAGTCTTAGTTCTATCACCAACTAGACCCGAAAAGCTACCCTTTACATTCATGTGCCCCTGTTCTCCATTGAAGGTGTAGGAAGTGTCCACTAATGTCTTACACCTGCGCATGTCACCAACACTCTCATTCCGAGCAGACGACCTCTCCTCCTACTCCATGAAGTCACTGGACACTTCTAGAAGGAGCTGTCATATCTTTCCACAGAATCTCCCTTGGTTTCCTTCCCGTGGACAAAGAGGGGAAGGCTCCTCTACATATCCAATGTCTCTTCCATTTGATGGCCCGCAGCATCCTACCATTTTGGTGGCTCACTCTATCAACTAGACACTTGGTTCGCTTTTGGTTCTTCTGGGTGATTTCAACAGTTGCAAGCATGGCCAAATGTCTCCTATCTTAAGTTCCCTTCACCATCAGTATCTCAAGGCTACCATCCTCTTCTTCTTTCACCCATAGAAACTCTCAGCAGAGTCCCTATGCCTGCTCTCTCTCTCTCTCTCTCTCTCTCTCTCTCTCTCTCTCTCTCTCTCTCTCTCTCTCTCTCTCCTTATTTTCCTCCCAAGCTCACAGAACCCTGGCATTTGCATTTAACGTCCTACAGCCCTTCTCCTGCCAAGGCCATAATAACCTCAACATTATCAACTTCTCAGTAACACAAGTTTCCATCAGCCCTGGAATCTGTCTGCTCACTTCCTGTGGTCCTCTCCTCTAAGGCATCTGGCCACTCACTTTCCATGGTCCTTTCCTCCCAGACAGATGGTTACTCATTTCCTATGGTTCCTCAAAACCACCCTTTCAGGTTTTGTAATCTCTTTGTCTGTTGTTTTTCCTGTTCTCCTTCGGAAGTACCAGTTGTTTACAGAAACTAACATTCCCCAGGGTCTGAAAACTGCATCATCTCTTTTTATGTCTCCTAGGCAACCTTCTGACTTTGTATTAGATACATATGCTGCAAGTGAAGTGTGCTGCAGAGGACAGAAGTTTGCATTATGGTAATAAGGTCATGGGAGAAAGGAGAACCACTCAGGCCTGTAGTACATGGAATCATGGTAAAACACACTCTGGCTATGTGTTTCCCCCTTAAATAATCATTCTGAAAGCACCCTCACAATACACTCAGATACACTCAGAGGTGTACCTCGGTATCCTAGGGGATTGTAGGTCTATTCAAGTTGATGGTTAAGATGAACTTCATGTTCTTTGCTACACATATCTAAACCTGTGTCCCCAGTTTCCCTCCCTGACATTCAGACCCCTATGTACTACTGCCCACTCAACACTTCTACCAGAATTTCCACTGGCACCTCGAATGCCCAAATCCCACCCTGTGTTTTCTCTAATGCCCTTATCTCAACTAAGAAACGTTTCCTAAATCCAGGAAGTTATTCTTCCTTCTTATAATTTGTCAAACTTGATCAATCTATAATTCTGGGGATTCAGCTCATTGGTGTCTGTCATTTCTCTTCTCCTATGACCCATCAAAGATGTCAAGGGCACCCAAGTTGATCCCTACATCTTCTCTGACTGCCCATCAACCCTCTGCATCATGAGTCCTAACAAGCAAGTTACTTCCTGGGCACGAAGTGAAGTTCTGCTCTATCATGTCTTCCCACTGTAATGTCCTCCCTCAGAACAGGCCAAAAGCAACACAGCTAGCCAATCAAGGATTTCAACAGCTCAGACCTAAAGCCAAAAGGAATCTTTTCTCTTGATAAGTTGATTATCTCAGACACTCGTTGTGATAAAAAGCTTATCAGTAGTATCAGTACATATTTGTTGCATAAGCAAATCAGGTCTTGTTCAGCAGAATTCTGATACAGATTTTGGCCACAGACTGATGAAAGTCCGCCCTCCCAAAGCATTCATTTTTCATTTCAAAATAATCATTATTTGTCAATGACCTTGCAGATACATTCTAAAACTAAGGTAGTTAGAGGTGTAGTTATTTTGCTTACTAACCAAGTGTTCAGTTCACCTAAGCCTGTGCTAGGAGTCTTGCTTTTCTATCTATTAACTAAACATGAAGGGGCAGCAGGAGATGGTTCCCTTCTGTCCCAGTGTACCAACTGTCTAGGTTTTGTACTAGACATGAGGTAAGAGTAGAGTCATGGGGGAAGACTAGGGGGGGAAGAGAACTCCCTGGCATCCATTCTCCCCACTGATTTCTGCCCCTGGCCTGTGGCCATTGTGCATCAGGAATCAATACCACTTCAGAAGAGGCAAAGGGCAAAGCACAGTAGAATCATGACCCTTGACCTTGCTGGTGGAGCAGTGGGTTCCCAGCAGCCTGACTGTAACCTCTGAGTACTCTGGGGAGGAATGGAGACCCCACTGCCACTGTTATATGTTAAGATGAGCATTCAGGCAGAGGAAGGCAGTTTGTTCCTACAGTACGGTCAACAAAAGAAGCAGTTTCCACTAAGCAGGTGGCCCCGGGTTCTATCCCTGGTCCTATGGCACATGCTATGGGCTTCCACCCAGGCTTGAGGGTTGCATAGGGGTAGTGGTGGGGTGACTGGTGGCGAACACAGTGACTTAGTGCTACGTACAGTCCAGTGCCCTTACTGACTCCAAGCATCCCTCAGTTGTCAGTTGCTTAAAGTGTGAAAGTCAAAGTCAACCAAGTTGAGCCTCTGGACTCCCTTGATCAGATGGCACAGTGGTCCTCCCTGCTGGTGGCCACTACTGTGTCTTACCTGGTGGAACAGAGTTCACCCACACCTGGGACCGAAACTGTTTTGTGGGCAAGCTGGCACACACACTGATCAGAGGCTTCCTTGGCCACTTTCTGTAGCCCTGAAACTCACACAGACATAAATTGGTTCTCCCTTCCACTCTCCCATGATGAAATAAACACAATGAGGGCTATAAGAGTGTTGCCAACAGGACACATATGCTCCTTTCAGTATTAGCTTTAAAATTTAATCTGCAGTATCATTTTCTCCACGGGAGCCAGGTGTGCATGGAGAGACTTACTCAAGTGTCCAGTACAAAATGAGACCAGCCCCAGGGAGCATCCCAGAAGACAGTCAGTGCAGAGCCATGTATGGACCGCCCTGAAGCCCACTCCAGCTGCAGAGGCTAGGCAGGGAAGGTCAGGATGGCAGCACACTGAACTATTCCGCAAGCGAGCGAGTGACAAGCAAAGTCTGAAAGTCAGTTTGCCTCGTTGAACAGTGTAAGTATCAGACTCTGCTTGCTTCACTGACTCTGTTTGCCAACTGTGTGTATTCTCAAAGCCACTGACTATATGAGATTGTTGAGAGGAAGATTACAGGGAAGGTTAGGAAGACAGAGGACCCTGACGAGGACAGCGCAGGCAGAGGAGACAAGGTAGATGGAGAGGAGGAAGAGAACAAGTTAGCACAGGAGCAGTTCACCGGAAACTGGAGCTGAGGTGACGCTGCTGCTTGGAGCCTCTCCCACAGCTGATGGAGTGCCTCCAAGAAGCCTTTCTGGAGCCTTGTGGTGAGCCACCTGCTGAGCCCAGACTCCTTCCTCAGCAGCTCACTCCAGCTACAGATCTAGTTTGGATAGTGGTCTTCCAAATGCTAAAGACCATGCATCGGCTATAAAATAATAATAACAATAATAATGATGATGATGTAAGTTATTTTACTCACAATAATATGAATTATTATCATTATTAATGACATCAAGACAGGAGCTGAGAGAATCTTTGGGTGATTTGGATAAAAGCTCTTTGTGTCAAGTCCCATTTTCCCCATGGAGCACAGAACATTTCAGGAGGTAGCCAATGAAGCTATGTGAGGAACTTTCAACATCATAAAAAACAAAAGCAGCCCAGGCTTTGGCAGCCACCTTCTCATGGCCACAGTGACTCAACACAGCAAATGTTCTTCACACCCAAAGAGAGAAGACTGATCAGCAGCAGGGCAAACGGAGTGGGGAAAGTCTCACCGTTCCAAATGGTAACACTCAAAAGCTAGCCTTTCCCAGGTCCAGGCGCTGCTCCGGTCCCTCACAAACACGAGCTTGTGGACTTCTACAAGGTGCGTGCTGCCATCCCCAGGGTTGTAGAGAACAAACACAGAGGCGTTGAGTAGCACATTAGAAGTCACACAGCTGGCCAAAAAAGAGAATCAAGCAGGTCTGGGTCACTTGCTGTTGAGTTGTAGTATTCATAAAAGGCAGGCACTGTGTTTTGTGGTTTCCCTTAGAAACTCAAAATTGCTTCTTTGAAAATGTGGACATCTTCACAACCATAGGCTTTCACAAGTGTGTTCTGAGCAGCAGAGTGTGGCATTTTACAGGGATTAACTTGACTCCCCTTTAATTTATATATTTATAAATAAGCCCCTGGCAGACTGACATTCTATTGTTAGTAACAAATGATTTTTTTCCATTGCTGACAGCCCATTGCAACACCCCAGTGTGTTGTGACACTGCCATGGCTAACAACCCACTGGCTTGGAAAATGAACCTGAACGGGGAGATATTTATGTAACAAAGTTGGGAAGGCAGTTGGAAGGTACACAGAACAAGACATCAGCAGTGCGTGTCAGTCTCCTGGTTTGGAGCTTTCGTGGTAACAGACCCAAAAAAAGTACTTGATGGTGAACTCAAGGCTTGTGATATGCAGGTGGAGGCTGGGGGCTAGGGATGGGGATGCTGGGATGCCTGAAGAAATACACTTGGGGCATCTGTGGGTGTCCCAAGCTTCAGGATAAGGCCCAGATTTATTGTTGCCAAAGATTTCAATTTTTCTAGATTAAGAATGTTCTCTGAAAGCTCACATGAGGGAGAAATCAGGACTTCTCCAAGGACACATGTGCGTGTTTCCTGGGGGCATTTGGTCCTCCGATGTGCCGGGCGTGACTTTAGCTGAGTCCCTCAGTGGTACCCTGAGGGGAGGAAGCATACACTTCTTGCATTCCTTATCCAGCTTGAAGACTCTGCAAAGCTTAGATAAAAACGAAGCGGGGATGGATTTCAATTCCCCCTGGAAAGGGTGAAGTCTGGCTGCTCGCTGCTTATTTCTTCTTGCCTTCAATTTTCTTCCAGAAATCCAGCCCCAAATTATATATATATTTTTTTCATTTCAAATGAGTAGCTTAGTGAATCCTGCGTATTTCTCTGTTCTGCAGATACTAAGCAAGACAGTGCTTGCATTCAACCCACGAGCGTCATTTAGATAAAAACCAATGAATCTGCACAAAGTCTGTGTGTAAATGCTAAGGCTTCGGTAGTCCTTATAGTCCTTACATCCTCCTTCCCCCAGTCCATTCTTACATAGAATGCATTTGAGACTATTTCATTAAGAAATTGTACAGGAGAAGTTTGTTTTCAAACACCAATATGTGTCCTTTGTTTAGACTTCAAAGGATCACAACAGGCTTAACAAGATACAACTTCAGCCAATGTACTAATTACCTCAAGATTCTCAAGGCCTTGTTAGTTGGAAAATGTGATGATTAAAAACAACAGCAACAACAACAACAACAAAACCCTCAAAAACAAAAAGCCACAAACACTGATTTGTAACTTCAGGGCTTACTAGGGACTGGCCAGTGGACTTGCTATTGAGAATCAATATGAACAAAGCCTGGTCCTGCCCTCATGTCCCCTCACCACAAATCCTAAGCTTGTGATTGATTGTATTGGGTGAGGATTTAGTCTGGACAAGCGTCGAGATCCGACTCAGAACAGGACAGTGGCGGGGCAGGCATGACAGCGGAGGGGAATACAGCACACAGTGAGAAGAGTGGGAGAGAGGGGAGGGGAAAGGAAGGAAGGAAAGGAGAAGAGGAGGATAGAGAGTAAATGCCACTTGCCACAAGTCTTTAGTTCCAGGCCCTTCCCAAAGTCCAAAGTCCACTCACACCCCAAACACTTGAGCACCCTACATTTTTATGAGAAGTGGGCCCATACTGTCTTCTTAATGATTCTAAACCAAGAGTTAATAAAATTAATTGTGTGGCAATGGAGATGAGTATAGAACAAAAGTTTACCCGTCTGATACTAGGCCAGTGACAACTTTACTACTACTCTTAACTGACTTCGCCAAAGACCCAGTCAAGAAGTGCGTGCAGGCCGCTGAGATCTGGCAACAGCTCTAAGCACTTTAGATCCATCAAGGGAAAGCCAGGGAAAAGCAAAACTACTAACTGGCAATATTTCTGTCTCATTCAAAATGACCTTATTGTTACTTTGAAGGAGGGAATAGTATTTGTACCATCTGGGTGGTTATCTATTCACTAGCTGTGGTTTTCAGGCTCTTCGCAGTAAGGCACAGTGCCATCTGCGAGTTAGCCCCCACCTTCATCAGCCTCAGCCCAGCTACTCCCCAACCCTCCACAGAACTCTATCACAAATTACTACTTGCATTTAACACAGGAGAAACTTAGGCCCACTGAACTTCCTAAGAAAGCTATATATTCTTTGATTCTGGGGTGTACAGGCCGTCTCCTGGGTCCCAAGCAGCATTTCTCCCTGTCCCCAAAAATGCATGCTGGAACTAACAGGGCAACCATCCTCCTGGTCCAAGAGCAGCTAACCACAAAAGAAGTTGATCATTTCACCTGAAACAAGCACTTTTGGATCCAGTTGTCACCATGCTGGAGGGCCCATAAGGAGGGGCTCCACTGTGGCAGGGAGAGGTGCTAGAGACTCTCAATGTGCTAGCTCTAAATGTGCACATCATCAGCCCAGGCTCTGAGCATTGCAAATGGAAAGGTTTCCAAGGGAATCCTACCCCTAGCCACGGGTCATCAGCAAAGGACCAAACCCTCCTGGCCGAGTGTGGCCCCCTCCCAAAGCAGTGTAAGAACTCAGACTCATTTTTTGCGCTGCAGGCTACAAGAAAGTGACTTCCTGGCTGCTTGGCTAGAATCAGTTCCTGTAGTTGCTGCAGAATTAACCAGATGACCTCTGAGCCTTGGGAAGCGGAAGAGGTTAAGGTATTACACAACCCTTGTGCCACCCGGGGTCGCCTCCTTCCGCTGGCATCCAGAGGCAGCTCCTTCCTGTAGGGATCACGCAGCTTGGATGCACCTCACAAGTCTGCTAGTCTCCAGGAACAGGCCCCGAGACACTCTGGCGTTTCCTGGAATCATGCTGTGTGCAGGTGGCTCTGGCTTCTTTGAAAAGTGGCACCGAGCCTACCGCCTGCCTTGATTTTCTTGCCAGCTCTTCTCTCATAGCTTGGTAGTCTGTTCGGAATTGAGCACAGACAATACAGCAAAGGTAGCTGGGAGTTATCCCACCTGCCTACAGGGTTGCTTGCTTCTGGTAGATTACACCCTGTTCCTGTCCCATTTGACTTAATCTGCAGGGGAAAATGTGTGTTCTGGATGTGCGCTGATGGTCTGGTCTAGAGTCTTTCCTAAGGTGACCATACCATGTTAAGATTCAAAATCGCCATCTGCTTCCTCAGCTATTTCTACTACAGTACTCACAGGGCTGTGCTCCAGGGGACAGTTGCACAGAACCCCGTTGAATGGCTCCCCCTAGTGGACAGCAGCGCAGTGCAGCAGCCACTGCTGGATGTTCATTAAAAGTTCTTCATTTAGAAAGACATGTAATATATTTTCATCTAGCATCGACACAGCGCCTGAGTTAATCCAATAAGTATGTGTTATTTAAGTCTTTAAAATGCCATTTTTAGTAGTTTTTCCTTCAATGAACTCTGCATCCAGTTAAAAATGATCACTGCCAAGTTTCTATTTGCTTTTTGGGTTTGTTTTATTCAAGACATTCTTGTATAAAATAGAAAAGCAGAGAGAATGGGAAACGGGGGGAGGGGAAAGTGGGAGGAAACGGGAGAAGAGGAGGAGGAAGGCAGGAGAAAAGGGCGGGAATCCGAACGCTTATGGTAAAGCTAGGTTATTATTTTGCTTATGGTCTAAGACAAGTTCAGTGGCGGCTAATTAGGTGGCATTCGGTCCTGGAGCTAGCAGAGATGTGCGCTAAGCACATTTTTTCCTAAATCATCTTTCACAGGACATCAATTTATAAAGTTATTCCTAAGCATCTGACAAAGGAAGACCGTCATTTCAGCATGCTTAAGGTTTTCTGCCAAGTCCGACAGTGGAAGCAGAATGTTCAAAAGCTTGTTTGATTTTGCTTAGCCCCTCTCCCCGATTTTATTCACCTGAGAAAGTCTCCGAGCTCCTGGAGTGCTGTGGGAAATCCTCTGACGGAGGAAGTGACCGTGTTGGGGGATGGTCTGATGTCTTTTCATGCTAATTATCAAAAAGCCATCCCACCTGGGCAGGGCAGATGAGATAGCTGTGGCTAAGGTTCCTGGGCTCAGGGAGAAAGAAATCCTGGGAAGAGGAACAAGCTCCCCCCGCCCCCCAAAGGAGGAGAAGGGAAGGAAGGCCGCCATGGGTTAGATGGAAAAAAAGCATGTGGCCGGCATGGATGGAGATTTGGCCCAGATGAAGAACATTAGCAAGTATTTGGAAATTATGGATGCCAGGTAGCTTGATAGACATGATTAGAAGCAGATGACATGGTATTGGGGCAGGTATGGGAAGTAGTTTAGAGGCTATTTCAAAATATAACAGGTGTCTGTGTCTTGATAGCCAGCTGGGCCTACAGATAATACAGATAATCTAAAAACAAGTGATGCCTTACACATAATTAAAAACAACAAGTGGCGCTCCACATGGGGCAGGTATCCACACTCTTAAAAAAGCATTTTTTTGTCATAGTCTGAAAGGGGGGAATAGCTCCCAGAGAGCTTCCATAGGCCAGCGCTAAGATGGCTACATACACATGGCCAGTTGGAGAGGCAGACCTAAGAGACTGACAGTCTTCTAAACTAGCCTGAGAAATGGAGTTAACTACCTACAAAAATTAATAAAATAAAAACTGTTATGGTCCTTCGCCATGGCAGAAGGCTCCTGCATCTTTTTTGGCTTTGTTTTGGTGTTGATGAATATGTTTACAATGGGCTTAGTTATAGTCACACTTACCCTTACCCTAAAAAGGTTCAGGGAGAAAGGCAGAGAGCCAAGAAATGTGAGACTAAGTTACCAGCAACCAGAAAGGGAAAAGGAACTAAACTCTTCTCCATAGAATTTAAAGCAGCTGGGGTTCAAAGCTCCTTAGCTACAAGGTGTTTGTCAGGGCTTTCTGGGAAAAGTCCACTGGAAAAAGAAAGCAATAGCTACATACCAAGAAATGGTGGACAGGATTTCACTAAATGAAGCCCAAATTGGCACAACTGGCCCAAGGCTTAGACTTTTCCTGTTTCCATGCATGATTTTTGCTTGAGATTTCTGAAGATTTTGACTGAAATTGAGATGAAATAGTTACACGGGGTGGTGGTGGCACCAGCCCTTAATCCCAACACAAAAGAGACAAAAGCCAGGCTTTTTTTCTGTAACTCTTGAGTTACAGACCAACCTGGTCTCCACAGGGTGTCACTCCCCTGCTGATAAGAAAAACAGCCTAGGAATTAAGCTAAATTTTTTCCCTTAAATTTATTATGTTAGTTCATTTTCCTTAAAAATAAGTTATATGAAACCCAACAAGACAGGAAAGACATTTACTTCAAGCTTGACAAATACAAAAAGCCAAACCACTATGAATGTAACATAGAACTCATGATTGTTACATGGTTATCCCTGCTGTATGTAGTTTGTTTTATACATGTGTAATAAAATAAATGTATTTGGAAAAAAAATAATGAATTATATATGCTTACTGATCTAAAGGATAAATACACATCAATCTGAGGTTTATGTAAAGGAAAGTTACTTAGCTGCTCTAAAAAAGGCCAGCCAATCTCCTTAAAAGTGGAAAGTCAACGGGAAATATGGTGGCAAGAGGTAAATTGGCCTAAGGAATATATTTTGTAGGTCAAGGTAAGAACCAAGGTTGGACGGGGAGACAAACACACAAACTACACGGCTCCTATGTTGAGAGGTGGCCAGACAAAAACACCCACAACAAATGTAAAACACCAGGTACAAACCTATGATGTACATAAGCCCTAAAATAAAATGAGAGTTTATCTGACTATATGCTGAATGATCAAATGAGGGCCTTGCCTTCAGGAGAAGACCTCTCTCTTGTTCCCAAGAGCAATATATTATACTGGTTAGGGTTTTTTTCCCCCAGTATAACAGAAAACAGAAACATCTCTGCATGTCCTTAAACAAGTATATGGGCTTTGACTACGCTTGCTGTCCAGAGACTCCATGGGCCCAGGGATCATGTGCGTTTCACTTGCTGCCCTTTGAAGTGGTACCTGCTACAACACAATTGTTATTTCCTGACCAAGGAAACGGGCTCTGCAACTCATGGCACTTTATATATGCTAAATAGGATAATGATAAAAATCGCACAACTTCCTGTTTGCACATTTGTATGATGCTGTTAGTTGCAGGGTCTCTCACATGGATCTGATCTTATACGTGTCTTTGCAGTGTGTGTTTGTGGGTGTGTACATGTGTAGTGTTTGTGTTGCTGTCTGTGAGTCAAATCATCCTGGCACAGAGAAAGAACTTAGACCCTGTAGGCAGAAGACTCAGTCACTTGCTAATATGGCAATAATTGTTTCTGTCTTCTCTGATTCTGGGTTTCATCATTTGTAATGTGGAATTAATGTACTTATTCCATAGGCTTGTTAGGAATCTGCCAGATGGCTTAAAACACTTTATTAATGAAAACTATTATAAAGAAAAACTGCTTTAGTGTGTATGTCTCCCCTCCCTTTGCTTCTTCTTTTTCATCTTCTTCTTGATAAAGGGTCTCACTCTGTAGCCCCATGATGGCCTGTAACTCACTATGTAGCTCAGGCTAGCCTCAAACTCAAAATCTTCCAGCCTTAGCCTTCCAGCTGTAATTACTTGCCTCAACTTATTTAATTTAAATAATTTTTAAACTAATCTATCACTAATTTAAATTTTTTAAAATAATATATAATAATGTTCACTCATTTTGAGTACAAACAACTTTTACAAATTCACCCCCACCGTGTAGAGCACTTCCCAAATGTTCTAACTACCCTATTTACAGTAATTCTTATTCTCTGACCTCCTGTCATCCACTGGCCTGATCTTTCTCCTTATAATTTCACCTTTTCCAATATTTCATGCTAATGGATTCACCATGTACAGCTTTTTAAACTCAGCACAGCGGGCTTGATACATGTGGCACAGATCTGCAACATATATCTGTGACTTTCTTACTCTCCGTTCATCCCTTCACCAGTTAAAATGCATCTCAGGTGTTTCCAGCTTGAGTGGATTACAGAAAAGCTGCTGTACAATATTTGCATGGTGGTTCTGTGTCAGTAGAAGTTTTCACTTATTTGGGATGAGTACCTTAACATGAGGTCTTTGGGTCTCATAGAAGGGCTGTGTTTGGCTGACCTTACAGTATATTGATGAATGTTTTCCCCAGATACTGAGGTGGCTCTGAGTTCTAACTGCCATTGTATAGTGTTATATTTTTACCTAAAGTTTAGCATTCAAAATTTAAATTATGAATACATTGATTTGTATTGCCCTAATGACTAATGAGGTTAACTGTCTTTTCATGTGCCTGTTTGCTATCTGCATATACATGTACATACGCACACAGATATTTCTACACATATATGGTGGATGAAGATGTAGCTGTTTAAATTTATGACATGAGTACTTTATGAGTATATATTACGGCTGCAAGTCTTTTGACATCTGCGTATTCTGAAAGTGTTTTTGTAGTAGTCTGGTTTTTTTTTTTTTTTTTTTTTTTTTTTTTTTTTTTTTTTTTTGAGTACTTTTGGCATTACTTTTGCTGGGAAAATTCTCAATTTCTGGTTAATTGCCATTTATGAATTTCTCATGTGTGCATCAGGTTTAGGGGTCATATGTAGGGTCCTAGTAGACTACCATTGGTGTAATATTTTCTGCATACGCTTGCTTCTAAAGCGTAGCAACTTTAGATGTTAGCCCTGTGATTCGTTCAGTTGTTGAAATTCTCCTTTCTTAGGGCTCGGTGGTTAAGAGCACTGACTGTTCTTCCAGAGGACTGAGATTCAATTCCCAGCACCCACATGACAGCTCACAATTATCTGCAACCCCAAGATCTGACACCCTCACACAGACATATATGCAAGCAAAACACCAATGCACATAAAATAAAAATAAATATTTAGAAAAGGAAATCTTTCTCTCTCCATGAAATCTCATTGGCTATATGGATCAGTGTATGGGACACTGACATCTCACCACTATTCTATGAATACGTTTTTCTACTGATGTGGGTTTTCTTTGAGATTTATAATGTGACGATGATATTGATGATAATGGTGTTGGTGACGATGACACGGGGTCTTACAAAGTCCCAGCTGGTCTCAAACTCACAGCCTTGAACTTTCCTAATCCTCCTGATTCCGTCCCGCTCCATTCCCCTGTCATGTCCTGGAACTACAGATAACCCTATAGACCAGCTGAGCCTTTTAGCATCAGGACTTACGATTTTTTAGCATCTATGTCATATGACTATATTTATTCTTCTTACATTTTTTGGTGGTGCTATTATAACTACCACACCTGTAAAATTTTAATATTTTTTTTGTAGTATGTGGAAATAAAATTAGTTTTGTTTATTTACAGTTCAGTCAATTGTAATTTTTTTTTTAACACTAATACCTTTTATTTAGCTTTTGTGGTATTTTCTATATAATCATGTTAGCCAAAAACAGAGTTTGAAGGGCTGGAGGAATGGCTCAGCACTTAACTTAGAAGCACTTGCTGTTTTTCCAGGAGATTTGAGCTTGACTACCAACATCCATATCAAATGGGTCACACGTGCCTGTACCTCCAGTTGTAGGGAATCTGATGTCCTCTTCTGGCCTCTGCAGGCATGTACACATACATGGCACACAACACACACAGATACAACAGGTGCACGATCACATAGAAATAATGTTGTTTTTTAAAAATAGGGTTTGTTTCTTTTTTTTTTTTCTGATGTGCTTCTCTTTTCTTTTTCATGCCTTTCCGCACTGGCTAGAGCTTTCAACACAATGCTGTATAAGCAATGAGAGGAGTAAATAGTCGTCATACTTGGTAATATTAAAAATAAAGTGTTCGATCTTTTTACATTAAATATCAAGTATTAACTACTCCTCTAACAGTTAATAAAGTTTCATCTATTAGTAGGACCCTAAGAATTCTAAAATTATAAATATTAACAATTTAAATACTATATATAGACATCATTTTTCTTCTATAGCCTGCTAATATGACACAAAACATTAATTGACTAATGTTGAGTGAGTTCTAAATGTGTCTCTGAAATAAACTATTTATTCATTTCGAATTAGCCTCTTAAATTTTTTTTTTGCTTCTGTATTTTTTTTTCTTGTACGTTTATGAAAATATTGGCATGAACTGTAGTTTGGGATCGTGAGTACCCTCCAAAGGCCTTGTCAAAGCTTTGGTCCATTGCCTGTGGTCCTGTTGGGAGACAGAGGAACCTTCAGGAAGTAGGGTCTGGTAAAGAGAAGTTAGTGCGTTACAGACATGATCTTGAACAAGATTTACAAATCTGTCTCTCTATCTCTTTGTCTCTATTTCCACCTCTCTCTGTCTCTCTCTTCTTCTGTCTTTATCTCTTTCTCGCCCCTCTGCTTTTCAGCTGCCACTAGGTAAAGAGGCTTCTTGTGTCACATGCTCTTGCCATAATTACTATATACGGCCACAGGCCCAAAGCCACAAGGCTGAATGGCCATGGACTGAAAGCTCTGAAATGATTAGTCCAAATAAATCTTCCCCCTTTTACTTTACAAGAAATAACGATTCATTACAGTGACGTGAAGCAAGCACAGTGTAGTTTAGTACTAGTGTAATTACAGGCTCATAAAATTGGTGGGAAGTATTTCCATTTCTAGTTTCTAAGAAAAGTTTGTGGAATTATTTGTAACAAATGCCTAAGAAAATCAGCTGAGTCAGGGGACCCTGGAGCCTTCTCGCTCATTCTCTGGTTTTGCCATGAAGTAGCAACTTTCTCTGAAACATGCTCCCGAAGTGTTTGCCAAAATGACCCACACACAATGGCGCCAACACAGCCCAAGCCCTCCAAACCAGGAAGGCAAAACAAACCTTTCTTCCTTGTCAGTTATTGAGGTACTTTGTTGCTGCATTGATAGAGTAATGCAATCTGCCACAGCAATGCCTTCCTCTTTGAGGAACTTGTGGCCAATCTTCTGGCACACGACCCAGTTTTCAGTTAGACTAGCTCCATACTTTCAGCAGGACCACAGGCCTTTTGAATGACTTTCTCTGCTTTTTCTCTGCCTTTTAAAAAAATTATCAGAGTCCCTTAGTTGTTCATATGAGAAAGCAAAGGTGTGCAGCATAAATTCTAAAACACAAAACAAAACAAAACAGCAGCTTTACTCGAAGACAAATTACAGCGGCTTGCATTTGTCTGTAAGTGAATTTTGGTGGCTATGCACATTGACTACAAAAACACCTAAAGCAAATGATGGTTGAAACGTACAAGGGATAGACGACTGTTCTGTGGATCATCTACTTTATCAGATAGCCATAATAGTGAAACTGTGGCAGGTGGTTTTGTGTATGTAGTTCATTACAGTGTACTCATTTCCTTTGCGTGTGATCTGGTTCCAACCTCCTCCACGGCAATGGCTCTAAAGGCCTCCAGTGCCATTGTGACATATGGCATCAGGTAGGAACTACACACAACATCTCTCAGTGGGAACCCTCTCTGCCTGGGCTATGTAATTGTGACTGTACAGTGCAGTGCTCAGGCGCCAAAAACCTCTTTACTTCAATTTCATAAACATAGTAAAGAAATAGTATTGGGCATACATTATAGAAAATAAGTACATACACCTCATAAAGAATTATCATGAGATAAAGTATTCACAGTGAATTACTGACATCCTCTCCCAGCACTGGAGAGAGGGCAGGCTCTTTCCTGGAGTGGATTGCTCATCCCTCTGGCTTCTGCATGCCTCACACCATTCATGACCCCCCCCCCATAGTTCTAAGCTCCTTGGCATCTGTCATGTCAGGAATCTGTTTAGCTACTGAAGAATAACCAAACTAGTTTCTAAGAAGGATTTCTGTCACGTGTGTTGCTGAAGGGCTCTTCTTCCTTTCCGCCAAGCACATGTCAAATAGGCATTCTACTTTGAATCATATTCTCCCTTGAAGCCCTGGCCCTCAACGACTCAAATGTCTTTAAGGTGACAATAACAATTAAATGAGTTCATGGCGGGGAAAGAAATCCAATAAGATCTATTTTTGTAGGAAAAGCTGCATAGGACATAGACCAAGTAAAAACCCACATGAAGACATGTGGAGAAGACAGCCACTGATCTCTTCCCTCCATCCTCCCAAAGCCTCCAGCATGGTTCTGGTACAGTTGCCCTGGTAAGTGAAATATGATAAGCTTTCCCCACTGGCGACCTCTCTACTTTTTTTCAGTGAGAAAATGTCTGGCCAGTTGTTATTTGTCATCTTCCTCTCTCTGAAAAGGCTAAAAGTGTAGCACGACAACCTGCTGGGATCCCAAGTCTTTTCTGGTTGCTTATAGTGATAAAATAGCATCCACAAGGCTGCCGTGAAATATAGAGGTAAGTGCCTAATTGCGCAGCATAGGTTTAGTTAGTTGATTTTTAAAATTTTATTTTTAAACTCCCTCCTCTGAAATAATTTTTTAAAAATGCCAGTGTCAACAAGTGACACAGTAGTCCCAAGCTTTTTTTTTTTTTTTTTTAGCCACAGAGGCCTTTAGCGATCCTCTGGAGTTGCCTGTGCTCCACTCGCTGTAGCAGACATGGGCAGCAGCAGATCCGATGCTTAGCATGGAGGAGCTGGTTTCAACAACCATCAGTGCAGTAGTATAAGATGCACAGTTAACATTCCCTTTGCATCTTAAGGCCCCATTGAGCTCTCTCTTCTGTTCAGTTCTGGTTCTTTATGGAAACCATAGACTTGAGGGGAGGGTGTCTATTTGTGTATACAAATTCATTTAGTAAGAAGGATATTGGGTCAGGTCTTCAGCTTACAAATTGTTTCCCATTAGGCTATGTTTGTGAACGCAACCCCAGCCCCAGGGAAAGCAGGCACTCTTGTGATACACCTGAACTGCCTTCTAGGGCTTGATGTCATTATAGTTTCATAGAGTTAAGAAAACTGGACCTCAGTGTGATGGTGCATGCCTGTGATCCCAGCACTTAGGTGTCAGAGGAAAGAGAATTAGAAGTTTAAGATCATCCTAAGCTCTATGAGACCCAATCTCAAAAACAAACAATTACTAAAGCAATAATCATATAATAACACGAAGTTAATTTAAAAATAAAAATTATATTTGCAAGTATGTACAACTTCAAGAATGTATTGAATTAGTTAAAAACCCTTTACTTTTTTAAAAAGAGAAAAAAATATTATCTTAAAAATGTTGTCTTGTCAGATTTCTTGCTGAGCATTATAATATGTGTGTATAATTATATATATATACATATTGACTATATATGCATATATATTTAAGTTATGTGTGTGTGTGTGTGTGTGTCTGTGTCTGTGTGTGTCTGTGTCTGTGTGTCTTTGTGTGTATGGTCTTCCTACAAGAAGGGATGCTCTCACAACAAGTCTTGCTTTACCTCTCTGTGACCCAGAATAACGTCCTGGCTTCAGCTTAGGTGGCTGCTTGGGCATGCTGAATATGAGTAAAGTTTGTACGCCTGTCAGGGAACACATGCATGAAGGTGTTCTACAAAGAATATTATCTCACTTGCACACGAATCTATAATTATAAATGATCTTAAAATATGACACTGGATAAAATGTTCTGAAGTCGAAGTTTGTCTCTCTCTCCTTCTCTCTCTTTTTTCCCCCTGGAGAATAATATAGAAGGAAAGTAATGTCTAGAGAAAGTCACCACAATGTTTAGCAGAAGCTGTGGTCAGCTCAGTGGTAGAGAGCTGGGCAGGATGGGACGCAGCCCCCAAGCTGCATCTTGCAATTAGGTTTTCTGCTGTCACTGAGCATGCCATAGGTCCACTTAGCCTCAAGACCGTGAGGTCGGGCTGGCATCCAACAAAGGGCAGGCCAGGCAACCACTATCATCAGCTGCCACTCCTTCCCTTTGGCTGTACACCCCAACCTTGCCATAGATAGCTGGATTGTGGAAACGAACAATAGAAACCCCTTTAAAAACTTTTGCCTCTTGAAGGGGTTCAGTGGTGCTCCCTTCCATTAAAGTCGTTTCCAGGGTAAAGACTCAACGGAAGAGGGTGGAAGAAACTCGGATATTGCTGGAACCGAACCTAGAAAAGGCGAGGGAAACTGTCCCCAAGGCAGTTGACCTTTCTCCCTCCAAGAATATGATTGGGGCCTGGAGAGGTCCAAGTCCACCCCTACACACGAAGGACCAGAACAGTCAAATTTTAGGGACTTCCTGGTTATATCACAAACTTCTGCAAAGTTGTTCAATAACTGCATAAGAAATATTTCTACCTTTCCTTAAATCCATGTTCTCCTTTATGACAATGGGGGAAAAAAAACAGGAAACAAACAAACAAACAAAAAAACCCATTTGCCTGTATTGACCTGGCTTCTGACTCTTTGCAGAGTTCAAATACAGCACAAAACCAGGACTTTCCCACAGCATTTACCAACTCTGTGGAGTGAGCACAGTCAGGCACCTTTCTCCAGTCTCCACGCAGCTAAGCCCAGCCAGTAGCTGACTGTGCCCACAGAGCACCAGCTGCCTGTGGCATCTGCACTCATTTCCAGCCCAGAAGCAGCCGTTTGTCTCCTCTTGTTTTCTTTGTCTTCTCTAGGGATAAGGCAAGGCTCTGGAGACTTGTGATAGGGTTTTCTATCTGATAGCTGTGGGTTAACCCAGTCTAGTTAAAATAAATGTATTTTAAAACTTAAAGCCGTACGATGCCATCGTCCTGTAGTAACCTGCTGGTTTGCGGTATCAGTTATCCACACACATGCATGTGGTGTCCATTTCTTGGTTAGATTGTGGCTTTTAAATTTTAATTATATAAGCTAACCATATTGGAGGAGTGGCACAGTAGTAAAGCTCCTCTGAGTGGCGTAAGGTTTTTGATAAAAACTCCACCGGGAATAGAGACTTCCTGGGTGAAGGACGGACTCCTAGCCATCAGTAGCTGCTCCACTGGACTCTTCTCACATCCAGTCCAGGACTCAATAACAGCATCATCTGCAAACAGTTCTTGGACTCCATAACACCAGCAGCTACGAACAGCTCGCTGGGCACTTACCATATCCTCTGTGCCTTACGTATATTAATCTACTTTTTTTTTTTTTTTCAAAACACCATTTTGAGGTAAATACGTTTAGCATTTCAATTTTGCAGATGATGAAATTTTTAAATGTTAAATCAATTGCCGAGTTAGAGCAGGAATTCAGACCCAGCCTCAGCCTCACACTAACATTAGGGCCGGTCAGCAGAGGCCCCGGCCGGCACTGGATGTCAGAACTGAGAAAATGGCTTATCTGTTTTGAGGATAATTCAACCATGCAGTAGGAATCGCAAACAGCAAAAACACCCCCCGCCCCCCGCAAAGGTCATCCCCATGCTGTCTTTGAAACAGTCTTGCTTTTTACTTGCTCATTTTCCACATTATTTTTTCCATGAGACATTATTGATTACTTACTACTTACTGCAACATGACTTCCTGGATGGGAAAACAGAAATAAATGACACATATCATGCACATAAATAATTTATAGCTCAATAAGACACTCTCAAAGGCAACTAGATACTCCCTCACCCCTTAATTAAGGAAAGCCGAACACGGGTCTGAGGGGATAGTTTTATAGTCGGTAGCTCCTGCTCTCGCAGAGAACCCACATGGTGGCTCACGGCTACCCATAACTCCAGTTCCAGGGGAGCTTACACCTTCATCTGAGCTCCGTAGGCACCAAGCATGCAAGGTGCACATGCAAGTAAAACACTCACACATAATACAAGTAATTTTGTTTTTTAAGGTTTTTCTTTTCTTTTTTTTTTTAAGTCACATAAGTGGGAGGGAGGAAGACACCCAGAGGCCTGCCGCCACGCTACGATGACGATGACGAGCACACATGCGGTCAAGATGTGGGACAGGAAGGGAAGCAGAACAGTTCACGCACACGTGAAGAGAGGCAGACAGGGGACACGAGGGTAGTGAGGATGGGTCTGAATGTGGCTTAGCCTGCGCTGCCACCTGGGGCCATGATGATGCCTCCATTTTTCTGAATTCTCGGGTATTCTGTTTTCTGACCTCCCTGCCACAGATCTTTCGCCTCTCATCATCATCTTTCTTATTTCATGACCCGTACTGTTCCCTACACACATTATACACATATGCTAACTAAAACTTAGGCTCTGCAAACAAGAGAAGCAGCCTGCTAGCCTGAGCCAGGATCATCCCAAGTTAACACAATCATTTCTAGCTCCATCAGTTTTCCTGCAAACATCATGAGTTCACTTTCCTGGACAACTGAACGACATTTTCTTTGTTGATTTACTTGTAGGTGGGTTCAGTTTCTTAGCCATAGATAAAAAGCAGCAGTAAACATGGGGTTCAGGCATCTGTATGGCAGAGCTTATGGTGTACATACCTGGGAGTGGTACGGCTGGGCACATGGTAGTTCGACTGTCAGTTTGCTGTTTTGTAGCAACAATGATTTTTCTATGTGGCTACCCCAGTTTAAATTTTCACTGGTATAGCAGGGGGATTGAGCACAGAAACTGTGGAAAGGGGCAGATGAGGACCAGAAGAGCCAGGGATGCTTCCAGCCACTGCAATTGTAAAGATGGACAAAGCTTATCCATCGTTTTGAGTTCCATTAAAACACATAGAAATGGTATTTTAATATTTTTCGTTAAATCCATGAGAAATGTTATAAGATCCACAGCCAGAAGGTGGCACTAATGAGATATAAACGACTGTTGTGTATTACAAATTCTTTCGGAGAATCTCTTTCTACTTTTCTATTTGTAAAGAAATAAATCGAGTTTTTGTAATGTAGTAAATCCTTTAACTAAATATAGAAAATAAACTACAGCTATCATTTGGATTATGATTTTCTTTTTCATAGTATGTAAAGAGAGTGCAGCCAATGTTTATTCGATATATCCAGAGTTAGTTAATTTTAACACCAGCGTTTAATTTTCCATACAAGTGTGTGCTTTGCTGTGTGCTGTGCCTCAACTCGTTGAACGTGCATCCTCTGCTGAATCAAGGGACTTTTTTTCAGGAATATTGGTTTAAAGTTCTATTTTTGTTGTATCTTTACTTCATTTGGGAATTAGAATGATACTGGCTTTATAAAAGGAGGTTTGGCGTGCTCTCTCTCTTTCCTTTTTAATAGTTTAAGGATGATTGGCTATAGATCTCTGAAATTCTGCTGTGAACTCATCTGGTGCTGATTGTTATTCTTTTTAAGCTGGAAGGTTTTTAATACTATTTTTGTCTGCTCCTTTGTTATGGGTCTATTTAGGTTGTTGACTTCTCAATTTAATTTTAGTGGTTCAATTGAATCTATTAGTTCATCCATTTCTTTTAGTTTTAATAGCTTAATGGAATACAAATTGCTAAACTCTGATGATATTCTGAATTTTTTTGGTGGTTGTTGTAATTTTTTTCCCATTCATTTCTTATATTTTAATTGGGGCCCACTCTTTCTTTCTTTTGGTTAATTTGGTCAAGGGTCTGACAATCTTGCCTTCTTAAAGCACAAGCTATTTTATTCATTGATTCTTCATATTATGTTATTTCTATTTAATTAATTTTTGTCCTTGCTCATGGCTGGGTTTGGATTTTGTTTGCTCTTGTATTCCCATATTTTGAGTTGTATCATTCAGTCATTTATTTGTAACCTTATCGGGTTTTTAAAAAAGTAGACACTTAGCACTATAAATTTCTCTCATATGACTGCTATCAGTGTGTCCAAGAGATTTGTCATCTTGTGTTTTGATTTTCCTTTATTTCTAGTAAATTTTCACTTCTTCGATTCATTCACCGTTCTACCATGAGTTGTTTAATCTCCAAGAGCTTTTGTATTTGCTAGAGATTTGTTTGATGTCAAATTAATATTTTATTGTATTGTAGTCAGAATTTAAGACTTTTTACCATCTCTTTGAATTTGTAATGATTTGGATTTTTGTCACAGGGTGTGGTCTATTTTGAGAACCTTCTATGTGCTGCTGAGTAGAATGTGTGGTCTTTAGTGTTTCAGTGGAATATTCTTTAGGTGATCTATTAAGTCCATTTGATGCATGTGTCAACTAAACCTGATGTTTCTCAGCTTATCTTTTTTTTTTTTTTTTTTGTCCAGATGACATATCTATTGGAGAAAGCAGGATATGAAAATCACCTACTATTAATGGGTTGATGTTAATATATGTCTTTAAATACAGTAGCACTTTTTGAAAATGAAATTCCATGCAAGAAAGCTTAGTGTATATATTTTTAGGAAAGCAATATCTTCTTGGGTAAATGGTCCTTTGAAATTTGTTTTAGTATGGTATCTACTTTGTTAGTTATTAGGATAATGATACTTGCTTTCTTCTTGGCCCCAACTGATTGGAACACTTTTAGTCACCCTTTTACTCTAAGGTGGTGCCTGTCTTTAAAATTAAGATGTATTTTTTGGAGGCAACAGACAGATTTTGTTTCCTGATCTAGTCAATATCATTTGATTAGATAATTGAAGTCATTGATATTTACAGTTATTGTTGAAATGTGTTTGGAAACTGTAGATATTGCGTTGTTGATTTTGGCATTGTTTTGTTGTTCTTGTTGTTGCTGCTCTTTGTTTTCTTTCTTTTTTTCTTCTTCTTCTTTTGGTTTTTTGAGAAAGGGTTTCTCTGTGTAGCCTTGACTATCCTGGACTAGTGGCATTTTGTGTTTTAATAATTATGGATTAATATTTTTTCCAAATCTCTTGTCTATGTTCACTTCTCTCTTTAGTGTTAAATATAGCTTTTGTACTTTCTTTAAGTTTGGTTTGTTGTATATAAATGTTTAGGTTGTTTATATTATGCTAAGTATTTCTTTTTTCTTCAATTATGGCAGGTAGTTTTTGCTGAGTATATTAGTCTAAGCTGCCTCTCATTGTCTTTTATGGCTTAAAATGCATTGTTCCAGGCTCTTTTGGCTTTCAATTTTTCCATTGAAAAATCAGCCATGGTTTTCTCTTCATATGTGATTTGTATTTTGTATTTGGTTGAGTTATTCAATACACTTTGCTGTGTATACTTAGTATTTTAACTATGATGTGTTTTTTTCCCCAGTCTGGTGTATTTGGTGTCCTGTGTGCTTCTTGTATGTGTATCGGTGTGTTTTTCCTAATTTGGCGAGGTTTTCTTCTATGATCTTGTTGAACATCTGATCGTTGACATTGACTTGGAATTCTTCTCCCTCAAACATGCCTGTGATTTGAAGGCTTTATCTTTTCATGTAATGCCACATTTCCTATATGTTTCTTCCCTGTGTGTTTTTTTTTTCATATTCTTTTTTTAATTCTGACTACAACCTCTACTTTATCTTCATGTCCTGATAGTCTATCTTCTGCTTCATCATGGAAAGAATTTCATTTTCCTTTAATTTTGACAGTTTTGCTAGATATAATAGCCTGGTTTGGCATTGTTGCCTTTCAGCAGTTGAAATGCAGCATTTCAAGCACTTCTGCCTGGTGAAGTTTCTATAGAGAAATCGGCTATTTTCATAAGGGTCTCTGTTCAAGTACAACTTGGTGTTTCATTTTTGCAGCTTTCAATTCTTTGTTCTGTATTTTTAGTGTTTTGTTGTTGTTGTTTTGTTTTTGTTTTTGTTTTTTGTTGTTGTTTTTTGAGAAACGGATTCTCTGTGTAGCTTTGGCTGTCCTGGACTCACTTTGTAGATCAGGCTGACCTCAAACTCAAAGCATTTACATGCCTCTGCCTCCCAGACTTCTGGGATTATAGGTGTGTGCCACCATACCAGCTATTTTTAGTGTTCCAAGTATTATATGACAGGAGATTTTTTTTCTGAACTTGTCTATTTGGTATTCTAAATTTCTTCTATACATGAATATACATTTCTTTCCCTTGATTTAGAATTTTTATTGTATAATTTTACAATTTTAAAAAAATTTTAACATGAAATTCTTCTTCTATGCCCTTGATTTGTATATTTCATCTTTCTAAGTGTCCTATGGGGCTTGATCTGTTTTCACTTTCTTTTTTTAAAAAATAATTGTAATTTATTTGAATTCAATTATATGTATTATGTAATATATAATATAAGTAAAATATAAATTTAATATAATCATATATCATATTAATTTATAATTTAATTAAAATCATTGTTTTAGTTAAAAAGATTATTCTTGGGTGTTTTTGTATTTTTTTAGTAATTCATTCATATTACATCTCAATTGCTATCCCATCCTTTCTATCCTCCCATTTCTCCCTCCCTCCCGCCCACTTTCACCCTATTCCCCTCTGCTATGACTGTGACTGAGGAGGACCTCTTCCTCCTGTATATAATCACAGGGTGTAAAGTCTCTTCTTGATAGCCTGCTATCCTTCCCCTGAGTGCCACTGGGCCTCCCCATCAAGGGGACATGGTCAAATATGGGGCACCAGAGTCCATGGGAAAGTCAGTCTCCATTCTTCACTCATCTGTGGAGAATGTCCTGTCCGTTGGCTAGATCTGGGTAGGGGTTTGATGTTTACTGCATGTATTGTCCTTGGTTGGTGCAATAGTATGAGCAGAAACCCTGGGTCCAGATCTGCCCCTCATAATGTTCTTTTTGTAGGTTTCTAGGACCCTCTGGATCCTTCTAATTCCCTATCTCCCATACTTCTCTCACCTAGAGTCCCAATAGGATGCCCTCCCATCTATCCCACTTTCCTGATAAGTGAAGACTTTCAAGGGACATTGCCTGAATATTTAAATTCCTCTGCCACGTCTATATATCCTGATATTTTGTTATCCCCTCATTCTGCTCTATTATTGATGCTTTCTATGGACCTTTTTATATTGAATTCTTCAAATATTCCAATTCAGTATTTTTTCAGTGTTTATGTGTCTTTATTAATTTTATTAATATCCAATATTAACTTCTTTCACTTAACATTTCTGTTCTCTCAAAATTTGTTTAGGAGTTTGTATCCCTTTGGATTCCTGTGGACGTAGCCATTCTTCAGAATTATTTGTCTGGGTGGGATTAGTAATTTTGAGATGAGTTATGTTTCCACAGTATTGCATGTTTCCTGTTTTTCTTTTTTATTGGAACTTGTGCATCTTGGGTTAGGTGATTGGTTCATTACTTTAAATAACCTTTATTCTTTCAGCGGAAGTGCTTGCGATATTTAAGATAGATTACATTATAGAAGATTGGTGTGTCATTTCCTCTTCTAGAATGGAGCTCAGTTTTCAATATTCCACTGTGAGTAGAATGTTGCCTGCAATATTAACAATAAAGGATAGGCACATTCTGAAAATACAGTAATAATCTAATTAAAAAACAAATCACTTCTTAGATGTCAACAACTGTAGGAAGTAGAGGGATACCGGTAGCATTATGTACACTGATATATTAGTTACTGTGGGGGCCCACGGGAAGGGGAAAGGCAGAATAAGATTAGCCCATTCTACTGGGCTGGAGATTAAAAACTAGAGGAGGTGAACATAGACACAACGGTGAGGAGATGAGGGTTAGGAAGGGAGGTGAGGTACTTTATCAGAGAGCATCAGAATCAAAACAGAGAAGAGGTCCAGTCAGATCAGCAGCCCCGGACAGGGACACCTACCAACTAGCGTACTGTGTTCTATATGGAAACCTGTCCAAATGGAAATGGAAAGAATCAGGAGAAAAGAAAAAGAAGAGGAGGAAGGGAGGGAAGGAAGGAAGGAATATCTTCCAAGAAAGCACGAGAATAGTGTGCCTGCAGGACAGAGCTGGCCTGCTAACGTGGCACTGCATTAGGTAAAAGAGAAACAGATATGAAAGGGGAGCCATCTGGATGGAGCATCGAGTTTAAATGTTGTGCCTCTTGCTTGTTGGTTTCGCTTTCTGGTGCCATGAGAGGATGCCCAGGATCTTCAGACATCTCAGTAATCATGCACGGCCAGTGCCATGTAAAGGACACAGAGTACCCAGCTCCATTCCCAGGATGCGCTGGGGGCCAGTGTAATGGACTACCACTCTGGAGAAGAAGATGCCTTTCTAGATACTGTGAATGGTTAGGAATGGCCTTGCTATCCTCCTTCCGGTGATCTTCACCGCACTATCTAAATAATAGGCTTCCCCTCGAGCACCACATCCTTGATCCAGTACGTGAAACAAAAGCTTATAACCTTTAATGCTGCGCCATAAGAAGAGTCGCTGCCCAGGCCACGGCTACAAGCGTGGACGGCACTGAAGCCGTGCGGTGAGGATGCAGGAAGGCCCACATGACATAGGACGACGTGAAGAGCTTTTCTTGAAGGTTGAAAACGAGTCACCAGTGAGTATACGATGACATCGGGAAGAAGACGTCCACGAGTTTTATTCTGAACTTAGATGAGCCAGCCACTGGAGGAAGCTGCGGAAGTTGAGAAAGCTGCGTTTGAAACAGCAACAGCTTGACCCTGGGTAAGTGGAGACCTGAAACAGGGCCTGGGGTGGATAGCGGAAGAACAGGTGAGGGATAGAACAGTGATGAAGAAGCAATTCGTGAAAATGCAAAGTGAATGGTTTTAAAGGGGCTTTTACCAAGACAGAAGGCTCTGTAAAAGGTGTGACGATCTGAACCACCACTCCAAAGTTATTTTTTATGTTAAAATATAATCACCTAATTTCTCTTTTCCCCCTTCAACCTTTCCCATGCCCCCTTATTCTCTAAAATTTATAAACTCTGTCATTGTCCCTTACACACAGACACAGATGACGCATACATATACGCAAACATACACGCACAGACGTACATACACATGTACACATGTAGACATACAGACATGCACACAGAGACATACACACATACACATGCAGACATACAAAGGCACACACAAATACTCATGCTCACATGAGCATGTATGCTGAACTCGTTTTGTTACCTGTATGTACATGATTTCAGGGCTGACCACCCGGTATTAGTTGACCAATCCAGGGGCTCATCCCTGGGGAAGACTAACTCTCCCTGTCTCAGCAGTCTTTAGTTCAGTTCTGTAGTCTTTAGTGCCTGTAGTTGTCTACATGGTGAGGCCCCTTCCAAGTTTGCATGTTTAGGCAGTGGTACCTGGGTGTAGACTCCCTGACATTGTATGAGATACAGTTTTCCAACAGACTTCTGTCTAGGCAGAAACCCATGGAGGGGCTTGGTGCTACTGATGGGCTTGACCCTGTCAGGCCTGGGTTAACCTAGGTTTGTGTTTTAGTTTTTAACCAAAAGAAAAAAAAATTTTTTTAAAATGTAATAAAGCAAAAAAGGTTATAGAAAACAAACACAGTGCTTTTATACAGTTGTACAATTTTATGTGTTCATGTCTTTGGGTGTTACAAAAACCCAGCAAGTTTTAACTGTAGTAAAAGAAGAAACAGGCCAAAACCTGTACAACTGTCTAGTAGCCTCTCAAACTCCCTATTTTTAAAAGCATTTATATTTCATATACACACAAAGTAAAGTAACAGCCCAATCTTATTAGAACCAGAGTGACTCATTTTGGGATGTGAGTAGAGACAGGACGAGGCATGGTGTTCTCTGTCGTGACCACACATCAGTCCCGAGGCTGGGTGGTGGAGAAGAGCTGTGTGGAGCTCACTTCTGCCATGGTTCCAGATCAGGGTGCAAACCAGGACTGTAGGGAGGAAATTTCCCTGCACCGGAGGAGCATCTGCCGCGTACCGCCTCACGGCAGTCACGTTGTCTTCAAACTCCAAAACAGTGTGTGCTGAAACATGCAGGTGAGGAATGAGTAGCTTAATTTGTTTAAAATTTAATTTAATTTAAAATGGGAAAATAAGGTGAAGTCCAACGTTCCTACCTGTTTACACGAAATTCATGTAGATCTGTGTAGAACTTTGAGATGGGCTTGCATCAATTTGTAGTTTTCTACTAATGAAGTGACTATTTACTAAATGATTATTTAGGGCCAGCTGGGTGCTGAAATCTGCTAAGCACTTGAACACGATTTAAATGATGTCCATTGACCCTGCAATTAGGTAGAGTTCTGATTTATACTGAAGAAACAAACCTTCACAGGACAACACAAGCAGGCTTAGAACAGGACCTACCCCAAAGCAAGCACAGATGTTTTTGGAATGGATGGAAGGTAAAAGACCAAGCATGAGAGCACCAGCAGACTCAGCTTTACGTTACCTCACGCCCCGCCCCCACTTTCTCTACCACAATGAATTGCCTTCCAGTGGGACCATACAAAATGGCTTCAATATTTAAAGAAGATCACAGCCAACATAAAATCCAACTAATACACTCAGCAACCTGTGATCATGGGGATGTTTTAATTTCAAAATATATATGCTTCACAAAGAATGAAAAAAATAAGAAAACACAGAAAGTCTTTGAGGATGTTTAAAATTATTTAATAAGCATTGTACATGAAAATAACAAAATTCATAGGATAAAATTATGTGTATAGAACATTTTATTGGTTAACATAGCTTGTATCATTTTTGTTGAATTCTGATAATTACTTTAAAATATCCCAATAGTGACATTGTCTAAAACATGTTGCTTTAATGACTGTTGTATCTTTTCTCTTCTTTGCTCCACACAGCAAAAGAAATTACTTGAAAATGTTAAAATCAACCCAATGCAGCACTTTTCTTAGCTATTTTGTGTTCAGCATATAGTTGTCTTCCAACTATAAAAGCTAGAGAATATTTTATGTGTAATTGCTTACCTATTGTAAGTAAACTAATCTATGAAATTGACTCATCTCTTATGGCTGGCCAAAAAAAATAAGGAAAATATCAGTATAAAAAATCCAAGATGCTTAACTCAGAGCAGATTCAAACATCCAGCATATCTAAAGTTTATCATGAAAAAAGAGAGACAATTACTCTTCTCATAGACCCATGTTATCATCAAGGTAGTTACCAATTTTCAAAGCATTTTTGACAGATAGCTTTTATTGGCAGATAAAATGTATAAAACAATACCATCTTCATCATAAACTAAAAGTAAAACTACCACCATAGGGGTCCTCAGAGTCTGTGTTCCTCTACATGGCTCAGAGGGTCTGGACTAATTCACGGGGACTAGGGAAACCTGAAGCTACTCGCCTAGCTGGATTGAAACAGAATTACCTAGCCTTGGTTTCTACAATTATGCTGTTATTTTGCATACATGTTCCCTCAAAACTCTAAAATGAACATTTGCTGATGAGGTATGAAATGACTTAATCATTTAAGAGGTAAGCTTGACAGGCTGACAATGCAGTAAACAATGCAGTAATTTATCATTAGCAACCAAAAAAAATTTTTTAAAAATTTATCTTGTTTTAAAGTGTCTCTTATTAAAGCTTGTGATTGTTATTGTTGAAAATAAGGTCAGAAATGTTCTTTTTTGACAAACATCTTTGCACTACAGAACGGTGGGTAATCTTGTTTTCAGTTAACTTTCAATACTCTGTATATACTATTCTGAAACACTGTGGTGAAGTACGGCCTGGGATCCTTGAGCAGGACACTGCAGAGGGGCGGGTTAGCTGCATTGGAGGGGTCTTCCACATCCCAGATTTCAAGCATACTGCATCCAGGTCTGAAACATAAATGGCATAGATAAATATTCATATTAAATAACTTGGGGTATTAAAATGAAGAAATCGCTCCTAAATTTCCAGAGGTTAATTAAATACGTAAACGATTAAAACCTTAACTTCAGGAACCATTAAGATTAATACCTAGAATAAAACCAAGTGGAGTGTGATCTATTCCTAGCCCCAGTCAACGTGTGCTGGCAATAAACATAAAACATGGTGGTCAGACATCTATACTTGAAAAAGTTTACCTCCAAAATAAAACATAATCATGCTTGCGAATCTGTATTCTCATATAGCCATAAGATTGGTTTTTAGTTGTATGAGATAAATTAAAGGAGAGCTAATTAAATTCCTTTTGAGATCTGTACTTTTATTAAAAAACAAACAAACAAACAAACAAAAAACCCCAAAAAACAAAGTGCCTTGGTTTAGTAGGCAAACGAATACCCGAGGCAGAGACAGGAGGTTCTCAGACTAAGTTGTTTTCTTTAGCTCCTCCTCTTTGGGGGTGTGGCTATTAGAGTCTTACTAGAGAACACCCTACATTGGAAGATGTCAGGCAGAATGGACATCAAATCGTTAGTGTATATTTTGAAGTATAACATAAAATCCTGACATTTCCTGTGTAAAGTTTAACTACATGTGAGGACCAGCATAACCAGCACAGAGACGTCCTATCACCCAGCACGGTCTCCATGCCCTTCTTGTGCCCAGCCTTCTCCCGGAAACATGGCCCAGGCACCTGTGGATCTGCTTTCTGCAGTACAGCATTTAGAATTCCATGCAAATGCATTGTCTAAACCTTTTATTTCTGGCTTCCTTATCTTAGAATACCATGCTACGGATTCCTTAGATGCTGTTTGTCCTGGTGAGCTCACCTGTCAAGTTACCACAACCTAGATAAGTGAAAAGATGGCTTCAGTTGAGGAATGGAGGGTTGGATCAATTTGGCATGTCGGCATGTCTGTGGGGGATTGTCTTAATTGTTAATTGATGTAAGAGGGCCCACCCCACTGTGGCAGCATCAATCCCACTGCAGGTGGTATGAAGCTCTATAAGAAATCTAGCTGAGGGGCTGGAGAAATGACTCTTTCAGGGGGACCCAGGTGGCTCACAACTGCCTGTAAGTCCAGCTGCAGGGAATCATGCCCCCTGCTAACCTCCATGGCCACTGGCAAACATGTGGCATGCACACATGCAGAAACAAACAAAATCTTTGTCATTCTCTCTGTTTCTGTCTCTCTCTGTGTGTCACTGTCTTTCTGTTTCTGTCTCTCTCTCTGTCTCTCTGTCTCTCTATCTCCCTCTCCCTCCCTCCCTCCCTAACACCCCCCCTCTCTCTCACACACACACAACCTCACAACCTCTCTAAAGATATAACTTCAAAAAAATAGAACTAGAAATGATCATGAGTGAGTTAACCCAGAAGCAGAAAGACTCACATGGTATATACTCACTTATATCTGGACACTAGCCCAAGGGGCATGTCCCAAGAAAGTATTCACTTACCAGGAAACTGGGACAGAGGGGAGGACATCCTATTGGAACTCTAGGCGAGAGAAGCATGGGAGAATGGGGAAATAGAAGGATCCAGAGGGTCCTAGAAACCTACAAGTAGAACATTATGATAGGCAGATCTGGGCCCTGGGGTCCCGCTCAAACTATGGCACCAGCCAAGGACAATACAGGCGGTAAACTTTGAACCCCTAGCCAGATCTAGCCAATGGACAGGACATTCTCCACAGTTGAGTGGAGAGTGGGGTCTGACTTTCACACAAACTCTGGTGCCCCATATTTGACCATGTCCCCTGGATGGGGAGGCCTGATGACACTCAGAGGAAGGATAGCAGGCTACCAAGAATAGACTTGATACTCTATGACCATATACAGGGGGAGGAGGTCCCCCTCAGTCACAGTCATAGGGGAGAGGAGTAAGGGGAAAATGGGAGGGAGGGAGGAATGGGAGGATACAAGGGATGGGATAACAATTGAGATATAATATGAATAAATTAATAAAAAATATAAATACAAATCTAGCTTAGCATAAGCCTGTTAGCCAGTCAGCAAGCAACACCTTCCCTGGTTTCTGCCACACTTCATTGGTGGTGAAGTGAGTTTCTTGGTTTAGGTCTCTGAGGTAATAATGTGTGTAATTATGAGCGGTGCTGCCTTCAGGTTCATGAATCCTGGCCCTACTTTTCTCATGATTAACTGTGGTCTAGAACTATAAACCATATAAACCCTTTCCTCCCATAATTTGTTTGTTGTCTGGGTATTTTTTTTTTCACAAAAGCTGAAATTAGAACATTTTATTTCTTTTAAGAACTGTTGCCTATTACATCCCTGAGTAGTATTTTATGGCATAGAAATAGCACAGTTTGTTTTTTGAGCCTCAAATTACTGGCCATCTGCGATACTTGCAGTCTTGGTGACACTGAATAGTATTAACATGCAAGCCCATCAGAACTAACTGTAGACAGACGCCAAGCAACGGGCACGTAGGGAGTAGTGGTAAGCGTGCGATTTGTAACTTGATAAGCAACTTCAAAATTATCGCCCAAAGTGGCTGTGCTTGTCTTCGTTTCTACAAACAAATGCGTATAAGTTCAAGTTGCTCTTCATTTGCATAAGCGTACAGCATTACAAGTCTTCAGAATTCTGGTCCTTTTAGTATTGTTATGATTAATTCAAAATATCTTCTTTGGTACAATGTATGTACCCAATTTGCCAAACTTTGTGTTGTTCTTTAGATCTGAGGTATGAGAAGTTTCTATGTGCTATCAGATGCTATAGACTTGATAACGTGTAATCGGCCAATAGTTACTCAAGATGCAGCACACATAGGCTACAATATGATGCCTTCTTCATACATTTAATGTGCCTGTGGAGCAACACTGGGAATAATGAGCATCGCTCTCCCCCACAGCGTGCTCGTGCTCTTTGCTGTTTCACTGTTCTGTTCAATCAATTGCTTGCAAACATGACTTCTTCTTGTCACTGGAGATTTGAGTGCACTTTCAGGAATTCTTGCCGTCTATTTTTTTCTGGCTTATTTTCCTAATTATAGTCGTGATCCATGTTGTGGGCATCCAGAGCTCATTCTTTCCTATTGACGAGTGACATTATAGTCTCTAAATATTCTAATAATGTGCTTAGTAATTAACTCACCTGTTAATAGATATTTGAATTGTTTCCAGGTTTAGATCACTTTTTTTAAAGGTGATATAGTGATGCTCCAATGTTATAGAGAGTTTTGTGTGACTGCTCAGGTAGCAAAGTGTCTGTCTCTGTCATCTTCTCATTCGGAAAAGCTACTTACCTGCACTCCCGGTATACTCAAGTTTAAATTAATTTTATTCCTTCTCAAGTCTCTGAATTACAGTTACGCTTAGTTGTTTAGGGTTTAAAATGTTTCTAGGTCTGGATAGATGTTTTAAGTTAGTAATGACGAGATATGATAGATACTGATTTACATCCAGAATTTTAGACGCACCAAGATAGGAAAGATGTTTTCTTCAAGGCTGCCAAATACAATTAGCCAAAACACTAAGAATGTAACATTTATATAATTCCTGATTGTGCCATGGTTGTTCTTGTCATAGGTAGTTTATTGTATATGTGTGTAAAAATACAAATGTATATGTAAAATATAAAAAATGTTTAATAAAAAAGATGATATAAGTAATTACGTCAATTTTAAGTATAGATGAATGCTTTATTTGTTAAGGTCTACTGTGTGTGTGTGTGTGTGTGTGTGTGTGTGTGTGTGTGTGTGTGTGTGTGTGTGTGCCTATGGAAGCCTGAGGAGGGCATTATGATGTCCCCTGCGGCAGGACCCGGGTGCTGGGAACAGAACTCAGGTCCTCTGCACACTCGTACTCTCAACTGCTGAGCTGTCTTTTCAGCTCCAATAAATTCCTTCCTTAATCTTAAGTAAATACACAGAGTAGGGGTCAGGTTTCTTAGGAAACTGTGAATTTCTGCCATGAAGTGGTTGTGCCACACTTTATTCACACAACTGATACATCAGAGTTGGCAGGGATGCCTTCGTGTCAGCAGTACTTGGGATAATCAGTTCTCTTTCAACACTAGACATTGTATTAGGTGATTTAGGAGTGTCTCCTGTGGGCTCAGTGCACATTTCATAAATGGACATAAAGCATCTTCCCATATGATTCTTCACCATCCACTTCCCTGGTGAAGTGTCCAAGTATTTTTGCCCCTTTTAGCTGAGCTGTTTTATTACATTTTAAGAGTTCTTTTTTATATCTAGATAAATTCTTTTATTAGTCACAGGATTTGAAAAAAATTTCCTCCCAACCTGACTTAACTTCTGTTATATCTTCTTAGAAAAGGTTTATTATTTTTAGGGAGAGTCCGTTCACTACTCACCCATTTTCCTTGTCATGCTTACCGTGTATGTATATATGATTCATGCTTATCATGTACCTATATATGATACCATAGCACATACGATGTAGGGAGTCTATTGTAAAGTTCCAATTATGTTCTTCTGTTTTTTTCTCTAGAACTTTCCTGCTCTTGGGTTTGCAGTTAAGATTATGATCTGTTTGCATTGGTGGCATGTATGCCACCACCCCATTTCCCAAGAGTTTTACCGTAAGTGAGTACTTAATTTTTTTTTATTATTTGGTTGTTTGATTTTTGTTTCTTTGTTTCATGTTTTTAAAATTTTTTTATTAATTTATTCAGATTACAACTCAATTGTTATCCCATCACTTGTATCCTCCCATTCCTCCCTCCCTCCCGCTTTCACCCTATTCCCCTCCCCTAGGTCTAAGACTGAGGGGGACCTCCTCCCCCACTATATGGTCATAGGCTATCAAGTCTCACCTTGGTAGCCTGCTTATTCTTTCTTTGAGTGCCATCAGGTTTCCATACCAAGGGAAGGTGGTTAAATATGGGACACCAGAGTTCATGTCAGAGTCAGTCCCCACTCTCCACACAACTGTGCAGAATGTCCTGTCCATTGGGTAGATCAGAGTAGGGGTTCGATGTTTACTACTTGTATTGTCCTTGGTTAGTGCTATAGGGAGTACTTAATTTATCGAATGATTTTTTTTTGTTTATTGAGATAATTCAATTTTTAAAATTTTACTGATACTATGAGTTTAAGCTTTTACATTCATGAGATAAACCCATTGTGGGTTTTTTTTTTTTAACAATATGGTTGAGATCAATTTTCTGTTACTAGTTGAGATGGCAGGCTTGTGCACACTGCTCTAGGAACTTCTATGCCTTCTCATGTAAAGTCAGACACTTCCTTCTGAATGCTTCTGTAGTGTATCCCTCAAACTCTGACATGCTGTGTTCATTTTTATTCAGTTCAAACATTTTACAATTTCCCTTGTGGTTTTATCTTTATCCTTTAATTGCATTATCCAAATTACAATTATTTTGACAATTTCCAGGTATCTTTATTAATTTCTAATTTAATTCCATGTTGTCAAGGAACATAATTCCAATTGTTTTGTGTGTGTGTGTGTGTGTTAAAAATAATTGTGTTTGTGTCCATTAGTTTTTAATCAGTGGATCAGGTATCACAATTCTATGTTATTTTTGCTTAGTGTTGTATATCCTTGGAGATTTCACCACGGCTTTTGTATCACTTGCTGAGTGTTGTGATGTCTAATTACTATAATACTGGTGTGTTTCTCCATCTGAGTTGTCAGCCTTTGTTTCACATATACTTGTGTTCTGTTTTGTAGTCATAAACATTCTTTGTCACAATCATTCCATCTTCCCACTATTCTGGAACTGTTCAACATTAGGCCATTTTGCCCCTTTGGAGTTGTGTTGTAGCATATAATTTATCTTATGGGAAGCCCCTACCTTCCTTGAGGTTAAGTGAAAAGTTTCAGTAATAACACCCTATTATCTGCTACTTCATTTTCAACTTTGTTTTTACATTTTACTTAGTGGTTGTTTATAGATTGCAAACGGTAATATTCAAGATATCTTTTATGGAGCAGTAAAACTGAATTTTTCCAGTAAACAAAGATTTATATTTCCATTTGTTTTAGTGCTGTTATTGCAATGTGTACTAATATTAAACTCAAAACTATGTTGGTGTTTTATTTATTCTTATAGATGAACAATACAGTGATGAACATGTACAAACGCCCAACACATTGCTGTGTTCCCTGCACATGAGGTCTCATTGGGAGTCATTTGCCAACAACGTCTCGCTGTAGAGGTGGCGTGCAAGAGGCCTGTTGACTCTCCTCTGATCTGAACACTGTCAGTTGACCCTCACATACAGATAGAGTCTCACTGAATATAGGATTCTTGACTTTTTTATTCACTACTTTGCTCATCCCACACTCAGATGACTGGGCTCTTCCTCCTTGAGAAGTCCGGCATCCATCATGGTGTGCTTCCCTCTTCTCTTCCAGACAGTCCTCTGCCTGGTCTTTCTGCTTGGCTGCAGTGTGCCTTGCTCTGGTTCTCTCTGGGTTTGCGCCCTATGGGGGTTTGTTGAACTGTGTAGTGGATCTCTTAGTCAGTGGCTTTCTCAAAGCTCAGCGACTTAGACATTTATTCAGCTGTTAGTTTCCATCCCTTCTCGTTCTTTCTGGTGATGTAACTGAGGTCCATGCTCTGTCCCAGCTGTTTCCCTCATGTTCACACACTTAATTATGCTGTCCAGATCTCTGCAAAATTTCCCTGAAAAAAGTTGCTTTTTCTCCATCTACTTCAAATTCACTGATTTTTTTTTCATGTATCAAAAGTTTAGAACTTTTAAATGTTTCACTTGAACTCAAGACTTCACCTCTAGAGTTCCCAAAAGAGGGTGTTGAAATGCTGTCTCTTTCTACTCATTGGTAGATGTTCTACTTTAATTCACGGCCCACTTTGTTGTGTCTAGAACAGAAGCCAGGACCTTACCCACACCAGACAAGTGCTGAACCTTGGAACTGTATCCCTAGCCCTGCTTTTTAATTAAACATTCTAATAACGAATATGGACTCTCTGTATCACTGGTTGAGACCTTCCTAATGCTGCGACCCTTTAACACAGTTCTTCATGTTGTGGTGATTCCCAAATAAAAAATCATTTTGTTGCCACTTCATAACTGTAATTTTGCTACTGTTATGAGCTACAATGTAAATGCCTGATAGAGAGGATATCAGACATGCAGCCCCTGTGAAAGGGTGATTTGATGCCCCGAGGGGTCATAACCCATAGGTTGAGAACCTCTGGTCTAAATGCTTACTCAGATACTTGGGTTCTTTAAATCACTTTCTGTTGACTTCCTATTTTTTAGTGTTTTAGTCCTATTTTCCCATTGTGTGCATTACTGATAAGTTTGGCTTGAAAACTGGACATTATAGATAATACATTCTAAACACTGGAACCTATTTTGATCTCTTGACTGATAAACGGCATTAGTTTTGTTTGTTTGTTTGTTTTTGTTTTGGCTTTTCAAGACAGAACTCCATGTACAGCCTTGGATGCCCTGGCATTGGTCTGTAGACCAGGCTGGCCTTGAACTCACAGCAATCCACCAGCCTCTGCCTCCCGAGTGCTGGGATTACAGGCCTGTGTGTCACCACGACCAACATGGCATTGTTGTTATAGGCAATTTACTTGCCTGGATATGTTGCTATCTCTTCCCAGAAATCTAAACAGTAACCTAAAGAAATCCACTGAACACACATTTTTTTTTTTTAATTTTAGAAATAAAACTCTTAAAAGTGGGCTGGAGAGATGGCTCAGAGGTTAAGTGCGCTGACTGCTCTTCTAGAGTTCCTGAGTTCAATTCCCAGCAACCACATGGTGGCTCACAACCATCTACAATGTGATCTGATGCCCTCTTCTAGGTCAGAGGTATACATGCAGGCAGAGTACTATAGACATAATAATACATAAATAAATCTTTTAAAAAACTTTTAAAAATGTATGTTTTTATTTATTATGCCATCTTTAGTTATAAGTTAAATCTAAGCCTTACATATCCCATATAACCGAGTAACAGCAGCAGATGTACTTCACTTATACTTCAGACATCGAGTAAAAACATCGCAAAAATTTTAAAAATCATGGAATATATATTTACAATAGATACTTTAACCTGAGTGAATGCTCGTGACAAAACAACAGCTTACTTCCTTAATATTTATATACTTTATGTTTCCATATACTAGTGAAAAGTTAATTTAAAAGGTCATATGAAAATTATGACATCAAAATATAATTTTAATAGGTATTATGAGGAGATAGATAGACTAAGCTTCTCTAGATAAACTTATTTTCATTATGCAATAGTAATATTTTAATGAATAGATTTAAAATACAAAGCCTTAAATGGTCAGGACTTGTGTGCAGAAGCACGGTATCACTACATAATAAAGTAAGCATTTGTTGCTTTACAATATACTGTATTATACATAATATTATTGATACTCACTTTGTTCTCACAACACACCATGCCTCTTCAAGAACATAATAATTCACATGTAGTTGCAACAATTTATCTCTCACTTCTACTGCAGATTTTCGACTATATGCAGAATAAACTATTTTTGTCCGAGCCCTTTAAACAACAATTACAAAAAGATTTTTAAAATAACTACTAATAGATTCAAGAAAATTTCATGGTAAATTGATATCATGGCCCTCAATGTATGGCGATATATATGACCACAAGTTATACAATTGCTTTGCTAGATTGGTCTTCACACACCTATTTATATTTCCAATGTGCTGAATCTTAAAGTGATTGAAACTTGTTGTATCTAAGCTCACGTAGAACTGTACTGGGTGGGAGGATGAAAATTAGGTAGTAAACCTCACTTCATAGAGACCACAAAAGAATCTGTTGATAGAATATAGTCCCCGAGAAGCTGAGGCTTTTCAAAATATGGATTCCAGTAAATAATTTTCCCTCTGGGAAACTAAAATACAGACACATTGAAGTATAATACTGCCAAGGGAGTGGTTTGCAGTGGGCATATAGAATACCACCACAGATAGGAAAAACACCGTATAAATTTTTGAAATGCCAGGGTGGTCATTCAAATGTGGCACAATAGAAGCTTGGGCTGTAAGTTGGCATTCTTACAAAATCCTGAGCAAACTAAACGTTGTTTGGGATGTGCAATCACTACAACCAGAAAGAAAATTTTGAATAAGTTAAAATTGTTTCTTCTAGCAGTATGCCAAAAATTAATGGAAAAAGATCTAACAAATGACAGACTGATCACAATAATTTTTAAATCCATGCCTGCTGCACTGGGGTGAAGACCTGAATTCAGGTCCCCTGCTCCCAAAGCCATTAACACCATCAGCTCACATCTGTGACCCAAGCACAAGTGCAGGAGACAGGCTGCAGAAACTCACTTCCAGCCTAGCTCAACTCTATCTATGTTAAGTAGACTTTGTCTCAAAGAATCAGGTGGAGAGGGATCAGAAAAGATGTCCACCATTGCCCTCTGGACCCCAGCCATGTGTGTGCATGTGTGCATGTGTATACACACACACACACACACACGTAAACAGAAGCTTTAGTCATCAGAGAAAAGTAGTGTGTGCATAAGAAGCTAGGAAATCCTCTGATCTTTAAAAACATTTTACAGCAAATTGCACTTATTATTTTTAACCTTTGTATGTGGAAATAAACTAGCTACTAATCATCAGGAAAATCTGAAATATCTCTTAAATCAGGCAAAAAAACTTAAGAAGTTGAGAGAAAAGTGGTAAAATGTGGCTGCGAATTACACCCATTTGACCTCTGGCTCCTCCTTTAGAGTCTTATTCCCCTCCCTGTCTCTGTGTCTGTTTGTCTCAGTCTCTCTTTATGTCTGTGTCCTTGTCTCTTAGTCTCTGTCTCTGTCTCTCTGTCACACACACATAACCCCCGCTCCATACACAGGTACTATTTTTGTGTATATGTGTGTGTGCCTCATATATATGCTTGGGTGTGTGCTTGGGTGTGTGCTTGGGTGACCTCTGTAGACCAGAGGTCAATGGTGGATGTCTTTCCTGACTGTGCTCCACCTTACTCTTTGAAACAAGGTCTTTCACTGAATGAGGAAGTTGGCTAGACTAGCCAGTGAGTTTCTGGAGTCTGCCTGTCACCAGTCCTACCTGTTCTAGGGTCACAGATGTGAGCCATTGCTACTGGCTTTGGGTGCATGAGACCTAAATTCAGGTCTTCATCGCAGTGTGGCAGGCTCTATTGAGTAAGGCATCTCCTCAGCTCTACAACATTACTTTTTGCTCATTCTTGATTCAGATTTAAGGTTATATTTAGTCTATTTCAGAATCAATAGGAACCTTTACTCATGGTTAGCATTTTTGCTTGTTTGAGACAAGGTTTTACTCTGTACTTCAGGCCGGCCTGGGACTCGCCGTGTAGGTAAGGATGGCCTTGAACTCACAATGGTCCTCAAACTACAGTTTTCCAAGTGCTGGGATTATAGGTGTGCCTTCCACACACAGCTTCATTATACATGCTTTTCACTTCCAGAAATGAATATAAGGATACTTATGTAAATATGTATACATGTGTGTACGTGCATATGAACATGTATATGTGTAAACAAATACATTTTCCTTTTTCTAAGGGGCAGTAGCAAATAGAAATCTACCCAACAAATGCAGCAGGACACAGCTCACCTCAGGTCTGCGTCCTCATAGTGTGGGTGGTTCACAATTGGATGCAATGTAGACAGCTTGATGCTTGCCATTGTAGGCATGGCACCTGCAAAGACAGCATCTGGGGAACAAGATAACATTTATAAAAAAAACATTTCAAAGGAAATTAAAAAGTTTAATGTGCCCTTAAAATCTGAATCCAAACTAAGAAAAAAATTAAAGTCCCTTACATAATGGCCCCTGTAGATATTTTACTTAAAAAAAAATTTATTCTTTCTTTTCTGTTATATTTAACCTTTGCTTCACTTGTACTAGGAGCTATGCACAATACTTTTAAATTTTATTTTATATTCATTTATTTATTTGGAATGTGTGTGCATGCATGTGTGTCTGTGCATGTGTGTGTATGTGTGTGTCTGTGTATGTGTGTGTATGTGTGTGTCTGTGCATGTGTGTGTGTGTGTGTGTGTGTGTGCAGGGTGCATGCACACATGCTCTGTGCAGCACATGTAGAGGTGGAAAAACAACAGTTGGGAATTGATTTTATCATACCATATGAGAATTTGGGAATTTAAGTTAAATCCTTAGGTTTGGTAGCAACTGCATTTACCTACTGAGCTATCTCACTGCTGCCATGCATGATGACTTTATGGGGATCCATTGACTTGGTTTGTAGGACAACTCAATGAATTATGTGTTTTTCTTATTGTGTAGACAAATAGGCTCAAAATAGCAAAGCTATGTGAGCTGCCAAGACTGTACAGTTGAAAAATTTCCAAACTCACTCTAACTGCTTCGCTGAAGTTTCCTGCTACACTCTAAGAACCAGTACTATAGGCAGGAAACTAGACAGAAGGAAAGCGCCCTGCCTTGCTATGGACCATGCATGGTATGTCATGGCACATAAGAGGCCAATGTCATGGGACACTTTTTCAAATTTTTTTGTGAGTTGTAGTCATATGGATTTGTTAGAAGAAAATATTGTCCTTCAGTATTTCAATATTGAAATTTGGGGATTGAGAGTCAGCTCAGTGGTTAGGAGCACTTAATTTGCTTGCAGAGGACCCAGGTTTAGTTCCTAGCACCTACATGGAGGCTCAGGCCACCGGCAACTTTAGTTCCAGGCCATTGGATGTCTATTCTGACTTAGGCAGGCTCCCGAATGCATGTGGTACACATACATAAAGGCACATACACAGAAAGATAAGTTTTTGCAATATTAATGATTAAGTTGGTTAGTTGTCATTTATATCTTTGTTGTTTTTCTAGTTTTTTAAATCATTCGTTACTTGTTGGTATACATTTTTAGAAGTATAAGTTTGGCCATAGTTACTATTACATCAAAGTCAATTATACACCTTAAGTCTCCTTTCTTAAGTCAAAGACCAAAAGCTTATTCTTGACATTTTAAAACAGTTATGTTTATGTAATTGTTAAGATTATTTTTATTTATAAAAATTGGTCACAAACATATGGCATTTTACTTAGGTCTACTGAAATAACTTTCTTTTTTTCAAAATATAATTAAGCACTTTAAATACAACTTCATGAAAACATGTCATTAAATACTAAGGGCATAGAACAGTGCAGAGCACCGGATTTACTCTTTAGCGATGGAGTGGCATGCTGGAGCATCCAGCACCCGAAGAGTATTATGGCTAGATCTGGTGAGAGACAACAACGCAGAATTGAAGTGTAGTTTCTACTGAATGTGTGCTTCTCCAAGACCATTGTAAAGTAAGAAAACTGAAAGGGAAACTACTGCAATTCAGGATTGTGCACACACACTCATACATGTGCTTCCTACACACACACACACATACACACACACACACACAGGAACGCATGCACACACACAAATGCATAGATACATGTATATATGTATACACACATATATACACTCAGATGGAGTGCTTCGCTGTGTGTGACTAACACATGCTTGTACTGTGTATTATGTATGCAGAACAGCTCACCTGGCCTGGTATTGTGTCTGATCCAGTGTATGAGGTCTTCCTGAGGCAAGTTAGTAAACTCTCCCATAATGCTCCACTGGTTATGAAGGTTTACATAACCTTGTAATGACATCATTGTCAGAATACCGAAGACAACATTCTCAAAATGAATTCTGCAAAAAAGCCAGCCAAAGAGCTGAAATAAAAAGACCATTTATTTATATTTCTTATATGAAGAGTACTAATGGATCAAAAGTACAGTCTCTCGCCTTCCCATTGAGTCCAGAGTGGATCACCCTTTATCTCAGCACCCAGACACAGAACGTTCATCTGCTGCTTGCAAACAGCCAACATACTGGAGTCACAAGACTTGGTTATAACTACATCTTCTGTTTTTTGAAAAAAAAAATTGGGAGTCTTTCCTGTACTGATTTGCAGCCAGACAGTAGGATTAGTGAACTGCAACTTGAAATCTGCTAACGTGAAATCTTTGTAACATTTGGCAGGTTTTTAAGATGGCTTGAATAACCAGAGGAAAGCCCACTAGCATTGGCATGTTCCTCTCAGGAAAATAGCTGCTAAGTCGTCCAAACTAACTGAACAAGGTGCTTCTGGATGTACTGAATGCCTGCCTATTTTATGTAGCTGGTTTACATATCTATTAACTATAGCAAGGAATGCCTGAATGGGGAGTTTTCTAAGGAGCCACTCTGGGTCTCCTCAGCACTGGAGTTGTGATGTTAAGGGGGTCTTGTGGGCCTGACACACCTGCACAGCGTAGATGCTGAAAGGCTGTGTTTATAAACACGATGATCACAGTGGGGAGGAATAGCCAGGTGCTCACACAGGACCATCACTCAGTCTATCCGCATTTTCCCAGCCACTTCCCTGCTAACCCTGAATCATCAACTGACATTTAAAATCTTTGAACAGAATTAACTTAAAGAACTCAATACTTTCATATTTTGCAATTCTCAACAGAGCCACAGCAGCTCCAGGGCAGTTGCTGTAGTTGTTATGATAACAGTCACTCAAGGATGGCGGCTTACCCGTCGGGAGCAGATCAAGGAAGCCATAATGCACATGTGGGGTGTCAAAAACAGCTTCAGCCGCATGATTAAAGTGGCAAGAACTGTGAACGCCAGCAACTGCAAGGTGTGAAAAATCAACTGCAAAACACAAAACAGTCACCTTCGCACTTTATACAGTTTTAAGTTAACAGATAAGAAAAGAAAATAAACTGTCTTAACTTTCTTAGACAGGAGGGCAGAGATCTCCCCTGAATAGCATTAAGCCTGTTCATCCATCCTTCCATCCATCCATCCATCCATCCATCCATGCATCCATGCATCCATGCATCCATCCATGCATCCATCCATTCAACTAAGATTTAAGAATACAGTCATCTATGCCAGGAACTGTTCTGAGTGCTTCAGATAGAACGCTGAGCAATTCTGCCTTCCTGAGGCTCACACCTTAGCACGTTTAGTTAGTAAGCCACTGTACATAAAAAAGTTGCAACTGATGACACAGTGACAAGAACAATGGGCAAGAAGATGGAAGAGGGGAAAGAGCCAGGCAGCACAGAATGTGAGAAAGGCCACAGTGAAGACACTATCATAAGGACCATCTACTAACTACTTACTATCTACTGTAGTAAGGACACTACCATAAGGAGGGTCAACACAGTGGGCCTCACTGAACAAGAGGCATCTGGGAAAGGATTTGAACAAGGAAGGGAGAAAGATAGGGGGACAAAATGCAAAAGGCTTCATATCTGCATGTGCATTTCAGTTAAGAGAAGTCAGAGCAGCAATAAGCCAGACTACTCTTAAAGTATAATTGTCCAAGCATTTGTACTAATTCATACTTTAACCGAGGTTAACAAGCTGAGAGTTCTACAAGGCAGAGATTTCAAATAAAATTTTTCTAATTGAGATATCCATAAAACAATCTTTTACTAGAAAAATGTGCAGTGAATATGGCAGTAGTCAATGCACCCAAAAGTAAACAACAGCTAAATATTTATATCCTAATTCACTGATGTTAAACTAAAGTACAGATAGATGGAGTTTTTATTTATCAAAGGGCAAATAGTCAGCTTGTACTTTAGAATAAAATGAAAAAAACACTGAAATATTAAAATGATCAATTTCTGGAATTCCGAACTACCAAGATCCTAGAACAGCCAATTACTTTGACTTACACTTTTCTTCTAGGATTTTACGGAAGGAATAGTTAAAACACGCTGGAGGAGATTTTAACTGCACAAATAGGAAGCAAATCTGATGACCAACATAAAAGAATGGACAACAGACACGTGGTCATCAAAACATATTATTAGAAGTTTATTTAATGGAATGGAAAGGATTTTGAGATATACACATATGTATGCATGAAAAATATTCTGTAAACTAAATGGATAAGTAACATAAAAACCCATGTATCAAAAAATATTTAAAAAATTAAAAAAAACCATGTATCTATACCATAGGGGGATGCTATACAAATCCACCGAAAAAGTAAATAGGTTATTCTTGGTGATTTTTCTGCATTTTATGAGTTGGCTTTCAAATTCTTATTGCTATTCAATTGTGAGCTCAGACTGAAGGAAGAAGGCCCAGCAGAAATGATTACCATTGCCCCAAACTCAAACTGCAATAAGGCTACACCTTCAAGAGCTATCCTTCAAGTAGATTTGATACATAAGTCTACCAAGAATGAGAGCTTTTACCTCACCATTTTCAAGGAGCTGTTTTCTGGAAGAAAATAGAAATGATCTATTTATTGAATGTCCATCAGAACATCATTACATAAGAATAAAATCATTTATTCTGTACTTGGGATTTCAAATTCTTGATTCTTTCTAAACTATAACATACAAAACTTAAAACACTATAGAAACTAGTAAAATTACAGAATTTTAAAGGCATAATTCACCATCATTGTACACGTCGTATAGGAAAATGCTGATCTTTACAATTAAATGAGAATATGTTTTACTGATTCCTGAAGACTATGCCTCTGGAATGACATACTTCTGTTAAAATATTTAAGCTATGTACTATAAATAAACTGATTTTAATGATTATTATTGGACTTTTTGACTTAATTATTACAATTATAAACTATATGACTATTTTATACATATGTTGGCAAATATCTCTAAGGCATATAAACAGTTTACTTATTGAAAAGCAGTTCCAATTTACAGACTACCTACAGTAATTTATATACTGCACAGATACTATACTAGCATATAAATAATTTTTATTTTATGGAGTTTATAGTAATCTGTTACATGAATCAAAATGCCTATCCTATTTCTCTACAGAAAAGACTGCTTTATAAATGGCCTTACAAGGAAGGAAAACTCTAGGAGAAAGAAGCTGATTGTGACTACAGGAAGTTTTTTAAAGCAGATTTTTTTTAAGTGGCCATAGAAGGTCTGTTGGAAGGTAGTGAAGGCATAAAATTTCTCTGATTCCCCTGCATGTATCCCACCTATGCAGTCAGAGAATGACGTCATCCCTGTGTCCTGAACTCTTCCAATCACTGGAGAACCCTGCAGGAGCAAAGGACCTGGCAGCAAAGAAATTGTTTTATATTCACCAGAGATCACTCAACTGGTATGCATAAACCTAGTAGCCAATTTATTATATGAACAGACAAAATACAAATAACATGAAAAGGAATTACAGAGATAAATGAGCAAAACCAGCCACCACCCTGAAAACAATAATTCAGTAAGTGTAAGCCAGTGTTAAAGGCATCTGTTAACGTTTTCCTCAGGGACCTTGGAGAGGGTATCCCTTTTACATAATTAAGTGAACTTCAATGAAAAGGAGCTTTTTAAGATTCTGGGATTGACATGTTTAACTTAAAAATCATGAACTCACGCTGAAAACTAGGACTTACACAGATGACGCTTGGGATGTTGGGAAAACCGGACACAGAATTGTCCAAGAAAACAGAGGGTTGAGGGTGGGGCAGGCGAGGGGAGACCGTGTGATTAAAGCAGCACTAGGCCTTCAAGAAAGGCAAGCTCTCTGACAAAAATAAGACAGCAACCATTTTCTGAGCCTAAAAAGTATGAGAGTTTTCATCTCAAAAGAGCCAAGGACAGACCTTAACCGGACACACTGATGGGGATTTGGAAAAGAAGAAAACTGAAAGAAATACCAACACAGGGCGGCTCGCTGAGTTTCAGAGAGGAGCAAAGACTTGGCTCAGAACTGGAAAGGAGGCTGCTCTGTGCATATTCTGACATGGAATCCGATTGCTTTTTGTCCACATCGTGAGACTTTGAGGCTAAACTCAGCGTACTATTTTTTTTTTTTTTTTTTTTTAGTGGAGGGAATGAGATGATTCAGTGGGTAAAGCTTCCTGCTGCAAAGCCTGATGAGCTAAGGTTGCTTTCCAGGACCCACATGGTAGAAGTAAAGAACTAACTCATTTAAGTTGTCCTGTGACCTCAACGAGCATGTCATGGCACGCACACACGTGTGTGCACGCGCACACACACACATGCGTGTGTGCGCACACACATCTGCCGTGGAACACACATACACAATAAATAAATAATACTATAGAGTAAATGTAGCAAACAATTTAAAACCACACATGCTAGGAGACTAAGCTGAGAATGCACCCAAAGGGGCATGATTGAGAACAGGCAACTCAGGAAGTGTGTGCTCGGGTCCAGTGCAGTGACCCCACCACAGGGATGGTGCAGGGGGAAGGTTAGACCTTGAGCTGTAGTAGGAATTCTTAAGTCCATCCACCTGGCATTGGTTTTACAGGCCTGGGAGAGGCGAGAGTAAAGGATTTTGTGAAAGCTGCGCCAAGGTCCCTGCAAGAGGCTGAACCCAAGGAGTGAGTGGTGGGGTTGGACTCTCCTCAAGAGCGCCCTGGGAGATCAATGTGTTAAGAGGCATAGGTCAGCCTTAGTTGCAATGGACACCAGGGAGCATCAGAGATCCAAGCGCAATATGAAATCTGCTGAGGAGCTTTGCAGGCACGAATTGGAGCTGGGCCAAGAGGAAGCATATGTGTGCTACAAGAAGTGGAGCTTTAGAGATGTAGCCGCCCATGAGCTTTGGTGTCCAAATGATTCCATAATGATCACCACTTGCTAGACACAGAGCTTCAGAATTTGGTATTTCTGTTGCTATGTGTTTTAGTCTTGCTTTGACTAAGTCTGTCTTTGTTATGACCCCACTTGTCAGTTTTGGAATAGGACTTTTTATTCTGTGCCAGTTTTGATTGAACAAATGTAACATGTAAAGAAATTGCCCAGGTTGCAGAAGACATTCCACACTTGCATTTTTGAAAACACTTTGGGCTATTAAAAGCAATAAAGACGCTTGAAACTGGATCCATTTTGAACTGTGTGATGTCAAGGAGCTGTGGGAGGTGGGCAAGGGCAGAGTAGTGTTGCATGAGTCAGCTCACGTTTTAAATACTCGCTGTCTTGCTGCTGCTGGTGGTATTCTGCAAGAGTGTAGGAGGTTTAGACTTTGGAGTCTTGCTAGAGGAAGTGAGTGACTAGTAGTGAGTCTTTGGGGGTTTTCTAGGGATGGTCCCCACTTCCTGTCTGTTCTCTCCTGATCGTAGATGCAGTGTAACAGCTGCTTCCTGTTCTGCTGCCAAGCTTTCACAGCTCCACACACTGAGGAGTCTCCTCAAAACATAAGCCAAAAGAAAGCCTGCCTTACTTACACTGCTTTCGTAATTTGTTTGTTTGTTTTTGTTTTCTTTGTCACAGCAGGAAGAGAAGTGATCAACAGAGAGAGAGGCCATTGGAGGCATGTGCTCAGACACTAGTTTTCATGGGACAGACTCTTGCTGGTTCTCAAGAGTTGATTTTTATGGAAGACTGAGGCTGGCCACTCCTCTCCATGTTCCTCCTCCATTTGCAAACAAACAATGTGTAATACAAAATTAGCAAAAGAAAATAAATGACAAATACTAAAACATATAAATAAAACACCTAATAGAAATTAAAATGAGGAAACTAAGTTATTTTTTTTAAAGATAAAAATCAACCTTTAACTAGACTAAGAAAATAGAAGGCTAAAATATGTTTATAAGGAAAAGGTTACTATGATTATTGCTGCACCAATTAAAATGATCACAAGAGAATTACTAAACCTTTAAAAATAATATTCTCAGATTCTTCAATAATATGAAAGTAGAGCATTTGCAAGTCCATTTCAGGAGAATGCTATTTTGATAACACCACCAAAACCACAAGAAAATCACAGGGCCCATCCCCATTGACTACATTAATGGATGCAAAAAAATCTAGACAAAATACAATCAAACGGAACCCACCAGTACATTGAAATTACTGTACAACACAATCACCCCAAACACACATGCCTAGATGCCAGCACAAACACACATGCCTAGATGCCAGCACAAACACAATCCATAGCAGCCAGAACAACATGTCTCACCAGAGCCCAGCTAATCTACCACACCAGGCCTTCAATATTCCAACATTGCTAAAACATGTGAAAAAGACCTCAAAACTATATGTATGAAGAAGATAGAGGCCTTTAAAGAGGAAATTAATAAGTCGGGTGGAGGTGGTGCACGCCTTTAATCCCAGCACTTGGGAGGCAGAGGCAGCCAGCCTGGCCTACAAAGCGAGTCTTGGATAGTCCAGGTGACACAGAGAATCCCTGTCTCGAAAAACAATGAAAAAAAGGAGGAAAGACATCCAGGAAAAAACAAAGAATTGGGTGAAATGATAAATACCTTAATGAAAGCCAAGAAAAACAAACAATTTCAGCAAAGTATATTTTTTTTAAAAAAGCAGTAGCCCTCCTATATACAAATGGGCTGAGAAAGAAATCAGGAAAACATCATTCACAATAGCCTCAAATAATATAAAATATCTTGGGGTCACTCTAACCAGGCAAGTGGAATATTTGTATGATAAAAACTTCAAGTCTTGGAATAAAGAAACTGAAGATGATACCAGAAGATGGAAAGATCTTTCATGCTTGTGAAAATTTTTTCACCAACTCCACATCTGATAGAGGTCTGACATCCAAAATATATAAAGAGCTCAAAAAACTAGGTATCAAAAACCCCAAATAATCCAATTTTAAAATGGGGTACAGATTTAAACAGATAGTTCTCAAAAAGGAATCTCCAATGGTTGAGAAACACTTAAGAAAAGCCTTCAGGGAAATGCAAATCAAAATAACTCTGAGTTCCATCTTACACCAATCAGAATGGCTAAGCTCAAAAATGCAAGTGACATCACATGCTGCCTAGGATGTGGAGAAAGGGAAAAACTCCACCACTGCTGGTGGCAGTGCAAACTTGTACAGCCACTATGGAAATCAATATGGTGGTTTCTCAGAAAATTGGAAATTGATCTACCTCAAGAATCAGCTATGTCACTCCTGGACATATACCTAAAGAAAGCTCCATTCTACCACAAGGACACTTGCTCAAGTACATTCATACTGGTTTTATTCATAATAGGCAGAAACTAAAAGCAAGCTAGATGTCCCTCAACTAAAAATGGATAAAGAAAATGTGGTACATTTACACAATGGAGTATTACTCAGCTGTTAAAAAAATGACATCATGAAATTTGCAGGCAATGGATGCAACTAGAAAAAATAAGGTTACCTCTTGAGTGAGCTAACCCAGACCCAGAAAGACAAAAATGATACATATTCACTTATAAGTGCACATTAGCTGTAAAATCAATAATAACCAAGCTGCAGTCTGAAGATTCAGAGGGGTTAGGTAAAGAAGAGGGCTCTGTAGCGGATGCATGGATCTCCTGGAGAAGGGAAAACAGATCTTGCTGGTGGACTGGGGAGGGTGGGGACAGGAACGATTGGGTGGGAAAAGACATGGCATGGAGGGAGAGAATCCTGCTTGCAAGATGGGCTGGGATAATGGTGTTGCAGAACTTGTCTGGTTTAACTTAAGTTCCATTCCAAAAGAGGAAACCCCATGCCCTACACTGCTTGGATGGCCAGAACCAGAGAGTGGATATGGATAGCCCAGAGATCTAGGGTACAATTAAACAAGGCTGGTCTAAAAGAATGAATAAAATGATTTCTAATAATATTCTGTTATACTCCTATGTTGGTGCTTTGCCCAGTCATCATCAAAGAGACTTCCTCTGGCAGCAGATGGGAGCATATACAAAGACCCACCGACAGACATTGTGAGGAGAGAGAGTCTACATTGGAAGTCTCTATCAGGTCCCTCCCCTTGGGGCTCTGGGAAGCCCACTGAAAGATTGAAGGAGTCACAGGTGATGGAGGACACTGAATCAACTAAGCAAGCCTCTGCAGGTACTCTTGGAAGATGTAGACAGTCTCCTTTCTAGCCCATTCACATTGCATTGTGTCATCTCCCAATGCCTAGAAACTCATTCTAAGCAGGACTCCAGTGGTCAAATTTTGAGGGGACTCAGAAGCACTCCCTACTTGGTAACCCCCAGCAACCACACTCTTCTAAGATACAGAGAGCGCAACAGAAACCAAGGAATAGAATACTCACCCAACAAAGACAAGACCAGATATCAACACCTAGAATTACAATCCTGCCACGCCCAGGTCCCTAGCCACAAGTACAGAAATACATTCAATAACACCCAGGACAACATATCCTAACCAGACTGAACAGCCCTGAGAAATACAATATAGCCGAAGCACAAGACAAAGACTTCGCAATAGCTATTATAACTATGCTCAAGGACATTAAAGAAGAAATGAAACACACACACACACACACACACACACACACACACACACACACACACAGACATATACATACACACACACAGTGAAACAAAATGAATAAAATAGTTAAAGACATAAATCACCAAGGAAACAAGTAGACATGAAATCACCAAAAAAATACACAAAGTGAGGTGAAACTGAACATGAGAAACAAAAACAAAAACAAAAACCTGAGAGATATGCCACACCAAAAACCAAAAACCAATACCAAAACAAACAAACAAACAAATAAATAAAAAACAAACAAAAAACGAAAGAAGGATCGTAGGCACTGAAGACAAGATAGAAAAATGGATTCATTGCTTAAGAAAAATGTTAAATCTAAAACAATATAGGCACAAAAACTTCCACAGAATCTGGGCCACTGTTAAAAGACAAAATTTAAGAATAATAGGAAGAGTTGAAGGAGAAGGAAGCCAGGTCAGAGGCACTGAAAGTATTTCCCTACAAAATTTTAGAAGAAAATTTCCATAACCTAAGGAAAGAGGTACCTATAAAAGTAAAAAAAGCATACAAACCAGCAAAGAGACTGGACCAGAAAATAAATTTCCCAAACCACATACTAATCAAAGCATTAAATGTATAGAAGAAAGAATATTAAAAGCTTTAAGGGAAAAGGACCAATTAACATATAAATAAAGGCAGACCTATTAGAATAACACATGACTTTTCAGTGTAGACTCTGTCAGTCCAGAAGGTCCTTGACAGATGTTTTACAAACTCCACGAGACCACAGATGCTAGACCAGACTAATATACCTAGCAAAACTATAAATCATGATAGAGAAAGAAAACCTTTCATGATAAAACAAAACTTAAGCAGTGTCTATCCTTAACCGCAGCTCTACAGAAGGAGCTAGAAGGGAAAGTTCTACATGAAGAGATTAACCACATCCAAGGAAACACAAGAAATAAATAATCTCAGTACCATAAACCAAAGTGTGGGGGGGGGGGGGGTTGGGGGGAGAATCTCACACAACAGCAATAAAATAAAAATAATGAACGAGAACAGCTCATTGATAATTCTCAACATCAAAAGTCTCAATTCCCCAGTAAAAAGACAAACTAACAGATTGAATCTGAAAACAGTTATCTGTCCTTCTGCTTCATGCAAGAAACATACCACACACCTTAACATCAGAGGCTAGTCATCACTTCAGGGAAAAAGGAAGGAAAAAGATATTCAAAGCAAATGAATTGAAGAAGCAAGCTGGCGTAGTCATTTTAATATCTGATAAAACAGATTTTAAATGAAAACTAATCAGAAAAGATAAGGAAGGACACTATATGCTTATCAAAGGAAAAATCCACCAACTCTAAACATTTATGCACAAAACACAAGGGAATCCAACTTCATAAAATAAGTACAACTACATCTTAAATCACATATAAAATCCCACACAGTGATGGTGGGTGATTTCAGTAGCCCATTCTTACCAATAGACATGTCATCCAAATGAATACTAAATAGAAAACGCTAAAGGTAACTGATGTCATAAACCAAATGTACTTAGCAGATATTTATAAAAACACTTCATCCAAATAAAAAAATAATGTACCTTTCTTATCTGCAGCACATAGAATTTTCTTCAAAACTCACTTCATACTTGGACACAAAGCAAGTCTCAACAGACATTAAAAAAAAAAAAAAAGCTGAAATAACTCCCCACATGACCTCACAGCAGAAACAATAGAAAGCTAACAAAATCATGGAAACTTAACCACTATTGAGTGAAAAAGTGGGCCAAGACAAAAATTAAGAAAGAAATTAAAAACACTCTAGTATTGAATAAAAAGAAAAACACAAGACACCTAAACTTATGGGACACGTTGAGGACAGTTCTAAGACACAAGTTCATAGCAGTAAGCGCCTACATAAAATATTTGGCGAGAGTTCATGTTACTTACATAATAGCACACGTGAAAGCTCTCGAATAAAAAGAAGTAATAATCAAAAGAATTGGACTTCAAAACACAATGAAACCTAAGGCTGCATGTAGGAACAAGGCCCGACTGGGCTGCCTGCCTGTATTGCTGTTTCATGTCCTGTTTCTAGCAGCTTCCGTGTCTGTGTTTATGTTGGTCAGCTGGTCATGTTTACTGCTCTGAGAATGTATCCCACCCCTCCTCGGGACTTTTCCTCCTGTGTGCAATCACCTCTTGAGGGATTTCACCTGCCAGTGGCATTCCTGTTTTGCTGCCTATAAGAAGGCTCTTTGAACACGGAATACAAACTGTTGAGGCTGCTGCTGCTCTCTTAGCAAAGGACCTGCTGTGTTATTGTGTGTGTGTGTGTGTGTGAGTTAAATCCGCAGAGCCTCGCCCTTGACTCGGTACTGCGGTGGCGTGGGCGCCACAGCTGCAATCAATAAAATAGAAACAATAACAAAAAAACAAAACAAAGCAAAGCAAAACAAAACAAGAAACAATGAAACAAATAGTAGTTGGTTCTTTGAGAAAGACCAATAAAATTAACAAACCCGTAGCCTAATTAACTAAAAGAAAGAGAAAGATGATCCAAATTAAAAAAATTAGAGAATCATAAGGACATATTTAAAAAACCTATCCTGCACCACAGTGTAAAATCTAAAAGAAATGAATAATTTTCTTGATATATATACCAACGACCAAAGTTAAATTAAGATCAGATAAGCAAATTAAACAGACTCCTAATAAAAGTCTACAAACAAGCAAGCAAACAAACAACTTCAGGCCAGATGGCTTTAGATACTACACTTTCAAAGAGAAATTAATGCAATATTCCTCAATTTACTCTACAAAATCAAAACAGAAGTAATACTTCCCAGTCCACTTTATGAAGTCACATTTACCCTGATAGCCAAACCTCATAAAGACTGAACAAAGAAAAAGAATTACAGACCAGTTTTTTATTATGAACATGGATGTAAAAATTCTCAATAAAATACTTGCGAACTGAACCTAAGAATACATCAAAAAGTCCATCTACCATGATCACAGTAGGCTTCATTCCAGATATGCCAAGATGTTTCAGTGCATATAAACTGATAAATGTAATCCACCATATAAACAGAATGAAAGACACAAACCACATGATCCTCTCATTAGATGTAGAAAAGGCCTTTGGGAAACACCTCTTCTTGATAAAAGTCCCAGAGAGATTAGTCATGCAAGGAACATTTTTCAACATAACAAATGTGATTTACAGCAAACCCACATCTAACATCAACCTAAATGGGGGGGGGGGGCAAACTTAAAGCATTTTCATTAAAATCAGGAGTAAGACAAGGCTGTCCACTCTCTTCACATTTATTCTACATAATCCTGAAGTCTTAGCCAGATCAATAAGACAACTGAAGGAGAACAAGAGGATACAAATATGAAAGGAAGAAGTCAAAGTATCTTCATTTGCAGATGATATGGCAGTATACATAGATGAACTAAAAATTCTACCAGGAAAATCCTACAGCTACTAAACACTTTCAACAAGATAGGAGGAGGCAAAATTAACACACAAAAATCAGTAGTCTTTCTATAGACAAGTGACAAACAAACTGAGAAAGAACTAAGAGGAATAGCATCCTTCACAATGCCCTAAAAATATCTTGGAGTAACTGTAGTCAAGAAGTGTGAGGTTTGTATGATAAGAACTTTAAGATATTGAAGAAAGAAACTGAAGATATCAGAAGGCGGAAACACTTCCCATGCTCATGGACCAGTAGAATCAGTATAGTAAAAATGGCCATCATATGAAAAACAATCTATAGAGTCACTGAAATCCCCATTAAAGTTCCAACAATATTCTTCATAGAACTTGAAAGAATAATTTAAACTTTGTATGAGAACACAAAAAGCCCAGGATAGCTAAAACAATTCTGAACAATAAAAGAACTGCTGAAGGCATCGCCATTTCCTATTGCAAGTTGTACTACAAAGCTATAGTAATTTATACATAGTATGGTGTCAGCATAAAAAGCAGACATGTTGGTCAATAAACTTAAATTAAATACCCAGAAATAAATCTATACACTAATGGGCACTTAATTTTTTAAAAAAATAAATAAACCAGAAATACACGCTTGAAAAAAGAAAGCATCTTTAACAAATAGTGTTGGTCAAATTATGTGCCTGCCTATAGAAGAATGAAAATAAATCTGTATTTTATCACCCTGAACAAAATGAAACAACTCCAAAAGGATCAAAGACCTCAACATAAAACGCTGAACCTGACAGGAGAGAAATGGGGAATAGTCTTGAACTCACTGGCACAGAAGAAGACTTTCTGAACAAAACACCAATAGCACAGGTGCTGCGATCACGAAAGTGAAAGTTTCTGCATGATAAAGGGCGCCATAATTTAGACAAAGAAGCAGGATATAGGATGGGAAGAGATTTCTTTTGAACTATACATCTGATAGAGGGCTAATCTCCAAAATACATAAAGAATGAAAAAAAAACTGGACATTGTGAAAACAAATAAGCCAAGTACAAATGAGGTACAGATCTAAGCAGATGAATCTCAAAAGATAAAACAGAAAGGCTGAGATTCACTTAAAGAATAGTTCCATCATCATTAATCACCACGGGAATGCAAATCAAACTATAAAATTTCATCTTACTCAAGTCAGAATCCCCAAGATCAATAAACCAATGACAGCTTGGGCTGCGAGGATATAAAGCAAGGGAAAACTCATCCATTGCTGGTAGAAATCAGTGCCATGGCTCCTCAGAAAATGGGAATTGATCTATCTCAAGATCCAAATATACTACTCTTAGGCATCTGCCCAAAGGAGTCTACTATAGAGGCACTTGTTCAGCTGTGTTTATTGCTGCTCTATTCATAACAGCCTGAAACTGGAAACAGCCTACATATGTGTCAGTGAATGAACGAATGAATGAATGCATAAGAATAATGAATGAAGAGCAATAAAATATTACTCCACTGTTATAAAATGCAATCATTAAAATTGAAGGCAAATGGGTAGAACTAGAAAAATATCATCCTGAGTGAAGTGAGCCAGACCCCAAAAGATAAATATGGTATACATGTGTATGTTAACTGTTAAGCCTTCAACAAGCTGGCTGCAATCCACAGACCCACAGAGGTTAGGTGTAGAGGAACAGGTGGACCAGGATGTCTCCCTTGGAAGGGGAAATACAATAGGTAGCAATGGGTGAACAGGAGAAGGAGGGACTAGAATGAGAGGATTAGGCAGAGAGGGGAGGGGAAGGAAGGCAACGGAGGGAATGTAGCAGAAACGTTCTGAAACACGTACGTATATGAAACAAATGCCCATGGAATCACAAAATAAGGAAGATAAAGCCATCTAAACCTGGCTAGATATTTTTCATCACCAAATGAAACTTCCAGTACCAGGAACGGGTTACAGCCAATTGGGTTGTTGGCCAGGGTGGTCCATTGAGAATCCCAAACAACTCTATTGGGTGTTCTCCACAAACTGATAGCACAGCCTTATTGCTGAAGACAACACCTACACAACTCACTGAATATGGAGAAGTCAAGCTGGTGTCTACCTAGAACCTTCACCCCTACTGACTAGTGTCCATGTTGCTGGAAGGTACTCTTCACGCTACCAAGGGAAAATTTAGGTACCAACCCAGCCACACACACTATCATCTACGATGCTGACTTGCCTGAAAGGTGTGCTGGTACAATAGTGGCACAAAGCTTGTAGGAATAACCTACTAGTATCGGATTGAATTTAAGGCCTACTCTAAGAGACAGAACCTATTTCCAACACTGAAGGGGGGGGCGGGGCTAAGAATCTGAGATTACATAGCCCAGGGACCTAGTGTAAAACCAAATACTAAATATAGTAGATATAAAATCATCCCCTAATGACACCCTGAAATACTCATAGATCAGCGCCTTCCTCAGCTACCATCAAAGCAGCAGTAGAGATGAACAAACAACTCACAAGTGGACAATGTACAGAGAGTGAGAGATTTTGGAACTCTCAGTACTAAATGGGATGTCTTCCCCAAACTCCTCCACTCAGGGCTCAGAAATCCACCAACAGAAAAGGCAGAAAGAGTCTTAGACACTATTAATGATATTCTGCTATGCTTGCAGATAGGAGCCTAGCAGAGTTGTCCTCCAAGGGGTTCCACCCAGCAGTGCTTTGAAACAGATTCTGAGACTCTCAGCCAAACATTGGGCTGTGAGCAGGAAGGAGTCTTGTGAAAAAGTCATGGGAAGCAAAAAAGGACCTGGAGGAGACAGGAGCTCCACAAGAAGACCAACAGAGCCAACTAACTAGGACCCAGAGGCCTGCATTGTGATCACTTCTGCCTGGTGGGACTATCTTGCCAGGCCAGAGGAGAGAGAACATTCTCAGTCCTGATATGATTTGAAGAGCTATGGTGGATTGGAAGTGGGGCTCCTCTTTTCTAAGGAATAGGGGAAGGAGATGGGGAGAGTGAGGGAGGGTGGGACAGGGAGGTGAGGCGGGATGGGGCTATTATCAGGATGTAAAATAAATAAATAAATAAATAAATAAATAAATAAAATTTAAAAAGTAAGAGCCAGAGGAGATGAAAAACACCAAAAATTCAGGGTTTTCTAAACGTAGCATGACTGATGCACACATGAACTCTCAGAGACTGTGATCATGTTCAGGGCCTGCACAGATGGGGTCCTAGAGCTGAAAGAAGTGGACACAGACCACCATCTCTAACCCAGAAGCTATCTGCACTTGATTTCCACTCACAAATGAAAATTCAGTCCTCTCCAATGGAGCCTCACTGGTATGGACACCACTCTTGAGGGCAACAAGCCCCACGCCCAGAAGCAGATGAACAACACAAGATCGATGGCATCTCTGGAGGTTCTTTGTCTCATAATGCTTTGTCAGGACACTTTTCTTTAAATTACACTTATTTGTATATTATTATGCTTCCAAGTTTGTGTTTTTGTGGGATTCTTGTGTCTCTTCATCTATATGTGTTTCTTGTGCTGTTCCTTTGGCTTTTACTTTTTCCTGTTTGTTTTGTTCTTTTCTGGTTTGTTTGTTTTTGTCTTATTTTATTATTATCCTTTAAATAGCTGTTTGTTTCTAAGGAGAGATGTGGATTTCTCAGAAAGGGTGTGGGATTGGATGGGGTGCAATGGGGAGGATCGCAAAGGAGTTGGGAGAGGGGAAACTGTAATCAGAATACATTGTTATGAAAACAATCGTTCATGCTGTGTGAAAAACTTAAAGACAGCTAGCACATGAAAGTTCATGAATGTGTTTATTTCATGAGATGGCCATGAGCCAATGAGAGCAAGAGAAAGTCATGTCTTAAAACTGATTTTAAGGGGGTGGGGGGTCATCTTGATAAGGAGTAGAGTTGTGATGATTAATTCAGATTGCCAACTTAACAGTATTTATTTTATTTTTTTAATTAATTTTATTAATTTATTCATATTACATCTCGATTATTAGTCCTTCCCCTGTTTCCTCCCAATCTTCCCTCTCTCCCACTTCTCCCCTTCTCCCTTCCCCTATGTCTGTGATTGAGGGAGACCTCCTCCCCCTATATATGCTCTTAGAATATCAAGTCTCTTCTTGGTAACTTGCTATCCTTCCTCTGAGTGCCACCAGGTCTCCCCATCCAGGGGACGTGGTCAGAAAAGGGGCACCAGAGTTCATGTGAGAGTCAGATCTCACTCTCCACTCAACAGTGGAGAATATCCTGTTCGTCAGCTAGGTCTTGGTAGGGGTTCGAAGCTTACTGCCTATATTCTCCTTGGCTGGTGCCTTAGTTTGAGGAGGACCCCAGGATCCAGATCTGCCCGTCATAAAGTTCTTCTTGTAGGTTTCCAGGACCCTGTGGGTCCTACTATTTCCCCATTCTTCCATGCTACTCTTGCCTAAAGTCTCAATAGGATGTCCTCTCCTCTGACCCACTTTCTTGGTAAGTAAAGATTTTCATGGTACGTATCCCTTGGACTAGTGTTTTGATATAAGTGAGTATATACCATTTGTCTCTTTTTGCTTCTGGGTGAACTTACTCATTATGATAATTTCTAGATCAATCCATTTGTCCACAAATTTCGGGAATTCCTTGTTTTTAATAGCTGAGTAGTATTCCATAGTGTAAATGTACCACAGTTTCTTAGTCCATTCTTCTACTGAGGGACACTTAGGCTGTTTCCATGTTCTGGCTATTATGTATAAAGCAGCTATGAACATGGTTGAGCATATGTCCCTCTTAACAGTATTTAAAACTACCATGGAAACAAACAGATCTTTGGAATGTCTATGGGCAATTAGGAGGAGGAAAGCCCCCTCCTAAAGTGGAGAGCGCTGTTACAGGGCCTAGAGCCCTGGACTAATTAAAGGGACAAAGCAAGAAGTGCGCAAGCATCATCTCTGCTGGCGATGTTCCAGCCACTGCCCACTCCTGTGGCCACAAGGGACTGTGTCCCTGAAAAATTAAGACAAAATAAACCCTTTCTTCTTCATGGTATTTTTGTCAAGAGTATTTTGTCACAGCAACGAGACAAGTAACTAATACAATGATCTCTGTGCAGAACAGAAAAATGTCTGAGAAACGTTTTTTTTTGGTATACATAATAGTTCTTACCAACAAATGAACATAGAAAACTGGCAAGTTTTGTATAATTGTCATTATATAGAAATTTCAAAATTCACATGTGAATTATGAACTCATTCCTTGCTTCAAACTATATGGCTTGACTACTACATAAAATTTTATTGTCTAAGAAGAAACAAATCAATAAGAAGAAAGACAATAAACAGACTTTGGAAAAGACATAAAATTCACTTTTAGCTACTTAATCGGTAAGAAAGACTTCCATATTCTGAATTATTTTTTCACTCATTTGCCCCTCAGAGCCTTTCTTTTTCCACATTTCATAACTTTGCAAGTATCTGAGAAGAGTTTTCACATCTCTGTTAGTTATATTTCATGCAGAGAAGTGTTCCACATCCTTTCTTCCTTCTTATGAAAGAAATGATGGAGGACACTTGCTTAGAATGTCAAGACACGCCTCCCCGGCCTCCAGCTGACCCAAACAGAATAGAGAGCACCCACTGGCACCTTGTTTGGGAAATGATTTCAAAAACACACTCAATGTCTTCTGCTAGCTTCTCTGGCAATCATGCAACATGCTAATAAAAGTGCAACAAGTGCAGAGAATACAGGGTTTGAGAAGGCACTCGGCACTATTGGCACAGTTCTTCCGTAAATAGAAACTGTCCAAAACATAAAAGAAATTACATAAAATTAAATTATACAACTACTAATACAAAATGCATTCTGAAATGGCATTTCTTCAGAAGGCAGTTTTTCTCAACTATTATTTCCTAAGGCTCATGGCAGTTTATGTGTGACATGAGTTAGTTCGTGCCTTGATTCTCGCAATTTTATTGAAACTCTAAATATGTGATATAACAAATATTTTTAAAAGCAAATTTGGTAAAAAAATTAATAAATATTTAGAAATATATTTATCTCTTTTCTGAAAGTTAAAAATAGGATGGTTCAAATACAACAGAGCTTAAAACTCTATGATATATAAAAACCAAGTAAGTTTAAAATTTGAGCTATATCTCTAAATATAAATATTGCCAAAGCAACTTTGAATATAAATAAAATAAATCCATAAGAGTAACATTTTCAACAGAAAAAATTCTAAATTTTGTTCTTATCTCTTTTACTGATCCTAATGCTGAAGTAAATGAAGTCATTGAAATTTTATAATTTTTTTTTTCTGAGACAGGGTTTCTTTGTGTACCCTTGGATGTCCTGGGCTTGCTTTGTAGTCCAGGCTGGCCTTGAACTCACAGAGATCCGCCTGCCTCTGCTTCCCGAGTGCTGGGATTAAAGGTGTGCGCCACCACACCCGGCTGATAATTTATAATATTTTAATACTATTTAATAGCAAACATGGTATGAGTTTTAAAACAACTGTGAAATACTTACTTTGCATAAGTGTTTGTACATAAGACGCATATGATATCACGAACAATCTGTGAACAAAATCAATCCGTGAGACTTCTCTGTGACGTGCTGTGCCATATGGAGACTCTGGGCCTCCTATACCACACAGAAGGCTCTTTTCCTTCTCTTTGCTTGCGCACTTGCTTTTGATTCTTTATGTTTAAGTGTCTCCCTGGCCTAGGTTGGACTGGAACTGGTGCTACTTGTGCCTCCACCCCCACATCCTGTGATCACAGGTCTGTACCATCAAAATAAACTTATTTGCTATTAAATTTAAATCTCTATAGTAGTTCATGTCCAGCTTTAAATTGTAAATTCAAGATGGTAACTTCCTGGTGTAGTCAGTAGAGTAAATCTAACATTTATTTCAGTTCTAAAGTTCTTAGCTTCTATAGTGTGAAAATCTACTTGTGCTGGCACTGCATATTTTTGCTAGACAGGGGTGCGGTGGGCAAACATTCTAGCAGGGGGAGGCTCTTCAGAAGCTCTTTAGACAGGTTTAGCCTCTGAATCACTCTCCTCCTCTTGTTCTCCCTCTTCTCCTCTCTTCCCTAGTCATCCCTCATTCCTGTTTTACTCAAAACGCTAGATAGTTATTAGGCAAGTTATTGGTACATCTACCATCTTGACTACTCTTCAATCCAAGGTAGCTGCTCTAGGAAGATTGTCAGCTCTCACAAGAATGTACCAGATGATGGAGAAAGAGGGAAAAAAAGAAAAAGTGGAAAGGAAACGTATAAGCAAAGCTGGGCTGTGAAGGCTTTACCACACAAACAAAATAATCAATGAGTACTTAAAAATGTAAACTTCATAGAATAATAGTTTATAACCCAGATAAACATGTAAATATGTAATTTAATAGCTAATTGGGGCTTTAATTGAAATGAAATGAAAGTTTAGACATTTTAATTGCACATATTAATTCAAGGCATATATGTTTCATAAAGAAATAGCTCAAACTCAAGGAAACTATAAATATGACAATAATTTAAAATTTATAAGTAGTATAAATGAAATTATACCCACATACTCAAATAGACAATTTGAGGATATCAATAAAATATCAGTTTGTAGGAATATAACATTTTTATTGATATTTTAATTTTCATGCTTTCTCACTAGAGTTATACTGCACATGCCATCCTTATTCTATGGGGTTATTTTATATGTGAAAATTTAAATGAACATTAGCTATATCTATGAAGTAAAATTAAGTCATACAGGGCCAGGATAGACTAAAGAGTTGACAAAGAAGCCGGAATGAGTAGAGTTTTAGTGGCTGCGTGTGCGTGGGTATGGGTGCATGTGTGTGTATGTGTGTACACACCTGTGTTTATGTACACACTTAATGAGTTCAGTTTAGGCTGTGCTGTGTTTGAATGCTAAAAAAAATTCTATATTTAATTTTAAAACCCAGTAGATGTAGTTAGCCTTTGCTCCACTGACAGCTCGCCACTTCAGTTACTCACGCCTCACCCCGAGGCTTACATTGAGCCTGGAAAGAATGCTCTGCTTTATGTTGATGGAGTACAAACAGGCACTGTAAAATATCTCAGCTGTGAGTTTGCGTGGATCACGGCACAGGAGAATAAGGCTCTCATCTAACCTATTCCTCCTCCTCTCCTCCTTCCCGACTGCCCAGTGGGAGAAGCTAGGTGAGACATAAAGAAGGGAGGTGCAGGCCTGGAGGCCAGTGCCTTCTTCACTCATGGACTACTCATACCGTGTGCTGAAACACGGGGACAAGAAATGGGAAAGACTTTAACTTTCAGTATAGAAAACTCTTCGACTGGACCACAACGGAAACTGTGGGTGAGGTATCATATTATAGCCATTTGCTGAGCAGTATAAAATAAGCATATGTTGACTTAAGCCACTGCTAGCAATATAAATAAAGATGATTCAAAACTGCTAAAAGCACCCTTGAGAATTTATGTCATTAAATTCTTAAACCATGAAATATGCTAGTGAAATTTTAAAGATTGTTTCTATTAACACAATATGGTCTTCTGTTATAAAAATAGTATATGTGCAGAAAGATTGGTTTTGTTTTGTTTCGTTTGTTTTATTGCTTTATGTTTTCAAGTGGTTGTGTAAGTTTCTCCTGAGCATAACAACTCACAATATATGAAGACTTCTTTGACTGTTTTACACCTGTCATTCTACTTTTCACTCATGACACGTGCTATTGTTTTTATTCTTCAACTACTTGTGAAGTGTTTCACATCCCACTCCCAGGACTGTCCAAGAGTCGTCATGATTTGCTTCTCTGTCATACCCCCAAGTCAATGTAATTCTTCATATACAGTCAGTGATTGGTAAAAATCACCTTTGAAAGAATGGAATAAAATATCTTTAATAATGTGTCTATAAAGTACAATACCATATAAAGGCATGAATACAATTATTTATATAGGTAAAAAACAATTTATCCCAAAAGGAAGAAAGGAATTTGAGCAACAAGCATTAATCTATTACAGCTCTTATCTAGAACTCACAGAAAGTCATAAGTCTTTACATACCTTTTTAAAGATAAAATAAGTAATCACTAAAACAAGTGGAAGCAATAATGTTCTTGTGTATCTCAGTGGAGTCTGAAATATAGCAAATGATTCAAAATGATTAATTATGAAATTTTACATTAAAGCAATAAAGTATCTGTCAAACTGAGTGTCACAATGATATTTGTTAAAGATCAAATTTCTTTGTCTTTAGAAAAATATATGCTTATCAATTTCCATAGTCTAATGCAAGAATGACATTATTAAAGTGGTTATAAAAAGTATCCAATGAAGACAGCTGTCCCTGAGACTTGGTAAAGGGGTCAGGTTTTAGAAATAAGAGGCTCTACTCCAATGGCAGGGAGAAAGATTCGAAATATAGAAAGAAAATCTGAGAAGTGTGAAGAAGATTGTCAATGTATTCGGTGGTTTAAATAAGTATGTGCCACCATAGGCTCATATAATTGAATGTTCAGTCAACAGTGAATTTAAATTTAAACAAATTTGAAATTTAAATGTAAAAGAATTAGGAGTAGGTTTGTTGGAGAAAGTGTGTCACTAGGGTGTGCTGTGAGATTTCAGAAGCTCAAACTAGGCCTTGCCTCTCTCTCCCTCTTCCTTTCTCTTTCTCTCTCTCCCTCTTCCTTTCTCTCTCTCTCTCTCTCTCTCTCTCTCTCTCTCTCTCTCTCTCTCTCTCTCTATCCCTCCCTCCCCCTCACTGTCTCTCTCTCTTCCTGTTGCCTTCATATTAAGATACAAAACTCTCAACTGCCTCTCCAATACCATGATTGCCTACATGACAGCATGCCTCCCACCATGATAATACTGGACTAAATCTGTGGAACTTTAAGTTAGCCCCAGGGAAATGTTGCTTTATATAAGAGTTGCCATGGTCATGGTGTCTTTTCACAGAAGTGGAATACTGACTAAGACAATGTACAAAAATCAACTCCATCCCTGCAGCTACCTTTTAGGGAGAGAGAAAGAAAAAATGCCATCCAAAATGAAAACCTGCTGCCTGCCAACTTTATTGCCCCACACTCTAGATGTGTTTCCCAAAGATACATTCCACCACCTACCCATCTCTACCCAACCCTACCACACTGCCTGCCCTCAGAGCCTGTCCCTTGCCCCCAATTCTGGTAGATTCATGTTGGACAGGTACAGGCCACACCAATCTGAAGAACAGGTGAGTGACCTGCCTTCCAGCTGAACTGCCCTGTTCCCTAAACTCAGTTCTCAAAGACACATTTCATTACCCAACCCCACCTTACCACCTAATCCATTGTCTGGCCCCTCCCCCCAACTCTGGAAGACTTCAGCTCATGTGCAGGCCATACCAGTCAGAAGAATGGAGACACCCCAATGCACCAAAGGTCACACTAGTCCCCAGAATTCTAGCCCCCAACTGGTCCTATTGGATCAGGTGTCATCACAACCACCACAAAACCAGGCCACAAAGACCAGAAGACCAAAAAGGAAACAGAAATCAAGGAACAAAGCACCCATTCAACAAAGGCAAACCCAGAAATCAGAGCCCAGACCTATAATCATCCCAAACCTAGATACCTAAACACCAATGTAAGAACACAATCAACATCAGCCAGGGCAATGTGACACCATCAGAGCCCAGCTTTCTATGACAGCAGGAGCTGGATATGCCAACATAACTGAAGCATAGGTTAAAGACCTTAAAACCAACTTTATGTAGATGATAGACAAACTTAAAGAAGAAATGAAAAAGTTCCTTAAAGAAATCAAGTCAAAGACAAGCCAAAAAAAAAAAAAAAAAAAAAAAAAAAATGGAGGAAATCAATAAATCTCTTAAAGAATGCCCAGAAATCCAAGAAAAAGCAAAAACAAAAGAAAATACACACACACACACACACACACACACACACACACACACCAAAACATCAATAAAAAACAAGTGAAGGAAGCTGTTTAAGACTAGAAAATGGTAATAGAAACAGATACAACAAAGAAAACACAAATTGAGGAAATCCTGGAGATGGAAAATCTAGGTATGTGAACAGAACTATAGATACATGTATCCCAACAGAATAGAAGAGATGGAAGAAAGAATATCAGGCATTAAAAATATGATACTTCAGTCAAAGAAAAATTTTACTGCCTAAAATATTATGGACACAAAACATCCAGGAAATCTAGGACATCATGAAAATCCAAACTTAAGAACAATAGGAACAGCCCCAAAACCAGAATATATATTTGACAAAATCATAGAAGAAAATGTTTCTAATCTAAAGAAGGAAATGCCTGAAAAGGCACAAGAGTTTATACAGCTTACAGAACAACAAATAGATTGGACCAGAAAGGAAAATCCCTCCTCCTACCACATACTAATCAAAACACTAAACACACAGAACAAAGAAAAAAATACTAAAAGCTACAAGGTGAAAGGGCCAACTAACACCTAAAGGCTGTCCTATTAGAATTATACCTGACTTCTCAATGGAGACTCTAAAAGCCAGAAGGGTCTAGACAGATGTCTTGTAGACTCTAAGAGACCACAGACGCCAGCCTAGACTAATACACCCAGTAAAATGTTCAGTCACGTCGGGCGTGGTGGTGCACGCCTTTAATTCCAGCACTCGGGAGGCAGAGGCAGGCGGATTGCTGTGAGTTCGAGGCCAGCCTGGTCTACAAAGGGAGTCCAGGACAGCCAAGGCTACACAGAGAAACCCTGTCTCGAAAAAACAAACAAGTCCCTTCTTACAAAAACTGTGAATCTACCATATAAACAAAGTGGACTGATGTAGGTAAAAGAAAATTCTAAATCAACTCTCCTGATGATATGGAATGGAAACTAAACTAAATAAATTAATTTGCTATCACTGAAAAAAAGAAAAAAAGAACTCCGGGAGTCCATATCATACCTATCAAAATGGCCAAGATCAAAACAAATGACAGCACATGCAGGCAAGGATGTGGAGCAAGGGGGGCATTCTGTAACTTCTGGTGGGAGTGCAAACTTGTGCAGCCACTTTGCAAGTCAATATGGTGGTTTCTCAGAAAATTGGAAATCACTCTACTTCAAGACCCAGCTATACCACTCCTGGGCATATACCCAAAGAATATACTATCACAAGGACACTTGTTCAGATATGTTCCTAGCAGATTTATTCATAATAGCCAGAAACTGGAAATAAGATGCCTCTTAACTAAGGAACGAATAAAGAAACTATAGTATATTTATACAATGGAGTATTACTCAGCTGTTAAAAAACAATAACATAAAATTTGCTGGCACCAACCCACCAACAAAGCCTTCAACCTACAGTTTGTCCTGCCTGCAGGGTGTTCTGGTACAGGAGCATAGGCGAATCACCAGAGAAACCAGAGAGGCTTCATCCAGCAACAGCTAGGAGCTGATGCAGAATACCACAGCCAAACATTAGAGAGTCCAGCAGGAGAAGGGGAGAAAAGATCACAGAAACCAGGGGTATCAGGGACACACCATGAGAAAAACACCACGGAAAAAAATCTGACGAGGGCTCATGGAAACTTGCAGAGATCAGGGAACCTATAAGGGTCTGACCTAGGCCCTATGCATATATGATACAGCTTGAGTAAGCTTGGTGTTCTTACAGGAATCCCAATGGTAGGGGTGGGGGCTGTCCCTGACCCTTTGCCTTTTCACCTATTGGGTTGCTTTGTCCAACCTGATGTGTTGGTTTGTGCCTTGTCTTATTGTAGCTTGTTACCCCGTGGGTGGTTGATGCCCCTAGGAAGCCTTCTCTTTTCTGAGGGGTGGTAGAAGTTGGGGAGATCTAGAGGAGAGTGGAAGTGGTGAGGAGAGACTGTGTAAGGGAATAGAGGGGGACTTGGGTTGGGAGGTAATATATGAGAGAAGAATAAAGAGGAGAGGGGGAAATGAGGGAGGGAGGGAAGGAAGGAAAGAAAAAGGAACGCCAGTTGGCTCTAGACTGATGAACCCACATTTCATACAAGCCTCAGCCTTCACATGATCCAAATGTTAGACCCAAAGCTTTGACATTGATAGAGGAAAAATGCAGACAAACATCTCAATATTTAGGCACAGGCAAGAACTCTATTAAAAGGATTCAAGTTGCAAAGAGTTAAGTGGGAAATGATTTTTCTCATGAATAAAGGTGTATGTGTTTATTTGTGCAACAAGAAACGGGGCTATAATAGGGGAGAAACATTTTGTTGGGGGAAGGGTAGGATTAACAGAATGCATGTGGCATGAAAGTAGAGGAGCTTAGAATTTTCCAGAGGAAGGGGCCAGTAACAGTGGGCCAGTGACCATGGAGCAGTGTGTGTTTCGGCAGCGGCAGGGGGGGATAAGAAAAATATTAGGACCTATATCTATAAAAATAAAAATAATTAAACCAACAGTTGTCTTTATCTTAATTTAAATATTAACTAAAAAAACTAATCCATGAAAAATTAGGCATTAAAAACTATAAACCTAGATTCAGCTATGTCTACACTTTCCTGTCTCCTAGGTGATACTTTTCTGTACATGAGTAACACTAGGTTTTATAGGTGTGTTTGTGAGTCCAGGTCCTGCAGTCGCATTTTCTGTACTGAAAAGTTCTATTATTTTCATTACTCTTCTTGAGCTGAGAGGGAAGTTCAGCAAAGTAACTGCAGGAAGCAGAGAGGGTACAGAAGTGTCATGAGGCAGACAGTCCCCTGGACCGATTCTGAACTCGCGTGCCATGTTTCTAGCTATATTAACTTATCTCACACATAAAAAACGAGTTTTTTTTCCTCTCTTAAGTCCTACTATGAATTGCCTAGTGGATAATTTGTTGTCAACGGCAGTTTCAGAGTTTATAACGAATAGGAAATAACAAAATTTCATTGTTATGCTAATTTAGAATTCATAGGTATTAGGCAAAGACAATCCGCAGACATTTTCGTAGTCTAAAAAGAAAAATTAAGCCTCATGTTGAGGAAGAACACTGTATTTGGGTCCAAGTAGCCTTCAGAGCCAATGTGTCTAGTTGTTTTCAACTGTAAATATAAATTATGTTACATGCTTATGGTCTTCTTATTCATGACTCCACAGCAAGGCAATAGTTTGAAGGGGATTAACTTGAGCCTTTTCAAATGGCCATTCTATAACTTAAAACAGGTTATACTGGTTCACTAAAATTTACTAGTAGTTTGCCTTTCTAGGCAATAACTTGTTACAAGTTTTTGTGATATTTATGGTAATAAGGCAATAAGAGTTAGTTTCTGGTTTTTTTTTTTTTTTTGAATTTCATTTTCCTAACTGCCCTCTCAGGGGCAGAGATTACTCAGAGCAATTTGTGTATAATAGCAGTGATTACTTCAATCAAGCACTTTACTTCAGCTAACTTACTTAACTATTATCTATAGTTTTTTAAGATGCAGATATCTAAAATTTTATAGGTAAAATTGGTGATAAATGCCATACAGTAAGTCAGGTGTTTCCAAGTACAAATTTTGTTTTTTATTCCAAGCTAAGTGGAAAACTAGCATACAGCACAATCACTGTATGTGAAGAGAGAGTGAGAAGTAGTGAAACATTCATACCGCTTGTTCCATGAAGTCAAATTCAGGAGCACAGGTGTATATTAAGGTGTCAAAATCTGTGTACCTTAAGATTCTGGCTGCTATAAGATCGCTCAGGCGAATCTGGAAGAAAATAAAGCAAGGTAAATGAAAATTACACAAATGGCATAGCCAACAATAGGTAGATGACATTGCCCAAGTGTAGCAAAGCCTACACAGAGTAGGTGATTGCCTCGTGCACAGACTTGCCTCAGAATCAAACAGCAAATGCAGAGCTGAGTGTACTAAGGAATGACTTATCTAGGGCACTGAAAATAAGCACAACTGTCGAGAAACGCTGGTTAGTTTTTATCTACTTGACATTAACTAGAGTCTTTTGGAAAGAAAGAACCACACTCAGGGAATTGCCTCCATGAGCTAGTCCAGTGGTCATGTCTAGAGCATATTTTTAAAATCAATTATAGATATGGAAGAGTCCAGCCTCCCGTGGGTAGTGTAAACACCAGGAAGTAGGGCTGTATAAAAAGGCAAGATGAGCAAGTCACGGGTCACAAACCAGGAAAGAGTGTTCCTCCTTGGTCTCCACTCCAGCTCCTTCCTCCAGTTTCCATACTGAGCTTCTGCTCCTGTTTTCCTCAGTGATGGACTGTGACATAGAACTGTAAACTACACTAATTCTTTCTTCTTTCAGGTTGCTGTGGGCAAAGTTTTATGGCAGCAATGGATAATGGCATGGACATCATTGGAATAAACAACCACTTTCTAATTCGATTTAAGACCCACTCCACTAGATGCAACCCATACCTGCCACTTCACAAGATGCAAGCCATAGCTGACGCCATTATCAGGCCAAGGACCTGTGGCTAGACAAGGCCTAAGGTTGATCCTAGTAGGCCAAATGGACCTAGTATTAGAGCATCTCTGTATGGATGTTGGTTGTAACCATAGATCAATACACCTCTCAACCCTCAACTGAGCTCTTTCTATTAGACAAAGATGGTGATTAACACCGAGACCCACAGTGGGCCACAGAATGCTCAACCCTCTAACAGTCCAGGGCCCATTGTGGAAGGTGAGGGAAAGTGTGACAGCCAGAAGCAGTTGGCGACTACAAGGAAGCATCAGGGCACAGCAGGGAGCTGCACGTGTGGATGGGCACCAGTTGTGGTGGCATGAGAAAACCGTGTGCAAGCCCAAGTCAGATGAAAGGCCAGCGTGTCTAGGGGAGTTGGCCACACAATGCCACCCCTAGCTGTGGAGTGATTCGAAACTGTTAGCTGCTGGGGAGGGATGATTTTCTTTAAGATGGTAGCCCTTAGAATTTTGACCAAACTCCAGGGGAAGACCACAAAGCCAAGAATATTTGGCCAGCATAAACTGGTCTTGAAAGGATTAAAAATAAGGGACAAAAAATTCAGTGGGTAGGGAATGGGAGTGAATCTGGCAAGAGCTAGGGTGGAGAGGTGAATGGTCAGAATACATTGTGTGAAACTTGAAATTCTCAAAGAACTAATAAAAAGAGATGATAAGAAATAGAAAGAAGTCAGAAAATACTCAGCAGAGACGGTAAGGCTGAAGGCAGAGTTTGCCTGAAATAAGCTATCATGGAGTTCTAGGTATTTTTAATCCTCTAATCTATGGGGGGGTGGGGAGGGGAAACACTCTCAGTTCACTTTTCACTACACACTACAAATCACAACCTTTCTATGTGGTACAGTGTTCACAAGGCCCCAAGCATTGGCTGTGTTTGGTACTTCTTAGCAGTTTCAGACATCCATTCATCCTTTGTCATGAGAACTCCCCCACAGGAGTCATGACTGCACCTAGTATTTTGGCTTACTTACTTGACACCATCAAACACACCCAGGTGAGAACCTCTGCTTTCTACCACCGAGGGGATACTTGTTTTAACACGGTGAGCTATTTGACATGTGGAACCTTAACTCAAGTTCTCTAAGAAGTACAAACAAATCTTTTTTCTTTTTTCTTTTCTTTTCTTTTTCTTTTTTTTTTTTTTTTTTACAATTTTGATGGATATCTGTGTTTTCCACTAAACCAGAGTCCACTTATCGACAAATATTGTTTTTTAACTTAAAATAGTCCTGGTGATTAATAATAATTTAACAAAATGAGTAAAATTTTACATCTAGTGGACATCACTTAGAGAAAGTCATTTAGGACTATGATCACACCACTAATTATAGATTTATAAACTGATAATTTATCATAAAATTTGGACTGTACTTTTATTTTGTCCTATAGTGATGCGTACATTTCTTTTTAGATTTATAGAGGCTGAGTGAGAATATAAAAATATGAGAAATAAAATTACCAATCAGCCAAGTGAATAAGTAAAGTGGAAAGTCTAAATAAAGTTAAATAAAAAATATGCCTGAATAAATAAAAAGTTAAGGAGAATAAAGAAGGCTGGAGGGATGGCTCAGAGGTTAAGAGTACTAGCTGCTCTTCCAAAGGTCCTGAGTTCAATTCCCAACAACCACGTGATGGCTCATAACCATCTATAATGAGATCTGGTGCCCTCTTCTGGCCTGCAGGTGCACATGCAGATACAACATTGTATACATAATACATATATACATGTTTTTTTTTTTTAATCTGCAAAAGGATAATAAAGAAAACTGCTGCCATACATCCAAGAGAACAGAAGCAAAAATAACTTGAGGCCATGTTTACAGTATCAGTAAATATAAGGTAGGGCTTTATATGTAGAGATTCTTTTGTGTTGGATTGTACCATTGCATCACCCCACTCCTGGCCTTTCACTGAGGCCATGCTACAATGAGTTGCCAAAGGTGATGTGATTCTGTACTGCATAGGCTCCCACTGGACAGGATTAGGTAGGGAAACTCTTTTTCTACACTTTCTTCCTTATGTTCATATACGCTTACCTCTGAACAGGAAATGCTACAAATCAAATGTGCATCCACGCATGATTCTTTAAACTAGTTAGCAAGTTAGGGGTTAGGTCTTGAAAAGGGATCTTCTTTAAATTATTTGCTTTAAACAAATACTAAACTAGAGATAAGGAATCCACTCATATTTTCTAGACGATTAAAAGACAAAAAGCTGTTAATGTCTTTACACAGTAAGAATGGCCTTAAAATACTGAAACATAATTATAGCCTCTAATATTAAATCAGAAAAACTATATTGAAAAAAATTTTAATTATGTATTTCAAAGGTAATTACACATTGCTCTTATGGTAACATCTTCAGCAATGGAAAAATTATAATTAAGCAAATGTTCATCTTTAGCTGAAATATTACAAGTTACTACTAAGGAAATTCTTAGTATTGTGTTTAGAACACTAAGCTGGCATCCAGTGAGACATTTTCTGAGGGTATTCACTATTCCTTGTTGATCTCAGGGTTTTATGGTCAGCTCTGAAGATTATGCGCTTGGGACCTGGGCAAGCAAGAGTCTCTGTACAATGAAGAGATATGAGTATACTGATTTAAGTTCTTATTCTGTTGATATTATTAGAAATTTTCATGTTTTAAGCAAAATACACTTACATGGTCTGAAACGCCACAGATTTTAGATGTCAGAAATTTCAAAATAATCGTTCCACTCCACCAAGCACACCCTTGGATTAGCTAGAAAATACATAGAATTTGAGTTTTAAAAGTAGCACATGACTCAGTAAAAATGTTCCATAATACACACAAGTAGCAGAAGAAGACTAAATTATATGAGATGCACTAGTGAGCTATGCAGAGTGAATGACAAGAAAATGAAAGCTCCGCCACACTTCTGTTGATCAGTAGAGAATTAAATTTGATGACATGATGACAACTGTTATAAAGTACTTAAAAACACCAGGGCAGTACATATCTTAAATCTAATGATAATTGTAAAAAACAACAACAAAAAAAGCCTTCCTTTTAATCTCTTTGAAGACAAAGATAGTTTTATTCGTAAACATTATTCTCAGCTAGAAGCAAAGGCACACAGAGTATTGAAGAAAAATGGTTGGAGGGGAGTATAGCTAAATGTGTCTTCTGGACCGGACAGGGACAGGACCACGTCATTAAAAAACCCAGGCAGACGTGGCCGCCTGCACATGACCTCAACAAGTCAGGCTAGTCTATATTTTAGTATGACTGAGGAAGGAGTTCACAATCCCCAACCCTAGATGAGGAGCTGTGGACAGTTAGCAGATAGTTTCTAAGGGAAGGCGAGTCAATTTTCTTTAAAATGTGGTCCCTGGTTCATCAAGCACACTCCACTGGAAGGCCACACACCCTGGAGTGTTGAGCAGTACATATTGAACTCCACAGGTTATTAAAAAGGAAAAAAGGAGGACCTGAGGGGTAGGGAAGTGGGGGTGGCTCTGGGAGGACTTATTGGGGAAAGTGTAGTCAATTCACAAAAGTTTAATAAACATATTTTATCAAAAAATTCCCCTATTCTTGTGGGGATATGAGTCTTTCTTTAAGAAAAAAATGCTCATATCTAAAGTTCAGGGCTAGGATCCACAAATAAGAAAAAGCATGTGGTATTTGTGTTTCTGGGGTACACACTCAGCATATATTCTACTTCCTTCCATTTACCTGAAAACCATTTCATTCTTCATTACAGCTAGATAGTATTCATTACCTACGTATCAATCGTAGGGTATTTTGGCTTATTTCATTTTCTAAATAGTTTAAGTAGGACCGCAATGAATGCGGTTGAGCAAGTATCTGTGGAGTAGGATGTCAAGTCCTTTGGGCACATATAGAAGGTATAGTTTTAGCATTTGTTGGATTCTTCACCTTGATTTTCCTACTCACTTCACCAGTTTGCAACCATAGAAAATTAGGGTTTTCCTTTCCTACATCCTCACCGGCATCTGTTGTCATGGTTTTCTTGATCTTAGCCATTCTGACTGGGATAAGATGAAATCTCTTCCATAATTTTAAGGATGATGAACACTTTGGGGGATTTTTTTTAAAGCTTTTTATTTCTTCTTTTGAGAACCCTTTGTTCGGATCCATACACTTTTTTTTTTTTAAACTTGGGTCCCTTGTTTTCTTAACTCTGTTATTTGAGTAGAATTGAGCTGGAACCAACCTGGGAGCTTTCTCACTGGGGACTACCTCTCATAGTACTGGGAGAAGCCATGCAAGCTGTCAAGAGAAAATATCATTCAATATTCCTACGCAGATATGCTGCTGCTGAACCCTAGTGACCCAAACAGCAAGATTCCAAAAGGTGCAATAGTGGCAGTTATATCCTGAGGTAGCCTAGCTTAACAGGATGGGGGAGAGATTCATGCTGGGGCATGGTTGACCTATTCCACTGGCCTGACTAGAGAGGCAAAGTACTCTAGAAGAGAGCTTACTACTTTCTAACTGTATTCTAAATACTAAATATTTAGTCCTAAATATTAAATATTTCTTATACTCACAGATAAGCATGGCTCTTGCCTCTCATCAAATAAACTTTTTGCAGCAGACAAAGACCATTATAGAAAGACACACTGATAAAAATGCAAAGACCAACTGACCATGGGTGCCGAGCCACAGAAGATACATGTAAACGCAGCCACTACATCAAAGGCTCAGAGAGCATAACTTCATGAAAGAGGGGTGGAGAATTTGTTGAAAAAAAAAAAAAGTCCAACAACACATTGTGCTACATTGATAGAAGAGAGTCCTCTACCAACCCTGCCCCGTCCACAGGGCATTTAGGTGACATATCTTCTATGTATACAAATCTTCTACATTTAGATAAAGAGAGACACAAGCTTCAGGTGGAGAAATCTAAGACTGAACCAGATGCTCACAAAGTAGAACAAAGCTGTTATGCAAAAATAAGAGCTTTGGACACTAAGAAAAAGACACCTTTAACTGTACAGATGTTTAACATCATCTTGTAAACAATTCAAAAACCAATAACAGAAATGGGAAAAATAGGACCAAATAGAACTTCATTAAAACACAGACAGAGATGATTCTCACTGAAAATGAAGGAAAATGGTAGGATGCTTAAAGAAAAGACCCAAATCAAAGTTTAGGGAACACATTAAAATAGAGGCAACTGAACAACCATGAGGAGCAAAGTGAGAGCAGAGTGCTATTTCTTCCTACCTGATATTAAGATTTCTTTCTTTAGCTTTTATTTTCCAAAATTTGAAATTCCAAAAATTGAGGGGGTTTCAATCATTGCTTTTCAAATATTACCTAACCAATTTTTGAACCCTTGTAGAATTTTGATGTATAAATATAGCAGATCTTTCCTTATTGGCCACAGACCTCTGAGGTACTCTCATGTTTCCAGTCTGTTCTTAATTTAGATCAAGTTGTTTCTTTTGATTCATCTTCAGTGATGCTATTTTCTCATTCTTACCATAATCTTATTCATCAGATTCTTAAATTATCACATTATTCAATTATATAATTCTCAAGTTCTCTTTTCTAAAAGCTTCTACTTCCTGATATATTATAATCTCATATTTAAATACATTTACTTATTGAAGCATTTTATGTTGGCTGTTTTTAAAACTTCCTCAAATACTCTTAACATCCTTTGTCAAATCTCCCTCTTGCCTCTCACTCCTTTCTTCACAGCCAGAGCTAATCACTATGATACATATAATACGCTTCATCCAATGTTTGCAAAACATCCACACAGAGAAAGAACATACATTATGCTTTCTTTTGTTATGTATAATGCCCTCCCAGCTTGTACGTTTTCTATGTATCATAGGATATCATTCCTATTTATAACTAATAATATGATATTGTGCATAGGCAAACCTCATTTTCTCTTTCTAACTATAGGCCCCTATATTGATTCCAAGTCTTGGTTATTGAGAATAGTGCACGATAAACATAGACTGTCTGTGTCTCTCTGATATATGGATGCTATTTTCTTTGCCTGTGAACCCACAGTGCCAATCTAAACAGAATACATTCTAATATTTCACAACACCAAGGCCTCACTGTAGTTCATGAAAACTAGAAGACACATATGCAAAGGCTTTACGCCCAAAGTCATGATGGAGAGGTAGGAGTCATCCTGCTGGTCGGCACAATGGTATCTAGGCACCGAGATGTCATATTTTACACCACAAACATGTGAAACTGGGACAATACCTTTTACTAACAGTTAAGGAGTTAGAAAAGCCAACTATTCTCATCACTATCCTCTGTATACATGTCTCAAATGACCACATTGTACCCTATAAATCTGTACAAACAAAATAAGTAGCAAAAAGAAAGACAAACATCCAAAGATACCACCCCCCCCCCCCAGTCATCTCAGTGCTGGCGTTTGTTGATTGCCTTTTCTAACTCAAGTTATCCTTTTTCTCATTCTTGCTATGAGTGATGGCTGCTAGTGCATCTGGAATCATGCAATAGAAATTGGGGAACCTATTTTAACACCCCATTTTAACCTATAATAACACTTCATTTCAACTTACATAATTCCTGGTCTTTTATATACCCTTGTTACAGTTTAGTTTTCAGGATATCTCTAGAGCTGTTTTTGCCAGTTTAGTTCACCTGGTGCATTGTATGGCTTGGTCTCAGCCCCCACTCATGTCCGTCGGAAGAGAATGCACATCACCAGTCCTCTTGCCATTAAGGGGAGGGTGGCAGGCACCAGGTTTGTGGGGAGTGGAGAGCTCATTCATAATAGGTGTTTTGGTTTAGCTCTTAAATGGTCTCCAAGCAGGTGTGCTGAAGGCAGAGCATTCTCAGTGCAGGGAAGCTCAGTGCAACAGGATTCAGAAACAAAGCCTCTGGGAGGTGATTGGCTCATGAGGCCTCTGAACTCACACATATTATCCCACTTATCAATTCCTATACTAACAGTTCAAGAGCTCTTTACTTCCTGGCTGCTATTAGGTGAGCAGCTTGGAGTGACCACATGCTCGCGGCTGTGGTGCTCTACATCACTGCTGCCTGGAAACAACAGAGCCAGATGGCAACAGACTCGCACCTGTGGCATATGAGACTGACACACCTTTTCTCCATCAAGGTGATTTTCTTGGGTATTTTTGTTACAGTTGTGGGAAGATGACTAACATAGCTGCCTTTGTGTCGCCTGGCTGTCCATTGAGGCTAGAAAGGGATAGTCTTGCCAGACTCTCAGGGTGGATCATGCTCCTGGCTTAACTTTTGGGGTTTCTTTCTACGCTTTTGTTTCCTAATGACTCATAGAATTCCTGCTTACTCTCTGCCAGTAGAAAATGCTAAAAGAATACATTTTTATGTGCAGTTTGGAAGAAATTTCTAAATGTCCCACACACAGTGGTTCTACTTACCGCTTTCAATAGTTCACACATAAAATAATTGATATCCATTAATTTTTATCAAAATTACACTTTTCTAAAATTAAGACTATTGTATATTAGATGTGTCACTTTATCAACTACTTGATAGACAAATCTTTCTCCATTTTCACCATAAAGTACAGGAATGTCTCAAAAAGAACCTGGAAGCCAATTACATTTGGTTATTTGTTTATTAATTTATTTAGCGAAAAACACTTCATTAAGTTTAATAAATAAAAAGAGATTAAAAACTGTTGAAAACATTAAAGCTTACCCAAAAGTGGAGTTCATTGGATCCCAATTTTTGGATTTTGTTTTTCTTTTGCATTATTGCCTAAGAGACACATGACAAAAAACGGAAGAAGTGAAACTAACATTTATGTTATACAGTCACTGCTTCCATATCAACTACATTTGTAATTTCTGCCTTAATTGTTGACGTTTCAAGTTGTGGACAAGATAAACTTCCTTGAAGACAGAAAAAGGTGCTTGGTGTGCTGAGATGTTGTCTCTTGAGACACATTTCTACCTCACTGAATTATGTGGTCCAGCCTCTGCAGGTAGCTTCTGTGGAAAGTAGGGAGGGTGTGGATCATACTGAGGAAGTCTGCCACCATCTTGAGAAAGTCTGCTGTGCTTGGTTGGCACTGTCAGGTTTTACAATGCTGAGCACATGACCTTCGCTCTGCTTCCTTAATACCACTTCCTTAGTCAATCAGGAGGGTGCAATCTGACACACCACCCAGGCCTTGTATTTGCCTCTCTTGCTTACACTTGTGTTTTTCTCAACAATAATTGAGTGGTTCATCTCTACAGTCACAGCCTATTTATTTCAATGCTTCTCAGGCACAGATCTTTGCAGGCAAGAGTGGAGGTTAGGAATTATCTACTTCAGTTTGCGTGGGTGAGGATGAGAGACTAGCTAAGTTTAGAAACGCTAGATCAGTAGATATCAGCAGGGGTCTAGTGTTGTAATATTTGTAGATGAACCTAAGCTGGTTTCGGGAACTCTTGAAAACAAACTATCATAGTTTAATTTCTTATATTTATAGTGATGGTACAATAAATCCATTTTATTACTTGCATTCACATTTCTGATATGCATAAGCATGAACTAAGAATATTCTTTTCTCCTTCTTACTTTCATACAATGAGATACTAGCAATAGTAAAAGAACAAAAAAATGGCCTTTCCCAGAGGCACTGCACAAACTGGATCTTTGGGGGTTACACTTGAGTTTTAACACTTTTGCTTCCTACATCTTTTCTGCATCACAAGAACACAATTCTTTATATTCTCCTTTCCCCCAAAGCCCATGCTTGACTTTCTGCAACTTACCCATGTCACTAACAAAGATGAGGAATAATAAGAACTTAAGTACATTGGGTTCCCAAACATCAAAATGAAACATAGGACAACAGAACACTGGAAAATGGAAACAAAAATGATTCATAGTCATTACATGTATTCATACTTTGGAGGCAAGTAGGTAATCATGTCTTTAGCATTTATCAGTATATATTTACTGTACATAACATAGTTCATTTATGACACTTTCACTTAAATAGGTCATATCATAAAACCATTGACTATATAAATTTCATTCATATAAGTATTAATGGGAGTTTTGGCCAAATAAAAATAGAATTTCAAGTCACTGCTAGGATTGAAGTATTAACGTTCAAGTTTACAAATTACTTATAGCAGAATTTAAATTACCCTCCATATGCTACTGTGGTTTTTATAGTTTGAACAACGGAGTGATGTAACAAGACAGTGATAAAATGTTTTCACTAATGTTTTGTGCATTGTTTCATGAAAGATTTATTTTATTATCATTTTATGTTTTGAAGGAAGATGTGTTTAGGAACCAAGATTAAAAAGCGGAGCAGTATAAAATTTCAGTTTCAGAATTGCACATTTGTTAAGTTTTTTTTTAATCCCAGGTGTAAAAGAAGAAAGGCATTTCAAAATGAATGACAACATTGAAATGATAAATTAAAGACTAAAAGGTTGGAGAGATGGCCCAGCAGTTTAGATTACTGGTTGCTTTTGCAGAAGGCTCAGGCTCAATTCCCAGCCCAGCCATGGAAGCTCTCAACTATCTGTAACTACAGTTCCAGGAGATCCGATGCCCTCTTCCTCACTTTGTGGGCACTGCACACGTGTAATGCATATACATTCATGCAGACAAACACTCATACACATAAAACAAAAGGAAACACATCTTTAGAGAGGACAGTTTGTCTATAGTACGGTTTCCAACAAAAACACAAAACAACACAGAGACTGTCATGATGCTGGTGATATCACATGCCTGAAATACTATCAAAAAATAAGTATCCCATAAAACAGAAATAATTACAAACAGATATTTTAATTAGACTTATAAATATAAAAATAGTTACCATGTTCATATAAATGATCTTCTGAAATTTGCTTGGCTCAATGTATCCCACAACATACATGGGAAATAATGAGGCTATCTGAAATAAAAATATAAAAACCCAAATGTGAAAAAATTGTAGAAAACATAGTTCACTATTCATAGGAAAAACAAACACAAAGGAACAGTTATATTTGTGATGATGAAAGCAATGAAAAACTAGTCTGACTTTTCAGCTGGGGAAAACATACAAGACTATAGGCACATATGAGTACATGATATCCACAGGTTGTTGTTGTTGTTGTTGTTGTTATTATTATTATTATTATTATTATTATTATTATTATTACTATTATCAAGTCAATTAATATCCAAGAATGGAATTCCCATGAAATAATGGGATCTCTACCTCTGAGCACAAGGTTTGGGTCATATATCTTGCAGAATAGTTTTGCAATTCCAACAATGGTTGAACCATGCTGTTTGTGTGACAAGTGAAAAATATCAGGCTAAGTGGGCAGACCGTGCAGGAGGGCAAACAGAGACAAAGATGCCTCCTAAATTTCTAGGTTTTTGTTTGAAGCATCAGCCAGAAAAAAGGAAGCTATCATAAAGAACAAAACCCCTCTTTTGAATCATTTCACTCTGTGGCAATAATTTAAGATCTCTAGGGCTTTTGCCTGTTAGAAACAAATTCATTATTCTCTGGAGAAAATTATCATCAATTTAGTCTTAAGCTAATTCTGTATCACACATCAAAAGTAAACAGTACAGTCAGAAGAACAGGCAAGAGGCCCACCTGCACACATAACCCTCCCACACCCTTGGTTCAGATCCCAAAGAACTAGCCTACTACTACCTCTTCCTGCCCCCACTGCCAACCCTGACCTTGGACAGCTATTGCCTGCTCTCCTACAGGCCACACCAGCTAGAAGAATAGACAAGCTAACTCAGACCGAGACTCACGGCTGGACCTGGGAGCACACTGGCCTCCAGAACTCCCTATAGGCAACCCACCTGCAAACCTTCTCCATTCCTCAGAGCCCCCCACCTCACTATCCCAATCCCCACTACCCTCTTCATCAATATGTCCCACACCTGAACTTGGGTGGAGACCCTTGCTGGACCAGAGGTCATGCCTGATGCAGGAATTCCAGGTCACAAAGTCCAGAGACCAAAGAGAAAACAGAAACCAAGGAACAAAACACTCATCCAACAACAACAACAAAAATTCAGAAATCTGCACCTAGACCTATATTCATACCAAACCCAGATGCGTAGACACCACTGCAACAAAATCAACAACAGCCAGGGCAATAAAGCATCACCAGCGCCCAGCTGTGCTACTAGCAGCCCCTGAATAGTCCAACACTATTAAGATGACAGAGGTCTTTAAAGAGAAATTAAATAAATCTCTTTTAAAAATCCAGGGGCCCATGCCTATAATCTTAGCACTCAGAAAGGCAGATGCAGGCAGATCACTGTGAATGATAAAGGCACACCTATTAGAATAATAACCTGACTTCTCAATGGAAACTCTAAAAGCCAGAAGGGCCTGGACAAATGTCCTACAGACTCTAAGAGACCTCAGTCACTACAGATGTCAAATATAATCAACATATATCCACAAATCCAGGCCTACAGAAGGGACTAGAAGGAAAACGCCAATCCAAGGAGATTAACTACACCCACAAAAACACAGGAAATAAATAATCTCATACCAGCAAAACCAAAAGAACACACATTATCAAGAACAATAACAGAAAATAATGATCATTGACGATCACTAATGGACAGGTCATACAGAAAAATCTATAGAGAAATAATAAAGCTCATAGATGTTATGACCAAATGGACCTAATAGATAGAACTACAGAACATTCCACTCAAACATAAAAGAATATGCCATATTCTCAGCACCTCACATAACTTTCTCCAAAACTGACCACATACTCAGTCACAAAGCAAATCTCAACAGATAGAAGAAAACTGAAATAACACACTACATCCTATCAGACCACCATGGATTAAAGGTGGGTTTCCACAACAACCAAAACAACAAAGAGCCTAAAAACTCATGGAAAGCAAACAAATCTCTACTCAATGACAACTGAATGAAGGCAGACATAAAGAAATTTAAGACTTCCTTCAATTCAATGAGAATGAAGCATACCCAAACATATGGAACACAATGAAGCAATGCTAAGAAAAAACTGCATAGCACTAAGGGCCTTCATAATTTCATGAGATTCATACTAGCAACAGCACACCTGAAAGCTCTAGAGCAAAATGAAGTAAACACACTCAAGAGGAATAGAGAGCAGGAAATCAACAAATTGAGGGCTGAAGTAATTAAAATAGAAACAAAGAGAACAATAAAAAGAATCAGTGAAACAAAGAGCTGGTTCTTTGAGAAAACCAAAAGATAGACAAACTCTTATCCAAAGTAACTAAAAGATACAGAGACAGTATTTAAATTAACAACATTAGAAACAAAAAGGCAGACATAACAACAGACACCTAGAAAATCCTTCAAGAACCTATACTAAGCAAAATTGGAAAATCTAAAGGAAAGAGACAATTTTCACAATAGACATCACTTACCAAAGTTAAATCAGGATTAGATAAACAATTTAAATAGACCTATAGCCCCTATGGAACTAGAAGCAGTCATTAAAAATGTCTCAACACCCCCTACCAAAAGCCCAGGACCAAATGGTTTTAGAGCAAAAATGTACCAGACTTTCAAAGAAGACCTAATAGCAATACACCTCAAGGGATTCCACAAAATACAATCAGAAGGAACATTGCCAAATGCATTTTATGAGGCCACAATCACCCTGATACCATAAACGCAAATATTTTACAAAGGAGGAGAATTTCAGGCCAGTTTCCCTCATGAACATTGATGCAAAAATATTCAATAAAATACTCAAAAAATGAATCCAAGAACACATCAAAAACATCAGCCACCATGATGAACTAGGCTTCATCCCAGGGATCCAGGGATGGTTCAACCTATGAAAATCTATCAGTTAATCCACCATATAAACAAACTGAAAAAAACAAAACCACATGATTATCTCATTGGGTGCTGAAATGGCCTTTGACATAATCTAACGCCCCTTGATGATAAAAGTCTTGGAGAGACCAGGCACACAAGGAACATACCCAAATATAATAAAGATAATGTACAGCAAGCCTACAGCCAGCATCAAATTAAATGGAGAGAAACACAAAACAATCCCACTAAGATCAAGACCAAGAGAAGGCTTCCCACTCTCTCCATATCTCTTCAATATAGTACTAGAAGTTCTATCTATAGCAGTAAGACAACTAAAAGAGATCAAGAGAATACAAATAAGAAAGGAAGAAGTCAAAGTATCATTATTCATAGATTACATGACCGTATACACAAGCCAGCCCAAAAATCTTCCCGGGAACTCCTACAATTGGTAAAAACCTTCAAAATGGCTGGATACAAGATTAACTGAAAAAAAAATATCAGTAGCCCTCCTATATACAAGTTAGAAACAAGCTGAGAAAGAAATCAGAATAACCACACCAATAGCCCCAAATAATGTGAAATATCTTGGAGGCAACTCTAACCAAACAAGCAAAAAGTTTTGCATGACAATAACTTGAAGTGTTTGAAAAAAGATATTGAACAAGGCATAAGATGAAAAGCTATCTTATGCTCATCTATCGATGGATTAACATAGTAAAAATGACCATCTTACTACAAGCAATCTGCAGACACAAAGCAATCCCTATTAAAATTCCAAGCCAGGATTCCTTATAGATTTTGAAAAAGGAGAGGGAGCGCGGAGGGACTGAGATGAAAAAAGAGGGAAAGAAGGGGAAATGTGGTCAGGATGTATTATGTTAGGGTAAGCTAAATAAAAGAAGAAGAAGGAGAAGGAGAAGGAAAAGTAGCAATCTACAGATTCAAAGCAATCTCCACCAACCTTCTAATGACATTCTTCAGAGAAATAGAAACACTGCTAAAGTTCATATTGAAGTACAGAAGAGCCACAAGATGCCTAACCAAATATAACAGAGCCAGAAGTACTACATATCTGACTTGAAATTTTACTATAGAGCCATAGTGACAAAGACAGCACTATACTGGCACAAAATCAGACATATACACCAACGAAATTTAATAGAAGACCCCAAAACTAACCAACACAGCTATGTAAAGCTAATTTTTGTCAAAACACACATTGGGGATTTAGGGTTTCCATTGATTCCCTCTACTCTGCAGAGGCTTTGTCTCTGTCTTGCTGTGTTTATTTCTTTGCCCTGATTTAAAAAAAAAAATAAATATAAAGCTTTTCTTTTGTTTCTTTGAAATTAAAATATAATTTCATAATTTTTCTCTTTCCCTTTCTTCACTCTAGCTCCTCACACATCGATCCCCTACTTTCTGTTAAACTTATGGCCTCTGGCCTCTTTTTCTTTAATTTTGGTTGCATATCTATATCTGTCTGCATCTGTTCCTAAATATATTAATATAACCTAAAGAAGAATTCATTTTCCTGCAGCAGCGTCATTTTTAGCATGTAGAGACCATTACAGAAAGGCTCAACTGTTCAAAAACATAAACAACTATGACCATGGGGTTCGCAGCCCCATCTGATACATCTACAACACAATTCCTACACCCAAAGCTCAGAAAATATGGCAGAAGAGGAGGTGGAAAGATTGTAGAGCCAAAGGACCAGCAGTATGCCTGCTGTGACATTGTGTTACAGGTATATGAGAAAGAATCTGCAACTATGATATCTCAACAATATGGCAGCTTAAATGAGAAACGAACAATGACACCTGTTGACATGCCAATGTCAGTGGGGGATATCAATGTTTTTTAACTTTAAAAATTAGATTTAGTTGAGGAAGAACAAAAATAGAACTATCATATGATCATCTATAGTATTTCTTGGTGTCACCCAAAGGACTCTGTATCCTGTTATAGAACATACTTGGGCCAAGCTTCTGATTTTTGTTTGTATTTGCCTCATTCTCACGCAGAAGAGGGAAGTGATTTGCTAGAAGATATGTGGTGGCATCTTCCACAGTACAGAGGATGCACAGTGAGTATGCAGCCCTGCTGATGCAGGCAGTCTGCCTTCTGTGCTTCAGCTAGGACAGCTAGAGCTTTTCCTTGCCCTAAGGTGTTGCTGATGACAAAGGGAGAAACGCCAGGGAGTGACAAAGACACTGCTGTTACCAACAGCATAAAGGCATGCAGCCACGCTGAGTTAAATATTATAAACTATATGAAATAATTATGTACCTCAGATCAAAAATCAGTCATATAAAGAAAGACCATTGAATTGATAATCAATGTTGTTTAAAGATGTCAGCACTACTGTCTAAAAACAACTTATATTTATTTAACTTGTTGTTCTACAGTTTTCTGTATCAGTAATCTCCTCACTTTACCCTGCCACAACAATTTCTCCAACAAACCTTGGGATTCCAAAGTAAAACTGAATAAATTATAAATTAAAATCTAGCTGACAACATTGTTAGGATCTTGGAATAATTATGTCTAAGGCTCTATTATATCAAGCATACTAGGTTCCTTTGACCCTCTTTCATCAGTTTGCATTTTGAAATGTGGGCCATCTTTCCTTTATATCCACTTTTAGACAACAATGGCTAAGAGACATGAACTAACCTTTATAAAAAATGAAATATAATATACCCAGAAAAAATAACTTTGATTCTCCCCACTAATGTGTAAATACGAACACAAATATAGGTGCTTATTTTAGTTAAGAGAATTGGGTCTTGAATTGCATTGAATGGTTGGAAAATAGCAAATCTCACATAATTTTGAACCCACTTAAAAAGCGTCTCACAGTTTCATCAGTACTACTTAATTGATAACTTTGCTTACAATGAGGTGACTTGTTAAAAATATATTCTAGATTGATTTCCCCAAACTTGTATAACCACTGTGGAAATCAACACCTGGGCATATACCCAAAAGATGCTCCACCATACCACAAGGACACTTGCTCAACTATGTTCATGGCCGCTTTTATTTGGAATACTCAGAATCTAGAAACAACCTGTAAGCCCCTCAACTGAAGAATGGATAAAGAAAATATGGTACCTTTACACAACGAGCTACTACTCAGCTATTAAAAACAAAGAAATCATGAAATTTGCAGGCAAATGGATGGGACTGATAACAGCCATAAAGCATAGGATAAGTGTGCTACAATCCAAGGACCAAAAAAGCCAAGGAGGGCCCAAGGGAAGATGCTTGACTCTCACTCAGAACAGGGAATTCAGCAGCCATCTGAAGTAGATGGAGGAGGGAACTGAGTCGGGGAAGGCATGGGGAGGGTACCTGGGGCGAGGATCAGGTGTGTGGAGAGTGGGGGAGGGAGGAGAGGGAGGACTCAGGGAGAGAACAGAAATCAGCAGGGGATGCATCTCTAGGAGAGGGGGAACTCCCTGGAGTCTATAGGGATGACCCTAGCTAAGACTCTTAGGAGCAGAGGTTAAAGAGCCTGAAGTGGCCACCTACTGTAGCCAGGTGGAACTCCCAGTAGAGGGAAGGGGACACTAACCCACCCATAAAACCTTTGACTCAAAATCTGTCTTGCCTACAAGAAGTATAAGGGTATAGACAGAGCAGAGGTTGAGAGAATGGCAAACCAATGAAGGCCTAACTGGAGACCCACCCCATGGGAAAGAGCTAGCCCCTGACACTATTTTGCTATGCTTGCAGACATGAACCTAGCATAACTGTCTTCTGAGCACGTTTATCTACTTGCTGATGGGAGCAGATGCAAAGACCCACAGCCAAACAATAGGCCAAGCTTGGGGAGTGTTGTGGAAGAGTGGGAAGAAGGATAGAGGGAGACAGTGGTCAAGGAGACCACAGGAAGACCTACAGAGCAGACTAACCTGGGCCCATGGGGGCTCACAGAGACTGAACCACCAACCAAAGAGCATCCATTGTCCTGACCTAGACCCTGTATACATGTGCAGTAGATGTGCCGCATGGTCAACACATGGGGCCCCTAACAATAGGAGTAAGGACTGCCTTTGCCCCTGTTGCCTGCCAATGGATCTCTTTTCCCTAGCTGGGCTGCCTTGGCAGGCCCAGTGGGGGAGAGGATGTGCTTAATTCTGCTACAACTTGGTGTGTGTTGATACCCCTTAGGGGCCTCCCCTTCTCTGAGAAGAATAATACTGGGGAACGGGAGGAGGGAGGTGTAAGGGTGGGACTGGGAGGAAAGGAGGGTGGGGATGGAATCAAGCTACAAACTATTTAAATTTAAAATTGGTATTATTTTGTTTGTCTATATGTATATATATGTTATTTCCCCTAGGGGCTGGAGACATGGCTGAGTGGTTAAAATTACTGGCTTACTCCCTCAGAGAACCTGAACTTGATTACCAGCCCCCACACAACACATAGCAACCAGTGCAACTCCAGTTCCAGGAGATCCAACGCCCTCTTCCGGCTTCAGCAAGGACTGCATCCAAGTCACGCACAGGCAAAAATACCCACTCACTTGAAACTTAAAACTTAATATATATTCTAATATCTCAGCCTGTGCAAATGATGACTGTAGAACAACCTGTGCAACAGCCAGGACTAATAAAGAACTGTGAATCCTTCAACCGGTCTCTAAACACACTGCTGGTTGGACAGGAGTATTAAGTCAGTCTTTATGAACAGTGACAGAACGGCTCACTTCCCACATAGAGGACCACAGTGGGCAGAAAGGACCTACATGATGGTATTTATTGACATAAAACTTCACCACCTCATCCTTTTACTCTGCTTCACAGGCTTAGTTTTTTGCTATTAGCTACATAAGTATTTTATGAAAGGGAATATGATTTCAATTCACATACGCAAGATCTTGACTAAGCTTGAGAAATGGTTCCTGGTAGAAGTTTGCTCCTCATATAAACAGACTATAGATATTTATAAAGACTTTATGATCAACTCTTAATTTCATAGCCATTGAGAGCACAGATGAAATCAGCCAGGTGTGGTGGTGCCTCTGCTACATTGCACTTGAGAGGAGAAGGCACGATTATCACAAGTTCAAGTCCAGCCTGGGCTGCATAGTGACTATGAGGCTAGCCTCAGCAACCAGAATAAGACGCGCATTCCCCAGCCCTCTCCTGGAATAACCACACACATTTGCATTGAGCTTAAATTAGTTTAAACCATCTTACCTGTGTGAAAAGTATAAACTGAGCAAACTGCCAAGGAAGCATAAAAGCAACATTGGAAAAACAGAGCGCCATGTAGAGTTTTTTGTTAATGGTGGAGGTCCTTGATGGAAAAAAGAAACACCCATAAGTTTTGCTGTAAAGATAGCCAGGAGCTCAAGAGCAAAGAAGCCTTGTACATCCTTCCCTTTTGCATAGCACAACAAAATATAATGTTGAAAATCAACTTACTAAAATTACTTAAAATAATTGAACAATAGGAGTGCTTAAATAAAACAAAATTAAATATTTTGAAACAGTATTATACAATTTTCATAAATTATTTAAAATATAAATTTAGTTTCATATAAAAAATGTTTGCCCTTAAGTTTTAAGACTTCAGCCTAAGCTCAGGAAACAGGACATGACACTGATCCTGTGTTCCTCTCAGTGTCCATTAGTACACAGATATTGGTCCTGTGCTCCTCTCTGTGTCCAGCATTACACAGAGAATTCCTTTCCACATATGGTCACCCACATCATTCAGAAAACAGTGAGGAGACACATGCTGGCAAGGAGTGAGCCAACACTTGTGGAGGATACCAGAGGAGCTCTTAAAACATCAAAGTGAACAGTCAAAGTGTTGCAGTTAGCACTCAAATTGTGTATTCTGCAACAGCATGACATTGAGAACCAGTATCTTCTGCCATCTTTCAGCATCTTTAGCATGTTTTATAATACAAAAAAATTAATGGGAACATTTGTGCAAAGAACAGACCAGCTATGAGGCTGCACAAACTGGGGTGGGGTGAGGGGGTCCTTGCTTTCAAGCCCATGCCCCAGTGGAGCACAAGGACACTTGATATTTTTATTTTATTCACACAAAAGTGGTTTTAGTTAAATAAGATGCATACCTCCAAGGTCATTATCTGAAATGTCCTGTCTGGCACTCTTCACTATGTTACTCCCCTCATGCCTAGTTACCCAGACTAATCTTACTTCAAATGCATGAACACCAGTTGCTGGGAGGAGGAAGGACAGCATCCTTCTCTCCAACATTTCTAAGAACATATTGTAATGGATAAGCAGTGCACCTAAACTGGAAACAGACTGCCAAATTCAAATCCATCCCCCTGGCTGGTGATACACCAGGAGGCAGCCTCTCTTCTCAAGATCTGAAGTGAGCTCAGGGCGCGCACGTTACCTTTGCACGATCGGCTAACAAATGCATGTCTTAGTCAGCTGCTTAGGTGTGTGTGAAGTAGCCTGTGGCTAAAGATTTTAACTGGGCATAATTCCTGCTTCTGTGGGTAAAAATGTCAAATCAAAAGCGCAGATGCAGACATTTATGTACATATACATGATGCACAATTTTAGGAAAAAAAGGGGAGGGAGCGGGGGAGAGAAGGAGGGAAGGAGGGAGGCACAGAGAGAAGAAGGTAGGAAGGGAGGGAGGAAAGGGTAAAGAAGTAAGGATTTTCATATAAGGTGGAACCTGCCAAAGCATACAAACTGTCTACGTTATTCCTTGGGACTTTAGATGAGTAATGATCATGGTTTCATTCAGTGACAGGTCTCACTAACATCTGTGAAATGCACTCATATAACGAAGCTATGTATAGTATTCTGCTATTTTTATTTCTTAGACCTCTTAAGCTTCTCAAATGCTTAAAACCTTAATTCACAGAAGAGTATGCCCCAGACTTGATTGGAACCTGGTTGAACTGTTAAAAACATCATTCTGAAAATGATTATAATGTATTACATGTGTGTACAATATTTGTAGACACATCTGCGTGCATGTGTGCGTGCGTGCATGTACACTCTTTGGGACGGTAAAATTTACAACTTCTCTACTCCATTTGCACGAGGAGCACATATGTTAATCTCATTTCAAAACCACAGCTTTGGGGGAAAAAGAGCTGGAGTACGTTAGTTTTGAGAAAGGACTTGTTTCTCAGAAACCTTTGAACGGGGCTAGAAAGATGGCTTTTGCAGAGGACCCAGGCTCATTTCCTAGCACTCACATGGTGACTTGCAAACATTTATAGCTCCAGTTCCAGAGGATCTGACACATTTTGGCCTCTGAGGGCACCAGGCATGCATCATGTATGCAGTGATTGTGGGGACACATATAGGCCAAATATTTATTCACACAAAATAAACTAATTTTTGAGCCATAATGTTGTCACCTAGAGGCTGTAGGTAATTTTCACGTTTTCAAAAAAGACATAGTTTATACATTTGTGTTGGCATTACCTGGCTACTCAACTCATTTTTAAAAATAGTTTTGAAACATAGCTTCAATTTAATAATCATAACACAGTAGGTTAAAGTGAATTTTAAGAAAGGCAAGATAAATAATTTATTTAGCTTTGTTTTATGGCTGGAATTACCTGAGGATAATAGTTAAGACATACATCTGGAGCACGAGGAAAGGGTAGGAGAAGCTTTCCCGGAGAGGCGGCGTCCACATCACACGGGTTGCCTGAATTCATAAAACACTCAGTTTGCATTATTTTCCACTTTATAGTAACTATTGCTCACTTGAAACTCAATGACTGCCTTGCTCTCAGAGTTTTAATACTAGGCGCATTAGATCCTAGTCTCACCGCCTGGCATGGCTTCTGGTCCTTTGATATTCTCTCTCATGGCCATTAAAGGGAGCACAATTAACTGTCAAACTCAGAAACAACAAAGACTATATCAAATCACACACAGTTAAGCCAAAGGACCAATGACACACAGACATAGGAGCTAGGAGGACTCTGGCCCAGAGTATAGTACAGGCCTGCGGGTACAAGCCTGGCGTCTGGGGCTATGAGATGTAATGTAGTAGTGTGAAAATTTCAAGAGTCTACACACAATAAGTTCCAACTAATAAATATGTAAGCTGTCAAGAGTGGTTCTGAATCAATCAAATATGCTCTACATGAGTTAAGTTTTTAAGAACAATTGAAAGTACCGAGAATTAGTAGTAATGAACACAGCAAAAATATAACCTTGCATATACATACTTAGACTGTCCTAAGACACATAGAACAATATTGTATGACATTTTCTATCAGAAATTCTAAAATCATAGAAAGAATATAAATTTTTATCACCTGCTAAGAGTCTGATTGCTTTGCTAAGAGTTCCAAAAAGCTATATGTGTAAGAAACCAAACTTGTAAGCTTTGAAAACAGTAATGGTTCCTATTCTCAAACTTAGTCCATTGAAGCTGGAGCACCCAATAAAATGCTTTTCATTGTGCTAACAGATTGTTGAATGGTATTGGTTCATTTAATATCATGTGAGACTGTTCATTCTTTTATTTAACTGATTTTTACATTTTCGGCCTGCTATAACAGGAGATACAGCCATTTCCTGCAAGCAACCTGTGCTCGTACAAAGCAGATCTGAGTCCACATGTTAATAGTTGGATTCTCTCTCCTCACCATCATCCAACATCCAGTTCGGAGTCTAGAGCATGGAGCGCACTCAGATGAATCCACTGTATCATCCACGGTTCCCAGGAGCTCCTTTTGCCCAGATATGTCTGTTTGGGATGACTTACTATGTCAGTTCTGTTTTGAATTCATTATGTTGTTACAGAAAAGGAAGAGTAACCTAGCAGAAGCGGTGGGGGAGTGGCTGAAGGGACATACTGTGTGGATGCTGTCAGGCTAGTACCACTCCGATTGCTGAAGAGCAATGGCATAAAATTTCACATATGAGAGGTGGACAAGTTCTGTAAATCTGCTGTTTTGTTAAGCTTTGGAGCTGGACACATGGGTCTGAAGGCAAGAGGACTGGAGTGCAGTTCCTAGCACCCACATGGCGGCTCACAACTGCCTGTAACTCCAACTCCAAGAGCTATGACACCCTCTTCCGGACTCCACTTACACATACACACTCACACACACACACACACGCATGCACACACATGTGCACACACACATGCACACACACACACACGCATGCACACACATGTGCACACACATACACACTCACACACACACACACGCATGCACACACATGTGCACACACATACACACTCACACACACACACGCATGCACACACATGTGCACACACACATGCACACACACACACGCATGCACACACATGTGCACACACACGCATGCACACACACACTAAATCTTTAAAAATACTGTATTTCAGAATATAAAATCTGCTAAGAGGGTTAAGATCTGTTAAGATCTCATGCTAAGTGTTCTTAACATTAAAACAAACAAACAAAGACCAGCTTTCAGATCCAGACACAGTGTACGAGCAGTGTAATTCTAGCATTAAGGAGGCTGAGGCAGGGGAATCAGAGGGTTTGAAGCCAGCCTCGAAGGCATAGTGAGATTTTTGTCTCAACGAGCCAAAAGAAGAAAAAAGGGTAAATGTATATTTTTTAAAGTGAGGTTTTAGAAACCGACCAACCCAGAACAGGTAACCCAGATTCACCATGCAATAATATGGAACGGTGGCTAAATGTAACATTCTGCATTTTAATTTCATAGTCTATACGGTGACAGTAACAGTCATCCAGCGGAGGTTTAATAGTCAGCGAATGACAGGAGTATACAGTGCCTGACTCACAGTACCCTGTTGTCATTTGTCTATAAAACATGTGCATGTGAACAAGCACCAAAAGGTTGGGGCTTTTTAAATATTTAAAAGATTATGGATTTAAGATTAGTATAATTCACATACAATTTGGAGCATAAAATACTTTAAGGTATTACAGCCACAACACCATGTGATCATATTGGCTTGGTAATTATACTTCCTGTTCATACAAACCGCACTATGTCTGAAAAGGAATTGACTGGACCACAAACCTCTCCATGATTGAAGAAATAGCACATCACTGTAATCAGACCTCCTAGCTGACTCCCACTGTCAAAACAATGAAGCACACAGTCATAACATGCACCTCACAGGCTCTTCTCATAAAACTATCTCAAAATTAAAAACATGACTTTCAGTTCTTGAAACATGAATAACTAAGTAAGATAATTTTAGAGATGCAGCCGAGCACTTGGGGCTGCATGGCATCCTGTTGACAACGTAAGCGGAGTTTGTCTCTGAAATTAGGCTTAAGTGAGGGATTAAAGTAAAAAGAGTAACGGTTTCACTCAGTAATAACCCATAAATATTTGATTGACTGACAGTGCTCTGAAGGGAGCCACACTGTGGACTTTCCGCAGCAGACCTCCGGGGGAGAACAATCACCACAGATGCTCACGGCCGTGCTGTGTAGTGCTTCCTGTCTTGTTATACGTTCATCTGTGCCCACATAAGAGGCCACTATACTCAAAATACCCAGCCGGTAGATTCTATATGTGCTTACTTATTGGTGTTTGCTCAGCTTAGCACAGAGAAAACATTGTTGGAATAAAAGGAGGAGGAAGAAATGAGATGAAAACAAAACAAAAAAACTAAAAACAGCAAGCGGTGGTAATAACCCTGAGCACTGTGTAGAGGTAATAAGATACTGAACCACGAAAGAGGTGTGTGAGGCGTGATCACAAGGGAAAGCATGCCAATTCATCTTGTTTTTTATTTTAGAAATGTATTTTAGTTAGCATTCAACATAATGGCTATGTTATGATGTCTTCACTTTGCATACATTCAGCCCATTATATCCTCTTGTTCCTTTGCCATTTTGCATTATTGTTAGTCTTCCCTTTGCTTTTATGCCTCATAGAGGCACATACATATGCATATATAACGTAAAATATATGTAGTTAATATATAACCTATATTATATAACTATTATATCTCTATATAAATATAGATTCAGAGGATGACACTATGCATGTTTTTCTTTTTCCCCATTACTTAGCCTTTTTAAACTTTAAAATGATTTATTCATTTTTACTTCATGCATATGAGTGTTTTCCTGCACTATGTGTATGTGTGCACTACATGTGGGCATGCCTGGTGCCCAAGGGGGTTGGAACAGGGTGTCATATCCTCTGGAACTGGGCTTACAGATGGTTGTGACCCGCCGTGTGGGTGTTGGAACCTGAACACTGGTCATTCCGAAGTATAGCAAGTGCTCGTCACTCTGAACCCATCCCTTATTACGTACTCTTAGTCTCTACTTCCATAATCCCCTGCCTTCCAACAACAGTACTCCTTCCAATTTTGTTCTATATTTTTTGAAATCTACATGAAGTCTACATATAAAAATGTGGTGTTTACTTAAAGAAATGCTTAACGTCTTTAGTCATCAGAGAAATGCGAATCAAAATGACTCTGAGATTCCATCTTACACCCATCAGAATGGCTAAGGTCAAAAATTCAAGCAACACCACATACTGGCGAGGATGTGGAGAGAGAGGAATACTCCTTCATTGCTGGTGGCAATGCAAACTTATACAACCACTTTGGAAATCTATCTGGTGATATGTCAGAAAACAGGAAATAAGGCTTTCTCAAGAGCCAGCTATTCCACTCCTTGGAATATACCCAGAAGATGCTCCAGCACACAACAAGAAAATTTGCTCAACCATGTTCATAGCGGCTTTGTTCATAATAGCCAGAACATGGAAATAGCCTAAGTGTCCCTCAGTAGAAGATTGGATAAAGAAACTGTGGTACATTTACACTATGAAATATTACTCAGCTATTAAAAACAAGGAATTTCTGAAATTTGTGGACAAATGGATTGAACTAGAAATGATCATAATGAGTGAGTTAACCCAGAAGCAGAGAGAGTCAAATGGTATATACTCACATAACTGGACACTAGCCCAAGGGGCATGTCCCATGAAAATCCTCACCTACCAGGAAAGTGGGAGGACATCCTATTGGGACTCTAGGTGAGAGAAGTATGGGAGAATGGGGAAATAGAAGGATCTAGAGGGTCCTAGAAACCTACAAGAAGAACATTATGACGGGCAGATCTGGGCCCACGGGTTCTGTTCAAACTATGGCACCAACCAAGGACAATATGTGAAGTAAACATCGAACCCCTACCCAGATCTAGCCAATGGGCAGGACATTCTCCACAGTTGAGTGGAGAGTGGGGACTGACTTTCACATGAACTCTGGTGCCCCATATTTGACCACGTCCCCTGGATGGGGAGGCCTGGTGGCACTCAGGGGAAGGATAGCAGGCTACCAAGAAGAGGCTTGATACCCTATGAGCATAAACAGGGGGAGGAAGTCCCCCTCAGTCACAGTCATAAGGGAGGGGAGTAAGGGGAAAATGGGAGGGAGGGAGGAATGGGAGGATAGAAGGGATGGGATAACAATTGAGATGTAATATGAATGAATTAATAAAGAAACCTGCAAAAACGTGCTGTTTGTTTTTATTTATTTATTTATTTCACATATGATACTCTCCAGTTCCATAGATTTCTTTGCAGATGAAATAATCTCATTTTTACTTATAGCTGAATAAATTCCATTGTCTGTATGTACCACATTTCCTTTGCTACTTTTAAATTTTACTTGGGTTAGCATACAAACAGATGAGTTTTGTCATGGCATATTTCTCCAACTGTGTCATGCTTTCCTCTCCATTTGGCTCTTGTTCCTAGTCAGTTCCCACTTCTGCTTGTGTATGTGTGCATTATGTGTGTGCATGTGCCTATAGAGGTCAGAAGAGGACATTGGAGCCCCTGGAACTAGAGCTGCAGGTGTATGGGTACTACTAAATGTGGGTGCAATTAACTGGACCTGGATTCTCTGCAGGAGCAGCCAGTGGCCTTGACTGCTGGTCCACCTCCCCAGCCCCCTTGTGCTTTTTTATCATGTGTGTTCTATTACTCTTTCTATTTTTCACCACTCTTAAGAGCCTTCTTCACATCTCAAGATTACCTCTCTAGTTTCATGACTTATGAGCAAACACAAACACACATGCACATGTGTACACATGAAAAATGTTTTTTTTCCTGAGTCTGGCTTATTTTACTTAACCTAATGATTCTCCATTGTATTCTTCTGTTGAAAGTGTCATGATTTCATTCTTCATTAAGGCTAAAACTATTCTATTGCTATGTACCACATTTTCTTTATCCGCTTATCTGTTGATTGATAACTAGGGTGTTTTCTATTTCTGGATACTGCGACTAGTGCAGCACTAAGATGGCTTTGCAAGTAACTACAGTATGTTAAGTTTGAGTCTTTCTGTATGTTTCTCCCATCATGTGGTCTGTGTCTTAACTCTGTAATTTATTGCCTTTTCTGTGCAAAAGCTTTTCAATTTCATACAATTCAATTTGTCAATTTTTGTAATTATTTTCTCTCCACAATGTATAAACCAGGACCAGAACCGCTTTGCTTCCAAAGCCACACTAGGCCAACAGCATTCAGGTGGCTCATGCTAGCAATTGTTTCCTGAACTATTAGAATCCTGTTCACAAAGCCCTTCTTAATGTCCCTGTTGTGTAGTGTTTTCCTGCAGCAGCCTCAGGATTTCTGGTATCATATTAAGTTTTTTCCCTTGAACATTTAAAGTTGTTTTTTTTTTGTTGTTGTTGTTGTTGTTCAGGAAGATACTGAGAGATCTAATTTCATGATTCCACATCAAGTCATCCCCAAAGCACCGCTTATGGATGTAAATTTGGATCCCCAGTACCTACATAGAAAGCTAGTATCCCCAGAACTACAAGGTAAAGACAAGAAGTTCAAAGGTACTCATTGGCTAGAATGTCTACACAATCAGTGATCTCCGGGTTCAGTGAGAGGTCCTGTCTTGAACTATAAGGTAGGGAGGAATAGAGGAGCTCACATGCTCACCTATCATCCCCAGACTCTAAGTCTACATTTTGTTTAAGGTCTAATTTTATGTGATTCAAAAATAACACTGCAATGGCTTTCTTTACAAACAAAAGAAACAAAAAGTCTAACAAAGTAGTCAAGAAATATGGATGTGTATTCTATTACTCAACAAAATTGAAAGGTAAGTCATCTGTTGGCACTGTGTCATCAAGACAAGGTTGCTAGGCTGGATAGAGCTGGGTAGAGCTGCTATTTTATGGTCTTTTCCCCATCACAGGATGACTCCACACTGCACAGCTAAGCAAAACCAAGGAGAAATACAGAAGGGGAAGCTGAGCTTGTGGCTTGTGACAAAGAGTTCCTAGATATAACCAAGGCTGACTTTACCTTAATTTTCAATGACAAAGGCTAATTCACCTGGCTCTCCTAAGGATCAGTGGAGAGTGGGTACATAATATGTGAGTGTCAGAAGTTCATGATCTGAGTCTAAGAACATTCACACTCCAAACAAAATCGTAATGCTAATATCAAGAATGATTGGCTAATGAATGTGTCTTCTACAAATGATATAGAGATTTCTGATAACTTTTCAGATCTCACTTAAAAAATTAGAAATAGCATCTTGCTATGTAATATTGACTTACACATAGAGGCATCGTCAATGCCAAGAAACAGCAAAAGGTAAAAGCGTGTAAGGTGCTCTCTAGAGGAAGCTCATTTCTGCTTGCATGGCATTGGTTACGGAAAGTCAGTTTCATAAAATGTCCTATAACTAGCCAATTGGTTTCATTAAACTTCCTTTTCATTTAGTCAGTGAGTACCAACCGGTCCTCATAGGGTCAATCTCACTATTAGTCTTACCTCAGGTATGCACCATAGATGAAGAACAATCCCATCATTAGTCCATTTAATATAAAAATTACACTGATGTAAAAGCAAGCTGGGTCTCCCAATCCTTTAAAAAAGAAGACACAGATGGTTAGTCTTTAGTGAGCAAGATTATTTATGCGCTTTATAATCAAGAACTTGTAAATTTGATCAAAGCAAGTGCTTCTCTTCTTGCTCTTTAGTGTCACAGTCACCTTTACCTCCACAGCAGAGTGCATTGTTTGCTGTGCCGAGGACCAAGGCCAGGTCCTCACACAGGCGCAGCCAGTAGGATGTAATGGTATGTTGGGGTTCACATTAATTTAGATGCTGCTGCTACTGTTCAGCATCCAGAAACATGCGAAGAATTCCCTGGAGCCACCACATGCTTTTGTCTTTTCTAAGGCTCTCAGATAAGTGCAGTACACTCCCTGACCTCAGGGGAAGAGCCTTGGCCTCTGTGCCCTGGTGATCTAGCCACTTCATCTCTTCTGATGTAGATGGGAATGCTAACTTGTCTGATACACATGGCTTTGGTTTTATGTACATCATTTCCTGTGTGTTTAAGATTCATCATTTCACACAACTCTAGGGCAAAAGTTTTGAGATGAACTGGTATGAAGGACTTTAATGTTTGATGAAAAGATCTCAAAAACCTAGGTCATCTGCAAAGTGACACTGCTGTGCTGGGAGACAGGCCCCTGACCCTGTTTGCTCTGGTTCATTAATCCTGTCACCCCAAGACTGCATGGTTTCTGTCACATGCTGTACTTTCAGTTACTGTTCATGCACAATTGATGGGAATCTATATTCTGCCTGGAACATTTTCTTAGTCCAAAATTTCTATAGCCATTTATTCACTTGTTGTTTCCAGCTCGGGGCTTTGGGTCCTTGAGCTAATATATGCCATACAACAGGAGGCACACGCACTACTTTCCTTCTCCTGGCAGACCAAAGACACAAACTAGAAACCAATGATGTGACTCTTCACTGTCCTTCTCTCTTTCCCACCTTCACTCTCTTTCTTCACATCCTGACCCAAATGCTTCTTAAATCCAGAAATTTGCAGTGATTTTTCTAGCAAGCTGACAGGGAGCATGTCAGCAATCTACCTGACCATATGAAACCCTCCTCTACCCCTTACAAATGAACTGTTCCTACAGCTTGTGGAGATGGCTTCCACATGTGGATCTGTTACGGTTCTTCAGTATATAACATGCAGATCCTCAGGCAGCATGTGTTCCAGTGTGGTCAGCCCTTAACTGCATTCCCAGTATCTGGACATTTGTAATATGCACTACCAATATAACTGCTAAGCGCCAGCTGCTAGCATAAGCCCCCCGCTGAGTTTAGGACCCATATCTCCCCGCTCTCCAAGTGCCACACTGGCCTGCTGCTGATTGGGAACTTAATGGATAGCACACCTGTGCAAGGTGATGCCTCGCAACACCCAGAGAAGCTTATATCTTCTTGCAATCTAATGTTTACTGCAAAATCTAATGTTTAATAAGCCATAGTCTCCGTTCCTCTATGTTGCAAAAACCACAAAGTATAATCACTGCTTAAGCATCATCCACCAGTATCATTTTAGGTTTTTAAGGGTATCATTTAAAAAAATTGTGTGGAAAATTCAAATTTTGTTTATATTCCAAGAGTTAAATAAATTTAGTAAGTATCAATATTGTTGAAAATAGTCATGTTGGAGACATTAGAAACAGTTGTGTGTTTGATACATGTTTCTGTGTAGCTATGAACTGAATCTCAAGGGGCAGCTGGAAAGCTGCTACATAATTCCAAAAGTTTTGCAGGGAATTTGGTTTTGGTTTTGGTTTTGGTTGGCCAAGGTACAAGTGCAGCAGACATACATTAAAATTCCTCTTGTACTGTAAACAAGTATAAAGCAATATATATATAATAGCCAATTATTAGCACCAACTAATCCATAACTGTTTAAAGCATATATTTGGCTCTTTGCCCCCCAAATGTATGTACTAATGTTACCCCAAATATTTTTGTACCATCTCATTCTGAAATGGACTTTTACGCAAGAGTACCTTACATTGGATATATTGGTACCTGAGTTAAATTTCTAATTTATACTCAAGTTATTAAGTATCTAACCTTCTCAGAAAACAACCTTAAAGTATAAAATGCTTATTGAGATAAATAAGTTCTATAATGTCTTAAATAAAATTGATCGAGTTTATAATAATTTTTTTGAGACAGGGCTTCTCTGTGTAGCCTTGGCTGTCCTGGACTCACTTTGTAGACCAGACTGGCCTCAAACTCATAGTGATCAGCCTGCCTCTGCCTCCCAAGTGCCGGGATTAAAGGCATGTGCCACCATGTCCGGCCTTATAATAAATCTTAAAATGAGTCACAAGACCAGATGTCCATGAAAGCACCAGTAAGCACACAGCAGCACCGAAGAGGACACATGCCTTCACAGCTCTGTATTTCCATGAGAGGCTCCATTCTAGTGACATTCCAGCATGTCTTTGCTTCTATCCCAAATAAATGCATTAGTCCCATGACTGTGCGGTAACAGTAGGCTATGACTACCTACAAAAGAGAATGTGGAAGAAAACATTCCAATCACAATCATAGCTTTTCTAAGATACCACTATGCTGTCGCTTTAACATTAAAAACTAAGTAAATTTATTTGAAAAATAGCTATTTTGAAATTACATATTAGTAATATCTCAAGATAGTAGTCAACTTAAATATAATAATATCACCATACAACCAAATATAAGAGTATATGATTAAAGTAAAACAAAAAGTTCACAGACACATTTCATAGCATCTCATTTCACTCTAGATTTCATTATTAAAATATATCATTTTAAAAATTGTGACACAATGGAATAACATCCCATAGGCACATTAAATTTTTTGTATAAAGCTAATCTCTACTGTGTCATTTTAACACATGCGCATCTTTCACACACACATTTTATTCTTTCCTTTTGTACTTCTAAGTTTCAACTGCAGGTAACATTCAGAATTGTGTATGTAGCACTTCACCTGCCCCCATACTTTGGCTGTCTATGACTCTACATGTAAGATGTAAGTGGTTACAAACTTTAAGTAACCATTAATTTCCCAAAGTCCTTGTTTATGTAACTAAAATGGTACCAAGCAAATGCTTTTCAAATGTCTGAGAATACACTGGCTGCTTCTCTGTATTGTCAAAGTTTCTCAGGAGAATATTTAAAGTAATTCAACCATTCAGTAGTCTTTCTCATACTGCCCCTGACCATTCATTGGGTATGCATCAAGGCTCAACCATGCAAAATCTCTATTTGTGTATTTTGTATTTTGTAATGATTTATTTTGTTTTTTTAAATTTGTTCACCTTACATTCCAATTGTAGCCCCCTCCCTCATCCTGCCTCCCAGCTCCCCCCTCCCTCCCAAACCCCCTCCCCTAGTCCTCAGAAAGGGAGAGGCTTCCTCCCTAATATCTAACTTCAGCCTATCAAGTCTCATCTGGACTGTATGTATCTTCTTCCTCTGTGGCCTGGCAAGGCTGCCCCACCATGGGGAAATGATCCACAAGTGGACACCAGAGTACATGTCAGAACAACCTAGATGTCCCTCAACCAAAGGATGGATAAAGAAACTGTGGTACATTTGCACAATGGAATATTACTCAGCTATTAAAAACAAGGAAATCTTGAAATTTGCAGGCAAATGGATGGAACTAGAGACAATCATCCTGAGTGAGGTAACCCAGACCCAGAAAGACACACATGGTATATACTCACTTATAAGTGAGAACACTAAGTAGACTGGACCAGAAAACAAATTTCCCACAACACATAATAATTGAAACACCAAGCCAGGCATAGTAGCACACGCCTTTAATCCCAACACTCAGTGAGGAGAGGCAGATGGATTTCTATGAGTTTGAGGAAAGCCTGGTCTACAAAGTGAGTCCAGGACAGCCAAGGCTACACATAGAAGAAGCCTTGTCTCAAAAACCTAGAAATCATCATCATCATAATCACACTAAATGCACAGAACAAAGAAAGAAGATTAAAGGATACAAGGGAAAAAGATTAAGTAACAAATAAAGTCAGACCTATTAGAAATATACCTGACTTCTCAGTGGAGACTCTAAAAACCAGAAGGTCCTGGACAGATGTTCTACAAACTCTAAGAGACAGAAGATGCCAGCTGAAACCACTATCCACATCAAAGAATTCAGTTGCAATAGATAAACAAACAAACAAACAAAAGGACATTCCATGATTTTAAAAAAATTAAGTAGTATCAATAAATTCAGCCCTACTAAAGGCACTAGAAGGAAAACATCAACCTAAAGCAGTTAACCACATCCAAGAAAACATAAGGAATAAGGAATCCATACCAGAAAATCAAAGAAGCGAGGTGTTAAAATCCTACACAACAGAAACAAAATAAAGGAACTCAACAAACACCGCTCACTGATAGCTCTCAACATCAAGGTCTCAATTTGCCAATAAAAGACAGAGACTAACAAAATGAATTAGAAAACATCTTTCTATTGCATCCAAGAAACATACATTACCATTGGTGATAGAAACCACCTCAAGGTAATAAGATGGAAAAATATTCCAAACAAACAGACTTAAAAAGCAAGTCAGATTAGTAGCCATTTTAATATCAGACAAAACAGACTTCAAGTGAAAAACTTTAAAAAAAAGAAAAATGATAACAACCATTATATCTTCTAACAAGAGGATAGCACAATTGTTTTGTTTTGTTTTGTTTTGTTTTGTTTTGTGAGAATGGGTTTCTCTGTGTAGCCTAACTATCCTCAAATTCCTTAGGTAGACCAGTCTGTCCTCAAACTTGATAGCTCTACCTGCATCTGCCTCTTGAGTGCTGGAATTAAAGGCGTATGTCATCACCTCCTGGCTCAGATATTAAAATTCTGAACATCTGTTCCTCTTATGCAAGGACACCCATCCTTGTAAGGTAAAGCTTAAACCACTATTGAAGCTCACACATAAAGAGTGGGAAACTTCAATACTTCACTCTCATCAGTAGAAAGGTCATCCATTTGAAAATTAAACGGAACTGCTGGAGCTACCTGACATTATAAACCAAATGAATTTAACAGTTATCTACAGAACATTTCACCCAACCACAAAAGAATATACCTTCTTCTCAGCGCCTCATGGAACTTTCTCCAATATTGACCATGTACAAAGAAAATCTCAGCAGATACAAGAATATTAAAATGACCTTCTGTATCCTATAACACCACAGTGGACTAAAGCTGGATTTCAACAACAACAGAAAGAATGGATAGCTTACCAATTTATATGAAGAGGAAGTTTCTGGTTTCTTTGACTATTCAGTTGTGTCATGTGAAGTTTTTCTGAAAGAGATCTTGTGGGAAGGCATGTGATGTTTTTCTGGGAGCAGACATGTGAGAGAGCACATATCTTGACATATAACAGTTACCAAAGTTAAATCAAGCCAGATAAACAATTTAAATATATCTGTAACCTCCAAGGAAATGAAAGTATTCACTAAAAATCCCTCTCCCAAAAAGCCCAGGACCAAATAGTTTTAGTGCAGAATTCTAACAGACTTCCAAAGAAGACCTAATACCAATACCTCTCAAATTATTCCACAAAATATAAACAGAAGGAACACTGTCAAATTCATTTTATGAGGCCACAGTCATCTTGATATGCAAAGCACAAGAAGATTCAACAAAAAAGAGAATTTCAGACCAATTTCACCCATGAACATTGACATAAAAATACTCAAAGTACTCACAAACCAAATCCAACAACACATCAAAAAGATCACCCACCATAATTAAGTAGGCTTCATCCCAGACGTACAAGAATGGTTTAACATATGGAAATCTGTCAATGGAATCCACCATATAAACAAACTGAAAGAGAAAACTCATTTCATTAGATGCTGAAAAAAATCCTTTGACAAAATCCAATACCCGTTTATGATAAAAGTCTTAGAGAGAGAGAGATAAAAGTAACATATCTAAACAAAATAAAGGCGAGTTAAAATAGAGAGAAATTCAAAGCAATTTCACTTAAATCAGGAACAAGACAAGGCTATCCACTCTATACTTACTCAATATAGTACATGAAGTTCTAGCTAGAGCAGTAAGACAGCAAAAGGAGATAAGACAGAAATTGGAAAGGAAGGAGTCAAAGTATCACTATTTACAGGTGATATGATAGTATACATAAGCAATTGCAAGACTTCTACCAGGGAGCTCCTACAGCTGGTAAACACCTTCAGCAAAGTGGGTGAGTACAGGACTAACTAAGAAAAAATCAGCAGCTCTCCTATATACAAATGGCGAAGGGGCTAAGGAAGAAAGCAGGGAAACAAGAGCCTTTACAATAGCCAAGAATAATATAAAATATCTTGGTGTAACTCTAATAAGGCAAGTAAAGACTTGTATGACAATAACTTAAAGTCTTTTAAGAAAGAAATTAGAGAATATATCAGAAGATGGAAATATTTTACGTGTTTATGGATTGGTAGGACTAACATAGTAAAAATGGCCATCTTACTGAAAGCAATCTACAAAAGCAACTATCAGAATTGCAACACAATTCTTTACAGACCTTGAAAAAATAATACTCAACTTCATATGGAATAGTAATAAAAAACACATAATATTGGCATGAAAACAGAAGGGTTATTGATTGAATTGAAGACCCAGAAGTAAATCTACATACCTATGGATACCTGTTTTTTTTTTTTTTTAAGATGCAAGAAATATACAACAAACAGAGCATCTTCAATGAATGGTGCTGGTCTAACTGGATGTTGGCACATAGAAGAATACAAAATAGATCCATATCTATCATTCCACACAAAGCCCAAGTCCAAGTGGACCAGATATTTCACATAAAACCATGCACACTGAACCTGATAAAAGAGAAAGTAGGGAATAGCCTTGAATGATAACTGGCCCAGGAGACAGAGACAACTTTATAAACACAACAGCAATAACACAGGCACTAAGATCAACAATTAATAAAAGGAACCTCATGAAACCGAAAAGCTTCTGTAAGGCAAAGGAAACTGTCAATAGGACAAATCAGCAGCCTACAGAATGAGAAAAGATCTTTCCCAAATCCACACCTAACAGAGAGGGCTCATATCCAAATTACATAAAGAATCCAATAAATTGCCATCAATAATTCAAATAATCAAATTAAAAACTGAGTCACAGATCTGAACAGAGAATTCTCAACAGAGGAATCTCAAATGGCCAAGAAATGAAGAAACGTTCAACACCCTTAGCCATCAGTGGAATGCAAATAAAAATGTCCCTGAAATTTTATATTACGTTCTCATCAATGGATAGGTCATCTCTATGCAATGACCACTGGGTCAGGGATGAAAGAAAGAAAGAAAGAAAGGATTTCTAGAATTCAATGAAAATGAAAGCACAACATACCCAAACTTATGGGACACAATGAAAGCAATGCTAAGAGCAACTTCATAACACTAAGAGCCTTCATAAAGAAATTGGAGAGATGTTATACTAGCAATATAAAAGCACACCTGAAAGCTCTAGAACAAAAAGAAGCAAACACACCAAATGTAATAGACAGCAAGAAACAATCAAATTCAGGGCTGAAATCCATAAGTTAGAAACAAAGCAAACAATACAAAGAATCAATGAAAGCAAGAACTGGTTCTTTGAGAAAATCAACAAGATAGACAAACTACCTAAAAGGCATAGAAACAGTATCCAAATTAACAAAATCAGAACTGAAGAGAATTTTAGACCAATCCTCCTTGTGCACACTGATGCAAAAATATTCGAATTACCCACAAACCAAGGACACATGAAAAACATTACCCACCAAGTTCAAGTAGACTCATTCCAGGGATACAGGATGGTCAACATAAAAACAACAACAAAACTGTCAGTGTAATCCACCATATAAACAAACTGAAGGAAAAAACCCACATGGTCATCTCATTAGATACTGAAAAAGCCTTTGACAAAATCCAAGACCCTTTCATGCTAAAGAAGGCACATACCGAAACACAATAAAGACAATATACAGCAAGCCAATCACCAACATCAAATTAAGTGCAGAGAAACTTAAAGCAATTCCACTTAAATCAAGGATAAGATAAGGCTGTCCACTATCTCTGTATCAAGTCAATATAGTGCTTGAAGTCTCAGCTAGAGCAATAAGACAGTTTAAAAAGTTCAAGGGGATACAAGATAAAAGAGAAGAAGCCAAAGTATCACTGTCTGCAGATGATATGATAATATACATAAGTGACCTCCAAAATTCTACCACAAAACTCCTACAGCTGATAAATACCTTTAGCAAAGTGGCTAGATACAAAATTAAATTAAAAAAATTAGCCCTCCCTTATATGTGATAGATGGTCTGAGAAAAAAATTAGCAAAACAACATCCTTCATAATAGCCATATATATAATAATATAAAATATCTTGGAGGAGACTTTAACCAAGCAAGTGAAAGATTTGTATGACAAGAGTTTTGAGTCTTTGAAGAAAGAAATTGAAGAAGATATCAGAAGTTGAAAAGATCTTCAATGCTCATGGATAGGTAGGATTAACAATAGTAAAAATGGCCATCTTACCAAAAGCAATGTATAGATTCAACCCAATTCTCATCAAAATTCCAACATGATTCATTACAGACAGTGAATGAGCAATCTTCCATTTCATAAGAAAAAAATAAAAACCCAGGATAGCTAAGCAATCTTGTATAATAAACGAACTTCTGGAGGTATCATCATCCCTAATTTCAAGTTCTACTACAGAGCAATAATAATAAAAGCCACATGACATTGGCATAAAAACAGATAGGTTGATCAATGGAATTGAATCAAAGACATCAAAATAAAACCATGCACCTAAAGACACCTGATTTTTGACAAAGAAGCCAAAACCATACAGTGGAATAAAAGAAAACATCTTCAACAACTGGTGCTGTTCTAACTGGATGTCTGCATGAATGCAAATAGATCTATATTTATCACCCTGGACAAAGTTCAAGTCCAAATGCATCAAAGACCTCAGAAAAAAAAAAAAAAAACTGGATACACTAAATATAATAGAAGAGAAAGTGAGGAATAGCTTTGAACTCATTGGTACAGGAGACAACATCCTGAACACAACACCAACAACTCAGGCACTAAGATCAACCCTTAATAAATTGATCCTCATCCCACCAAATAGCCTTTGCAAGACAAAGGGCACTGTTAGTAGGAAAAAACAGCAATTTCCTGTTGAATGGATATTTAATATTATTACTTTAGTGAAATCAGTGATTACTCCTCAACTAGCTTTATACCCAAATAACCACACAGAGAGACCAGGATCTATTTAATTACCCCATAGCACAATGTTGCACAATAATTACTCCATCCTAAACCTCCATGCTAGTATAGTTTCTTCCCATTCAGATTTTCCACATTATACTTGCTTTTAGACAATCTCCTAGGCCCGCTTCATTCTCTTGATGGCTCCCAGTCTCTCCTCACAGCTCCATCCTCTCTTTCCTTCTCTTTCTCCTCCCCTTACTGGATCAGAATGCCCCCACTATGTTCTCTGTTGTTGTTCAGCATTGGCTAGTTTGTTTTTATTGACAACACAGAACAAATGGTGACATGTTTACACAAATGTGAAACAGGAGATACTTAGAATAAACATCACAATGCAATGTCCTGATTATCCCTGTTTACAGATGAGATAGTGTACACCCAAGTGACACCCAAAATTCCACCAGAGAATTCCTACAGCTGATAAACATCTTCAGCAAAATGATTGGATACAAAATTAACTCAAAAAAAAAAAAATCAGTAGCCTTCCTATATACAAATGAAAAACATGCTGAGAAAGAAATTAGGAAAACTACACCCTTCCTGATAGCTACAAGCAATATAAGGTATCTAGGAATAACTCTAGCCAAGCAAGTGAAAGACTTGTTTGAAAAAAATTTCAAATCTCTGAAGAAGATTATTGAAGAAGACATCAGAAGATGGAAAGATCTCCCTTGTTCATGGATCAAGAGAATTAACATAGTCAAATGTGAGGCAGTGAGAAAGTCATATCCCACTCTCCACTCAACTGTGGAGAATGTTCTGACCATTGGCTAGATCTGGGTAGGGGTTTAAAGTTTACCGCCTGTATTGTCCTTGGCTGGTGCGAAGGACAGCAGGTTACCAAGAAGAGACTTGATACAGGGGGAGGTAATCCCCCTCAGGAACAGTCATAGGGGAGGGGAATAAGGGGAAAATGGGAGGGAGGGAAGAATGGGAGGATACAAGGGATGGGATAACCATTGAGATGTAACAAGAATAAATTAATAAAAAATTAAAAATTAAAAAAAATTTAAAAAGAGAATTAACATAGTAAAAATGGCCATCTTACCAAAGGCAATTGACAGATTCAATGCAATCCCTATCAAAATACCTACACAATTTTTAAAAGACATTGAAAGATCAATTCTCAGTTTCATATGGAAAAACAAAAAAGCCAGAGTAGCTAAAGCAATCCTGTACAATAAAAGATCCTCTGGAGGAACCTCCATTCCTGATCTCTAGCTGTACTATAGAGCAACAGTAATTAAAACAGTGTGGTACTGGCATAGCAACAGGCTGTTTGACCAATGGAATCTAACTGAAGACCCAAAAATAAATCCACACACACATATGGATAGTTAATTTTTGACAAAGAAGCCAAATCTATTCAATGGAAAACGGATAGCATCTTCAACAAATGGTGTTGGTCTAACTGGATGTCTACATGGAGAAAGATGCAAGTAGACCCATATTTATCATCATGCATGAAATTCAAGTCCAAGTGGATTAAAGACCTCAACATAAAACCAGAGACACTAAATCTGTTAGAAGAAAAAGTGGGGAAGAGCCTGGAACTCATTGGCACAGGAGACAACTTCCTGAGCAGAACACCAACAGCCCAGGCCTTAAGGTCAACAATTAATAAATGAGACCTCATGAGGCTGAGAAGCTTCTGTAAGGCAGGAGACACTGTCAAAAGAACAAAGCGACAGCCTACAGACTGGGAAAAGATCTTCACCAACCCTTCATCTGACAAAGGTCTAATATTCAAAATATATAAAGAACTCAAGAAATTAAACACCACCAAAACAAATAACCGAATTTAGAAATGGGGCTCAGAACTAAGCAGAGAATTCTCAGAGGAATACCGAATGGCTGAGAAACACCTAAAGAAATGCTCAACATCCTTAGTCATCAGAGAAATGCAAATTAAAATAACTCTGAGATTCCATCTTACACCCATCAGAATGGCTAAGATAAAAAACTCAAGTGACAGCGCATGCTGGCGAGGATGTAGAGAAGAAGGAACACTCTTTCATTGCTGGTGGGAATGCAAACTAGTCAACTACTTTGGAAATCAATCTGGTGCTTTATCAGAAAACTGGGAATAGGGCTTCCTCAAGACTCAGCTATTCTACTCCTTGGAGTATACCCAGAAGATGCACCAGCACACAACAAGGACATATGCTCAACCATGTTCATAGCTGCCTTATTTGTAATAGCCAGAACCTGGAAAAACCTAGATGTCCCTTAGTAGAAGAATGGATAAAGAAACTGTGGTACATTGACACTATGGAATACTACTCAGCTATTAAAAGCAAGGAAATCCAGAAATGTGTGAGCAAATGGATGGAACTAGAAATGATCAGCTGAGTGAGTTAACTCAGAAGCAGAAAGACTTACATGGTATATACTCACTTATAATTGGACACTAGCCCAAAAGGCATGTCCCATGAAAGTCTTCCCTTACCAGAAGATTGGGATAGATGCAGGGACTTACTATTGGGACTTTAGGTAAGGGAACTTTGGGACAATTGGGAAATAGAAGGATCCAGAGGGTCCTAGAAACCTACAAGAAGAACATCTTGACAGGTGGATCTGGACCCAGGGGTTTTGCTCAACCTACTGCACAACCAAGGACAACACATTCAGTAAACATTGAAGCCCTATTCAGATCTAACCAATAGACAGGGCTTTCTCCACAGTTGTATGGAGAGCAGGGACTGACTCTGGCATGAACTCTGGTGCCCCATATATGACCACTTCCCCCTTGGTGTGGAGGCCTGGTGGCACTCAGAGAAAGGATAAGTAGGCTACCAGGATGAGACTTGATAGGCTGTGATCATATGGTGGGGGAGGAGGTCCCCTTCTGTCACAGACCTAGGGGAGGGGAATAGGGTGAAAGAGGGAGGGAGGGAGGAATGGGAGAATACAAGTGAGGGATAACAATTGAGATGTAATCTGAATAAATTAATTAAATATAAATAAATAAATACAAAATGAGATACAGAGCTAAACAGAGAACTCCCAATGAGGCATATTTAATTGCTGAGAAACACTTAAACAAGTGTCTCCTCAGACAATTCAAATAAAAATGACTCTGAGATTCCATTTTATATCCATCAGAATGGCTAAGATCAAAAACTCAAGTGATACCATATGCTGTCACTGATGTGGAGAAAGGGGAACACTCCTCCATTGCTGGTGGTAGTGCAAACTTGTACAATCATTGTAGAAATCAATATGTCATTTACTCAGAAAATTGGCAATAGATCTACCATTAAGACTCAGCTATACCACTGTTTAGCATATACCTAAAAGATGCTCTACCATTCCACAGGGACAATGCTTGCCCAACTATATTCATAGCAGCTTTATTCTAAAGATTTCTCACCTCTGGATAAAGATGGAAGCGTTTCACTGTATTGATTACCAGGGGGTATTCAGTTAGCCTGTCATTCATGATCATCCACAGTCCTTCCAGAAATGAAGGAGCTTCGATGATGGTCTTGAAGTAGGAATAATAAAGTCCCTTTTAAAAAAGGAAGGTACACACTGTCAACGTCAATAAAAACTTAAGTTTTATATAATCGTTTTTTAAAGAACAACTTTATTCTGTTAAAAGAAAAGGAAGGAAGGAAGGAAAGAAGGAAGGAAGGAAGGAAGGAAGGAAGGAAGGAAGGAAGGAAGGGTCATTAAAAATACTTCCTAATGACTCTTTGCTGTTAACACTCTCAGACTAACAAGTCTGTGTCTTCAAGCTCCCCCCGCCCCCTACTATTCTTTGCAGTTTTCTGAAGGTCTGAGATCATTCAGATCAGACGTATGGTCTTATGTAGCACTGACAGCACTTTAGAGCATGCATTTAGTCCATGCATTTTTAACTTGACCAAATCTTTTTTCTCTCTCCTATATGCTTATAGGTTGGCATATAATGAATTCTGCCAGAAACTGGGGTATCTTCTTGCTGCTGTGCAGGCCTGAATTAGGAAAAGAATGCCCGCTCTATTGACATGTGACACATGCTCATCCACATCAGCCCATCAGATCCAGCTTACTTCATACTTGTTCCTAGTATCTGAACTGACTTCCACAGAACAATAGGCTCCCTAGACTTTCAACTTAAAACTCCAAGGTTCCAGGGACTATGCCATTTTATGTTATTTTCATCATTAATTTGCTGTTTTCAGTTTTTTAAGTGCCATGCTTTTACAAGAGAAAAGCAAGTGCCCTATTCGTCAAAATATTTAAAATATTTTTTATTTTTATTTACTCTTCTCTCATACAGTACATCTGGACCACATCCTCCCCTCCCACCACTCCTCCCGGGCCCCACACTTCACCCCTTCCCCAGATCCACTATACCTCCTGTTGCCTTGAGAAAAGAGCAGCCTTCCCAGGGATATCAAACAGAGATGGCGTAGCAAGTTGCAGCAAGACAACACTACACACATTCTTGCTTTGTCTGACTGCTTTAGTGTTCGTATGTTAGACACCACTGGGGCTACTGAATTGAATTCAGGCTGGTTTCTAATGGGCAATTTCCATGCACTTTAGATTTTTCTCTCTGCTCATTTACAAAGATAATGTAGCAACCCAACTAAAATATACTTACTATTCCAATGTCTTTATTTAGTGAGACAAATAAAAACAATGTGTTGATAGAAATAAGCTATTGTTTTATGCCAGACACTACAATGTGCACTTCCATTCGCTTGTTCTTTTTGTTTCACCTCAGCAACCAAAGGCTGATATGATTTCTATCTAGCAGGTAGGTGCCTGGGAATCAGAGACAACTGACCAGCCATGACAGAAAAAAAAAGTTCACAACTACTGTCTGCATCCAGTGCCTGTCACCAAAACCCAGATTGCCATGGCTATGCTTTTACTTAACAGTAGTTTATATGCCATCCTTGGATATAACACCTTTGAAGTATTCAAGGGCCATACAAACATTAAGAATATAGTCAACCCCTGAGCTTAAATGCCTCAAGAGATTTATTGGAAGAAAGTGAAAAAGCGGCGGCCAAGGTTTGTAGTGTACTGACAACCTCACATAGGAAGGGCCTAAAACAATGGGATTCACTCGAAGCTCAATTCAGTTCCTGTTACATTTCTACCTTGCTGTCCCACTATTCTTAAAGTGTAAATTAATTAGAAGAAAGAGCCTAACCATTTCCGTGCGAAAAGTCATCTCCCGTTCCAAAGATGAGAGGTGAGAAAAATGGCGATCATTTTCAAAAAGTGTTATTAAGTGTGCCCTAGGGGGGAGGGGAAATAAACATATTATAATAAGAATGGGCTTCAAAACCAGCACTAAAACAGTTTCAGAATTCAGAAAGCCATAAAAGTAAATCCAAGTTTTATAATAAATGTTGAGGTGATCTTACAATTTACTTATGAACTTGTGTATTTGTGAGCATTTATAGTTCAGCATAGCACACCCTCCAAACTGTTTAACTCCACTATTACATGTACTTGCATATCTATAATTCTTATGGCACCCTCATTCTTCTTCTACTCCAGGCTGCTTAAGAACACAGGAAAGGCTGTGTGTTATTCCACGTTGCAGGAGTGGTTCCAGTATGCCAGGTTTGGAGAGCACTTTTGTAACTATTGATAAGCACTTCAAATATAATTGAAATAAAATAATTTTTGAGTAAAGTAATTAAATAATGGCCTTTTAAGTCCCCCACAGGACTGTACTTGAAAGAATATTAGCAGTGAAACTCAGAAGGTGTTGCTGGTGACAAAATGGTACATGTGGTAAAATCAGTCATGGTCAGGAAATGTGCTGCCCTCACTTTAGAAAACACTTTCCAACAAAGTTAAAACCACAAGTCTGTATGTCAACATAGTTTCTCTCCTGGATTTACAGGCAGGTCCTATGTCAGACAACCAATAGTGGAAAAAAAATGCCTCTTCCTGGTCCAGCCTCAGCACCCACATCAAAATTGCCACACAGATAAGATAGCAGAACAACACTGTCTAGGAAATGTGGTAGACCCTGCACCTCTTTTTTTTTTTTTTTTCAAGACAAGGTTTCTCTGTGAAGCCTTGGCTGTCCTGAACTCACTTTGTAGACCAGGCTGGCCTCAAACTCACAGCGATACGTCAGCCTCTGCCTCCCGAGTGCTGGGATTAAAGGCGTGTGCCACCACGCCCGGTGCAACTCGGCACTTTTTACATATATAAAAGCTGAGCTCAGGTACCAATGAAAATATTCCAGATGAAATTATAACTTTTTACACATGATTTAAAAAAAAATAGCGTTTTATATAGTAGAGTACCAGGGAATGCACACTCAAAGCATTTCTGTCATACGACTGCGGAAAGACTTTCGCTGATCTTGGCCTCAAACTCACAGTCCTTCCACCTCAGCCTTCCAAGTGCTGGAATCGCAGACATTCAGTACCATTTCCAGTTCAGAGAAAAAGTGAACTTTATCTTCTTTTTTGTCTTTTAGTTTGCAGATGTTCCTAAGATTTTTGCCTCTAAACTTGTGTCAACAATTATGAACAGGTAATACAAGATAGTGAAGGCTTTAGGTGAAGTAAACTGCAAAGCCTTGTGGGACTCAGAGGTATTTAAAGAAATATAGTATTGAGGTGCCCCATATCTGACCACCTCCCCTTGGTGGGGAGGCCTGATGGCACTCAGAGAAAGGATAAGCAGGCTACCAAGATGAGACTTGATAGCCTATGACCATATAGTAGGGGAGGAGGTCCGCCTCAGTCATAGACCTAAGAGAGGGGAATAGGGTGAAAGTGGGAGGGAGGGAGGAACAGGAGGATACAAGTGATGGGATAACAATTCAGTTGTAATCTGAATAAATTAATTAAATTTTTAAAAAGAAAATAAAATCATTCAAATCTGTCACTTCTACATGCAAAAATAAAAATAAAGAAATACAGTACTGAGTCTTCAGTAAAGACAAAAACTCTTTCATTTGTGGGGCTGGAGAGATGGCTCAGCAGTTACAAAAACTTGGCTCACAGACACTTCTAACTCCAGCTCAGGGACTCTGCCTCCATGAGTACACACATGGTACACAACCATCCATGGAGTCAAAACACACATAAACTATTGTTTAACTTTAAAACGTATTTGAATTCATAGATTACTATTCCCCAAAGCATCTGCACTGTAAATGCTGCTGTGTGCATGTGCTCTGTACAAAAGTAATGCATACATGCAAAGTGGTATAGGTGTGGGTGTTCTAAAAAGCACCCCGGGAGGTGTTGCTTTGCAATTTACAAATAGTAATGGCAAAAGCTAACCCATATATTTCTATGTATTTCAAGCTGAGACTAAAATCTTACCAGTGCAAAATCCCCACAAAGGTAGCTGGAAAAAAAGAAAAAAGAGAGAGAAATAGTTAAAAACAGCTTTGTTATTAAATGCCTTTAAAATAAGCACTTCAAATGCACAAGCCTAGAGTAGGAGCTCACTAAGCTGGATGGTCAGCTGCTTCTGTCTTTGTGGACCAGGGAACAGTCTGGAAAGGTGGGAAGCACACTGAGCTGTGCACCTCTGCAAGTGGAAAGGCCCTGGAAGTTTTTACATGGCCCTCTTAGATCACTTGTGAGGGTGAGGAAGTGGCTGGCTTGCCCTTACTGTAATTTTTCAGTATGATTCACTACTGTTTTTTATTCTATTTTCTCTTTATATAAATAGTTTAAAGCATATAGACTATGCTCAGGTAATATTATTTCAGAAATGACTCTTTCCCACAGAAGCCAACCCAGAACACTGTCCCTTGCATTCATCAGAACACAGTTAAGTGCAGGAAATCTCCTGTTCACCCATGTGCTTGCAAGCTAAGCTGCGCTGTTCAGACCCTGGAGAACTGCCTGTTTCTGAAGAGCGCCTGGATCTAGGCACCCCCAAGGGCCAGGATGAGCTCCCTGCATGAGGCTCATAGGGAGTGAGGAACAGGGCCAGATCCACGATGCTCTGGGTATGTGCATCTCCCTGTTGAACTACAAACACAGTGACCAGGAGGATGCTTATGGTCCAGGCCATCATGCAGCTGAGCACCAGGATGGGGGTTGGGAGGAGAACAAGTTAAATGCTACAAAGTCCACTTCTTATAGACCCATCAGCTCTTCCTGAATGAGTGCCCTTTCATCCCAAAAGCTTTCACTGATTTCCAAAGTTCTGAAACAGTTGACCTTGATAATTTCCCAGGCCCTTGCTGTCTTGGGGAAGTCAACTCACTCAGCTACTGCAGAACTCGCAACAGAGACTTGGTGGCAGCTTCCTCGTGGCTGGACCAAGCACCCTTGATAAGAGACCTCAGTCAGCCACCAACATTCACTTCCTAAAATAATTTTAAAAGCTGCTCATCTTGGCTAACAGAATAAATGCAAAATAATTCAATGAAGAAACATAAAATTATCATGCTGAAATCCCCAATCATGCTCCTCTTCACCTGTACAACTTGGCCATGCTGGGCTCATCTTAAATTCTTCTCAGATTTGCTTATATTATATTATATCGGGACGGGCAAACTGTAACCCATAGTCGGTGTTTGGTATGATCCTCAAGCTAAAAGTGTTCTTTATGTTTCAAAAGGCTATAAAAACAATGATTCTGTAGAGATTGTGCAGAATCTGCACGACTCTGAAAAGAACTTATAACCTTCACCTGGAAAAAAAGATGTCCTGAGATAAAGTTTACTTAACAATGACAGAGATTGTCCAAGTCAACGATACATATTTCTTCATTCCCAGTTTCCTGTTAATGATATGTACTGAAAAATATTTAAATTACATTTTTTAAATGAAAACAAAAACAGAGGAGATGGCTTCAGGGTTAAGAGAGCTCTGTAAGCATAAGGACCTACATTCAAATCCCTAGGACCTGTGTGATAAAGCCTGGCGTGGCTACATATTATACAAACCAAAGATTAGGGCGTAATGACAAGCAGATGCTGAGAGCACACTGCAGCCAACCTACACTGAATGATGAGCTTATGCTTCAGTGGGACAGCCGACTCAAGCAAGTATGGTAGAGAGTGACAGAAAAAGACAAGCCAACATCCTACTCTGGCTTTTGTATGTGTGAGTGGTAGGGTGCACAGACACACACACACACGCACACACACATGCACGCACACACGCACACACACACAAATGTGAAAGGCCAAATATGACATCGATCCATCTATATTTCCAAAGATCTTCAGAAATTGTTCCTGTTTCTCATCCCTCCTGCAACACCTCCCTCAAAAAGATGTACATTTCTATACATGTCGGTTGTCCTTTTTTACTTGTCTGTTAAAACTAATCTTGAAATTTTTCCACAAATGTCTTTAGTCTTCCCTTTTTCTTTCTGTACATTGGTGTTTGCCTTGAATATCTCTCTACCATCTGATGCTTCAACTTCTACACAGATGTCGATAATGCCCGAGTCATTATCTTCATTCCCCTCCTGCCTCTCCGGCCTCCTCTGCAATCTCAGCAGCTGCCTTCTCCACCGGCCTCTCCTCTCCATCCTATTCTGCTGCTATTATGTGCATCACTGAAGCCTGGTCCTAGCAAGAATTTTCCATATTCTCTCTCCGTCCATCTCCAGTCCACAGTATATACTTCAAGCCACACGATCTCAAAAGCACACTCCCATCAAGCAGCTTGTTAAGGTTTAAAGAAAAAGCGACTCATTGCCAGCACCACATAGCTACCAAATGCCATGGATGGTTCTCTTTACCCTGAACAATTCATGTTTTAAATATATATATATAACTTTATAAAAGAAACTAAAATTATTTAAATATATATAATTTGTATTACATATATAACATTATTTATATATAAACTGAACACTTTGTTATAATATTTCATAAAGAACTTTTTAAAAACCCAGCAGCCTTCCCAGGGAAAGCACACCAACTGCTTTCCTAGTAAAAAATATTCAGCTCTGAAAACATATACACACGAGTAACATTACACGATATGGACTAAGAAGGGTGCATTTATGTTCTTAGGGGTGTGAGGTGTGTGTGTGTGTAACAACATTTAAAAAGAAAGAGATCGTGAATTTGAAGGAGAGCAAGGGGAATGCATGAGAGGATTAGGGGGAGATGAAAGAGGGGGCACAATGATGTAATTTTATTAAAATCCAAAAAATTAAAAAGCAATTTACAAAGAAAGAAAAGAATCCATGCATTCACACAGAAAGAGTTCAAATGCCTCCCACCTAGCACTGAGTTGAACTCTATGACAATGCCCCCACTAGCCTCCCCCTCCTACTCTTCATGTCTTTCCTTTCATCCTAATTTTGTTTTCACACCATGCTGTCTTACTGTTAGGACCTGAATCTTGCCATCATGTCAGCATCTCTCTCTCTCTCTCTCTCTCTCTCTCTCTCTCTCTCTCTCTCTCTCTCTCTCTCACACACACACACACACACACACACACACACACACACACACACACACACACTTTTCAGCTCCACAAAGCCAAACATGAGCCCTTTGCTAGAACCCAGGTTCTAAAAGTCCTCTCTGATATAGCATCCCACTTCCTTCTGTTCGGGGGTAACTCCTTTGTACCCCAAGTACACTGGAGCGTGGACTTGTTGATTGTGTACGCGGCACGGGCATGTTGGCATAGACATCCGATGGAAATCTAAATATAAATTTCAATTAAGGAATCTTAATTACTGTTATTAGCACTTCAGTGGGGCAACTCGTTTTTTTTTTTTTTTTTTTTTTACATCAGCAGCCAAATACCATATGGTGGGAAGAGACACCAATAACTTGTATTGGAGTGTTTATGGCTCAGTTTATACCAGCAGCTAGTCTGCCCAAGCTCTCGGCTCAAATACCAGACAGCAGCAACATTTAAGTTGCCTCGGAAACTACAGAGAATTAGAGTTATAAATGGAGGACGTGCTTACACAGAAATATTCCTGGGCTGCAGTAGCTAAAGCTCAGCAAGATGGAAGTAAGTATCAACAGGGCTGATACACTGTCTACTATTCCCCTTCTTCCACTTAGTGATCTCAGCAAAGACCCTTTTATTTAAAACACAAAGAAACATAGCTTTGTCCAGAAGGAAGACAACCAATTCTACACACTGTGTTAACTGACTGCTCTGATTCAGGTAACTTCTTGTTAGCATGCAGATAACAACTAAATCAGAAAATTTAAAAATGGGTTAAAACAGGAACTGGAAGGCTGAGAGTTCCTGGCACGCGATTCTCAGATCCTGCCACCAACTCTTCCAACAACCCAAACACTTGTGGACCAAATTTCCAAGTCCCAAGAAAACCCTTCAAGTCTCTAGGCTGGGAGGAACATCCTTCCTGGCCCATACTGGAGTACTCTGAGCAGGCTCTCCTCACCTACGCCAAAGAGGGTCCTGTGGGGGAAGCGGTTCATCTGCAGTGCCTGCACCTTTTCACGCAACTGGTCCAGAAGAGCATGGAGGATTTGAAAGCGGCCTAGGAGGAGGAGCTTGGTGATCTCTTCCAGTTGAAAGTAATGTTGCGCGTTCAGATTTCGGAGCCTTCGCTGTGCGTAGCTGCGGGCGCCCCCGGCAAGGTTCCTGCAGCCAAGGACGGAAGGCTGCAGCAGGGACCGCTTGGGTCTCTCCTGGGACGCGCCGCGCTCCAGCTGGGGCTCTACTGTCCCTGCGCCCCGCCTCCGCCTAGCCTGCGTGGTGCGAGAGGACTGCCGCGCGTCGGGGCTCGCTTCCCTGAGCTTACTCCTTGTAGGCCCCACCATCTTCTCATAGCCCTCGTTCAGGTAGATGGAGCTGGCTCACCGCAGGGCGAGGTCCGAGGGCCGGGCCGGACTCACTTGGCAGCCTCAACGACCAGCCCCCCGCCGCCCGTTGCCGGCAGCCTCGTTGTCATAGCGACCGTGAAACAAGGATGGTCCAGGAAGCCTTGCGCTGTCCACGTGCAGCCCGCGCGCACGCGAGCAGGACTTGCGAGTGGTGTAGCCTGCCCCAGGGCCTAGGCTTTGGAGTTCACTGCGGTTTTCCCCCGGCAGGACAGAACTCAGTCCTTAAGTAAAGCTCAGCTTCTGGCTGAGAGAAGGGTACAAGAAAGAAACCTCCCTGAACTAAAGAAAGGCAGCCTTGGCCTCACAGTTCCCATAGAGCACTAGAAAGACTACCACCATATTTTGGGTCTCAAGTCTGTCTGCAAGGCTGGAGTCCATACCACTTCATCTGCATCCGTTTTAGGACGTCATTGAATTCCCTAACAGCCGGCAATGACCAAGTTTGTCTTCATACAAAAAGAACACTGCTTGGAAACGCTCAAGGCTCCCCCATATCCCTCAGAGCTTAAAGTCGTTTGTTTATTGGTCAATACTTTCAGTAATATTTCCCAATCTACCTTTTCGACTTTAATTTCCACTTCTCAGGATACATCTTCCGTGGTTGCAAGTGAGGTCTACACCAGGAAAACCATACTACATTCTGTCTCTCTCTCTCTCTCTCTTACACACACACACACACACACACGCACACGCACACACACACCATCCAATGGTTTTTCTGTCTTTTCTTCTGCCGATTTGAACTCTCTCTTCTAGCCCTAACTCGTTTCTCTAGTCCACATCAATTATGCTTTACTTAAATTTTAGAGTGCTCACTGGCAGTTCTATTCATCTGCTCAGTAATCTAAATTCAACACAGTCAAAACAAGTAAATGCTGTTGCTATTTAATTTTTTGTTTTATAAGATTTTTCTCAAGAGGCATTTCTGCATTCCTGGGACTGTGTGTTGCTTAAGATGTTTTATTACTCAGTGCATAGGAAATAGAAGTGCAGGAATATGAAAATTTGCTCACAATTGAACAGGTTGTAAATTTTGTCTGTTCAACTTTGAGTTTAAAAATACAAGATATTGTTGTTACACAGACACACACACACACACACACGTATTTATGTGAGACAACGTTTTACTATGTAGTCCAGATTGGTCTTGAACTCCTTCCTTCTCACCCTCCCTAACCCTGGGATTACAAGTTTTGCCACCATGTTCAGCTGGAAAAAAAATCTTAGAAGATTACACAAGGTCAAACTGAAAGGTCTTATTTTTAATGTGAGCATTTTAATTCTGTATTTTGCAACAATAGAAGGAGTGTGGGGATTACCTCTTCTTAATTCATTAACTCTCCCTGTACTTTCTTTCCAACTGCCTGCAGAAGCATCATTTTACCTATAGTCCATCCCTTGAAAATACAATATAGTACCTTTTACCCTTTAAAAATTTATGTAGATATTCATTGTGCTATTATTTATTGTCAATGAAAATATAGAAACATCAACATCAAGCACTAAGTTGCAGGATTACCCATGCCCTGCAATATTGGAGCCATTAACTCATTTTGGGTAAATAGTTAGTGATGATAGGAAATAAGATGCTATTTCCCGTTTTTCTAAAAGAAAAATAAGCATGATGTGTTTTCTTATCCAGTCCAAAATATAGTATTATGTTCGGTTTTAATGTCAACTTGTCACAATTTAGAACTGTCTTAAAACTAGTCCAAAACTCTTCAATTTAGCTTCAGGCAAGTTCCTAGAACAAGGGAGAAATCAGCCACTTTCTTTGCCAAAATATCACAAGAATAGATTTAGCAACCAAGTTGCTCATATTGTTCCCAGCTGAAACCTGTTGAACTGGGCCTCCACAGTTCACACTGTTCCCAGCACCACTGTTTTCCAAGCTTCTACTCTGAAGACCTGCTCAGCCCAACCCACAGAGTTCAACTGCTTTCCTTGTCCAAAGTCCCCAAAGTTCCAAAACCCAGCATGGTCAGCCCTGCCACAGCAATACAGTACTCACTGGTACCAACTTCTGTCCTTGTTACTTTTCTATTGCCTTAACAAAACACTATCATTAAGGCAATTTACGAAAGGATGCATTTAATCTGGTGTTCATGTTTCCAGATGGTAACGGAACCCATGGTGGGAGGGCGTGGCTGGAGACCTGGAGCCTTAGCTTAGAAAGTAACCACAAGGCAGAGACAGAGCCAACCGAATGGCAGAGGCTTTTGAAGTCTCGAAGCTCACCCTGCCCCCAGTAGCACAGCTCCTCCAGCAAGGCCACACCTCCTCCAGCAAGGCCACACCTCCTCCAGCAAGGCCACACCTCCTCCAGCAAGGCCACACCTCCTCCAACAACCCACACTTAGAAATCTTTCCCAAACAGTTCTAGCAACTGGCAAACGAACATTCAAACATATCAGCCTACAGGGGCCATTCTCCTTCAAATACCACAAACATGTCTTAGAATATAATCTCTCTTACATAAAGGTGACTTATCCAGTTATATAGCTAAAACTTGTCTGTGTGCCCCCCTTTTGGTTAAACCAACTTTTAAATGCTTTGTAGATTTATAATCACAGTTCCCCTTCCTTTTCTTCCCTCCAAACCCTTCCAATATCCCTCTTTGCTCTCTTTGAGATGCATAGCCTCGGTGTGTAGAGAGCAGGGAGCCAGAGAGATGGCTCAGAAATTTAAGAGCACTTGCTGTTCTTGCAGAGGATCTGGGTCCTGTTCCTAGTAACCATATGATAGCTAGTATTCATCTCTAACTCCAGTTCCAGGCAACATGACACAAAAATAATTCATTTTAAAGTAAAAAATTATGGCCTATTTTTCATTAATATTTGTGATATATATACACTTATATATATGTATATATACATTTATGTATATGTTTCTAAATAAATAGGTACAACCTGTTCCGTTTATGTAATACTACTGTGTGTATGTTTTCAGGGATGACAGTATGGCACTGGTGTGCTCCCTCCTTAGTTGGCTGCAGTTCTTTCTGTAGGATCGAGGCATCTTGGTCTTTGTCCTGTCCAGTTTGCCATATCTATTGCTCTTGTTCTTGTTCGGCTCATGTTTAGGCAATAACATTGGTGATAGTTTTGGGGTGTAGCTTCTCGTGGCAAATTTCCTGTTCCTCTAGCTCTTAAAATTGTTCTGTCCCCCTTTTCCCCAATGACTCCTTATCAGGGAGGTGCTCTGTAGATGTACCCTTTGGGACTGAGCTCCACAACTCTTCATTCTGATTGGTTGAGGGTTTCTGTAATGGTCTCCATTGCAAAGAGAAGTTTCCTTGATGAGGGGGTGAGGACTACACTTCTCTGTGGGTATAAGGACAAGTATTTAGAGTGCAGCTAGGGATTTTGCTGATTTTGTGAAGTCGTTGTTGTGAGCGTCTCCAAGCTCCAACACATCACTAGTCCTGGGTATTCGGCTATGTTTCCAGGACCAGCAGGTCTTAGATCTGATTAAAGACAAGCTGGTTGCCATTAAGGTACATGTGCCACTACTGTGCCTTTAAAGCTATCTTCCATGCTGGTCACCGCTGTGGTTCAGGGGTATCATGGCTGGGTGGGACTATTGGTTGCTTCCCTCCTTTGGAAACTTGCATGGCACCTTACACGGCCATGAAAGTTGGTCCTCAGGGAGAAAGTTTTCAGGACATTTCCAGCTCTGGGGCCTCTAAAGTGCACGGTGTGTTCAGCAATAGGGACTTCTCTTCCACCTCTTGGGCACAAGCAAGGGTAATAGCAACAGCCTCTAGGAGCTCTCTTGGGCATCCCTACCCACAATGCATTAGAAGGTTCATTTTCTTTCTTTCTTTCTTTTTTTTTTTTTTTTAAAGATTTATTTGTTTATTATTTATACCATGTTATGCCCACTTGTACACCTTCAGGCCAGAAGAGGGCACCAGATCTCATTATAGGTGGTTTTGTGCCACCATGTGGTTGCTGGGAATTGAACTCAGGACCTTTGGAAGAACAGACAGTGCGCTTAACCTCTGAGCCATCTCTCCAGCACCTAGAAGGCTTCTCGTGCCTGGTATTTGGGTTCTTCTCAGATGGTCTTTGATCATTGGAGAGATCATTGTCAGCCCAGATGGAAAGTTTCCATTTAAACCATGTATGTTTATTTTTATGCCAACTTACCTGTATTATAGGCATTTTAGGCAGATATTTATGGTATGGTTCCTTATGACTTCTTCAGCTATCATTACTGTTATTTTACCCTCCTTTCTCTCTCTTATTTCCCCCTTTAAGCAAAGCCCCCCCCCCATTCTCAATTTCCCCCATCAGATCACTTGTCCTCTGCTGTTTCCCTGTCTATTGCTCCCTGATTCAATACCCTTTTTTACTTTCTTGGTTTTTGCAGTTGCCTCAGTGTATATACTAACATCTGGGCATTAGAATCCTCGCATTTTTCTACTTCCATCTGTGTATGTGACGTTTTCAAGATTTCATTTTTCTTTATATAAGAATAAAACTTCATAGGGCTACATTTTTATTGCCTTGTCTTCAGTTTAAAGACATTTAGGTTGTTTCCATTTCCTAGGTATTGTGAATAAAGTCATCAGTAAGAAATTTTGTGCCTTTAATGAAAAAATGCAATTAAGCAGTGTAACCAGCAGATGGCAACAATGACCAACATTTTAAAGTTTTTGTTTTGTTTTAAAATAAGAACATTATGACAGGCAGATCTGGGCCCAGGGGTCCTACTCAAACTATGGCACCAGCCAAGGACAATACGTGCAGTAAACTTCGAACCCCTACCCAGATCTAGCCAATGGACAGGACATTCTCCACAGTTGAGTGGAGAGTGGGGACTGAGTTTCACATCAACTCTGGTGCCCCATATTTGATCACGGTCCCCTGGATGGTGAGGCCTGGTGGCACTCAGAGGAAGGATAGCAGGCTACCAAGAAGAGACTTGATAACCTATGAGCATATACAGGGGGAGGAGGACCCCCTCAGTCACAGTCATGGGGGAGGGGAGTAGGGGAAAATGGGAGGGAGGAAGGAATGGGAGGATAAAAGGGATGGGATAACAATTTAGATGTAATATGAATAAATGAATAAAATATATTTTAAAAATAAAGTATTTTGGGGTTTTTTTTTTTGGTTTGGTTGGTTTGTTGTTGCTGTTGTTTGTTTTCTTTTGTTTGTTTTTTGTTTTTTTGTTTAGTCAAGCAAATGTTTCTGTAGTCCTTGTCTAAACAACTACTTCTAGATCAGCTCAGACCTGTTGGTGACACTCCTGTCTCTGCATCTCAGGTCCTGGGATTAGAAGATCATGCCATCTTGCCTGAGGGAACAAACTTTAATGTGGAAAAAATGAAAAACAAATAAAAGCCTTGTGATAGATCAGTGCACCAGACATGAAACTTAGAAAAACTCCAAATGTAACACCAAATAAAGGGAATTTCACTGTATAACAAATGCACAAACACAAATTTAATCAGTTAAGTTCCATCTACATCTATCCTGGTTATATGAAGCAAAGCATATGGACAGGTCAGTCACCACAATTCTGAAAAGTTTATAAGCTTTCTACATTTTAAACAACTGGTTTCACATAAATTAATATTCTTATACCAAAAAAAAAAGGGGTAGGATTTTGTTCATGCTCTTTCACAGTTTCTTTTTTTCCTTTTTATTATTTATTAATTAATTCATATTACATCTCAATGGTTATCCCATCCCTTGTATCCTGCCATTCCACCCTCCCTCCCATTTTCCCCTTACTCCCCTCCCTATGACTGTGACTGAGGGGGACCTCCTCCCTCTGTATATACTCATAGGGTATCAAATTTCTTCTTGGTAGCCTGCTATCCTTCCTCTGAGTGCCACCAGGCCTCCCTATCAAGGGGACGTGGTCAAATATGGGGCACTAGAGTTCATGTCTTTCACAGTTTTTTATATATGTTAGGGTGTTTCTTCCTTTTTAGTTACCTTTTTATTTATTTTTAATTTTTTACACAATATATTTTGATTATGTTATTTCCCTTCCCAGGTCTTCTCCACTTCCCTACTCACCCGACTTCGTGTTCTTTCACCATCATCATGACCACCAAAAAAAAAAAAAAAAAAAAAAAAAAAAAAAAAAAAAAAAGAAAAAAAAAGAAAGAAAAAGAAAAGGGGGGAAAAAAAAGAAACTAAAGGGAAACAGAGAAAAACAAGACAAAAATTACCCAGACAAAACAAAAAGAAAGGCCCACAAAATTTCCATTTTGCATTAATCAGTAACTCCTGTGCATGGGGCCTGCCCTGGAGTGTGGCTTTTCCAGAAGGCATGACTCATAGACAGTTTTGTGACATTCCATCAAACTGGAAAACCTAAGAGAAATGGATGGTTTTCTTGGTAAATATGACCAACCAACATTAAATCAAGATAAAATAAACATTTTAAACTAACTCATAGCTCATAGTAAAATAGAAGCAGTAATTTAAAATCTCCCAGGCAGGGGATAGGGAGGTAGTACCTCGTGGTTGTGGGCGCTAGCTAATCTTCCTGAGAATCACTGCTTGATTCCCAGCACCTGTGTGGCAGCTCACACCTGTTGTCATCCAGGTTCCAAGAGATCTAGTGCACCCTTCTGACCTCTGGAGCACCAGGCACACACGTGGTGAGCGGGTATATATGCCGGCAAGCATCTATTTACATAAAATTGAATTGAATTGGAAAAAAGAAAACTCCCAACAAAAAAGGCCAGGACCAGATAGATTCAGCACAGATTTTTACCAGACCATAAACAAAGAACTAACGCCAATACTCCTCACATTATTCTTTAAAATAGAAACAGAAATAACATTTCCTAATTCTTTTGCTGAAGCCACAATTATCCTGATACCAAAGCCACATAAAGACTCAAGAAAAAAATAATTATAGACCATTATCTTTTATGGACAGAGATGCAAAAATTCTTGAATAAAATACTTGTAAAGTGAATTCAATAACACATCAAAAATATTTTCTACTATGAGGATGGAGAGATGGCTCAGAACATTGGCTGCTCTTCCAGAGGACCTGAAATATGTTCCCAGCAACTGTATGGCAGCTTGCAACCATCTATAACTCTAGTTCCAGAGGATTCACCATGCTTTCTGCCCTCCTTGGACATTGCGTGCGTATGGTACACAAACATACATGCAGCTAAACATTCATTTGTATTAAATAAATGTTTCTTAAAAGGTTACTCACCATGCTCGTGTTGTATTCTCCCCAGAGATGCAGGGATGGTTCAAGGTATGTAAGTCAGCAAATGTAGCGCACCACATCAACAGACTGGAAGACAAAAACAAAAACGAAAAAAAAAAAAAAAAACCTGCATGATCTTCTCATTAGACGCAGAAAAAGATTTTGAAATTTTCAGAATTAGTTATTCACAAAGATGGTAACAAATTTCTTAGTACCTCACAATTGTGTGAGCTGTAGTTGAATCTCATTCTAAAATTCCAGGACTGTATCATTTAGTTATCTCATTCAGTTATCTCCTTGTAAGAGATTGCTTCCAGGTTCAAAGACAAAAATCAATCTCTTTGTTTAGTAGTGTGTTACAATTTTGTTTTTAATCCAAAGGTCTTAGGTACAACTGAGCCTGGCTCTAATCTGAGAACCTCCGGGCTCAGCTATGTACTTTGGTGCTAGCATGTGTGCACTTCTGGAAGGCCGTTATTTCAAATTAGTTTGTTTTTCTATAAGAAGATTTCCTTCCACACATTGTCTCTACTAAAAACTGTCTTCGAACTTGGGTATCTGCTAGAATACCTATGTGTTTCTCTGAGAAGTTACTGACGTGCCTTTCCAGGTGCCTCTCTGAAATTAGAAAGCAGAGGCTTACTTTGGCTCTCAGTTTGAGGGATCTTGTGCAAGCAGGCCTGAAGTCAAGTGTCTCTGTGAGTCCGAGAGCAAGTGGTCAGTCCTTGCTCACATCAGTACCCATAAATAAACAGAAAAGGGGGTGCAGATGGCCATCTGGACCCCAGATTTTGAGCTGGTGCTGTCTTCCTCCTCCAGTTAATCCTTTCCGGAAATGCCCTCCCAGACACTTGTAGCAGTTCGCCTCCAAAGTGCTCTTACTGATCCAGCTGGAGATCTACACTAACCACTGCAGGTCAGGTTAGCTACTGCAGGCCAAGGCCACAGGACCCTTGCTTGGGACAGTAGAGTCCATCTCTCATATAGATATTCACTCATCCCCCAAGACAAATACATAATTTTAAATTGCTTAAACTGCTGAGGCACCTTCCCAATCCCAGATTGTATATTCTTACTGAAGTGTGTGTGTGCCTGGCTCAGACACACCAAGGCAAAGGTGACTTCCATGAATCCTTCTTGGACATGCCTATTTCTCTTTCCACTTCTCTGCTGTGTTTGGACAACTGGGTGGAGCTTATACAAATGCCCACCATGCCATTGGCAGGCACCAAAACGGTGTCAAATAACCCTCTTTGTGTAAAAGTTGCCCGGATCCAGGTACTTTGTTATATTAACAGAAAATGAACCAAGAGAGCAGACCTTTTAAAAAGTCTGGGTCATCTGATAACTTCATGTCTAGCCTTTATGTAAACAGCCAGGTATTTTCTAAAATGGCCACACCATCCCCCATGGCCACCATCAATCCCTGAGGGAGTGGTGCTGTTTCCTCACATCCTTGCTCAGGCTGGGTATTATCCATCCTTGAGAGCATAGTGATCCCAGTGACATGCAGTGACCTCATGCTGTTGCCCTGCTAACAGATTTTATTTTATTTTAGAAAAGTTGTAGGTTCACAGGAAAAGTTTTCAGAAGCAGAGTTCCTGCAGCTCCTTTTCTGCCAGCCTTCTGCATAGATCCCCCTATCTTGGATTCATGTAGCTCATGTGTTATAACTGATGAGTCGATACAGACGTGCACTTAGTCACGAGTCTCTAGTTGGCCGTATAGTTCATTCTCACACTTGCCTAGTCCCATGTGTTTTGACAAATGCATAATTTCTCAGACTCACCATTCGAGTATCACACCAGAACTCTTTGGATCTGTTTATTCCTCACCCAGAAGGTATTGTTGTGCCTACAGGTTGGTAATATTGCTTTATCTAGAATGCCTTGCGGTTGCATGGCTGGAGCCCTGCAGTATGCAGCCCTTTCTCGATACCCTTCCATTTAGCAAAAAGCACTTCCGGTTCCTCCGTGTCTTCCCCCAGCTTGACAGTGTCTCTCCTCTAATTCTTCTCTTCTTCTCTTTCACTTGTTCTTCTTCCTCTTCCTGTCTTTCTCTTAGGGCCTCCTTTCTTGCCGTATGCTGAGGATCTACCCACAGCCTTGTACACAATGGGCCAGTGCCCCACAGCTAAGCTACACCCCAGCCTGGCACATCTCTTTCTCTCACTGAGTAGTAATAGTGCGTTGTATGGATGATGGCTGTGCCGTATGTGCCCATCGATTCACCAGTTGAAGAACATTTTGATTGTTTCCAAGATTTGATAATTATGAAAAGAGTTGTTATAAATTCACACGAAAACTTTTATATGACATAGGACCAGATCATTTGGGCACTAGCTTAAAAAGCATAATGCTCATATAATAACAGGATACTAGCTTTGTACAAAAAAATGGCAAACTATCATTATGTCTGGACCGTTTTTATTTCCCCCAGAAACAAACAGGAGTCTTTTCTCTCAGTATCCATAATGGATGAACATTACTAGAGCTTGGCATTGTTTCTGATGTCCAGTGATACTTAAATTGTTGCAGTTTTGTTTGTTTGTTTGGTTTGTTGGTTTAGCTTTCATTTGGTTCTGGGTTTTTGAGACAGGATTTCTCTGTGTATCCTTGCCTGTCTTGGACTCTCTTTGTAGAGCAGGATGGTCTCAAACTCACAGAGATCTAACTGCCTCTGGCTCCCTCAGTGCTGGGATTACAGACATGCTTAAGTTGTTTTTTAGTGTATGATTCACCAATCACATGTAATGCTGCATACCTTTCCATGTGTTTATTTTCTATTCCAATATCTTCTTAGAAAATGCATGTGTATTTATTCAGATGTTTGCCCTTATTTTATTTGGTTACTTGCCTATTTCTGTTGCATTTGAAAATGTCTTTATTATTATGAATGAAAACCTTTTATCACATTTATGTTTTGAAATTTTTTTGTTTTAATCTGTGTCCACCATTTTCTTTCTTTTATTATTGTCTATCATTTTTTAAAAAGAGTTTTCATTTTTTGTCTATACATGTGTCTGATATGCATGTGTGTGAGCACCTGTAGGCATGCAAGTACATATGAAAGATGGGTGTAATTGTGGTACACACACATGTGGGGCTCAAGGATAGGATAAAGTGTCTTTCTCCATTACTGTCTGCCTCATAAATTGAGGTGGGCTCTCTCACTTGATGTCGGAGCTCTCTAGTTTGGCTAGTCTAGCTGCCAGCTTGGTCACTGGATCGTACCTCTGCCTCCTGATGGTTGGATCACAGGTGACCTCATGGCTCCTTGGCATTTCAGGGGATCGGTAGGTGCAAAGTCCAGTCCTCAAACTTTGTGCCGCAAGAGCTTTACCCAGTGAGCACCTCCTGAGTCCAAGCAGGTTTCGTATTAGCACAGTCCATTAGATTACCTTATTGGGTAAAGGAGTCACACATTTGGTGCTGTGTTATAAAACACTAAAACAAACAAAAGCAAAACTACACGGCAGCAGCGAGCCACAGGGAGCAAGTCAATCAATGAGCAGCACCCCTCTATGGCTTCGTCTTCACTTCCTGCCTCCAGGTTCCTGCCCTGAGTTCCATGCATGGTGGACTACAAACTGAAAGATGAAATGAACCTTTTTCTCCTCAAGTTGCTTTTGCTCAAGTTGCTGTTTTATCGACACAATAGAAACCTAACTAAAACACCTAGATTTTTCTCTTACTATCTTGTAAAATTTTCGAGTGTTGTGGTTTATGTTTCGGTACAACATTTGATTTGCTTTTTATAGATGTAAGGTGTATCTAAACTCACTGTTTTGCAATGTATATTACACTATTCCAGGAGCAGTGCTGAAGGACTCCTCACCACTGAACTGTCTTCGCTTCTTGGTTAATGAGGTAGAAGAGTGATTTATGTTGCATGGGTGTGCCGCAAGGCCCTCTATCCTGTCGCTGTTATCTAGTCAATTTTTTTTTAAAGAGTAATGTCATAGTGAGTTTTAAAAAGAGGCACATCTAGTCCCTGTGTCACCACTACTGAGTTGGCTGTATGTAGCTTGTCCCTTTTCTATATAGAACATAGGCAAAGCACTCGCTGAGACTTTGAGTGGAACTGTACTAAAACTATTGCTCAAAGTTGTGAATTGACATATTGACAATGTGAGTCTTTTTTTTTTTTTCATAAACATACCAGGATGAGCACATCTACCACCCGAATTTAGTTTCTAATGCCCTTCCCTGCTAAAAGGAGCCTGGGATCCTTCTACGAAAGGGTGGCAAAGAAAGTATAAAATAAACCTAAAATAGCTCATTGTACCAGGAACTGAAGAATACTTTTTTAAAAAATGCTATCAATAAGAGAAAAGAACTTAGTGATCAAACCTGGACCAGTGGAGCATCAAAGCAATTAAAGATAGAAATGCTAAAAATCTCTGAAAAATTGGGACACTCCTGTCATGAAACAGCCAAACAGGCTGAGGAGTCATCCTGAAGCAACTGTCTATTGAAAGAAAATACACAAAATTGCAATATAGATGAAAGATCATTTTAGATTTCTTGCAGCTGCCAAAACTGCGATGGCAATTTTTGTTCTTAAAAATGATGCTTTTAATCACTTTGAGCAACGGGCCATAGGTTCAACATGCTCCCCATCAGTTCAGAAGGCAGTTTCTGCTTTGTGCATATCTGCTCACATGAGTGTGTGCCACTCAGTGCACATGTGACAAAACAATGCAGCTTATGGCTAACAATTGGTGAATCTGAATAAAGAACATACATGATTTCCTATACTTGCAACATTTCTCTTACATGTGAAATTCTTCCAAATAAGACTTTTTTTTTTAAAGGTGATTCAGCATACATAGAAATGAGGAGATGTTTGCAAGTGGAAGTTATAATAACACCATATATTCTGAAGAGCTACCGTGTAAAGATGCCTAAAACCCTGAATTTGGCTAATCCTACTTTGGTAGGCACTATTGCTGTAACATCACTACATACACCAGTGTTTAGATAAGGCAGGAGTATGTACACTACATTGACTCAATTTTAGGGTCAATTGGTATAAGAAACATAACATCATGTTTTCCCGGGGGTTCAGTGGGTGGAAGAGGAGAACTGAGTGCTTGGAAGAGAGAAAGGCGTGGCTGTGAGGGTAGTCTTCCTTAAACAACAATGCCACAGCCCTGCATCACAACCCAGAGCCATACCTGCAAATGCCCAGTTGAGCCCCAGTGTCATCTAATTCTTCCCTTTTTATCAGGAGAGACTACAGTCACCCAAAGTCACAATGTGTAGATAACAGCGTCAGTGTGTGCAAATGAAGACCACACCATTCTTAACAAAAGAAACTAGGGTCCACACAGTCCTGCTTCTGTACAATTCGGGATAATATATAATTTTAGCTGTTTACAAATAACATGTTATGCTTCAAATATTGCATAAGGTTGATAATACATTTCTGGCAGAAATAAATATATTGCACTTAAACAGAACTTCATTAGATGTTGCTTCATAGTATTAGGCTTATAATTTTTTCCCCATAAAACATTTCCCATACCCTTCCCCCACCCAACACACTGCATTACAGTGACTTTTCCACGCAATTCATTAAGCAAATGAAGACACAGCAAACAAGAGGACCGTGACAGAGTCTACTTAACAGGTGTTACAGAATTCCATAATTGAACAAATAGCCTTTTAAGATTTCTAATCTTTTAAAAAGCAACTAAATATGATATTTGTGCAAGAAGTAAAGTAAAATACAACAACTTGTATCTTTTGTCCAAATACACACACACACACACACACACACACACACACACACACACTTTCCTTACAGGCCACTTTCTTTAAAAGAGCAAGAAATCATATGAGAGAAAGAGAAAGGCAGATAAAGAAAGCTAGAAAATACTTATGGATAATTAGCTCATCAAATACTTATAAATGAGCTTTTCTATATCTAAGCTTGCAAAGGAAAGATAAGGGTTTTGGTATTTTATAACTGGTATAGAATAGTAAGCCTTGACAAAAGGGTTTTTCCACTTCCTTAAAGTTTTAAAAGTTTGTAACCTTCCCTTTGCTTATTTACAGCAATGGCTTTCATTATAACACAATATAAAAATGTATATAAAACCCATTTTACCCTCAGTAACTCTCTAGAGGAGCAGGCTAAATGTTTTGTCTTTTGTCTCCTGCTACATCAGCGTAAGTATTGCTTTGTTTGTAAGAATTATCAATCTCTTGGCCAATTAACAATGGAAGTAGTTTTTCTTACTCAGCATAATGTTGAATAAAAACATGTGTGTTTTAATGCAGTATGTTAGCTGGCTCATTAGTGACTAAACCACCACTGAGCTTATCTGCCTTTCTAACGGACTGGGAAGAATCCCCGACCTCCACCCCATACATTTGATTTCTAAGTAATTTTTTCAATATAATCAGGCTTTAAATAAGCAAAGTAGCTTGAAAAGTTCATCCAAAATAGAGAGGAAATGGGCACAGGCAGTGTCAGATTAGGTTTCACTACTGAGAAGATTCTTTGAATTTGTAAAGGATTCCTTTTCTTTTTATTGCCTTATTTGTGGAGGGCACAGCTGTATCTGGAGAAGCTAAAGGGCAGACATTTGGTCAGTGCTTGGGGAGGTAAGATCTTAGAGTGCCCCAGAAGTCAGTACAGCTCTTACTCAAGGTTTCTGCTTGATGATGAATCCCTATGGGGAGACTTCTCTGTATCCACTGACTATGGAAGCTGATAGTGCTTCCAGACAAGATTCACTGTTACAAGCTGACAATGCCAGCAGTGGAGCAGAAAGCCTCCGAGACAGACAATGTTACCTAACAACTGTTGCTATGTCAGATACAACTGGATGTGTTTCTACATGAACTGTAATGATGGGAAAAGGGTGGGATAAGTCAATGAATAAGGAATGGGCACAACCCAACTTACAACTGTTGAGGTGTATCTTAAAACCCGAGTATAAGTCAGAACCAGCCACTGAGTTATGAGCAAATCCATGAGAGCTCAGTACAGCAAGCCTGGCCAGGCCTCTTCAGCAGCATTGTGTTTGGCCATACTTTTTTATAATGTGATATCCATAAAGAGGAAGCCCTGAATTTATTCCAAATGCATGTTAAGTCCTAGTCACTTTTATTCAATTCATTAATATCTAATAATTGCCACCAATTTTAGTGGAACAGACATTGGAATTTTAAATTGTGAACTACCTAAGGATTACTATATCTTTTCCAGTGTATAAGATGACCTCCAACTTTAACTTTAACTTTTCCAGTTAAAATACAGAGTTCACAGCCCAAGTCTGCTGCACAGGGTGTGCGCTGGAAGAGGCGTAGTCTTATACAGCGAGTACATTCCAAACTCATTTCCCTTGGGAGGGTTCTGTCTCATACATGTAATACCAACAGGAGAAACAAACACCTAGTTAAGAGGTTTAGGGGGAACTTTTCCAAGAACCCAATTTGCTGTCCGTCATGTATTTTCCCTCAGTTCCATCCTCATATTCCCTAACTAGAAGCAAAATTATAAGGTCAAGAAATACTGGCAAAAGATCATATTTAACAGCATTTTTTAAAAAAAAAAAAAAGTACAAACCTGTTGTGAGGCATATGGATTGGGAAACCTACAAAAACAGTGTTAAAACAATGCTTTCATTCTCATGGAAAAGAAAAAGTAGGCACAGGCTGTCTTTAGAATCTTCGCACAAAGCCAGCGGGGAGCTGAGGGGAGGAGAGGTGAGGATCACCCTGTAAAATAGCGCCTTTGTTTTTTCCTGCTGTAAGCAGCAGCATGCTGTCCCACCATGCTTTTGCAAGAAGTCAAGTATGAACTATCAATCCCTACCCTAGCTCTATTGGCATTGATTAAACATCACACTCACAACAGGTTTTTTTTTAAAAAAAAGTGCATGTCTGTATTTTGTCTGGAAGCCAAATCCCTGTGGGTACTACTACAAGGCACACAAGAAGCTAGATTCGCCTTTGGTGTGTGACACAGGAGTTTAAAATGGTGCTGTTAACAGTTCGCGTTTCTTTGTAAGTAAACTATGGACTTTGGTAAAGAATACCAAGTGCAAAATCGAAAGCCAGCATGCCACACTCAGGCTGTGTATGTGGTGCCTTGTTGCACAGGTTGGACTTGGCCGGCAAAATCATTCCACATGGAAAAGCCTAACAGTAAAACAAACAAAAAGAATTGCAGAGTGATGTAGTAAACATTTTGCATTTATGCCTAAACACTCTTCTACTGTCAGGGGTGATATTTCCCATCTCTTCGAGTATATTCAATACTTTCTAAGTAAGTCCAGAGTAGAATAAAAACTAAATATAAAATTGAAACTATGCATAAAGTTCAGAGGAGCTACGTGAAGCCAACCGGTCACATCCTGTAAGTGGAACACACTGTCTTCAAAGTGGAAAGTCTAATGACCTTAATAAATCTATATTGTTACAGAAATGTACTATTACAAAATACCAGATTTGTTACCCTGACTGTAAAGGCTAAGATACACAGTACTCAAAAAAATAACATATTGGTTATATAGCAGTTAAACATAATCTCTAGTTTACACCTAGAGGGAAAGCTTTAGAAGGCAGCAAGAACTAGATGACGCCCTCGTTTGCTGATAAGCGCTGTTGGTGTTTCTACTAGGTAGTCACTGGATCAGCATGCAATTTCATATTAGGGACCAGGGAAAATGAAAAGAAGTCCGTGAGTGTAGCACAGTTGGATAGGAGAAACCAGACACAGGGCACATTCAGGCCCATAAGCATCCATGAGAGCATGGTGAGCTATGAAGAGCTGTCATTGGCATTTCCCTAGCAATGATGGCAGCTTCAATAAAGCCAATTTATACGTTTTTTAAAATCAGAATTTGCCCCTGTGTGAGTGTGTTTTATTATGCAAAGACCCCCCACATTAGAGTGAAAATGAAGGGGACTTTGGCCCCCATGGCAGAGAAACTCCCCTGAGAAGAGAGCCACCAGATTTTCGTTGTGTAAAAGAGAGCCTTACCCATCCATGCACGGGCTCTGGATAGGTCCCCAGTGGCTATGCCAGCAGCCTGTTGAGAATGCAGCCTTTTGCTTTAAAATAGCATATAGATGCTTTTCACTACATAACTGCAGAGTTGTGGCAAGAAAAGGAATTATTAGAAAAAAGGGGGAAAAAAAAGAACTGAAGACAGAGTTTACGGCATCATGGCCTGGGGATATGGCAGGAATTTGATAAAGGCATTACCACATATTCATTCACACTGCAGGATGTATTAGCACCGACTCCTCCCCTTCCACAGCAAACTGCCAAAGAGGAAACTAAACATGCTTAGGGCTACAGCACTACAAACATTTCACTACTGATTCCCATTTTCTACTGGGAGAAATGGACTTGAGTTAGTCATGTCAATACGCTCTATAGTATTGCCTTCTGGATGATGCTTTGAACCTGTTGAAAGCAGAAAGAAACCTATACACGTGGATTTTATACAGTACTGCATCAACAGAACTTCTAACCACTCAGAATAATGCACCTTGAGATTCCCTTGCCTTAATTACTAAGCTTTCTGGGTAAGCTGACATCGTGTTAGGTGTAGGAGTAGGCTGGCTAAACTTCACACTGATTCTCTTCTGGATCCAGCTACAGATGAATCCTGGCCCGTGGTGCACTCCCTCACAAATAAGTTTCTTTGAGTCCAGCTCTCCTCTCTAAGTAATAAGTCCTGTGTTTTGTGGAGAGCCCTTGCTCCAATACCCCACATCCCACCCACCCAACCCTCTCCTAGATTTTCACATCCATTCACGTATCCTGGATCTAGATTCCCCCACTCTCAGGAGAATCATACAAATGGTGTCATCACAGCGGAGGAGTGGCGTAGTCCTTGGATGGCAGCATAGGGCCCCTGCTGGAAGTAGTGATGGTATCTAGGCATGTGGAAGGAAGGGAACGTGGGGCCACTTCCCTGCATGGAGCTGGCAATTGCGGATGGGGTCAGAGGCATTCCCAGGCGGCCGTATGGTGGCAGAGAACCCTGTATAGGGTGAGGAATGGGTGTCGCTATGGATGCTGTGCTGGTGCCAAGAGCAGTCAGGGGTTGTGGATGTTGAAATCCAGGAAAATTGGAAGATGATGATACCCAGGAACTGAGAGACAAATTGTCAGATGTTGTAAATGCTGAGCCTGAAAGAAAAACACTAATTAAATCCAAGTTGCTACTTCAATACACTGATATAGAACTAAAGATCACTTTGTTTTCTGTTGCTACTGTTGCTGTTGTTTTGAGGCAGGGTCTTACTATGTAGCCCTGGCTGTCCTGGAACTCACTCTGTAGACCCGGCTGGCCTCAAACACCCAGAGATCTTGCCTGCCTTTGCTTGCCAAGTGCTGGTATTAAAGGCACATGTCACCACACCCAGCTTAAGCTAAGTTTTGTTTTGCTTTGTTTAATTGCTAATGCCCCCTAACCAAGAGTAGTTAAACTACACAAACTGAACTTGTTTCTTAAGAAGGGGTTGGAGAGTTGACTCAGCAGTTGAGAACACTGGCTCCTCTTCCAGGGGACGCAGGTTCAATCCCAGCACCCACATGGCAGCTCATACCATCTGTAACTCCCATCTCACTCAGATCTGATGCCCACTTCTGACCTCTGCAGGCATCAGGCATGCACTTGTATGGTACATATACATATATGCAGGCAAAACACTCATATACATAAGAAATAAATATAAAAATAAAAGAGAACTCAAAGTTCAATGGTTAAAGTAGTGAGAGCGAATCTGCCAAGAGTTTAGAGAGGGCAATGTGATCAACACACACTATAAGAATTAATAAAACTATTAATCTTTTTAAATGCTAGGTTGGCAATTCAAAAAGACACACCAACAGGAGATTTGCTAGTGGGTACATCCAACTTTCTAGGTAAGAAGGCTTCATTTACATCCTACATGAAAGGGAAATGAGATAAACAGAAAAATACTCAACTGATTGCATGACCTGCATATTCCAGAGCAGTGCAACAACAACACTTTGCCTAAGCATATGACCTCACTCCCTTAAAGATCTCCAAACATCTGCAGCACCTCTCTAAAGGCACCTAGATATATCTCAGTAAGGCCACCATAAGAACCAGACGGACAGTCTTCATCAGCATCCGGAAGGTGAACAAGAGGGAATGCTAAATGCCCCACCTGAGTGATGCTCATGGCTTTCTTTCGCTGAGTTATAAGAAATGCCCTGTGTTTTCACTAATTATGTTATTTGGTATTTTAGGCACAAATAAAAAATGATAGAGATCCTTTCTCCGTGTGAAGATCTTAGGCCCCAAAGAGGGCCTCCTCCGGCCTCTCTCCTGGCTTCCCCTTCTCTTTGCTTCTCGTGTGTCTTCTCTCTGAGCTTTCTCCTCAGGGAAACCTTGCTCCATCCTTCTGTGTAGGATGCATAGCGTGTACTGGGTAACATCAGACCACCACCACCCCTCCTTTTAAGATCTAGTCTCTTGCTATTCTGGAGCTCATACAGTAGGACAGGCTGGGGAGCCAGTGAGCCCAGGGATTTGCCTGTCTTTGCTTCCCGAGACATAGGGAACTACACAGGATGAAGCCACCTCTCTGGCCCCTTGTTTAGGTCTTGCTTCAACTCTTAGCACTAGTGATGGCTCTTTGTTATGACAACCCTCTTTAAAAGGGTTTTTATTTTGAACGGATCCTAATAAAATATTACGAGTTTTCATATAATGAAGCTGAGACTCAAAAATAGTATGAAGCTATCCCAAAGTTTGGTTGGATGGCTCTTTGGCAGTACGTCACAGACAAGCCCAACACTACTCTGATTCAAAGGCTCTCTGTTCTGTTACTAGCAAAACATACCTCAGGCAATGCAGCCACTCAAGCAAAATAGTGAGGGTCAGCACTGAAGACCTCCTCTTCTGAACAAGCTGGAAGGCACTGCTTGGCATGTGTTCCCAGAGGACCAGAGGCCCCACCAACAGCCCGCTTTCATTCCCTACCAAGGGCTCTGGTCTCCAGCCCTTCCACAAGTTACATGGTCTCACCTCGGTTTGGAGTTGTCTGACTCTCCTCCCCCAGCACATCCTCCTCTCCGTAGGTGCGGATGGGCGACCGGGCGTAGGAGTGCTTCTGGATCAGGCTCTCCACACTCTCCCTGTGGAGCAGAGGGACAGATCAACAGGTGCACTGCAGAGAGGGGCTGAAGGGTAACTCACTGGTCTAGTTTTTCAGCCAAAAGGAAAAAACAACATTCAAAACTTCTGTGTTCATCTACTGTATAGAGATTTCTAGGACATGAGTTCTGATGCCTAAATGCAAATAAGTACAACTAAACAGAAAAAAGGACACGGCAATGAAGTATGGTCATAGGAGTATGGGATTTAATTAAGCAAAAATTAATGAATGAATTTACTATAGGGTGCCAATGAATTTTCTAATTAACTTCAGCTGATGCTGATACAAACCAGACATGAACTGATTCAAATGTACCAGGTCCGGGTATGATAACATATTGGAAACAGTTCATAGACTGACTCGGTATTTACTAATAAGTCAAATGTGCAGAACACGTGCCAATATGGACAGTTTTGACAACAGATGCAGTAAATCTTCTTTGTGCTAAAACTGAAAATTACAGGAAAGCTATGAAGGGAACTTGTGCAGCCATTAAGAACTCAAGGCCTTCTTGAAACACTAACACATTGTCTTTATTTATGGTCTTCCAAGAATGTTCAGGCTACACAGAGAAACCTTGTCTCGAAAAACCAAAAATAAATAAATAAATAAATAAATAAAATAAAATAAAAAAAGAGTTTTGAAAGTATTGTTTTTTTCCCCTGTTGCTGTGATAAAATATCCTTGCCAAAGAATCTTATCAGGGAAAGAGTTTATTTTAGCTCATAGTTCAAGAGTCCAGTCCACCACGGCAGGGAAGGAAAGACTGGTTGAGCCTGGGAAATGCATGCAGGCTGCTCATTAGGCATAAAGGAATAACACAGGTTAATGTTTCCTTCCTGGTCAGTTTGACTGGAGGGTTGTCAATTTTACTAATCTCTGCAGTAGTGTGTCACTGTTTTTTTCCCTTTGTTTTCCACTCTGTTTTTTCCCCCTGCTACTTTGAATCTGATTTGTTCTTCTTTTCCTCGTTTCTTCGAGACTGAAGATGGAGGTCACTGGCCTTAGTTCTTTAATTCTAAAGGAAGGCTGTCCTACTCAGTGATGTTTTAACAGCATCCCGCATGGTCTCCTTTTCCTTCAGTCCAAAGTACTTTCTAGCCCTCTTGATAGTGCCTTTATATCTGCTATATAGTTTGCAATAGTTAGGGATTTTCAAGACATCGTCACGCTAATTATTTCTCATACACTTCCTTTGTGGTCAGGCATCATTTTCCTAAGACTCACATGTTTTTTAACTTTATTGAGCCTCATTTCATAGAACAGATTTCGGTCTTCACCTTAAGTCTTCTGTCACCTACAGGGAAGGCACAGTCCACAGCTGCTGAAGGGGGCACTCTGTAAGTATAACTGGGTTGGGCTGCTTAACAGACCTGTCCCCATATCTAACTTCTTTCTCATTTTTGCTCACTTACTCTGTCAACTATTGAGAGGGGACATTGAAATTTCCAGTCCTGGTTATTTGTCTGTCTCCCTTTTAGTCCTGCCAGACCTGGAGTTCTGATTTTAGATGGATAAACAGGTACTAGAGAGCACCATAAAAGTGACTTTTTATCTCATCAAACCTACTTCGATTTAAATACAGATACTCTAATTTTGTCTTCTTTTTTTTCTTTGTTTCTTTCTTTCTTTTTGAAACAAGATTTCTTGTAGCATAGAATGTCCTAGAACTTGCAAACCACCTTCTGCCACTTCCTATGTGCATGCACTTGAGGCTTGTGCCATCGTGCCCAGCCAGTTTCATCTTCTTTTAGTGTTACCCTTGTTTTTTATTATTATTATTATTATTACTTTACTTCCTTCTTCTCTCTTTACAATTTAATATATTCTTTATGGGCATCAATCCAAACCAAAAGCTGCTGCCTTTGGATGAGGATGCTTAGCTGCCTTTGGATGAGGATGCTTAGCTGCCTTTGGATGAGGATGCTTAGCTGCCTTTGGATGAGGATGCTTAGCTGCCTTTGGATGAGGATGCTTAGCACATGCGCAAGTGACACTCCTGGCTGGCTGCTTCTCTTGTCTGATGCTTTGTTTTGTTTGCTTGGTTTGGTTTAATTTGGTTTGGCTTGACTTGGCTTGGCTTGGTTCGGTTCGGTTTGGTTCAGCTTGGTTTGTTTCGGTTCGGTTCCGTTTGGTTTGGTTTCATTTTTGCCGGCTACTCTTTTTGTTTCCCATTTGTCCTCAGCTGTTCTTTATCCTTTTCCTAGTTCCCTGTAAGGTTACATCTTCATAGATCCTCTTTGTCTCCTTTTCTAGTTTAATAGTTACAGCTTCCTTCTTGTTAGTTTAATGACCATTTCCACATTTATAGTAATTATTTAATTTGTCACAATTTACCTTGAGATGATATTGTACCTTTCAAGGACAGCAGAAGAATCTTACCAACTCTTAGCACTCAAAACCTTGCAGTTATATACTTAATTTACCCCTTCTAGCTTTGTGCCATCTTTTAAAACATTAAATGCTTCATAAATTCCATTCTATGCTGTTATGGTTTTTAAAGATTTAAATTATATGTAGGCTTTTTAGAGTGATTTTTCTAAATATTTTTTATTTCTTATTTATTTCTTTTTATATTGGGTGCATTTGTGTTTTACCTGCATGTATGTCTTTGAAGGGTGCCAGATCCCCTGAAACTGAAGTTACAGTTATGAGCTGTCATGCAGGTGCTGAGATTTGAACCCATGTTCTTTAGAAGAGCAGACAGCACTGTTAACTGTCGAGCCATCTCTCCAACCCCAATATGTAAACATTTCTGCCAGTCTTTATTTCCTCATGGAGATCCAGAATGGGACCCAACACAATCCCTTAACCCAAAAGACTTCCTTTATCCATGTATAGCACAGCTTGGCGATGATGAATTTGTCAGCTTTTGTGTGTCTGGAAAACTACTTTTATTTTTCTTTTGCTTTTAAGAAGTAATTTTGATGGCTGTTATAACTCCAGTTGACAGACTTTCCCCCATTTCTTCAAAGACAGTGTCTTACTCACAGGAAGTCTGTCGTTGTCCTTAGAGTCGCTCCTCTGATGTAATGTCTTTAATGCCCTCACTGCCTTCAATATTTCCTTTTGTCATTGAGTCTCATCCATCTGACTATGACGTAACTTTCAGTTTCTTCATGCTTCTTGAGCTCAGCCTTGTTGAATCTTTTGGAGAGTGTTTTTAATTGCTGTTAAATTTGTAATATTGTACTTCTTTTCCCATCCTGTGACCTTCCAGGGTCTCTAGTTGCATACCTATGATGCCTCTTGAAGCCCCTTTTGGTTTCTCAGTTGTCTCTTTCCTTTCTTTCATGTTGGGTAGTTTCTGCTACTGTCTTCACTTTCACACATATTTTCCTCCACAGTGCCTAATTTGCCTTAATCCCACCTAGTCTACATTTCACTTTGTCAACAGTCGATGGGGGGGGGGGTCTTTTCTTCATCTTCCACATGTCTAACCTTCTGCATATATGAAATGTAATGTAGCGCTATTTTCTGCTGATTTGCCCTCATGTTCGGGCATACTCTTTCATATATTTTGCATGCCCGGTCCCTTTCCTTCTGTGCGGGTACCTAGACATCAGGTCCCTTTCCTTCTGTGTGGGTACCTAGACATCAGGCATTGTGAATAGCTCTTATCAGGTACTGCGTAGCTTCATAGTCCCGCACACATTCCGAAACTTTTCTGTGGGATTTGGTTACATTAGTTGGAAATAGTTTGTAGTTTTTCTTCCAAAATGTGTTAGGTACGACTATACCTAACCAAGGACTATTTTGTCCCGTCATCATAGAACAGATTTTCTGAAATGTTGCCCAATGTCCTGTCGAACAGCACTCATCCCTGGCTGAATCCTGCTCTCTCTACCTTGCCGTCCCGCCAGGCACTTTCTGCTTTTGCCTTCTGGAAATTCCTTCATGTATCTGTGCTTAGAAACTTTCAGAAGACTCAAGAAAGATTCTTCGTAGATCTCTAGGTTTCTTTTCCTTAAGCCATCACCTCTCCATCTCTGTCTGCTGTCCTCTGAGTTCTTCTATCACAGGACTCTTCAGCTCTGACACCTCAAGGAGTACACCGGCTCCCCTCCCTCCCTCCCTCCTTCCCTCCTTCCTTCCCTCCCTCCCTCCCTCTTTCCCTCCCTCCCCAGGTCATTGTCTAAACCAGCAGTTCTCAACCTGTGGATTGTGACAGAGGTTGAACGATCCTATCACAGGGCTCACCCAAGACCACTGGCAAATCCAAACATTTACATTACAATTTATCATAGTAACAAAATTAGAAAATTACAGTTATGAAGTTAACAGTGAAAATAACCTTATGGTTGGGGGTCACCACAGCATAAGGAGCTCTACTAGCGGGTCACAGCATTGAGGATGACTTAAGCACCCTTGAAGGCAATAAGCTCGGGCATCACTTGTCTCTCTGTCTGCTTACTTTATCCTCGAGGATTACACTGTCTTTTGTTGCCTCAGGCTGTGTTATGTGAGAATATCTTCTGTGTATTGCTTGTTCCTGCCCTTGTTGCAACACATTTATCTGGCCCAGTGTTCCTCATGGGGCCTTTCTAAGGATCCCAAAGTCCCGCAGGGCTCCTAGATCAACGCAATCACAGCTTCCCAGGAGTGGAGCACAGTTAGCAGCTGGCAAAGCCCATGGGAAGGCACCATTAGGAACAGACGGGAGATACACGGTAGAAACCTTCCTCCAAGAATTCTGCTCTATGTTTTGAATTTTCAATGTATTATTTATTCAAAAATATTGTGAAGCACAAAAATATCACGTGATACGCACAGCTTCCCAATGGCAGAATAGAGCTGACGTTTAAAACTAGCATTTTGGGGACTTGTTATAGTGAATTAATAAAATAATAATCATCATATCATCATTTATGTCAGCATGAAAGACATAGGAGGCTGCACGTTATATTAGAAATACCATGAGCTTTCATGCCGTCCATTGACTAGATGAATAAAGCCGGGAGGTGGTAGACTACTTAAAACATTTTCAGCCCTCACTTTGTTACTTCCCTAACCTCTCCTTTTTGCATATTGAGGAACAAGACATTTGCTTCACAAGTTCACTCGTATGTTCAAGTAAATATAAATGTATACATATACATATATGTACCCATAAACATAATATGTGCATATATGTGGAATTGTTATCATGAACAACATATTTTAGAAATTGCAGAGTTAGTAGTAAATAAAATATAAAAACCGTCTGTCTCTTGAAAGATAAACAATAAAAAAAGGAAAAAGAGGGAGGGGAGGGAAAGAGAGGAAGGAGAGAAATGTGCTATATATTTATGATGGTATAATATGCAATCATAAGGAAAAATGACCACCTATGTTTTTCAGCAAAATGAACAGAACTACAGGACATGCTGGTAAGTGCAATCTTGCCTATGGAAACATAAGTGCTATGGGCTCTTTCATGCGTGGCAGTAAAGAGAAGAAAAGGGTCCAACAGAAGAGCAGTGATGATTAGAGGCTGGGAAGTGAGAGCACAGGATGGCAAATAACAAAGAAATGGATTTCGTCCGTCTGTCTGTCTGTCTGTCTGTCTGTGTGTTATGCACATATTGAAATACAGCATAAAAGCTTAAGATAGAGAACCAGCACATGTTGATCAAAAAGAATAAACAGAAAGAAAGATTTTAATCATTGCAGGCCACACGCAGGCACCGTTGAAGCTAGCAGCCTCAACTGTCAGTAGTACTTCCTCAAGGAATAAATCCACTGTAATACCAGAAAGGGCTGCTTCTTAGCATAACAGGTCACTGAGAAGAAAAGTCAAGCTAGCTGAACAACCCATAATAAAACAGTAATCATATAATACGCCAAAGCTGATGTCTTTTAAGTCATGGTGTTAATATTTAAAATAAAAATTTTTACGTTTTGGTTCATTATTTGTACATAGGGAAAAGAATTTGTATGCACAGCATAGAAAAGCAGCTTCTTCTGGAATACTCATAAGAAAATATAGCAGTATATTTCTAAAGTATATTCCTTTTACCCCAACTTCTGTGTAAGATGCTGTGTGTAAGCATTTAAATTCCAAAGAGGTGTGTAAGGAGTGTTGGCCTCCAAAGGTGCCTTTACAGAGCACCATTTAAACATCTTTCCCATTCAGCAAAAGAAAACTCATTTTCTAAATGACACGATGAATCACTGCCTTGTGAAACATTTTGCTTTTCTATAAAAAGTACATTATATTCATTTTGTCCTTGCTGGGCCACTGCTATCACTTACTTATGCTATTCCCTGGGAAGAGAAGGGAAACGGATTTTATCAAAGTGATTTACTTGTGTCAGGCCTGGAAGTGAACTGAAAGCAATAGCAGTTCGTATATCAAGGATGGCCTAATTGCATTACTGCCTTTTAGGTGATTGAACACAGTGGTGCATATCAGAGCCATCTCCTCAGAAATGCTACATAGAGTAGACAGCCCATGCTGTTTACTTTATAGCGACTTCCTGTTTGCTGCAGCAAGAAGAGAGCAAAAGACTCTGCTTAGCCCGAGAAACTACCGGAAGGGTTTCTAAGACACTGTCCCATGAAGAATGAGGAACTCAGCTAGCGAGATGAATGATTCACATATCGAACACTGTTTTGTAATGCTCGGTTCTGACGCATCATAGTGTGAGATACTGTAGTTTCCATAAGACTTGCCTTGGATTTACCTGAGTACCACTGTGGACAGTTAGTGTTTCCAGCACCCAATGCTAAGCTTCTCTAAGTGAAAGGACGGCATCATTACTTTAGGTGGCCTTCAGTGGATTTCTTAGGACTGCTCTGTAACTGTCAATTCTGGTAATGAGGCACAGTGGTCAAAGGACGGCAATGGTGGGGTGGGCAATGATTCGGGTCTCCCTGTTTATAGTCTTTGTAAGTACTCATGTCATTCCAAAGATTTCTTCAGAGTTTCAGCAAGCAAAACCAGCACTCGGCTGGAGGTGAAAATGGTACCTTACTTCATCCTTGGTACTAAAATGTCTATTTCTCGATGCTCAAAAGCCAAAACTTTTTCTCATCCCCTCTCACTTTCTTGCATTGCTGCCTTTGCAAACACACTCTTTGTCTTCGCCTGCCAGGTTAAGAGGAAGCATACTTGCAAGACCTTCTCCTCAGTCAGCTATCTGGAACACGACAGAGAGAACGGAACCTCCTTCTGGAAGCTTCAATGTCAAATGCCTCCAAGTCACCTGAACACCTTCTCAAAGCACAGCAGACTGCCCAGCTCTGCCCAAGGACTTCAGATTCAGCGGTGTGGGGTGTGAACATGTGGTATATTTCCATGTGGCACAGATGTCAATGGCTGGAACCACAGAAGGAAATACTACCCTTTGAATGCACAGGGACATGTTTGCCAGTGCTTAACCTAAGGCCCAGCCTGGCAGCATGGCCCTATAGGCGTGACACATCATTTCCCTATCCCAGGTCTCCATCTTAATGCCTCTGAAATGAGGACTTTATTGTGAGTTTATTCTTGAAGTTATGATTAGAATTAATATGCATGCAAATTAATACACATTTTCCGTGGTGTCTGACACAAGGGTGCTCAGTAAACTTTTATAGATTTAAAAAACCAAGTTCAATTTCAAGACTGTGTTCTAAAAGCTAAATGTAAGCAAATTTATTTCAGATAAAACTGACATTTCCAGTCCTTACAGCTTTCCACGCCTTGGTGAGATTTATTTTTCTACAGTTTATAAGTCAGAAAGAAAATTAAGTAAAAGGTAAATGTTACTTCAATTTAATTCCAACTTTCTCTTTTAAATATAGACCTGCCTCCCCTCAGAAAGAATTGTGTTCTGAGAGAAAATGTCAAATGCATTAAAATCAATCTAACTTATAGGAAACAAAATATTTAAAATTTTCTTGTTCATTAATTTGTACTTTATCTCACTATCTCATGTATCATTAAATCTTTACAAATAATTTCTTGTCATAATAGTTTACTAAAGAGTTATGCAGATATGTTGTAAATTATAATATGTCAGTATCTGTAGTTTCCATAAAATATTTGATAAATGAAAACTTTGGGATAATACAATTTGAGAAATATTATAAACCATTAATTTTAATTTGAGAACTGAAATATATTATATAATCCATTCTGGAAAAGCAATAACTCTAAATTCATCTTTTAAAAAGCTTTTAGATTTGATTTTTATTTATTTGACTAAATCTATTGGGTTTTATTTTCTCTGGTACTATATATCTCCAGCTCTGTATTGTCATTAACACTTAAAGGAGTAAAGGAACTACGGAAGAACACATGAGCTCTGCTGCTTCCTCAGATCCCTGGCTATGATGAGAAGAACTCTCTTAGGCAAAGGTCAAAGAACTAAGCCTATAAATAAACCCCGGTAAACCATGTGACTTATTTCACTGCAGACATTGCAAGCATCTCACCATATGTTTTGCAAAATAGAGTTGCAAATACAACAGAAATACACACAAAAGACTGAGGGAATTAGCAAACTAAGTTACAAGCTACAAAATGTTATTTGCCAAGCTAAGTTTACTTTTGCTTTCTCCCCTCCATGACAGGTTCCCTCCTTTTGAAAACGACATAAACAATATTCCCTTTTGCTCCGATGCATTCCACTGGCTTTCGTTCAAGAGCTAGGGAAGATAAGAATAATTCTGTTGGCTTCATGGCTGACTAAAGTTAGGTTGAATTAGTCAGCCTACAGCACACATGGCCTCTTCAGGAGCTCTGAGTGGTACAGCTGTCTGAGCTAGGTAGTACTGGAGAGATAGCACAGACATAAGAACTGAGGAGAGGAGAGAGTGAGTGGGAAGGGTGTGGGGGGCAAGGGTGGGAGGGATGCTGGGGGGGGCTGTCAGGAGAGGAGGAGGCTGCAATCAGGATGTAAAACGGATAAATAAATATATTTCTAAAAAGAACACAAGCACAGCAGAGGCGGGTGAAGGCATTAAGCATCCACAACTCTCCGGCAGAAAGTCTCAGCTGTGGGGAAAATGACTCTATGTCTAAAATAACACAGTAGAAGGGGATTTTTTTTAAAGGAACTGCCTCTAGTGTGGGGCAGCCAGAGAGACTCCTGAGTGTAGGTAGCATCTATTCTGTTCTCTCACTGAGCTTTCTAGACATGGGTCACTTGCCGGAGAAGTGAACTAGCCTCATGGAGAGAAGAAATCTTTGGACTCCCCTGACTGCCTGCTCTCCGTGCCCGGCCCCCGCCCCCTCCAGCCCTCCCCCAATCCTGCCTGCCTGCTCCCTCTCCACCCCACCCCACCCCACCCTGCCCACCTCTAAACTTCTCAGCCTCACTTTCAACAAAGCAAAGAAGTGAACTGGGGAACCGATACATGAGAACTTGGTGTGGGGAGTCGTGTGCCGTCTTCAAAGGACAACTCCTCCTAAGGAAATTTGGTGTATGAAAGAGTGAGCAAGAGAGGTTGTAGGACAGATGCCACCCTCTTCCCTTTGCTGTGTCATCTGCGGGTAAGAGACACCGAGAGTCAACAGGTGCGGAGAGTCCCTGTCTGAAAATTCTGCCCACGGATCAGAGTAAAGGAGCAAAGGAAAAAGAAGGATGTCCTCATTGTTTTTAACACCTGCTTTTTGTGCTTTCTCTCATACCAGCCCTTTAACGGTCATTCGAGTCTCCAGTCCTCTAAAAAGCAGAGAAATTGCCCATGTCTTCCTCCGTGTTTCTCTGCTATAACAGAACTTCAGACTGGGTTCTCCATTAAAAAAAAAAAAAAAAAAAAAAAGATGTTCCTCTGTTTCTCGGTTTTAGAAGTTAAGCCTCCAAGATTCATGGTCACTTTTCTAGGGCCAAATCGGATCCATCTGGCAAGAGCTTCATCCTGTTTCTTTTCTTTTCTTTCTTTTTTTCTTTTCTTTTTAAGATTTATTTATTTATCATGTATACAGTATTCTGTCTGCATGTATGTCTGCACTCCAGAAGAGGGCATCTGATCTCATGGTAAATGGATGTGAGCCATCAGGACCTCTGGAAGAGCAACCAATGCTCTTAACCTCATACTGTTTCTTAACATGGCAAGTGACAGTATCATATGTTAATGGCAGGGGTACAACCCGAAGAAAGAGAGACCACAAAGTGGTAAAGAAAGCAAGAGAATATGCCAGGAAAGACAGGTTTTGGTGTAACCACTCACTCTTGAGGAAGGTAATCTAATTTTTCCAAAACAAAAATGTAATCCATGGTGGGGAGGGGGACAGTAATTCCTCTTGATGACCTAGCAACTCTGTGACCCCTCAAAGATACAACCTCCAACACACTGTAGAGTCACACAGCAAACCATATATAACCATAGCAAAGCTATCCTGCAGTTATTCATAATGACTGAGGCACAAAATTAGAAAAGAGGCAAAAACAGCACAGATGATCAAGAAGCCTTGCAGGTGCACATCTGCACATTGTCACTTTCTCATCCCACCGTTGCCGTCATCTTCATCCCACCTCTGTCATTTTTCTGGCCAGAGATACAAGTGCTAAAATGACCCTAATAGCATCCTCACTGGCAATGTGAAAACAGAAAAGAGATGCTGGCAGATGCTGGCAGAGATCTGGTGCCATCACCACCTGGACTTCAGAATAAAGCAAGACTTCTATCATTTAACCCAGATGACAGGAAATCCAAGCCTGGAATGACGGCACATGTCTGTATTGCCAGCATTCAGAATACTGGGGCAGGAGGATGGGGTTCAAGGATACTGTCACAAAAAAGAGAAGAGGAAAAGAGAAAAGAAAAAAAAAGAAAGAAAGAAAAAGTCACCTGAAGGAGATACAGTTTTTTCCTGGGCAGTCACATTGCTGTCAGCATTCCACAGCCCCTAAAAGCCATGCCAAACAGCTAATGTTTTTTTTTTTTTTTCTGTGTGGCTCATGGTCTCTATTATATGTACTTAACTCTGTGGCTGTAGCGTAGAAGAAGCCACATTCAATGAATACACTAAGAACATGACTGTGTTCCAACAAAAATTACTACATATCGCTGGGCTTGTGTCCAAGTTTCACATTTGAAAGTTTTATTCAACGTGTAGGAGGTTTTTTTTTATCATTGTCTGAGCTTCTCCGTACGGCTTCTAAAGCAACATGGTAAATATAAGCTTATGTATTTAATTTCCTGCCCCACTTACCTGTCAAGAGGAACCCGGGAAGTGACAGAGAGATCTGGCTACAAACTTGTCTAGTTCAGTCACAAATAGAAAAGGAATGGGGGAGGTAGCCACCCATGTGCCGTTCACCGGTGTATAGAGGGGAAAGCCACATTCAAACAACAAACCAGAAACGTGTGGTCCAGTTCAGTTAAGCCCCAGGGCCAAGCTTGGATTGATTAGTTGTTGGGAAGCAGGTTCCACTCTCCTGAAGTCTAAAGGAAGAGAGGCCAGCAAGGAACCCTCAGGTCACAGTGTCCCGGGCACTGTGATGGGTACCACCCATGACCCAGGTCATGAATATCTCCAGGTGAGGGTGCATACTCGCTTAGCTAGGAGTGGTCGGAGACTGTCCCAAATGAGCTCTGCCTGCCCCGGCAGGCAGAGGAGCTGCAGGAATGCAAAAGCCACTCACTCCCTTCCACCTGTGGGGCCTAAGTCACTACAGCACGCAGAATAACGTTTCCAAGTCCCTGAAATGACAGTGGATTCATCATGCTTCTTCATTCTCAGCTTGAACAGCTGACCAGCCACCGTATGTTTTTACCCAGAATCCATATAGATTTGTAATATTAAGCAAACAATTTAAAGGGGATATTACAAAATGTTCAACACTCAAAACAGGAAAAGTTACTAATAAAACATAACAAGATTACCTTTTTTTTTTTTTCGAAACAGGTTTGCTGCAAACTATATGAAGGCATGACTTAAGACCTCTAGCTTGTATTTTTTAATTTTAACAGTTAAGAAAATTAGACAAATAAAGCAGGGGCTAGGATCCAAAAATAAAAACGGGAACATCTTGAACACGTTAAATATTTGGAAATAATAAAATAGCAATCATCACATTTTGTAGAAACTCAATAGAACCTGTCCACAGAACATGAAATGCTCCAGAAAGCAGAATCAACAAATTAGAAGACTGATAAATTCCCTTAAGAGTCAGAATAAAGAGTTGAAAAGGCAAAGGAATAGGGACAAAACACGTGGAAGCTGCACATGAGTGGCAGACATATTGGACGGTCTGCAAAGCCATTGACGGAGAAGGAAAAAAAAAAAAAAAAAAAAAACGCAGCAGGAGGAAGGAGAAACGAGAAAGCAAGGATACACTTTTTCCCCCTAAGCTTAATTAAAACTTATCAACATAAAAACATTAATCATACTTAATTGCTGACAATGTACAGATAATTTGAAAGTTTAGCTCTAGTTAATCCTGTTATTAGAAGTTTAATAAATCATAAAGATCCTAATCTCATAAACAGGGCGTCCATTGAGGAGTTTCTAGCTGAAAGTGTTCCTATGGTAAGGCCTCACTAAAGGAAGCAGGTCACTGGGGGAGTTCTCTTAAAGAGCACACCTTACCCTCCTCCTTCACGGAGACCATGAGGCAGGAAAGGGGCCTCCTTCTGCCTCACAGCCAGCCCCACAGCGATAACATTCTGTTTAACTCAGACCCAAAGTGACGTGGTCTGCCAACCATGGTGTTAAATACCTGAAACTGTGAGATAAAAATAATTCCCTATCCACATAAGTACTCATGAGGTCTTTGTCACAGAAACATAGGACACAATGCACGAAGAAGATGACACACGAGGCCATCCAGAACCAATTGCCATGTTTGCTAGCAGCACAACCGGGAATCACAAGAATCCGGTAGCTGGGGACAGTATGAAAGAAATGAGTATCAGAAAATTTAAGACTAAAAAGATTGTGGTTAATGTATTATAGAAACAAGAAAGGCAGGAAAAAAAGGTAAAGGGATGAAACTGTGGACTAGCAATATTTAAGTAAAAATTGCTGGTTAATTAAGGTTAGTTAGTACAAGGAAGCCTCTGTGTTTCCCATTTTCTAGGATAAGGAAGTACATGGCTTCATTCTCATTCGAAATAGAGAAATATCAGTTTCACAATCATTTTATTCTAGAATTTACAGGTGATGGTCTTGAGTTTAAAGGTGATAGTTGTTGAAAAGCCGTGACCATTAGAGAAGGGAGTTTGTGGAAAGAAGGCTGTACACCGTGTTGTAGACAAGAGAAGTCGCAGCTTTGCCTTTCGTGAGGGCCTCTTATTTTATATAGTGCAACTTGATCCATTCTGAGCCCAGGTGCTAAGGCTGCTGCCCTGCACCACCATTGCCACCATTGGTCTAGCACATACATGTGGCATAAACTGAATAAATAGCTGCAGAAGCCATAAATTACCAATTATGGTTTTACTGTATTGACTCGGGGGCATGCAGCATACCAGACCCCATCAAAGCAACCAAGTCGTGAGATTCCCATGCCCATGAGACTAATGAGTGATGCCCCTCACCTGAAACATATTTAACATGGGGCATAGGACATGGCAAGATGACACCAGTCAGCCACCAGATCACCTATGTATCATGAGACATCCGGACACAAGCTTCTACACGCAGGGCTGGAAAGATGGCTCAGCAGTTGAGACCACGTACTACTCTTGTGTAGTTTCTGTTCCCACGGCTGCATCAGGAGGCTCACAATCACCTATAGCTCCAGTTTCAGGCACTCTGGCACCCTCTTCTGGCTTTGCAGGCATCTGCATGAATATGTACACACACACACACACACACACACACACACACACACACACACACACGTCTTCAAAAACACCTCTGGATGTCTCCCCAGACGTCAGTTCAGCGGTATGCACCTGACTGATGCTTTCCACCAGAAACTGCCTGTAATCTAAACCTGTGCCTGAGAGATGTACATAGCAGCTCTCATGGAACGGCAACTCAGTAGGCAACACCTCAATTCGCTTCTCCCCTCCTGACAGCTCCTCACCTGACATCTTCTCACCTGAAATCTTCTCACCTGACAGCCCCTCACCTGAGAGTCCCTCACCTGACATCTTCTCAAGTGACAGCCCCTCACCTAAACAGACAGCTCCTCACCCAATAGCCTCTTACCTTCATTTGACCACCATTCACCTGACATTTCACCTGACACCCCTCACCTGACAGCCCTTCACATAGCAGCTCCTACATGGAAGCTCTTCATCTGACATCTCCTCACCTGACAACTCTTTATCTGACAGCCCCTCCCCTGCAAGCCCCTCATCAGACATCTCACTTGGCAGGCCCTCACCTGACATCTTCTCACCTGACAGCCCCACACCTGACATCTCATCACCTGGCTGCCTCTTACCTGGCAGCCCCTCACCTGACAGCCCCTCACCTGACAGCCCCTCACCTGATAGCCCCTCACCTGATAGCTCCTCACCTGACAGTCCCTCACCTGATAGCTCATCTGACAGTACCTCACCTGATAGCTCCTCACCTGACAGTCCCTCACCTGATAGCTCCTCACCTGACAGTCCCTCACCTGATAGCTCCTCACATGACAGTCCCTCACCTAATAGCTCCTCACATGACAGTCCCTCACCTGATAGCTCCTCACCTGACAGTCCCTCACCTGATAGCTCCTCACCTGACAGTCCTTCACTTGGCAGCTCCTCACCTGACATCTCCTCATCTGACAGTCCCTCACATGGCAGCTCTTTACATGGCAGCTCCTTGTCTGATAGCCCCTCACCTGGCAGCCCCTTGCCTGACAGCTCTGCACCTGAATAGCCTGTGGCTGGGTTTAACAACTCTTATATGACCACCTTCCATGACTCTTAGAACTCTTTCAATTCTGCCTTCACTTTCAGCAAGGTTCTGTTGAGTCCTGTGTCCATCCATTTTAACCCTTCCTTATCCACTCTCTCACTCGTGTATCAGTGTGCAAAGTGTAATGTGTGACCTCAATGTTAGTGATAGCTCATCTGTTCTGCTCTCTCTTTCCCGCTTGCTCTAGACACTCTGGTGTTCTTGTCTTTCTTCCAGCATGCCTAGGCTAAGTGGGGACACTTAGGCCTCCATCCTTCCCTTCTACCACCATTCCTGTAGAAGTACCTAGTACAATGCTAGGTACTCAGTGCTGTCAGGTGAGGGTATGTTAGGTACACCCTACAATCCTGTACAGCAGTGCTAGTACCCTGATATAGTACTAGGAGCGAAGCAAACGGCTGTCCAACACGGGACACAATCTTGGCAGCAGCTCTCACGGGATGCAGCCTCAGCTCACAGAAGCACGGTACCAATTAGCTCTCAACAGACTTACACAGGCTTAGTTTTGTATTAGCAGAAGCAAAAGACGCTTACACATTTTTCAGATATACTGAATGACACTTTTAAAGACAAGCCATCAACAATACAACTTACCAGCAATAATACTTGAGTGCTAATAATACCAGACACTAAGTTCTGAAGGCATTAGGCACACAATACAAGGCTTCCAGCACTCAGACACGAGGACAGTAAGAGCAATGCTGGTAAGGAAAGGATGGAGGCCTAAGTGTCCCCACTTAGCCTAGGCATGCTGGAAGAAAGACAAGGAGACCAGAGTGCCTACAGCAAATGATCAAGAGAGAGAACAGATGTGCTGGAGGACCAGGTAGAATTCACTGGCTTTGGGTGAGTAAGTTGAGAACCGTGTGCACCATGAGTCAACCCAGCTTCCTGTCACTGATAAAGTCATTCTGATTGCTCTACTGAAAATAGACAGAAGGACAGAAAGTGTGGAGAGAAACACATCAAGTTCAAAATAACATAATAATATAGGAGAAACAGGCTCCGGGCTCCATCAGTGTGATGGTAAGCAATGTGGCAAGTGGTTGGAGTGCTATGGGCTTATTTTGAATGATTAGCTAGTAAGAATCATCAACTGTTTGAAGACAGGAAGAAAAAAAAAAAAAGGAGTCAAGAGTGATCTCCCAGTTGTTTGGCCAGAACTTGGAAAAGACTGTATCAGGAGTAATGGAGGAAGAGCAGTGTGGAGGGGGGCAGCATACTCAGTTTGGGCTATGTAAAATTTGGGGTGCTTTTAGGAGGAAGAGTGAAAGTAAAAGCAATAGCCAGTCAAACGCTTGAATCTGGAAGGGACCAAACAAGGTTTGTAGAGTTGGCCTTAAATTGGGATAGACCTGCCAGAAAGTATGTGCAGTCTCAGGAAGAAAGATGAAATTTCTAAGGTCTGTATCAGTTCACTATTATGGGGAAGAAAGTGAGGCAGAAACAGCAGCGAAAGCAAGGTTTAATTAGAAACAAAAAAGAGTGAGAAGTTGTGGAGGCAAGGACGGACATGGACAGACGAGCCAATTTGCTTGTGTGCCAAGCAGGCTGAGGACTTGGAGCATGCCTGACAGTTGATGGGTCACAGGCAACCAGGCAAAGGTGGACTGTGGGCCAAGAGGAATGACCATCTACAAGGCAGGGCAAAAGAAAGGGAAGGAAGGCATTGAAGAAGATATCGACAATTGCATGAAGCCATAGAATGGAACAAAACACTAGGCAATGAAATTAGGAGATGTTTATTTTTATTTTAAAGAAAGGAATGTCAGGATGGATGTATTTTGAAGAAAGGGAGGAGAATATATTGCTAGGGTAACTTTTTCTAAAAATCAAAGGGCAATCAAAACAGAAGATTTTTTAAAATGTGCATGCATGGTGGGGTGAAGCCAAAGTCAAGGCAGACGCCCTCAAATAAGACAAAGTTCATCTACAGTTAGCTACAACTTCTGGAGACCAAGTCCATCTACAGTTAGCTATAACTTCTGGAACAAAGAATTTGACAAAGAAGTGGTCCTCTCAAAACATATTGCACTGTGTGCCTGTACCTGCCTAATCAACTCTTCAGGTAGAATGGTTGCCTCTTTTCTTTTCTTGTTTCTTTCTTTCTCTTTTTTCCAAGACAAGCTTGTTTTCTCTGTGTAGTCTTAGCTGTCCTAGACTCATTTATTTTAGACCAGGCTGGCCTTGATCTCACAGAGATCCGCTGCCTCTGCCTCCCTGAGTGCTGGGATTACAGGCGTGCACTACCTCACCCAGCTTTATTTCTTTTCTATTTAAACTAAATCCAAAAGTGAAAAGAAAGGGCTATTACATTGCATTGAGCAAGCTGAATCTGATAATGATGATGAAGGAAATCGGAGAGGACCGAGGAAAGAAAAGCAAAATCCTACAGGTTACGAATAGACACAAAAAGTCTTAAATAAAATATAGACAACTAAAGTCTAACAATGTATTTCCAAAGCAACATAAAATCCAGATAGAATTATTCCAGAAAGAAGATGACAGTTCAAAAGACAATATGAGTATAAAAAACATTATTATGTAAAAGTAGAAATATAATTTTAAATCAACTCAGCAGATGTTAAAAGATAGTTGAATATAAACTCTGTATTGGCTTAGCAGGTATTTCCTGAACAGGCTTAGGTGCTCATTGGGTCTGTTTAATAAAGAGCACCTGTCTGAAAGACAGCCAGCATAATCTACACACAGTAGGACACAGAGCACTACAAGGTAAGGATGGAAGAAGAGAAAATAATTCCAGAGATTTTACTTTCCAACAATATACTTTAGTCATTGTCATAAAGGAAGATTGCATTTAAAGTATAACTATCAAAGATAAACATTGTTATCTTTTACACAGTACACAGCAACCTAATTGGAAAATTGACAAATATTAATGTTTTTAACCAACCTTTGTGTTTACTACAGTGGCAGAATGCCAAAGAGGCAGGGACCTTGACTTTTTTTTTTTTTTTAATAAACAAAACTAGTCAGATTCCCAATTTAAAATTCTACTTACCATAGCACACTGCATCTCATAAAAACTCTTTATTATAGTAACTTCTAGTAAAATGTATTACTAACCACATATGTAATTCTTTAATAGTCTACTGGATGCGTGAGTAAAGAAAATACCTTTTACTTAACCCATAGCCCAAATATTTTAATAGCTAATGATTATTTTAAACTATTAATGAGATTTTTTTCACTTTATTTCTTTTTGTCTCTAAATTCAGGATTGGAATGGCCTCTGCTTGCGCTGTCACTGGCTACCTTGAGGCAGCAGATTTGCACTGGATGCTACAGCTTCATAAAACCAGGTATGTGGCTAAGAAGAGGAATGTAGGATTTAAAAACCCGAAAATGCCAAAAAAAAAAAAAAAAAAAAAAAAAAATGGCTTTCATTGCAAGAGAACATTCTGGTAAAAAAGGCAAACCCTGAAAGGGACTTCTTACACTATAAACACATCAATTTCCTCCTGAACACTTGTGTATAAATCTATAGGAACAGAGTCAAAAGATCCCTGTGACATTTTGGGGGAGGACTTCTGAAGTTCTTGTGGATGCATATGGATCAAGGCATAAAAAATCTTTAAACACAGCAGTTAAACGCAGCAGTAAAATGGAGATCTGGCATCTCAGACATTCTAGTATTTCCATACATTGTCAACTTATGGAAAGAACAGACGCAGCAGCTTGAGGACTGGAAAGCCTAGAGGAGGCAACCAGGGAGACTCATAATCAAGTAGGTGTTTAATGTATAGGCCATATATGGCATAGAAATATATATAAAGCGATACGTTTGTTCTATACTTTATCAAAAACAAATTCTTTAATGAGTCAAAAATTTAAATTGTAAACTAGAAGGAAATGAGATGATTCATGTTAACTGTCACCTTGAAGAACCGGGAGTCACCTTGGAGAGGTGATCTGGACATGCATGTGGGAATCAGTTGGTTGTGTTAATTGAGGCAAAAAGATCCACATCCTGTGGATGGCACCAGACCCTGGCTGGGGCCTTGGACAGAGAAGGAAACTGAGTAGAAGAAGCAAGCATCCATCCCTCTCTGCTTTCCGGTTCTGCGCGTGACGTGACCAGCTACCTCAGGAGCCTGCTGCTGTGTTTGATCTTCCTGCTATAAGAGACTGTACCTCAAATGGTGAGCTAAAATAAATCCTTCCACCATCAAAGGCTTTTCCAGGGTATCCATGATACATAAATGATTTTCATAAGAAGAGACAGATAATGCAAAAAGTAAGGTCAGGAATATAAATAGGCCAATTCCTAAAAGAAACTTTGTATTTGTCCTGTCATGTTAGCAAAAATGAAATGATGGCCACCATGTTTAACAGGGTACAAGTAGATGGGCAGCCTATCTTTCTATCTTCCATTTTTTAATGCCCAGATAATCTTTCTTGAAAAACTTGGCTGTGTGTTAAACATGTTTCAGAGTTTGTATCTGTCTAGTTACAAGAGACACTTAACTAGACAGATTCACACAGACAGATGGAGGTTACTAGGGGCTTGGGATAGGAGGAGAAGAAAACAGGGTGGAACTGAGCATATCATCTATTTGTGATAATGAGAACATTCTGGAAAAGGATAAAGGTGATAGTCACATGACATTATTAATCTACTTAATGTCACAGAATAGCTTGCTTAAATGAATAAAATGGTATTTTTCAATTACGTATATTTGACCACTGTTTTCTAAATTATATGATTATAAAGTTTATTAAATCATTTCTTCTTATTAAATACTTAAGTTCTTTCTAAAAGTCTTCACATTAAATATAGCATTATATCAGAAAACTAAATAAAAGTACCTGCTTTCACCCAGTATTTTTGTCTGTGCTTATTTATCCATTGATCATTATCCAAAATACATGTAAAGAAATAAACTGCTCATAATGGAAAAAATAAAGGCCTTAGATAACCAAAATTGTGGTATGAAATGAAAAAATAAGACAATCATTATAAGTTATATGTATAGGGAAAACGGTTAAAAACAATGTTCCGTAACTGATGCTCACCTAGGAAAGTACCCAGGAGAGTGCACGGGCACTGAGACCTGCAGGTCCTTTTGAGCTTTCTTTCCTGGTCAACATTTTTGTGGGGATTTCTTTAATACAGTTGAGCAGAAACTTTTTGATGGGGGTTGGAAGGAATAACAAAACACCTAATTTTGAAGAAAACATCCCAGTTATCTTTCCTTCCTCAGAAGCAGCCCTGAGTTTTTGTGTTTATATGAAGCCACCTTAAAAAGGGTGGAGGGCTGGAGAGCACCAACTGGCAAGAGGCTGTCCTAGGCTACTTACTACTACATGGAACCTGCAGCAATTCTTTCCCTGGTCTAAATGGCTAGAAATTCGTTTCTATTAAGTCATCGCTTAGGGCTCTCTAGTGTGCGTCTTAGCTGGCCACCAGCCGTGCACTTGATAAAGACATGAGTTTCCTTTTACAGGTCGAGCTCTGACCCCCGCACAGCGAGGCTGAGCATGGAGAGCAGCTAGGACACATCCAGATAAGCGGAGCCTGCTGACCCTACATCCAGAACAACCATGATGCTTCCCAAAGCCCCGAGCGCTGACAGCTATGAAAAGGCCACAATGAGGTCTAAGGACACAGGGCCCATCTTGCAGACATTTTGGGTTGGTTGTCCCACACTGTAAGTTATAAATCTACAACAGGAAACTTGAAATCATTAAGGTCACATAGTTATTACATCATATTCAGTTGAGTTAGTATCTGTCATCGTGTCATTAAAAAATGTGTTTTCCTCTCAGATCTCTTCTGAAGAAAAGCGCCCCGGATTCTTAAAGATAGGGCTGTTTTCAATCAGTTACAAGGAACAATTCAATTACCACGTGGTTTAGTGCAGTAACTGACTCCAGACTAATTTGATTTCTTTAGGTCTCTAAAGATCAATTGATCTGATTTGTCCCATCCCCAAAGGCTATTTAGGGAAAATTCAGACTTAAATCCCTGGAAATGAAATCCAAAACCTTGGCCGCTTTCACACCACTTAGGTCAGCTTGCAAACTTTCAGCCGGCACAGCACGTCAGAGCGTGCTCTTGGCCTCAGGATCATCGTAAGCCACTTAGCTTCCCGTACAAGTGACTGCGTCCACATCAGAACGCTTACCCAGTAAGTGGAAAATGTGGCCACATGCATTATCAAATCTACTGCTCTAAAGGGCAGCCAGGCTGGGTACTCCTATCTCATGAGCATGCGCACAACTACGGGGTTATTTTTACTCTAAGATCAGTTCACAGAGACCATTCCAAGGTACGCAGATAGGGTATAAAGTGTTAGCTGCAAGGCTCACCTAAGGCGAGAGACTCAGAAACACCTTTTCACTTTAGAGTTACAGTGTACTTCTATAAACGTCACTGGCCACAATTTTCCAACAAACCTGCTCTCTGAAACACTAGCAATAGATGCTCATCCACCAGCCTAAGGCTCTTCCCTGATTCCACCACCTTCCACCACTTGTGAGACTCTCCAAGTTACTCTTTTTTTTTTTCTTTTAGTTTACAATCACTGGATCCCTACACAGCCTCTCCATCCATCCCCTCCAATTATATCACCACTCCATGCTCTGGCACTTGGTCAGGGGTTGAGAAGAATCCTACAGAAGTTGCTAAATCATAGTTGACCTTTTGTTTGAGTTGCCAAGACTGGATAGAAAGAAGTGCCAAGGTTGGATGTGCCCATGTGGCAGGCATTAGAAAGAATAGCAGAAATGTGTAGCAGCTGACTGGAGAGTCACACAAAGATAATGATGGAACAATGAGTAAGGGAGCTGTTAGCGATGGGGCGTTCCACCCGTCAGCGAACGTATCAGACCTAGCATGAAGATGAAGGCTAGAAATCTACTGTGAGAGTATATAAAGGGTATAAATAAGTAATTGGGTCAAAATCTCCTTGAAAAGCACATGGCAACATTCATATTGGGATAATAGTTATGGATCTTGACCATTCACTGCTCTCAGATGATGATGAGTAACTGTCAGGGCATAAGTTTAACAATAAATAAATACATAATTAAGCACTCAGACTTAACACTTTTCCTATTGATGACAGCAGTCTACTTTACAGATAAACCTGAGTGGCCCTAAATTAAATTGCATCTCCTTGTTTCAAAAGTGCCAAATCATCCCTGTAATTTTTTGTGTTTTGTTTTTGTTTGTTTGGTTGGTTTTTGGTTTTTGGTTTTGCAAGACAGGGTTTCTCTATATAACATTAGCTTTCCTGGAACTCATTCTGTAGACCAGGCTGGCCTCTAACTCAGCTATCAGCTTGCCTCTACCTCCCCAAGTGCTGGGATCACAGGCATGCACCACCTTGCCCAGTTCCTATATTCTTTGAGTTATCAAATACATCCCTTTCTGGAGGCAAATGGCTATAAAATGTCTACTTCCCTGCAGAGTGCCACTCAGTAAGACATACGAATCAGCTATAACTAGAACCCGGCGTCTGATCACAGCAAAACCCAATGTGTTACAATGGAATACATGTCCATATCAAATAAATCTCTTTTCTGGGAAACCAAGCATTTGAGAGATCCATAAGCATCCATTCTCAAGACTTGAGGGCTGTGGAATATAGTTTGTGGTAGGAAGGGAAGGTGCAAAGATGGTGGAGACCATATACTGTACATCATTGGCATTAAAAGGCACATGTTTTTACAACACACTATTTTATCTGGGAAAAAAAAACCAAACAGAAATTTCTCATTACCTCTCAATGTCAGTGAGCCTGGAGGAGTCCCGGAATCCTTTGGCAAATGGATTACTGTCTATTTTCAGCTTGGTTATCTGGAAAGGAAGGAATGGGGTACAAAACAATCTCATTTCCAAGGTCAAGGGAACAAAAATAGTTTATTTCCCAAAGACCCCAATAAAACAGTAGTGTCCATAGGCATCATAAGAAGCATTCTGAGTGAGAGAAAAGTTGACAGGAATACTGGGTCATGGCTGAGATAGTGACGGTGTGGTGGCCTTTCAGGCAAGGGTGGGCAAGAAACTTGATTGTGAAATTATTTTAAATGCCAGGGAAAGCCAGGCATGGTGGCATAGACCTGTAATCCCAGCACTTAGGAGGCAGAAGCAGGTGGGTCTCAGTGAGTTCAAGGCCAGCCTGGTCTACAAAGTGAATCCAGGACAGCCAAGGCTACACAGAGAAACCCCTGTCTCTAAAAAAATAAAAAATAAAAAACAAAAATGCTAGGGAGAGGCTAGAACTCAACTGGGAACTACCTAGATGTGAGAACTCTGTAGAATACATATGCTGTCAGAGTGAAGGATGAAAACAAAGATGCCGTCTCATTTGACTATAAAGCATCTCATAGTTAACTTTCAAACAATTGACTATATGCTATAATAAAAAAAGAAGATTAAATGGCCACTAAGAGCCCGTGTCCAATACTGTGCTAATATTGATGTCATTTACATAAATACAGGATATGAAGCCTTCGGAATATAAATTTACTACCACTATCCTTTCCGTTTCACTAAATTAGAATCAAATCAGTTATTTTGTCAGCCTTCTGTTCAGGATTAAACATATAGAACTGTGCCTTTGTAGACTCAATGGCCAATCTCCAATATTAAGCATCTGCATATGGGAAAACCCACTAGACCCTGTGTACCACCTCCGAGGAAAACTACATCAGGCTACAAGGCAAAAACCAAAGAAAGCGGTGATGAGAGGAGACTCAGAGTACAAAATCCCTCTGAGCACCAAAAGAAACCTCACGGTAAGCAGGCCTGTGCTCTTGTCCAATAAATAGTCACAGTGAGGCACAAAGAGCACAAGGACCCAAGGACCGGGAAGCCTTTCAGGACCGCCTCAGCTTGTAACACCAAAGTTGGGGTGCAAGTTCATCTTTGGAGGGAGACACACACAAATATGCTGAGCAAGGAAAAAGGAGAGTTATGGTGTGTGGGATATCCTCCCTTTTCACACTAAGGAGAAATAAATTAAAACAATGTTTGAAATAGTACTTAAAAAAAAATCAGGCTGTATCCAAAGTTCACTTTCTCTTTTCACCATAAGGAAAGACACCATGTTCTTTTAAAAGGTTTTCAATGTGAATTACACTTGCAATGATGCACAGAAGCCTTTGCCGCTGCCCTGCCCACTTTAAAAGCCCTCGTCACACGGATGAACTACACAGGCACTCTTCTCTCTTTCCACCACTGACAGACCACAGAAGGAGCCTGGGAGCACCGTCAGCCTCGAAGGGCACCTGAAACTGGCTCAGAACATCCGCTGGGGAGCGGATAAAGAACAGTAAAAGTTCTTTTCAGCAAAATTGTGGATATTAGGAAGCAGGGAGGGACATCTGCTAGGCAAACAACACCTGCTCACTATGAAAAGCAACAGCTAACACACACACACATCAAGTCTGGAACAGCCGCTACAGTGTGCACAGGTCACTAAAGTGGCCTCTACGCGTGCACAGTCAAAGCTCCAGGAGAAGCTCTTCTTTTGCATGGCTGCCCCTCCTGAAGGCCTGTCTGTTTAGCTGATTGTTCAGACTTGAACTTGTATCTCAATGTCAACTTTCAAGAAGGAAGAATAATACAGTTCATTCTATATAAATTGTAGAAATCTTTTAAAGCTCAGACAACCAGTATGCTCTACGATTCTAAGGCCTGGGGCATGGAGAGATGGCTCAGTAGTTAAGAGCACTGTCTGCTCTTTCAAAGGACCCAGGTTCAATTCCCTACAACTACCATGGACGCTCACAACTGTCTGTAATTCCAGTTCCAAGGGATCTGACACCCCCCATACCAATGAAATGAAATTAATTATTTTTTTAAAAAAAGATTCTAAGTCCCAGAAAGATTTCCAAGACTTCAAGGGGGAAAAGATGCACTTCTTTATATCCAGCAACTATAATTTAAATATAATGCTGAAGTGCTTGCAGCTCCTGAAATGTCTGGGCCATTGTTGGCCAGCATCTATGTAATGAGAATTTGTCGCTTTGGTGCAAAGTAACCCCAGCTGAAGGACACCTGCTCTCTGCCTTGACAGAGCCTGAGACTCTACAGAGACACGCTGTGAAGGGACCCGGACAGTGGCGTGCATGCATGCACGGTAGCAACACTAAAGGCAAATCGACCCCAAATGAAAAATTTTTAACTGTGGGACCAAACCACAAAGCCAAATCTTGCTCTAAGTAGCTCGTTTTAAAGTTGAAAGGGGATTGGGCTTGCCAGTAGTTAAAACGGTCTGGAGATAATGGCAGATGATGTGTCTAACAGAGACGCTAACACCAAAGTTTCTTGAGGCCTTTTGTCTTCAACATGAACCATACCAATCTTTATTTGGTGGTATATAATCTATGCAGCAGGAAGAAGTGTCTATATTATGATAGTGCTTTGTCCTGGGAAGGAGTTTGAAAAATTGTACATGGTTTTCATATTTCCAAAGGTTAAAGCTCAGTGCCTTTGAATGAGGTAAGTGTGGCTAAAGTCTTCCAGTAGAGAAGTAGAGAAATGTATGTCACCTAACATCCCCCTGATCTAACATTGCTACCATAACTGTGTGCCTAGAAATGAATTAGATACAGCGTGAGGTTCGTGCTTCTTACTTCTTTGAATTATCTTTCATTTTTAAAATTACCTACCACTAATATTTTTAAACTTTATTTTTTATAACCTTCAATGTAATGTCAGTGGTAGCCTTTTTTTCTCCATATCTTGCTATAATATAATTTCAAGCTTGAAAAACAAACAAACAAACAAACAAACAAACAAAAAACCCTGCACCTGGTGTATCCAGCTACTAATAAAGTACAACGGTGGTTTAATTCAGAGCATTAATTAGAAAAAGAATGCCAGACAATTACCTAGTATTTTCTTTATGGATGACTTTGACTAAATGGGGAGTGGGGGTGGGGTGGGGAGGGTAACTGGTTTTGAGCATTAGAAGAGAAAGAAAGCCAAAGCCGAGTGAGTCTGGGCTTGTAACTGTATGATCTCCAGAGAATACGGCAGTACAAACACTGTACCTGCACTCGAGCATCCACCTTATGCAGCTTAGCTCAACTCCAGACCCAGAAGACAACCACGGCAGAATTTTCAGACAGGTCTGTTGATCTTTATGTTAAGAACACACTGCCAACTTGTGAGTTGATGATTTTACATACTAGCTTAAACTGTGTGTTGCTTTAAAGCATTCTATTTTTTTTTCTTATTTCAAGATAAAACACACATACATACATACATACATACATACATACATACATATGTGTGTGTGTGTTGGTTTTTTTAGACAGGGTCTCTCTGCATACTCCTGAGTGTTTTAGAACTCACTGGCTTGCCTCAAACTCACAGAGATCAGCCTGTCAATGCCTCCTGAGTGCAGGAACTAAAGGTAACAGCCACTCCTAGATGTACAATACTTTTAAATAATTAAATTTTCACATTCTAAGTAACAATAAGTCATAAAATGTCAGATATTTGGTTTTTAAAGTGAAAACAAGGAAACTTGCTTCTGAGAGCTAAGTGGTACATCATTTTGCAAAGAGCAGATGTAAGAATGGGAGAAAGGGAGGAAACAGGGGATGGGATAACAATTGAGATGTAATATGAATAAATTAATAAAATAGATTGAGAGAGAGAGAGAGAGAGAGAGAGAGAGAGAGAGAGAGAGAGAGAGAGAGAGAACAGGTGAAAGGGCGTTGCTAAGAGCACATCTGTTCCATCCAACCCTGACACAGGAAGTCCGCAGCCTGCGACGCTGCTGGCCTGTGCTATCCTTGCTCGAAGGCGGCACTGAAGGGAGAATGAAAAGAGTCAGCCCCCAGACATCATCTCTTCCAAAGCCAGAGCTTTTATATCACTCGAAAACATTTTCTAAGATATATTTTTAATTTTATGTGTATGTGTACGTCTGTGAGTTGATGTCCACCACATGTGTGTGGGCACCTGCAGAGTCCAGAAGAGGGTATCCAAACCACTGGAATTGGAGTTGGAGGTGGTTAAAACTTCCCAGATGTGAATGCTGGGAAATAAGGCCCAGTCCTCTGCAAGAGCAGTAAATGCTCCTCAGCAACAAGCCATCTCTCCACTCTGCCCCCAGATCAGTTTTTAAAAGCAGCAATATTCTTCACTTGGTGAAGAGAAAGTACTGACAAGTAAGAATAGCACTATATGCCTAAGGAAGCCTGCAGTTTGTATGTTCCCACACATGCAAAGACGCGTTTTTACTATAATTGCAAAGATACAAAGCATAATGCATGTGGCTAACCAGAAAATTCATTTGTTTCCATTGCTGTTATCTGTAAGTAAATGCGTGCACACTTAGAGGGCAGATGTTTTTATACCACCAGCTGTGCCAGAGACTGGTGATTTTTACAGTGGCTGTTATTTGCTGTCACAACACTGGACTCTGAATCCATCTGGGGTCCCAGCCATAAGGTGAAATTGGCCCTTGGAGACCATTTCTCCAATTATCAGGAAAAGATCTGACCAAAGGCATTTAGAAATGAAACCTGACCTACACTTCAACTCCACAGCAATGATCTGCTGGCTCAAAAGCAACGCATGACCTTTAAATCTTAAATTATAAAATAGTTTGTTGAAAGTGTAATGTATTTAGCGTGTATCTAATAATGTAAAGAAATGCAATCATCCATCCCTTGCAAAAAGCCAAAGAAGAAATGCGTTAAAAAGGTCCCATTTTCATTAATTCTAAATAAAAACTACCAGTCTCTATAATTAAGGTTTCTCTCTCTCTCTCTCTCTCTCTCTCTCTCTCTCTCTCTCTCTCTCTCTCTCTCTCTCTCTCTCTCTCCACATTCTTTGGAGGAACTTTGATTTGAATTTAGCAGACATAATAATAACAGTCATGTGAAAAGTTTAAGACAGAGAAATGGTGCAAATGGGAACCTTTAAACACACCCCATTTGCCTTAGTTCCTCATCCAAGGAAAACGTGAGTATGAGGAGTAATCAGAGTTAGAAGCTGCATTAGTTAGCAGTTTAACCTATTTTAATATAGTCATATTGTCAGTTTCATTTCAAACAATTGACCTTAGAAGTTATTACTTCATTGGCCTTGCAGTGCCACCAAAAGGAGGACTTAAGACCCAGAAGGGATCTTGAACCAGTCTTGGCAGGTCTGACACTCATCACATGTGTAGTCCTAAGTGAGTGTGGGCACCATTCTAAACCTCAGTTTCAATATTTACAAAATGACACTGTCAGGGTGTCCTTTGGGGATTAACATCAGAATCAGATAACATTACTGAGAGAAATGTGGGAGGATTTTTTTCTAAATTAAAATAACTAGCCTAGACCATTAATTTTAATTGGAGCTTATTAATTGGGCGTGGGGGGGCGCAATATTGCAATGGATGCTATTGGTTAATACTAAACTTCAAATGGAATGACTACTGCACGATATTAAGGAATGTTTCTAATGATCTTCTGGGCCATGATAAGGGCAATATGGTCACAGAAATAATATCCTCACTGTGGGAACATGCTTGCTGGAGAGTAGAGGAGCCTAGCATCTTAGTTTGGAATGGAGAAACAGGGAGGGAAAGGAGTGGAACTTGGTAAAAGTTAATTGTAAAATCTGAGTGGCAGGGACACGAGGTTCATTTGACCATTTGTTGCTAAGACTGTTTTGTACACTGACGTTTTCCTGATAGTTTAGTGAAGGAAATAATTCAGTGAGATAATGACATGAACGCCCATGGTGTTTACTGGCTGAGGTGCGCCTTGCTGACACTCAGGCCTCCAGCTGAGGATGGGAGCTCTCATGTTACGTTCACCAATATGCTGTGTGAACACAGCCACATACAGCAGATAGTCACTGTGGAAAATAATGCCTTGAACCCCTCTAGGAAGGATGCCGAAGGGTTCATCAGGGCTAGAGACTGAGAAGAAAAGAGTTCTGCCCACCCCTACCCGCCCCCCAGAAGGGATTTTTAGCTCAGAGGTCACGAACTCTAAGAGCCTTGGTTCAAATCCATGATGGGCACATGATGCCACCTTTTAGCTCATGACTCAACTCTGGAGCTGTATATTGCATAATAAAAATACTATTTCCCTGACTGAATTATATTCCTGCAAAGATTAAGGAAGGAAACATCTTTTAAGTGGAAGTTCGTGCAACAGCAATCACTCAAACTCTAGGCTTCCTTATACAATCTGTGCATTACGGCAGAAGGCCTGCTGGTATTTATTTAGAATTGCTCCTTTGCATATTATCTAAGGTGACAGGAGTTGAAATTTCCTTCCATATTTGTTCTAACTAATTACATTTCAGTTTTTAAAAACAAACAAACTTACTGGGTGTGGTGGTGCATGCCTGTAATCCCAGCACTTGGGGAGGCAGAGGCAGGCAGATCTCTGTGAGTTCGAGCCCAACCTGGTCTACAAAAATGAGTCCAGGACAAGCAAGGCTATACAGAGAAACCCTGTCTCAAAAAAACCAAAAACAAAGAATCTTGCAATTTGCTTTCTCTAGCTTTGGCCCCTTTTAACGGGAATTCCAAAAACAGCATTTCAAAGTTTCCGTATGACAAGTTGTTATTTCATCTCAAAACATTAACAAGATTTCTGAAAGTGTTACATCTGGCACTGTATCATAAAATTACACAGTCAGCTGGTGTATGAGCCCTGGATGTCTCACAGCTCTTCTCTGCATCTGGGAGGCCCACTTCCCCTGAGCATTCAAATACAAGTGAGACTATGGAGTGAGATCCAGATCTTCAGGGCCTCGAGGGTGTTGTAGACTTTGATCTATTCACAAAGTTTTACTTGGATATTCTCTGAAAGTCTCCTTCTTTCCATTATCATTTTGGAGATCGAAAGATATAACACTTTGTTTATACAATTAGGTGGTTTACATAACAACTATGCATTGCTTCATCTTAGCCAACATGCCAAGGAATTTTTTATTTTATTTGTCTGTGTGTGTGTGTGTGAAATCTGACTCAGGTCATCAGGCCACACATGCCTATACAGGCTGCGCCATCTCCACTGCACAGTCACTGCATTTAAAAACCCAAGTGTGGATAAGCGCCCTTGGAATTTCTGAATAGTCTAATCTCATGTCTGTATACACCATCACATTTGATCAAGGCAATCTCTAAAAATGGTCTGGTTGGTTCTTAGCCCCAGCTCACAAGTAAGGAGAATGGCAGTAATAACCATGAACTAAACCTCAAAGCCATATAGAAGTTACAAGCACATGAGCCTTCTCCATCCACTCTCGACATTCCTAAATAATGTCTTCTGTCACGCTTTCTCCTTTGCACATGGCTACCTGTGCTTTCCTCCGCTTCCTCCTGCCTGCAGGTGGCACTGATTGCTACCCATTCAGAACCCACAGCACACCAACAGCGTGACCAGAGGAAGACAAGCACCCTAGCTTCTTACGGCCAATCAAACAAAAGCAAGATGAGGAGCTCTGAACAGCCTAACTGTTGATTAAACTAAAGGTGTGAACACCTTCTACTACGCACACTCAAACAAATTCTACATCCTGGGTTTTTGTTGTTGTTGTTGACTGAAGAAAAATCATTTAATCTTCTTTCCCCTCAGCTTCCTCACCATTCTTCATTAGTGTTGCTACAAACCTATTGAACGTCTGCTGACCAAGAAAGAATAAGATGTTCTGGCAAGCACCTAACAGAACTTGGCCTTAGTGGAACAATAGTTATCAATGGATACATTTTTACTAAGACTATATCTTTTGCAAGAAAATAATGCTCAAGTTGGAAATATAATGTATGATGATGAGAGTCGTAGAAAGTATAACCTGGTGTTGTAGCTGTATATTTTGAAATAAATACAAGACTGCAGATTATTATTTAAAGAGACATTCACACCTTTTCCTTGTCTTACAAAAAGCTAAGCTAGTCTCAGGAAGTATGGCGAGTGTTAGTCATTTGAAAAGCTTTCTTCGGGGTTTGTGTTTATCAAAAAAAAAAAAAAAAAAAAAATTGAACATGTTTCAGCAAGGGGAAGAAAGGTAGCAGGGAGTTTCCTCCCAAACTGGGGTGGATTCTGGTCAGCATCTGCCACTAACCATCCTGCACTGTAGACAGGGGTCCTAGAAAATAAGCCGGTGTGATACATGACCACTCCATGTGCTCTTTGAGGCCGTGATGCTCACGTTCAATAGTTCTCTCTAAGGCAACTTCTCTTCTGAGTACTGGGGAAATCCCTGTGTGGGAACTGACTGCAAAGGGCCCACTCACC